>NC_135432.1:22429739-23073072 GCF_051991255.1 Vanacampus margaritifer | reverse complement strand
GAGTCGGGTCATTAACAATTTTCTGTGCCAGTCCGGTGACGGACCGCTCATAAAGCATCTGTAGGGAAGGATGATTCCTGACCCCCATGATCTTCATGGCAGTCCGCACCAGACCGGCAATCTGTGACCTTGACTGCACAGTCAGGTTGCCGTACCAGGCCGCAATGCCGTATCTGATGATACTTTCCAATGCAGCCCGGTAGAACAACAGCATGATCCTCTGCTCCACTCCATAGACCCTCAGTCTGCGTAGGAAATAGAGACGCTGTTGGAGTTTGGAGCAGAGACTTCCAACATGTACCCTCCAGCTGAGTGTGTTGTCGATGTGGACCCCCAGATACCTGTATGAAGCCACCTGGCTGATGTGGTTGCTTTTAATGACGACTGGCCTGTGGTCACCAACAGTTTTTGGATCAAATATCACCTCCTCTGTCTTCCCCACATTGAGCACAAGATGATTCAGGTCACACCACTGGACAAATTTCTCTATTTCTGAGAAATAGTCCAGTGGGCTACCGCCGGCCTGCAGCAAGCTGACGATAGCTGTGTCATCAGAGAACTTAATGATAAAGTTCTCTGGGTGTGATGTCACACAATCATTTGTGTACAACGTGAAGAGGACCGGGGAGCTGACGCAGCCCTGTGGGGCGCCTGTGCTTATCAATCTGGGTTCCGAGAGGGAGCTGTTGACCCTGACTTGCTGTGTGCGCTGTGTCAGGAAGGAGTGATACCACCTCGAGATGTACGGGTTCACATTCATCTCCTTCAGTTTACCCAAAAGCAGGTGTGGCTGCATTGTGTTGAACGCTGAGCTAAAGTCAACGAACAACACATGTGCATAAGCTTTCGGGCCGTCCAGGTGTTTGCTGACCAGATGTGTGATGCTGTTGATAGCATCGTCAGTGCCGCGACCCCCCTTGTAGGCAAACTGAAGGGAGTCTAAGTGTGCATCCACCTCCCCCCTGAGCCGAGTCACCATCAGCCTCTCGAAACACTTCATAACAATGGAAGTTAGAGCCACAGGCCTGAAGTCATTATTGACCCACAGGACATTGTTTTTTAGTTTAGTGGTAGAATTCTCGCTTGCCATATGAGAGGCCTGGGTTTGATTACCAGCCAATGCAAATTACCTTCTCAGATGCAGCAGCAGAGTCTCAAATCTGTTCTCACAATTTATTGAAATTGTGATGCGTGGTTAGCATTAAGTGTTGGTAATGTATAAGAGTCAGCAGCAGCTTAGTCTTAAAATGTTCTAATATATTTCCTCAATGCGATATTATCAACTGCAAAATCAGCAAGTTTTGTTACCGCAATTGACCATCATCTCACTGTGTTGTTTTTTCCACAAAAACAACAACAAAAACAGTATCATTATGGCAACACTGCCGCGAGCATAATTCTAGATAACTAGCGAGTCCCTTGAAAATGTTTTGCCTTAGTGGAGGTCTACACCCTATTAGGCAGTCATCACAGAGCATTGGTGGTTCAATGGTAGAATTCTCGCTTGCCATGCGAGAGGCCTGGGTTCAATTCCCAGCCCAAGCACTTTGGCAGAGGCGGAAGCAGCTTGCTCTCAAATTGTTCAAATTTATTTGCGCAATGTAAAAGACTTGGGTTTTCCCCGGACAAGCTTGATGAAGTGGCTGGGGAGAAAGAAGTTTTCCTTCCCTGCTCATGCTGCTGCCCTCATGACCCGACCCCGAATAAATTGTAGGAGATGGATAGAGAAATGTAGTATGATTGTTTGTAATTTGTATGGATTATCGCTGATTCTTGTTATTTTAATGTATCATTATGAAGATAGCAATATATATGTTGCTATAACGATACATTCCAAGAGCGATACAATAACAAGACATAGCGAGTCCCTTTGGAGGGGCGGGGGGGGGGGGTCTACTGTTTTTTATGTTTCATTGCAGTGTCTTTATTTGGCAGCTTTGGAGTTATATTCAAATATAAATGCAATATTATTATAATAAATGTGTTCTTTTTGATCCTTCCTGCTGCCATGTGCATATCAAACTCAGAATGAATGAATAAGTGCATGTTCACACAGCCAGAAGGAGATAGGTTGAAGGCCAAAACAGCTCGTTTGAACACACATTCATTGTCTGTCCCATTGATTAAAAAGCCAGAGTGCTGACTCTGGTGATCTGGAGCCAGTCTAATCAACGTCTGTGTCCGGTCGGCAGCAGCGAGCCGACCCCGAACTTCGGACAACCTCTACCACCCTACCCTACAACAGATGCGGCTGACCGGCTCAGTTGCTCTTGGCCCACGATTATATGGAGCAACTAAGCCCCTGTGTTAGCAGGCCAAAGCCCAGCAGGATTAGCCTAATACCACTAGTGGTGAAGCGGGCATGGGAAATAACCCTTTTTTTTGGGTGCATTTTATACATTTTGTCAAAACTGAATGTTAAGATTTGTGGTCTTTAATTGTTGATGTTGCTACCATAAATTTAAGCAATACTCTACAGCAAATTGACGTTGAAAATAGACTACATGGTTGTAAACACGCATAGTGCCTACATTGTCTAAATGCCCAAAAAACAAAAGAGTGCTCATATTCCAGAAATAAAATTATAACCTATTATGCTATCGTGCTTGACACATTTAATTAGATCTTCTCACATCCAGCAAACAAGGTGCTTTAATGTGGACTATGTTGACATTTAACAATTTTTAAAAGCAATAAGGAATTTCAAAGTAAATCTCTCTATTCATACCAAAGTTTGAAAAGGATCACTTGGTTTCTCTGAGAAATTAAAAACATATCAGCATAAAGTGATACTTTCTCTGTAGAGGAATTCTCACTTGCTCACCCACTAAACACAAATCTTATCCTTGATTATTTTAATTTAACGGAGAGGTTGACAAGTCCAGGCATGTGACAAAAGACAACCATTCACACTCTCATTGATGCTTACAGTAACTAAAGGGTCATCTTCATTAACTTTGTGAGATAACCACAGTATCAGTACTTTGAGAGAACTCAAAGAACAGAGATAACCTGCCAACTTCATTCCAAAAGTCAGCATGGTCAAGCCGCAGACACTTCTTTGCTACACAGACAAGAAAACTAACTACTCAGCCACTGTGCTGCCACTGGCACCAAATATATATGTTTTAAATATTACATCTGATGTTTGGACATTTTCAATAAATCAGGCTTTCTGAGACAAATTGGGAAATTAATGCCTGGTGACTAAAATAAGGACGCTCCATTGGAAATCTCCCTGAAGTGAGTAAGCATGCATAACTGACTTTGATGAAAAACCAGAGCTCTGTTCAGTTTGTTTAATCTGTTGTCATCCTGTGTGCTTTCGCTCGTATAATTTTATACTTGCACTCACAAGGGAAGAGACGGATGAAAAAGGACAGCAGGCAGCGATGAAAAAAGAAATATTTTCCTGGTAAAGTTTTGACTATGGAGATGGTTGACTTTTATATCAATAGATTTCCTGCTGAGTTATGGAGCAGCGAGAAGAAGAAAAAAGGTTGAGAATGACCAGTATGACATGTTTCTGGTGAAAATACAAACCTATCTGACCCTTGAACCTAATAGCGAGTTGAGTCACCATTGGCAGCAATAACTTAAATCAAACGTTTGCGATAATTGGTGATGACTACAGTATGAGTCTTTCACACCCATGTGGAGGAATTTTGGACTACTCTTTTTTGCAGAATTGTTTCCACTCTGCCATATAAGAGAGTTTTTTTTTTTTTTGTGCATGAACTGCCTGTTCAAGGTCACACCACAGCACCTCAACTGGATTTAAAACCAGACTTTGATTTGGCCACTCCAAAGCCTTAATTTTGTTCTTTTTGTGTCATTCTGAGATGGACTTGCTGGTGTGTCCTGCTGCATGAGCCAATTTCTTTGGCTTGTAGTATGATGCGTTTGTTCTTGAGATGTTGTAACCTAATTCACTTTGTATAACAATTCAATTTAAAAGGGAAGCCCACCCCCCAAAAAAGTATTGCCAATAATGTGTTCTATGCAGCCCCACTAGTCTAAATACAGTAATATTGCGTTAGTGGAATCCACCGGGGGGGGGTATCAATATCAGAAGGCAGCCATTTTGCCACTTGCTGTCGAGTAAAATTATATCACAGTTGCTCAGGTCTCAGGTAACAATCAATCACAGCTCAGCTTCAGAAAACAAGTGAGCTGTGATTGGTCGTTGCCTGAGCCCTGAGCAACTGTGATGTTTTCTTCAGTCGACAGCAAAATGGCCGCCTCCTGAAATGGATAAAAATGACTGGATGTTGCTGCATAACTCTTACTCCACAAATCTGTTCAGTTTAGACTAGTGAGGTCACATATAATATATTGTTGCCAAGAAATGTTTAAGGTTGACTTCTTCTTTAAAGTGAGTTTTTGATTCAACAAAGGTTGTGGCAATTAGGTTTGCGTGTGTCCTGTGAAATTGAACTATTTTCCACAGCTGTGGTTAGTCACAGTTGCTTCGTGATTTAACAAAGGGGGCAATTACTTTTTCACAGAGGGTGAGATAGGTTTGTACACCCCCCCCCCTCCACCCCCGGTAGATAAATTATTGTTTTCATTGCATATACTGTAGGTAAAATGTTTGCATTCATTTTTCAGCTCACCTTCACCGAACCTTTTCTTCCTTTGCCCAACAATGTCTCTAAATCTACACTTGGCCCAGACACCCATGCGGAACAATACAGAGCTGCGCATTGCTTCCTGGCCTTATTGTATTGGCCATGCCTTCCACATCAAGAGCAGTTTGTATTGGCAGCCCCGGGTGTCTGGCGTGTAGGTGGCACTGAGTCACGCCAGCCCCTGGACCCTGAAACACCCCCATCCCCACCCCCAGTCTGTCCATCCTCAACTCAAATTCTGCTGAGTGTGCTAAACGCAACATGACATAATGCCATTCCAGAGGGATCGTGGCTAAAGCCCCTCTTTCTGGTTCTTAGGTATATAAAGAGGATGCAGCCGTTGGGCAGAAAACACCCAGGTTTCTCTTATCCACTCGCTGTTTTCAACATCGTTCTTTGATTACTCTCTTCACTTGCTGCACCCCAAGCTGAGCAGCCACATTTCAACACCTAAGCCAAGCCAAGCTGTACCAGACCAAAACCTCTCCGCAGTCATGGATATTGCCATCCAGCACCCCTGGTTCAGACGCGCCCTAGGCTCCATTTACCCAGCTCGACTCTTCGACCAGTTTTTTGGAGAGGGCATGTTCGATTACGACCTCTTCCCCTACACTGCCTCCACTATCAGCCCCTATTACAGACAGTCACTGTTCCGTAGCTTTTTGGATTCTTCCAACTCCGGAATGTCAGAGGTAAAAGCAAGCTGGAACTGCCTGTCTCGATTCACTTACATTTCTGTCTCTGCTAATACATTCCCCAGGTGAGGTCTGACAAGGAAAAGTTCACGGTCTACCTGGATGTCAAGCACTTTTCTCCTGACGAGCTGAGTGTGAAGGTCACAGACGACTATGTGGAGATCCAAGGCAAGCATGGAGAAAGACAGGTGAGTCATAGCCATTCATTTTTTTCCAGTAGGTTTGTGCAAATTTGCTTGGTCTTAACCTATTTGTCTTCCAGGATGACCACGGTTACATCTCCCGTGAATTTCACCGCCGCTACCGCCTCCCATCCAGCGTGGACCAATCCGCCATTACCTGCACTCTCTCCACTGACGGCCTGCTGACACTGACCGGGCCAAAGGTTAGCGGAGGGAACGAATCCGGCCGTAGTGAGCGCAACATCCCTGTCACTCGTGATGACAAGCCCAATGCTGCTGCCTCTTCCTAAAGGCTCGTGTGGTGGGCGTCGACCAAATAGGACGGCAGCCTCGTATCCTCCACTCATTCTTCCTCTTTTCCCTATCAAGGACACATGGGTCCTTCGTGCTTCATTATTTTCTCTCAAAATAATTCTTAGCATACTCCTAGAGCATCACTAGTAGTCTGGTTTTAACAAAAATGTCCCAGTGAAGATGCTGAAATTAAGGTCCTCATGATTGTTTGGCTTGCAGGTAACATCAGACTTATTTTGTCACATATTTCTTTAAAGTTCAAAGCGCTGACGGCTTCCATTCATGCTCAGACCCCTTTGAACCTTCTACTCTCATGTCTCCAATATATCCTGTCTTTTAGTCCATGCCTTGTTCACTGGATACCTCGATAATGAGAAGTCCATGCGAAAGAAAAACATAATAAAGCTGCAAAATTATCAGAAGGCTACTCCTGTGTCATCAATTGCCCTGAAGTATTTACGGACATTCATTGTAATGAAACCAGAATATGCAAACTTCCTCTTTAATTTTCTTTGCACATAACTCCAATATGATATGCATAGATGTTTCAAAATGACTCTACAACAAACAAGTCATACACAAACACACACACACATTAACACACACTCATCTAACTGCTCTGGTCAACTCTCTGTACCATGAGTCTTCCCAAACAAGAACAGAATAGGGCAAAACAAAACTGAGGAAAACAGGTCAACAAAACATTGAAAGGCATGTCACTGTTTTTTCTGTTGACATCCTTGAGCCTGGAAACACACAAATGTTTTGGTTCACATGCATTTGCAGTAAGGTGGTCATTAACTATTATCACATTTTTAGCCCACCAAATTTCTGGATTATCTTTACTGTATTTTTGTATGTTCCTGTAATTTACAGTTATGTGCTTTACACTAAAATCGGTAAAATATTTGAATCCCTTTTAAACCTTATGTTACAAACATTTACTATCTTATTTTTTTACTATCTTACTTTCCTGTCCAAATGGTGCTTTTTAACCCAACAATCATATTTAGTGTTAAGTTACTCATCACCTGTCAAAAATTGCACCCAATCACACTATTTTGGAATGTGTTACCTGCATGAGCACCTGGAGGTCCGCCAAGGTCTGCTGAGCTAACAGTCTCAAGGCAGGCTGAGCACTGGAGGTAAACCTGCTAATATGGGCCTGGAGGTCTGAATCCTGCAGAGCCGCGCCCAGGCGAGGCTGCGCTACATCCTCCAGTAACACTGACTGCAGGAGACGCAAGGAGTGGAGGCACACTTCCCATGATCTGTCTGTTACATAGACAAATATATGTAAGGCACATGGCGTTGTAGATGAAGTCTCCAAATAAACTTGTTGATCACTCCTTTAATTTTGATGAGAACACTCAACATTGGATTGCCACTGTGTGGAGTTATTTCTCACTGTGCTTTTGCGAGTTTTTCTTCAGCTTCCTCACACATTCCAAAAACATGGATGTTGGACTCTATAATGTCCATAAGTGTGAATGTGTGTGTGTACGAATGGTTGTTAATTAATTACATCACAGAAAAAGCATTCTGCTCCTTGGCCTAAAAGTCAGCTGAGATAGACCCCAATTGAGGAAGAGCAGTATTCAAAAAGGGTGGGTGGATAGATGGATGGATGGATGGATGGATAGAAAATAATGTGAAAAAGCATGAGCCATTAATTCAGTTCATATTGAGGTGACAGCACCATCTAGTGAGGAATTCATCAACAATGCACAGGAGCTTTGTAATTATAGCTCTGAAAGTTATTAACTTAAACTGGACATTTTTATTCAGTTTATTTGACATTATCTTGTCATCCTTTTAAGATTTTCTTTCCTCTAACTATTTACCTTCAAGCAGAGTCCAAATAAGAGGCAGCAGTGCTGGGTTCTCAATTATGTACTTGAGCCCCTTCACACTGATACTGGCATTATAGAGACCCATTAGCATCAATCTGCAGCAAAACACCAGCAATAAACAAAAACATGAACACAGCACACCTTGCTGAGAAGAAAGAATTTGAATTGTTAAAAACATTTACTCACATCTAAATCATGTAAATTACCTCATCAACTAAGATTTATAGACACAATATAGAAATGATTACACTCATGTTGTCTGTTTCTAGCAAACTGACTATTTTTGTAAATTAGTTCCTCTCTGCAGTCATCTTGTTAGTGCAAGAAAAGCACATCAATGAGATGGTTGCTTAAAAGAATTAAAGGAATCAATTAAACCAATAAATATAAATCTCCATACGTACACTTTTAGTTTGGGGAATGCACCAGGCTTCATCAGCTCTAACAGCTTTATCAACGTGTCCAACAGATCATGCGCTGAGCCAGACAAGAAATCGCGCCCACTGGTCACAGCCGCTATGTCTGATTGGCAAGAAGCAAAAAGCAGTTACAGTAGGCATAGTTTCATGAACCTAGTTTTTTTCAAAATACTTGTGTATGACTGCTTCTTACTAGTAATGGTTCCAGCGAGCGCCAAAACAAATTGGTACTCTTGGGTATTGTAGTCCTCAGATCGACTCTTCACATCCTCATCGAGAGTTCTCACAAAGCTCCCCAGAGTCTGAGTGGCCACAGTTAGAAAGGCCGGCAGGCTTCCCTACTCCAAAAGAATTGAACACACGATGGGTACACAAAAGTTATACAGAAGCGCAGTGAACCTCCACAGATTTGCGGTTCGCCATTCGCACAAGTTCAACAATTTGCTGATTTATTTTTTTACCGATCCACTGTACAGGCCTATGGGATTGAATATATGCCATTGTCAAGCCTTTACAAAGAACTTGATTTTGCATTTTTCTTTGATAAAAGGTAGTTCGCAGCCTTAAAAAAAAAAATCACTTCTTGCCAAAGTGTCAGTATGACTTGACAGTGGCAGCGTTCTATTATTTTATTTTTTTATTTTATATTATTAAAATTGTAAAATTCTTGGTTCCATTTTATTCATCTAATTTATTTTTTTAATTATCATTTCTAAACTTGTCAATGGTGCGATGTGACTATAATGGCCAACCCGAGACTGAAGGCTTAATATTTGTCATGATGATTTCCTATAGGATAATCGGAGGGCTGCATCGCTGGGCCTGGAAAACCACCATTAAATCATCACTCTCACCGGGTTGTCAGGTAAGTTGACCACGTCTCTTCTATTTTTTATTGATTGTATATTCCATAAAGTCCAACAACAAACCAGTAACATTTCATGTCTGGAAACTTTCCAAGATGAATAAGCCATGCATGCTACCAAGGTAGCAACCTTGGCAAGCATTTGCTTGTACACAATGCCTGTCTTAAGTTCATGTCAGTGCATGTCGTGTGCTTGTTTGGGGTGTAGCATTGGTCTAGGACGCAAGTTGTGTGATCTTGCTAACATCTTAGATATCAGACTGCACCTTTAACTTATTTTTTTGCCTCCTTTGTTTCTTGTTTTCTAATTACTGCATAAATTGCATTACTTCTGCATATACAGTATGGCAGAAAATGATGTTCTCCGAAATGCTATGGAGGACATCTAGTGGTCGTAGTAGAGTACAACTTTCAACCCGCTTTTGCCAAGTGAAGACTTTTGATTGGTAGTTTGAGAAGCTTTTAATGAAATCTTTGTCCTGTTTTAAACTGTTGATTTGCCGCCAAAAGTTCTTCAAGATGACCAACCCATTATATTAAATTATTTTTGTTTTGTTTTTTTGTAATTTGTAAGTTTTTAGTCATATTTTCTGGCTTTATTTGAGTTTTGCAAGCTAATACTATTGATAAGCCTCATGCATTTTGTTTGATAATTTAACTACTAAATAGTCATTTATATAACATTGGTTCATTATTGTGTACACACTAAATGCATGATAACGATGCTTTCCTCATTTTTCTTTGTGATAAACGGTTCAGAAAATGGATGGATGGATTTGCTGTTACAAACTTACAGGCCACCGTAAACAAATCAATCTAAACTGCATGCCAGTGTTTTGACACTGTCTTATGGCATCTGTAGGCAATTACAAACCCCTTTTAGCGGTGTGTCAATTACTTATAGAATTTCCCTATATGCGGCAGGAATCTGTCCCTATTGTCCGTGAATAGTGGCGATTCACCGCACAACAAAACAGTAACACACACAGAGAAGTCTTACATCAGCTAGCCACTGTTTAACCATGTCTTCACTTGTAGAGCAGTTCCACAGAAGGCTGCACACTGCAGAACCAAGACTGAAGCAGTAGTCAGCCTGTTGCTGCAACTCGGCTCCACTCTGCCAGAGTTGCTCACGTAACAGCAATTTCTCCTGCACACATAAAATGGACAGAAAACACACACACTGAGTAAATCAGTTATCAATTCAACAGATTTGATTTGAAGAGTTGCACCATTTCACAAAATGGAGGAACCTAAGAGATGTATTTAAAAAAAAAAATCCTTCACAAAGATAATACTGCTCAGTGTATAGCGCAAAGGCATACTGTAGTTACCTATACTAGGGTGATTATGTTTTTATGCAATGAGTCATCGACTAAGATAACTCATAAATTGACCTACTCAATTTCCATGAATATTGTCGAGTAAGCATGTGCCATAGAAAAAATCCATAAGTTTGGCATGTATAAAGAAGGTAGGTGTGGGGAAATCTCGAGCAGCCGAATGATTCTCCACAGACTTTTTGATTACCAATTATCAATGCATCTTTCCCACCATGTTATAGTTTTCATTACTTTCCTACAGTGACACACTTTGTAATTTCATGGTTGAAAACTTGCAATTAATTATGTCAATGTTAAATAACATGACTAAAACCTGTTTGTAATGACACAGTGTACTTGTACCTATAAATAAAATAAATGAGATGATTTGAAGTAATTACTTTAATTAGTCAACATTGTGGTAAAAATGTGTGTATCTTAAGATTTTGGCCTAAAATCATCATAGCAATATTTGTAATCTATGGTGTTGAATAATTTGAATTAGGCTTTAACCGTCTAATCACACACAAATCAAGCCTCGCATCACTCATTTTAATAACAAGGGATCACACAATTCCATTTAACAATAATACAATAAATTGCCTATTATTTGTGCAAGGCATACACTTCTCCATTCTCCAGTTGAATCATAATTACTTTTTACTGTGGTTATAGTTTGCAATTGTATAAAAATTTCACTGCATGCTAAGGGACTGTAAAAACAAGCCATCTGTAATATAATTACACCACCGCAATTTTTTTTTTTAAATGAACACCTTTCTAAAAATAAAAAAGTTAAGCCGATTTGAACATATTGTTATATTTGTAAAGGCAAAATTGGTGACGTATTGAATCTCATGATGCTGAAATTGTTGTTGTTAAAACTACTGTTAAAAATGTATCCAGATCCAGACCTGTAGCTCTCACCTCTCTCTCTCTCTGACATTCAATTTGCAACACCTCCAGTCTGGACTGAAGATGAAGACACTCCTGCTTTAAATGCTCTTGTTCCTGTGTAAGATGCTCTTTCACTATTCACAGACACACACATATGAACACATGAAGAATCACGACAATAGTAATTTTGAGTCACATCAACATTCAGTTATGTATCAGTCTCTCCATATTCACACAATTAGAGAAAAGCAAGGAAACTGGGGTTATGAAGATAATCAACACTATCATCTGCTCTCCTACATTAATTTCAACACTAGTGCTTCCTAGCCTTTATTGAGCCAACGCAACCACCATTGTACATTAGTAACATCTCATTGTACACCACCAAACAAAAATGTCACAAAAAGTATTAATACTTAAATAATATCTTTATTCCCAAACTGACTTTCTCCGTGGGAAATCTTAATCTGTTTAATTGAACACAAAGTTGAAATACTTGCCAGAAGTTATGACTTATATGATTCTCTTGTATGAATGAATGGCAACAGGTTTATTGTATACCTTCTGCCATCTATTTGAAGAGCATTTGTTTGTCCTGCCTGTCCCTATACGTCACCGGCATAGATATATAAACAAAGATATATTTATTATTAATATATACTACTTTTCTGACAAATTAAGTGATGATGGGTTCAGGGTCATATTGATGGAACTGATCTGATCTGAGTGGTATTTAGGTCAAAACCTGTCCATCACAAGGCTTGTCTTCTCTAAGTAATTTGCTTGAGAAAATTCTGCAGAAAATGGATGGGTGGATATATAATTCCAGTCATAGGTTCAGCATATCTTACCTGTTTTTGTTACTCGAGTTTTGTGTAGCATGTCAATCAAATCACCGTTTACAACTTTAGGCAGGAACTCCCTTAACTGCATAACCTCTGTGGTTAACTTTTCCAGGTCTCTTTTCCTCACTCGAACAAAACCATCCTGAGGAGAAGACGGTAGACAGAGGGCAATGGTGGGCAAACTCGGTCCTCGAGGGCCGGAGTCCTGCAGGTTTTGGATGTTTCCCTGCTCCAACGCAGCTGATTCCAATCAACAGGATTGTTATCAGGCTTATGCAGTGGGCGCTGATGAGCTGATCATATATCGGATGTGTTGGAGAAGGGAAACATCCAGAACCTGCAGGACTCCGGCCCTCGAGTTTGCCCGCCCCTGACATAGGGGGATGTCAGACACTGAACTTGTCAAACAGAGAAAGCTCGCTAGTCAAGACGTTTGTTAAACATTGCTTAACCTTTTTAAATGATTATTATTAGAATTGGAAATGGTTAGCCAGTGCTGTATAGCCTCAGTTCAGGTACATAATCACCCATTTTCCTCATATCCAGCTCAATCGTACTAAACTTGTCTACAGCAGACTTTGACAAAGCTGACTTATTCAATTACATTTATTCTGACCCATGACAAGTAGCGAACAGGTTCCGAGCGCACATTTTATTATAGTCTACCGAAGGCAGTATCAACAGCAACAAAAGTCAATGTATATGATTGAAATTCCAGGGCGATTTCACAGCATGTTCAGACAAAAAGCCAAATGTGAATGAGTTTTGGAGTGATTTTACATCATACATGATTTTACCTTAGCGCCATCACACAAGAGAAGTGATGACCCGCCAAATGATGAAGACATGCTATGCTAGGTTCACTTTCTACGTTTATCTTCTGTCAATCCAAATTTAACGATTCCTGTAAAAGAAAGGAAGAACTGTATGACTAAAGATTTTACTTTTTTTTTTAAATTTCAAAACGAATTGACACACGACAAAAAAAATAATCCTCGTACTTTACCACGACGGATAAATTATCGCAAAAAACTGATTTTTAAAATGACTTCCTGACTCCCGGTTTCATTTCCGTGTTTTCACTTCAACCGACTGTCATTGCCCAAACCAGTCTGGGAAATAAATCCAGGCCGGTTCTTGTTTGTTTCCAGCGGAGTCGAAAAGCTTATCTCGACTTCCTTTGTGTTTGAATTTAATTGAAACGTGTTTAGACGGCTCCGTGTCACCAGGAAGAACCTCGGAGAGTTTTCATACTTTACTCATGTCTATAGAACGAGACTTTTCCAGCGACGATGAGGCGTTCACGAGCATGTTCCCTATCCACCGCGCTTGTCGTGATGGAGATCTTGGAGCTTTGCTGTCACTGTACCAGCATCACACTCATCTAACAACCGAGGACTCCTACTACGGTTGGACCCCCATTCACTGGGCTGCTCACTGTGGACAGGTGCGGATTAGCTTCAAAGTTCGTAGAAGGAGGATATTCGTGTGTTGTGTCGGCTTTTTCCACGCACACAGCAAGAGGCATGATACGGTCGTAAAAAGTATTGGGTTCAAATTTACTGTTGACATTTTGTGGTTCCTCTGCTATTATGTGTTCGTGTGAGCGAATACAGCAGTGATAGGGTAGTCTAGGTAGTGAGTGAAGAGATTTTGTTATTTGAACGTCGAACGCGACTGGTGAGCAAGTTTGTGTGTACAATAAAGTTGTGAGGTGGAAAAGAAAGGGAAAAAAAGGCTAGGAATATTTTTGATTGGTTGCGGGTAAACGTCACCGAGCCAATAGTAGCTTTAGGCGCCAAGGCGCACAGGAAGTGTGCCGAGTGACCCCGTTCGTTTATTTAGTTCGTGTACCAAAAATAAATAAATAAATAAAACTTAAAACAAGTTAAATAAATAATAAGTAAATCAATTTAAAACATTTATGTCATGAGCAATGTGCATTCGTGGTTTGAACCAACTATGTTGCTTGACTGATTTCAAAATAACTCCCATAAATTTGTATATGCAACAATATTATAACTCTGAATATGTACAGAAACGGATCAGAAAATATATTACACAAATAGTAGCACATCAAACTCTTGATTTTTTTAAATTGAATGTATATGAACAGCAACATACAAAGCAAGTAGTATTAGTAGTATGTAATTATATCAAAGAAATAAGCTAAATTTGGTTGCAGCCAAACTCGATGAAAGTAAGATAAACTACTATTTTTCTGTCTCTCTGCCCTTGTGTTGTCCCCCCTAAATTATTTAAAAAAAACAACAACAAACATTTGTCAGCCACCTCATTTGAATGTTTTCATGGTTCCATGCAGTTGGAGTGTGTCATCCGCCTGGTGCAGATGGGTTGCGACGTGAACACGGTGTCCAGTCGCTTCAATCAAACCCCAACACACACAGCTGCACTTGGAGGGCATCCTCGCTGTGTTTTGTGGCTATCGCAGGCTGGTGCAGATGTCAACCGGCAGGTGAGCTGTAATATTAGTGTAAATGTAAATGAAGTTAGTATGGCCACTATGGAAAGCTATTTGAACAATTAGTTAATGTCATATACTAGAACAACTATACTCTATCTTTCTAGTAACCTTTTTTTTCATTACTGCATGGCATTTTGGCGCACCGGTAGAAGTATGTGTTATTGTTGGGAATCTTGTAAATTAATTAAAAAATAATAATAATTAAGATTGTAATGCACTGCAGGTCTGTGAAAGATGAAGGCAAGGTTATTTGGGTGTAAATCTGTAAATGTTGTCTTCTTAAGCGTTATTTGTCCGCTTTTTCCCAATTTCACACGATATGATGGCAACAACTGTTATGGAGAAAGCAAATCTACTTCCAGAACAACTCACCACCCATCTGCGCCCATCCATCCATCCAAACATCATCGATCCATCTATCCATCCATCTAAATGGGTGTCAGTTACACTAGAATTTGTGGTAGTTGGGGTCCACTGTTACATTATTTTAATAATATGGTGATTGGATTACGTTAATAACTACATTGTTTTAACAGGTAACTAGAAACTGTATCATAATAATACAATTTAAAAGTAAGCCTCCCAACCCTGCATATATAGCATAACATGACCATGTATGGATAGATATTTTATTATCCATTGATACTGTCTTTTAAGTATGCTAGATTTTTATCACTCAAAATATACCAAATTGATGTTTTTAATTATGAAATATTTTTAAAAATGTTGCATTCCCAAATACCCTCCTAGAGCGGTCGTGTACTTGTCACATTTTTCATCCCTGATTAATGCCTAAATATTATTTAAAAAGAATCAGTGTGCGCCCAACTGCCCTGCAAAATTGTTGGGATCAATTCAATTTAAACTTCTTTTTTTTTTTGCTTTAACCCTTGAACTAGATGGTACTTCAGGCAAGACTATGCACTACTGTAGTTGACCACTGGGTATAGTATGACCAGTGACATAAAATTCTACTCGTTAATATGTAACCCGAGTGCACAGTTTTGACTCTCTAGTGACATGTACTTGTTGTAGTTGTTTTTCTATTAGTGCCAAAATGTCATACAGTAGCAGAAGGCAGCAGTGGAAAACTAACATTACTAGCAGTAACAGTTATGTCTACTAGTGTCCGCTAGTCATTCTACAAGCATGCAGATATGTCTTACAACAATAAATATATTAATTAAAGGCAGACAATTTGACTGTTCTCCACTACTTTGTCCTTTAGTGTTTGTTTAAATTAACAACAGGGAGAAAAATATTTTGGCGGGTGGGGGATGTTTGAACATCATTATCTTTGTCTTATGTTTTAATGTGTTAAAAAAAAGAAGAAGATAATATTGGCCAATTAGTCGACAGGCTGATTTAATCGGCCGGACACTGGTACAAATACCACTGTGTCATAATATTTATTGTGTGTTAAGGTTGGGATGTAGTGGTATTGACATTAATGATATTAATATTTTGATAGGATATTAATATTTCTAGCCTGTGTTTTCAGGATTTGGTAGGTGAAGCTCCAATCCACAAAGCTGCCAGGGCAGCTTCCATGGAGTGCATCCAAGTTCTGCTGATAGCCGGTGCTAAACTACAGTAAGTAACTTGCTAAGTGGAAATCATGACCACCACACCTTAGCTTTGCTTAAAGGTTGAACTTAATCTAACATAGGACAGTAGTCAACCTGTTTAAGGTTTAACTTGTGAATATAATGTTCCCATAGAAAATAATGCAAATACAGTGGTACATTTACTTACGACTTTAAACGCGTTTGATAGTGCAGTGGATTGTAAAATGTAAAGTTAAAAGCATAAAAATTAACAAAACAATGTATAAACTAGTTTTATGAAAAATAATAAAGCTCAAAGTCACATTTATACACAAAGTAGTGTCCATGTGTTGTGCTGTTACAAATTATTGAGCAAATTATGTTTTTTCTATCATTTCTATTAACAGCCTGTGGCAAAAGGAAATCAGCATAATGTTCAAGTCATCAACAGTAAGAGAATATTTTTTTATGTTTTTAAACAAGCCTGCCAATGATTAAAAAAAAAACTGAAATAAAAATGTAGTATTTTTAAAAATATGAGTCATCATTGGAAGGTTTGTTAAAAAACATTCAAATTATTCTCTAGCTGTTGATGACGTGAGAATTATGCTGAGTCAATTTGCATATATAGACTTTTTATAAAAAATTGAGAAAAACATCATTTGCATAGTAATTTGGAACACTAAGTGTGTATTAGGCGTGGCCTATGCGTGAGTCGGGAGCTGTTTCTGGCTTCTGTAGGCCATTTACATCATTGTTAGTTCAGTGTGAGCTTCTTCATTTTGCATTGTCGCTTTCCTATTTTTTTCCCCACCTAAATCAATGAATGGCGTGAAGCTAGCTCATTTGAAAGCAAAAATTTGACCAAGCAACAGCACGTTACTCAAAAAACTACAGACACTAATTACCAATAAATGACCGAGTGGTGTTTTGCTTTCCATTCACTTATCTTGGCTTTACTGTCCAGTTTAAGGAACAGCAGCGGGCAGACCGCAGCTGACCTCGCACGCACTCACGGCTCAGACGACTGTCTCCGCCTCATTGCCAACTTGCAGGAGCATCTGCTGCAGCTCGGTGAGCTCCAGTGCAATGGGGAAAGAAATGGGAACGTCCCCGTCCATGGTCCTGGTCTGCTCTGTAGGAAAAGGCTACAGTCTGCTTTTGAGAACGGTCAAATGAAGAAGGCAAGGAGAGGTAAACAATGATTCCCTTTACTTTCATTAGCAGCATAGGTGGACCTTTATTTGACCTCTAATTGTGGACGGTGTCTTGCAGAAGTGTCACTGCAGATGCCACATTCTGAACTTGAGGACAGCATGGAATCCAACTGTGGAAGTGAGTAGACCACATAACCTTAATGCATGTTGTAGTGTGTGATGCAGACTGGGATTGCATTTTGCATATTTTATAAGGGAAAAATCTCATGGCACACTATCAAATGATATGTCCCAAAAAGTATATAGAGTGCAAGTGCTGAGGAATACGAGTTTAATTCATTTCGGGAATGCTAAAACCTCAAAATGCTCATATCACAACTCATCTTTTTCCCCATTGAAATGAATCGAAATGCCATGAATCTGGTCTAGCACCTGCAAAAAAATACAAATGTTTGAAATATGTTATTCAATAAGGAAAAGTTTACAATATTGTACCTATATTAATGACAATCAAATTAAATGTTAAGAAAATACATCTATATTTGCCATATATACATATATTTTTTCTTCAATCCGATGGCATTAAGTGCTTGCGGCAGTTAACAAATTTGTCAGCAAAGCCCAACACCAGATCCCGTCTCGGGCTGTTACCAACTACTGAATGTGGAATATAAAGTACGTTTGCACTCTGCACCAATACCAATAGAGTGGACCGACCCCCGCATACTTGCGGTCCGGCACCTGCAGATTTGCATATTTACAAATTGTTTCCCCAATTGTTTTTTCAGTATTTAAAAAAAGTTTTGAGGTAACCCTCCCACCACCACCCGGGTTATACATGTAAAATGAATATAGAATGTTAATCAGGATTTATTTTTATTTTTTTAGAATTTTTGGGGGGGGGGGTGAAGGCTGTATATTAAAAAACTCCTAATGTAGTATAGTTGTAGGAGTGCGCGCTCTCTCTCTCGAACAGAATGTGTTTTCGCACAAAACACTGAGAAGGAACTTCTAGACCAAACAATGTGTACCAGCTTAGGTTAAGGTCAAATTATACTGAGTTCAACACTATTTTACCTACTTCACATCTATAAAACATTTCAACATGGTTAATATATGAAATAAAGAATTAAAAATGTTAATAATGTCTAACAGGGGTTATTAATTTTTTGTTCCAATTCGCGGGGCAGCCCAGTCCCTATCCCCTGCGAATAGCAGGTTTCAACTATACTACAAATAATTGTAATAAAGAAGTAATTTTGGGACGAATTAAATGAAACTGGGTACTTTAACATAGTGTTGGGTTAGGTTGCACCTCCCTGTTTTCTGGAGTGCATCAAAGTAAAATGAATGTGGTACAAAACATGAAATGCATGGCAATATTCAGTGTGTGTGGAGTGACATCACTTGATTACATTTTAGGTCATGTACTCCCCCCAGCCCCCCAACCAAATGTTGCTGCCGGCACTGAGAGCGTCCATCCACCTTCTCCTGTTAACCACGATGACGACGAACCGATGAAAGGCATTCCCGCCTGCGACGAAATCTTGACACGGTTGTCTTGGCAGCAGGGTGGTTTGCCATCCAGTCAGCACAACTCAGCTGACATGTGCGGCTCATTGCATCTGACAGGGAGTCCCAATGGATGTGTCTCCCATCAGCCAGAGTTAGAGAGCCTACTAGGAGCTGATTGCGGCGAATTTCTACTTTATGGACATTATCATGGCTTTGGGGACACAGCAGAGGAGTTGTCTGACAGAGGCTACATTGGACATAAGTCCTCTCAAAATGTGGAAGGTGCCATGCATTTGTGCCAGGACACATAAGCCTCTTGCCTTTTTCTATTTTCTCTGAAAATATTTATCTGACTATTGCTTGTAAAAAAAAAAAAAAAACAGAGAAAAAAAAAATGTGTTTCCCAACCTTTGCGATATGGTACATATCTTACATTAGGAAAAAAACACCACACAAAAATTTCACTTTTACAACGTAAACTGCAAAAAGGTGGCTGGTGCTACACAGGTAGATTATACCTTCTGCCATCATGAAAAACTGAATTGTTCTGCGGATGCCCAACACCGTCACTATACATCACAGGCTTATGATGAGATCAAAAATGTTGTGGTTGGGAATCACTGTTATGGAATACCAAGCAGGAATGGCCTCTTTTCCTAATACTCAATGTAAACGCTTTGCATTTTTGTAAAGAAATGAGCACGGCAACTAGTGACTTTGTCAGGGTTAGTTTTAAAATGTGTAATGGTTGCATCCTCATGTTACTTCAAATAAACTATCCTGCTGCTTTTTGTTGTTGTTGCTGCAAGCAGGTGGGCTGCGAGATATCTGATCCGCTATGTTATTTCAACTAATTTGATGTTAGCCCGAGAAAACTATTGGTTCATCTGACACGAACGTGAGCCGCTTTGCATTCTTTAGTTATGTTTGAATTGCGCTATGCAGCTAAATATTTAGCATAAACCTTTTTTTTTTTTTGCTTTCCTGTCAACATTGTCACCATCAAAAATAAAAATTTGTAAAATGCTCAATGAATCTCATCAGATTGTACAAGTGTATCTAGCGTCAACTGATTATAAAACAGAATCCTCATAACCACAGAGTGAAAAATTTATTAGTAATTATGTGTCATATTAAAAGGATAAAAATGAAGTAAAAATCCATCTTCTATACCACCTATTCTGAGAGGTGTAGGGACCCGGAGCCTATTGCATCTGACATCAAGCGATAGACCAACTACCCCCTGACCTGATTGCCAGTCAATCGTAGAGCACAGAAAGAGACAACCATTCATTCTCGCATTCACACAAAACACTGAATAGGAACTGAACTCACACTTGGAGGCCAGGCCAGACCAGGCTAGTGAACCATGACATTCAAGTACAGTCATCTTCCTAAATCCTGTTTGATTGTTTTCTGCAGACTGGCTATGCTGGCATCCAGAGCTGCCAATCCGTCTCGGAATGCCGCCTCATCTCTCGTGTCATAGGTTGACATTGACCTCATACTGCCGTCGGACGACAGAGTATCCACTTTGCCCTCAGAAAGGAACGAGTCAAAGAGTCGCCGTCGCTCTTTTCCCGTCTGCTGCTCTGATAATTGTACTCCCGGGAAACTGTCGCTGTGTGTCTGACTGTGATCATGGTATAGATGACATGGTGATTTTTCGAGCAGGGTCATTTTCGCTTCATCTGGTGTTTTGGCCTCCCTCTCTGCAGCCATGTGTCCATTATCACTGATGAATGAGACCTCCGGTTGGCCCACAGTCATCAGGTATTTAGTGATGTGTTCAGTGCCACTGCTCTGGTCATCATAAAGCTCCTTGAGTGCCTCGTCAGACATCGCAAGGTCAACAACTGTGTCATTCTCAGATGCGTTGCCACTCCTAATAATTCTGAAACAGGAAAGCAAATTAAGCTTTGATACCAAGTTTAATAGCAAACTTGAGTATACAGTAGACCATGACCTACTTCCTGAGATGTTGTATCTGTTCCAGTCTTTGCTGGGCAAGTGAGGCCAGTTCGCTCTTTACCTGTTCACTGTGGACAAATTTGGCTCTCATGGTCTCCAAATCTGCACATATAGACACACAGGACGGTCTTGCCATTGCACATAATCAATGTGTTGTTGCTTATGCCTATGCGGGCCACTACTTTGACGTGACAACATTATGTGCAATGAAAATATGTTTGAAATATTCTGCTGCAAAGTTCTGCTTAAGAATTCAAAAACAGTCCCATGGTTATTGATAAGTAATCATGTGTGTTTTTGCTCTGTAAAAAATTGCTCGTCCGAGTAGGATTGCTGTACAACTCCAAAACAAAATGGAGGTCAGCAAGTAGGTGCCCAAGACTCAACCTGATTTCAACAGCGCATTTTCAGCCTCTCTGTCGCATAACTGTTTCTTTGTGTCCAGGAGAGATTTCCGCACTTCGCCAAGAACGACTTGAAGCTCCTGCAGTCTGGATTGAGCGTCGGCAAGATCTTCTGGCAGATTAAGCACTAAAGAAAAAACATTTGCCTTTAGTCATTTAAAAGACAAGAGTATTTTCTTCAATGTATAACAGTACTCATGTATCATCAAAATAGCCCATGGATAGATGATCGATTACGGTGAACTCCTTTTTATTGCAGTACATTCCACAGGCCCACCCACAATATGTTAACAACTGCAGCACAGTACAGCAAAAACAGATAAATGCTTGAACATGCCAGACATGTTGCTGCACAACACTGTGCTACACTGAAGGTCCACAACTCTGTGTACTGTAAAAACCCAAGCAATAGGAGGATCCTTGTAAGGATTTATTTAAATTGGCCATCATCTGAATTAAAATGGGCAGGCACAAAACTTTTACCTTGCGAGTTGCACAGGATTTCAGTGTTTTGTTGTCTCTCTTTCTCCTTTAACTGTTTGTTCAGAAACGCCACTCGTCTGAAATAAAGACATGCATTAACATGATGGTGTCGCACGCTGCAACAACTTCTAACCTTTTGCTGTACCTGTGAAGCTGAGCATTCAGGTTTTGCAAAGCCTGCAGGTCTGCAGATTTCTCCGGGGCGAGACCACTGGAGTTTAACTGCGGTGAGGACACTGTCATCTCCAGATGACTGAGCAGCTTCTCTGCAATACTGCCTGCGCACCCAAAACAGCAACGAATGGAGATAGAAACATGCATGTTGTTATGATCTGATTATTTACTGATCATTTAGTGCTAATTATTTAGCTCCAAGCAACAGCTAATGGCCTCCCCGGGGCTTCAGGGACTAATTTCAGAACAGCAGAACTTTACTGGGGGCTGAGTATTTCCATTAGCACTCAAAAAAGTAAACATAAAGAAAACATACCTTTTCCAGCTATCAATGTCTTGAGCTCTCCTAGAAGATACTGAACAGTCCTAAGTTTGCCAGCACTAATGTCCTCCCCACTGTGTGTGTCATGATGGCTGTCATACGGCTGACTGTGATCATACTTCGTGTTGTAGGCCTGCACCTTCAAGAGTGTCTTACTTTGGGTGTCTGTGTCTTTCACAGGCACAGAATCAACATCCTCGCCACTAAAGGAGGCCCTGTGATAACCGGCAACTAACTGGAAGTTGGTCTGTGCATGAGTCCGTTGACTTGAGGAGTGGGTGGAGTGGAGCGCAGAATCAGACTGGGTCACAGAAAGAAGGACGGATGTCAAGGGCTGGGAGGGAGCAGAATCATGAAGCGGTTGAGACGCCCGCAGTGATGGTAGTAGGTGAGACTGTTGGAGGGTGTGTGCCTTCTTCACTCCCGATTGGGAAGATGGAGGGCATTTTGCTCTTGGAACTTGATTAGAACTGTGTTCTGAAGGTGGAATAATGCAAATGTCAATTAAGACCTTCAGAGCAATACAGCCCCCCTCCCCCACCCCCAAAAAAAACGATATGTTTCAGGTGCAAAATACCTTGAATGATATCTCAAGTTATATTAATAGTTTAAACACAAAACCAGAAGCAAGTTCGTTTTTCAGTTAAAAATAATAATAATCTGAAGACAATGATTAATAAATCCTAAATGCCCTGCAATGTTGTCAAATCCACTGATTGATGTATTTAGCTGTCTGTAAAATGGTGGAAACCATTTTGCGCATTTGCATTTTAGCCACATTCAAATCTTGCTAGCAGTTTAAATTGTGTCTTAAATTGAATGATATTTTTTTAAGTCATTCACTGCCCAGTCATTTGAGAACATTTTACATTTTTCAATAACCATACAATATTGTGGTCTATAAATTCCACTGAATCTATCAAATGACAAAATAGGCTCTCTCCTTATTGTCTAAAATGGGGCAGTGGTGTCTACAGGTGGTTTTGCATCAATTAAGTTGTTTTAAAGTTTAAAATTTACAGTGGAATCAGAATCAGACGCTCCCCCACTCATCCTAGTAGAGAACATTTACAATTTAACTCACTAGACTTCTATTTCTGTCAAATACCTCAAATGAAACTATATGAGTGATGACCAGTCAAAGAATAAGTACATTTTCAGGGGACTACCTGTCTTTGGAGGGTGTTTTGTGCTGGACTTTGTCCCCTGTCTGGTGGATGATTTTGGTTTGGCAGCACCCCCGTTCACTGCTCTGGGAGGTATTGTCAAGGGTTCTAAGCACAGGCACATACCAAACAGACATAGTTACATTGCAACACAAATGATTTCTATAGTACTAGCTGTTAATCTGTGACTTTAGTGACAAGAAAGCCCTCTGACCTTTCTTGTCCGCCTGGAGCATGCCAGAGAGCAAAACTGCACAGCGATCTAGCCCCGAGTGCAGATTGGCAACCTGAGACAAAAATGTGGGATGTTTTCACAATAATTTACAATTTATGTACTTTGTTGCATAAATGGCATGTTGGGTTGATGATTGTCAGTGGTTGGATGGATGGCATAAATGAATATTAATACTACTAATAAATAAATATTATCTCTTAATGGTCTGAAATGTACGGCACTCATCACCAATCCCTCGGAACACAACTCTTCCAAGACCAGTGGTGCTAAGTAACAAAGTACAAATACTTTTTTTTTTTTAAACAGTTCTCGGGTATCTGGGCATTTACATATATTGTGTGTTTCTTTTTTGATAATTTTTTCATCCCTCGTTTGAAATTTGATATCTGTAGTTTCTACTTCTTTGTCAAGATAGGCTTGTTACTTTTTTCAACATCCACCAATGATGACGCTACACACAAAAAAAAACAAATAGAGAACCCTAAACTCAACAGCAGCTACTTGATTGAAAACTTGGTTTCCTTCCATCCATCCATTTTCTCAATTGCTTATCCTCACAAGGGTCACGGGGGGTGCTGGAGCCTATCCCAGCTGGCTTTGGGCAGTAGGCAGGGTACACCCTGAACTGGGTGCCAGCCAATCGCAGAATTAGGACTTTTGAAAGTGTATCACACAGAAGTGACATCATCTCGCAGCAGCCAATAGAAAAGCACCTTCAGATGATGTTGCTCCTAAGCGACAATTTTGCGTGCTTGACTTTTGGCTCCAATGGCTGGGTTTGCCTGCTTTTTCCATTTAATTCAGCCAAAATGCAACACTAGGTAAGAAATACGACACTTTTTTCATTTTACCATGGTGCTTTTATTGCACACAAGTAATACACATTTTTTTAAACTAATAGTGAAATTAAAACTAAGCATCTATTAAATAACTAAAATTAATAAAAACTAACAAAACCACCCTGAAAACTAAATAAGACTAACAAAAAAACAAAACAAAAAAAAACCTCAAAATGAAATGAATTTCAAAACTATATTAACCCGGTATGAACATACTGTAAGTTTATAGAGGAAAAATATTGTGTGTTTTTGTTTTGTCTTGTCAAGTTGTCAAATACGTATTGTATATTATTGACTGTAATAATTTAATAATTTTTACTTTTGACTTGCATTATATACACATACTTTTTTTAATTGTACATAAGTGTACAGGGTTTAATCAGTAACTTTACTGTTACGAGTCTTTTTTTAGTTACTGTACTTCTACTTACAGTAAGTACAGTGTATGTACTTTTTCCCTTCACATTGCTTTTTAAAAAGTACCCCAAATTATCAAGAATTGTTATATAAAACCGCCATCACGGACCACAAACATCCATCCTTGTGTGCTATATTTTTTGAAAAAGTTGCAAAAAAGTTCACCTCGTCTTGTGGGTCTGTGGAATACAAAGAATATGCCGGTTCTTTTCGTCCTGGAAAGGTGGCTCTGTTCATGTAATAGGAGAAAAAAAGCATATTTCTAAATTAGGAGCATGCCTTGTATGGAAGAATAGTGTAAAATACAAAAGCAATACAATACAAAAGGAATGAACTTGCCGTTTCCTGGCCTGTTGAACCTTGGCTCCTCCACCTGTCAGCCTTCCAGATGTTAATACCTGTCAATCACAATCTTATTGCTTCAATTCATTAAATTCACTCGTGTCCATACCACTTATTCTGTTCAAGGTCATACAGTGAAACGTGTGCCTGTCCCAGCTAGGTGAGAAGTACCAGACCAGACTGATTATGTTTCAATCAGTGTGTCGAGTTAATGGAGTTAATGACCTGCAATAAAGTCAGCTATCCACATCAGGTCTGTCACTTAAGAGACAGACAACCATTCAAAATAACACACACGCCTGTGGACAATTTTGAGATTTCTGTTAACGTATTTATTAATTTAGTCTGGATTTAGACTGCAGGTAACAGTGCTCAATTCCCATATATGAACATTGCAAGTGTCACATATCCGATACGAGAGTGTAAACATTTAGAATAATCAGATTAAAAATCATGCGCATTGTTTTTGGTGTACAGTATACGCGTTTCCCAAATGTATTCGTATGTGTGTGTGTCACTGAGTGAATTAGAAGCAATAACTTCGTGCACTTTGATGTCGCTCTATCAGGTTGATTAAGACAGGTCTGCCACATCGAATATGGCGGACGCGCAGACGTATTACAGCCACGGGCCAACCAGTTGGATGCGAACCTCTCTCAAACAACCACTTCCTTGCATTTTGAAAAATCCACAGCTAAATGAGTTGCACAGAGTTTCGTTACCACATAGCGGTGGGGAAATTGATATGGTTTGTCCATAGACAGCTTGGCTAAAGAGCCAATTGAACCCAAATTTAAAGCAAGTGACACACATGAGACGCACCAAAAAAAGTACAGCGAAAGTAATCGAAATCGTGCCCGTAAACGTAGTCAACGGTCTGACCTTTCGTTTCATACTTCCTTTCATTGCTGAGACACTTCATCAACAAAAAGCCAACCTCTGCCGCTCCTTTAATGTTGTTACTGTGCAACCACAGAGTGAACGTAGCGCCTTCATTTGGAATATTCTTCTTCTTCTTGTTTTCCTTTATGGCGGGTAGCAAGCTGCAACGCAACTAACCATAGTGCACTACCGCCACCTATCATGGTGGAGCATCACAACACTATCGTTCCTGAGTGACAAAAATACAAATAACACATTGTTTTTCCGTATATATTTAAATACATTTAACCTTTCCTTTTCTAAATAATGTGCCCTCTTGATTAGATTACCCAACTGTCCAATAATGATATATTGTACACCTAATTTGTAGCCATAAATTACTTATTTTTTTTTTCTTCTTCTTCTTCTTCTTTTTCCAAGTCAGTCATTTGTGACCACTTGTCTAATTATATCTACATTGTGGCCAAAATTTAAAGAAAGAAAGAAAGAGCCCGAAAAATCCCCAGGGACATGAGAGCAGTAGCAACAAGTTTTGAAATAAATACGTCAACATTGTTAAACTAAACATTCAAGTAAATGAAAACATTGTAGAAATAGCTCAGTTTAAAAATGTAACTATGTATATAGTTAGTCAACTTTACAGTTGGGTAGTCAAGCGATAATCCATTAGGCGGGAAAGTCGCAGACCTGGCAACCCGCGCTAGCCTACCTTAGTTTTTCTGCCGCGCGCTAATTGTGCACAGCTGAGCAGCAGCAGCCCGTGACTCACCAATGCAAAAAGAGACTTGAGTAAAAATCATCTGCAAGGAAAAAGATTTTACAGTACAGTATGCATATTTTTCTATAAATTGTCTCGATTTGTGCTTCCGTGAAAACAAAAGTTAGTTGGCAATTGAGTTTTGTCGCATAATTTTAACTGCGTCATAGTTTCGTCAAGAACAATTTACTGTACTCTCAAGGTAGTTGGGCTAGTTTGAGCTAAATGGGCGTCAGTAAAGGCCTATGTGTGTCCGTCCGTTCCTTTTTAGTAAATCAACTATATGTGCAATGGCTACTCGTTTCCCTCCATTTTTGGTGACTTGCTGATTCGAATGCTTTTGTAAAAATACAATAAAAGACCGCCGTTGTTGGAGGGCCACGTAGAATACCATTGTAGTTAAAATACCTACTTTTTGCGGACCATGCTTTCTAGTTAGCTCACAAGGCGGTCAAGCTCCACAAAATACGTCTGAGCTGAAGTTACACAAATGCACCTACTTAAAAGAAGTCTTATAATTTATATCGACGATTTTTCTTGAGAAAATTTAAATTCACAAGTCGAGTCCAATTGTTTGAGGTCAGCCATGTTACAGCCTATTCCAATGCCGTAAATGTTCTTGAGGTAGATTTTGTGACAATTACCTGGTCAGTTATATTTATGTAATATTGTATTTATTTTAGGTGACTTGAAATGGATTCTTTCGACGAACAGGTGAGCTTGCCGTTCTCAACCTGCTGCAAGTATTTTGCTAATCAAGCCCCACCTTCATGCTCCCGTTAACACTTGTTTTTCCTGAATTTGTTTGCAGGAATTTGGGAGCAGCCCCTCACGGGATCACAGTATGTTAACTTGGCGTATTTATAGTATTAAGCTGTTGCATTGCAAGTTGTTGGTCATCACCCCTCATCTTGCAAAGTATACTTTGAAGGAGAAGTCAACCCAAAACTTTCTTTACTTTATGTTCTCTGCAGTCACACTAGTCTAAACATAGTACTTTGATTATTATTGTGTTTGTGGAAAATGAGTTAGTTATGAGTATGAGCAGCAAAATCCACCCATTTTTATCCATCTCAGGGGATTGTCATTGTGACGACTGAAAATGGCATCACAGTTGCTTACGTAAAAAGTTCGACTTTTTAAAAATTCACGTTGAAGTCAGGTTTTAATGTTTTTATGCAAACAAGATGAGTTCTGGAATGTAGATGATGGGTTACATGTAAATTTAAGACAACAGTACAGCAGGTCCCAAAGATACAAACATATTTGGTTTCAAGAGGCTCTTTGTCAACTGAATTGTTTATAAGCCGTGACTAGTGATGTAGAAACCGAAGCTTTCTGAAGCAGTCAATCAATATGAAGCAATGTGTTGAAATGTTTCAGTGTTATGAAGCATTTGCCACAAATCAGTGTGGTGACATCTGCTGGACCAAAATATATTTCATTTACATTCAGCAAAATGGCAAAATGTCATTAAGAAATAAGACACTCTTGTGTCAGTTTTAAATGAAAAAGTGAAATACTTGTGCAACAGAAAATTGGCGATGGTATTTGAATAAAATGCTTTTGACACTGGGACAGAGATTTTTTTATGAAGTATTTGGTTTAAGTCGGTTCCTATAACCTCCAACTTTGGAGAAGGTACTTCCGGTGATTTGATTTATATTATAAATCAGTGTATATAATGTGTGAATGAATGCCTAAAATATGTGCAATTGCAAATTAATCTATAGCGTAATAAAAAAAAAAGGGGGGGTGATATTTACTTTGGGAAAAAAACTACAAAACTTTTTTATTATATTGTAAATTTTACAAGGAGAGTTTTTGGTACATTTTCCCAGTTTATTTTAAAAAGTTACATAACTGTTGAGCGAACTCATGAGCTTCTGCTTGGTAGGCAGACACTCGTATTAGTCTTGTTGTTTGCCATTGTAGGCTAATGTGTTTCTGGTGTGACTAAACGGAGCAAAAAAATGGCTTGAAAGATACAAGGAATCCACCTGACACCAGCAACACAGCAGGAGTGGCGTGGCTCAGCTCCTACCAACACACTTTTCTAAATATAAATACGATACCCAAGATAGATTAGCCCAGTAAATCCCAAGATTTATGAAAATTAAAATTTAACAAAAAAATAAATAGATTTGATAAAGTTGAGGGAAATGCTTATTTAGGTTTTGAATGCGTGCAAAGATGCAGTGCAGCAAACGTATGGATGCAGCAAAATTAAAATGCAAGAGGCTTGAATTTGACATGATTTTTATAAGGTATTTTAGTACTTGACAAAAAGAATAGAGTTCATGAATGAAGTGTTTTATGTGCAGGGGTAAATGGGCATAAGGCTATGATGGCAGTTTTGAAGTTGGTTTTATTCATCATGATTTCAATTTCAGTCAGAGTAATCCTGATATTTTCCACAATCGTCCAGACCTAGTCGATGTGCATGTTCATCTTCATCAAGTACATTTAGGGGCACATTACAGTGTAAGTTAACTTGCAACATAAATATTCATCCCACTGCCCACTCATTATTAAAATATTACTGGTTAATGGGCTGAAGTGTGGAGCAGAAGTGTATGACAGCAACAACAAAAAATATTCAATAGTAATTATTTAAACAAAAATCTGCCAATTTAGTGGTTGCACTGGTGCGAGAAGTTGACATTTTTAGTTGTCATAATTTTAGGGGCAAAATGCTCCCATTTGAGGAGTCAAGGCCAAGAAAACATCAGTGAGGATGGATTTGATGAAGTGTCAAACTCAAGATGGAACGAAAAATAATCCAGACCAACAAATAACTGATGAGGAAAAATACAATGATGAGAATGACAATGCTTAGGTTACTGTCACATTAAAAGGGGAAGTTAACTCATTAACATGAAAAGTGGCCGAGAAAAACACATCTGGGAAATTGGTCAACCTGTATGAAGACATTTATCATGGAATTGTCAAATGCAGTTTTGAGAGAAATATCTTGGTGTACACGATTTAAAATAAAGCATGGTCATTTTTGACCTAGAAACACAACAGGTGTTACTATTTCTGACTAAAGACAAATTCTAATGGTTTCAAAGCAAATGTCAATGGTTGTGCTCTTTGGTTGCGCGTTCCCGTCGATGGATGCGTGTGTGTAGTGTGTCTGTCTCAGTTCTCCGAAGCGTTTCAGAGAGCTGAGACGCCCTGTGCTCACGCCCATCGGCGGTAGGGGGTGCAGGGGTGGGGGGGTTCGGGTGTTGGGACGCGGCCTGCGTTTCTCAGGGTGCGTGTGTGACTTACGGAAGTCTGTGGCATCTATCCCATTCACTGTTGAAATGTGACATAAAATGCCATTTTGACTCGCTAACTGTGATGCCTAAACTGCTTATTTTGAGCCTTGCTTTGTTAACTTTATTTGCTTCATAGGTCGTGGCAGAAGAGGGAGAGGAGAAGGATTTGAGAGCTCATTTTCTTCAGGTGCATATGAATGTAATTACACTATACTGATGAGGAATCTTAGTACACTTAAAGATGCCATGTGTCCCACCTAAGTTAGTTCTACCTAATCTGTGGTGTTTAGTGGCGGGCGGTGACCTTTTAGAGTGGGCATACTGGAGTGACACACATGCGAGCGCCCGCTAGGGCGCAAGCAGAAAAATGTTGGGGTATTTTTATTCAGAATTTTAATATTAGATATGGTTTAATTATTATTTTATACCACTGTATAGGTATAAAATTAAAGCGGAAATATTCAAGACTGACGCAGGTTGATGCGCACACACTCTGTAATGTAACCAGCTCCGTGGTGAGTGAAATGACACAATCGCATGCCCACAAATGCCGATGCGTAGGAATTTACAGTATTTTGAACTGGTTTGTGCTCATGAAGTGGGCTCAACCCGGGAGAGGAAAAAAATGACATTGCAGAGAAGCCGTAAGAGATTTCAACCAATAAGCAAGTTTGCTGACCTGTGGACAGCCAGCTAGGAATTAATCTTTCTCGTACGTCCTGGCTTGAAAGTGACGGACGAAATTCTTCCCTGTTTTCGTGATGATTACTTCAGTAGGATGACCACTTGAAATTATATTCTTCTTTTCCTCAAAAGTTCTCCGGGAAAACGGCACTCATTGTGACTCAGCGATGAGCTGAACCACTAAATGTTTACCGCAGAACATTTCAAATAAGCCTATCATGCGCATGCGCGTTGGACATTGGCAGATAAGCTGCGTCACTGAGAGCTTTTTTGCCATTCACAGTGCGCACATACAGTCAACAGCCTCTCGGAACTGACACAACTTGATATCTTATTGCCCATGCGCGAAACAAGCTGTTGGTTTTTCAGTTTTCCGCAGCGAAAACAGGACAAATTACACAGAAATTTAAGACCAAAACAGAACTAAGGTATTGCATAGGACACTGACAGGTAAATATTTTCAATGATTTTATTAAAGGGCGTGGGCATGCACTGCATTTATAGCTTATGACCGCTCGCCACTGATTCAAACTGTAATTTATTTTGTGCAAAGATGTGACGTTACATTATAAACGTAATCATACATATATTTGTATTGTATCAATCGTCTCAAAAACACATGCAAAGCAAAGATTAAGATGTGTTGAAGCCAAAGTATAATGTATTGTTTTGTGTTATAGTGACTGATGAGAACAGGAATGTGAATGTTTTTGCTACATCAACAATTTAATGGTTTGTTTGTTTTTGTGTCCTTTAGAAATGGGAAGCTGGAACGATGGAGGAGAAAGAGAATCTTTCAGAGGAAGAGGCAGAGGTGAGGTGTTTTAAAAAAATTAGAATTTTCCTCCATTATAATTTTCTGACACCTGTTACTGTAGGGGTGTATAGTTGGGGAATGTATTTTGGCGTGTGTCCTGCCTCATTAAGTATTGCCTTTCCAGTTTATCACGTCTTACTAATAGTCACCTAAAACTAGATGTTTAACATTGATGAAAATGTAATGGTAACAGCTTTTGGACAATATTGTAATCGTAAAGAAAGAGAAACTGATTTGAGTAACTAAGCCTATTAAAGTTTGTATGTGAATCTCCAAGTTCCTTTCCAGACATGAACCACCTGCCATTTTAAGCCTTTTTTTTTAAACTACTAGTCCTTGACTTTTTTCATGTTGTGAACAGCCTTTAGAGGAGAAAGACGAGGCAGAGGAGGCCACGATGAAGGTATTTTGTGAAGCAAAATTTAATTACAAAGGCGGATTAATCTTTTCTTTTTTAATTCAAGGTCGTGGTCGAGGTGGCTTTGGAGGAGGTACATGACAATTCTTATATTAAAATATATATATTTTAGGCGGGCAGGGTAAATTATTTTCACACAAAAATGTGTCTCAAATCTTTGCAGGATATCGTGGAAGAAATGAGGAAGTCCTCACCCATGGTGGTAAAGTTTTTAGACGCGATTCTTTAAACATGCACAGATGTGACATTTGACTATTTTGTTTTCCCCCCAATCAATACAGCAGATACTAAGGAATCAGAGACAGAAAATCCAGATGGTAGTGTCCGTAAGTTGATGGGTTATGTTTAAAATTGATCAATAGTGTGATAGAGCTTATAATTAATGTCTGTACTTTTAACCTACAGGACCAAAAGTCACCTATGTTCCTCCAGCCCTCCCTGAAGACGAGAAGTCTGTGTTTGCACACTATCAGCAAGGCATTAACTTTGATAAATACGATGAAATCACAGTTGATGTGAGTGGAAACAACCCACCACCTGCCATAATGGTAAGTTGTTTTTTTTTTCAATTGCTTAGCAGCCAACCATAATCCTTTGAATACTTGTAACTAGGGGTGCAACAGTACACGTAGCCTACGTTGCGGTCCGTACCTTGGTTTTTGGGCCATGGTTTCAGTTCATGAATTGTGCGTAAAGAGAACTATTTTTTTCCCCTAAAAATTCTCTTTATTTTGCTTGTCAGCAAAAATTGGGTTGTGCAACGACAGTTTTAACACTATACAGTAGTAGATATGTATACAAAACAACATCATAATAATAATAATATACAAAAAATCCGTATACATCGGGATTGATGCTGGAGATGCTTGTTCTTGTTGCAAGTGGGTTTTTTGGGGGGGTTTTATACCCATTTTGGCCGGTAGCGAATTGCCGCGTTTCTGCCTTTGGAGCCGGGAGGGTGGATGTGTCATTTGTTTTGTTTTTTTAGCGGTGTTTTGGCTTTGCGTCTTGGCATTTCCTGGAGTTTTGTTTGGCGTTGATGGCTGGCGCAATTTCGGAGGAGTTGTAGGGTGGATGGCAGCGAAGGACAGCGCCGTCTGTCACCGTCATTTGTTTCAGACAGTAACATTTCTGTTCGCTGTTTTCACTGCCTCGTCGTTGTAATCGATAACGAAGCCGAAATATTCCACACCACTTCTTCAAACTTTGGTCCGTCAACTCTGTCGCTCGTGCTTGCCATTTTGTTTTTCCACTTCTTTATTGAGGGGGTGAGTTGGCGGAACCACAACAGTGATTGGACATAAGCTCGCGGGGGAGAGCTATTCTGCAGCAGGCTCCCTCCGCTTGTGGACGCTGGAGAGACACACACACACACACACACACACACACACACATACACAGTGGCCTGTAAAGCGTCAATACAAAATTTGCTGCAGAATTGAAAACCCGTAGTCCATAAGGGCGTATTGTCCCGTGCAGGGCGGAATGAACGGTTTGGTCTAAGACCGAGAACTGTTGCATCCTTACTTATAAACATATGACCATATATAACCACGTTTCCATGCAGACCTTTGATGAGGCAGCCTTGTGCGATTCCCTGCGACAAAATGTCAGCAAATCCGGTTATTCAAAGCCCACCCCAGTTCAGAAGCATGCCATTCCAATTGTCTCTGCTGGTCGAGATCTCATGGCCTGTGCCCAGACGGGATCTGGAAAAACGGTAAGAAAATTTGTACTTGTAGTCCTCTTCGGTACAATGTGTTGTGACCCATCGTTGTGCTTGTGTCCCCAAGGCTGCATTCCTACTTCCAATTCTGCAGCAGCTAATGGTGGACGGTGTGGCTGCCAGCAGCTTTAGTGAGCAGCAGGAGCCTGATGCAATCATTGTCGCCCCAACCAGGGAGCTCATCAACCAGATTTTCCTGCAGGCCAGGAAGTTTTCCTACGGGTATTATTAAGTTTCACTCTCAACCTTTTTCAATGCTTTACTTGGCTTTGTTGTCTTTGTTCTCTGGTTTTACCAAGCGGAAAAGTAAAGTTTTTCTTGGCAGATTTCTACCATTCAATGGGGGCAGATTTGCCAACCTTTGAGCCAAGACACACCATCTCAGGGTACACCACCAAACAAAAAGTGGATGCACAAATGAATATATAAACTTTCTGCCATCTAGTGGAAGAGCATTTAAGTGTCTTACTTGAACGTACTGTAGATGCATTTGCATTTGGGCCAATTAAATATAATTGGAAAATTTCCCACCGCACACCCAATGATCTCTCATGCCACACAGGAGCAGCTTGAGTGGTTGAGTCATTGCATTCGGATACTAGCTCAGTGGTACAGGCGCAATGCAGTCACCTGATAGATGGTGAGGAATCATGTGGGAACAAACAAAAGCCTCTTCTTTCAACTAAGGTGGTCTTTTTATTGTAATGTGAAAAATGTCAAAATCATTTCCCTTATTCAGTCCATTGGTAAGATTAACTTCTGTCAAATGTCACTATTAGCCACATCAGAATGTATCATTTCAGGCTGCATTGTCGAAGCTGAAATGAATTGAATTGAACTGTACTGTACTGCTTGATGAAAATTTGACTTGGCGATCTATCTTGTTGCAGAACCTGTGTGCGTCCAGTGGTTGTGTATGGTGGAGTGAACACTGGATTTCAGCTAAGAGAAATTTCTAAGGGCTGCAACATAGTGTGTGGAACGCCAGGCAGATTGTTGGATGTAATTGGACGTGGAAAGGTAAGATAAACAAATTAAATCAAAATTTCTGCTTTCTAACCTGAAATTGTGGTTTGACCTCATCTGAATCTTGGCAGTCTTACTTGAGACTGGGACCAAATTGTAATCCTTGATTTAAAAACGACAAAAAAAAAAAAAAAAAACGCTGCACTGCCATTACTGTTAAACTTAATACTAGAGATGGGCGAGTACTATTACCAGGTATCGGTGCCGATACCAGCCTTACTTTAAGGGTATCGGTGCCGATACCAGCCTTATTTTAAGGGTATCGGTACTCATGACAGTGGCTGATACTAGGGTTGAACGATTAATTGCATTGTCAAATTGCGGTTTGACATAACGCAATTTTGTAATTGTGAAAGGCTGCGATTTAAATGCCAATTGGAAGGAGAGGGAGGGGGAGTAGGAACGTCACCGCTGTAACTAAAACCTGGCGCCATAAGTGCATGTAATTTTGGTGAGTTTTATTTGTCTCATGAGACCTTGTGACGAGTATCTAACATGTTTAATCTGTTTGATCTTGGTTTTAAAACAACACGTTAAAAATAAGACTGGTATTGGCACCGATACCTGATATCAGTAGTCGCCAATCAGTAATAAAAAAAAACCTGAGCAGGTATAATTTTACTCTGCCAACACTTAAGCATCTGTGAGTTTACTGACTGGAGATTGCTAAGTTTTATTTTTTTAAATATGTATATTGAATTTATTTATTGATAAATACAGTATTTACATGGCATGTTTCATGCAACATGAAAAGTGTTAAATTGTAACTGTGATAAAATGGCTTTATTTTCCTTTATCTTAAGGTCCTGTAATTTATAACAGATCTGATATTGTTTATTATAATTAACTTTTTGTTGGGTAAAAAAATCATTGACACAGACTTTGGAGGAAAAAAATCGCATATATCGCAATCACAATTTTGGTTTCAATTAGATTATTTTCCATAATCGTTCAGCCCTAGCCGATACCAGTATCGGCCGCTTTCTAGTGCCATTTTTATAATCAGGAGCTAGAAATTAGAGGAATAGAAAATAGTGATTAATTCCATGCCATTTTGGGGGGGGGGGGTATTGGGATTTATAGGTTTTTGTTTAAAATTATCTGTCATTTTGGGGTGAGGCGGTGGATTTTATATACTAGTGGTATCGGTAAATTGATATGCGACGACTCAAGAGTTGAGTATCGATATTGGTCTGAAAAAAAGTGGTATAGAACATCCCTACTTAATACTAATAATACTTGTTGGAATACCAAGCGGCCATGGCTCATTGAAGTATAGGTGATGGTGAGTGATACTTTTAATCATTTGTTTCAGCCTTGAAAATATGTCTTAACGGGAAAATTGCTGGTGAGTGTACCTCCTTGTGTATTCTCTTACATTGCTTGTATCATTAATGGTGTACCTTGGGACCATATAGAACTGAGAAGCCTGTGTCCATGCAAACAAACACACTACTTGTTAAAACGCATCACATTAGGGTTGCTGTAAAAAGTGCCTGACACATGGTTTTCAGATCGGGCTGACCAAGCTGCGGTATCTAGTTCTGGATGAAGCTGACAGGATGTTGGACATGGGCTTTGAGCCTGACATGCGCCGCCTGGTTACTTCACCCGGGATGCCGCCCAAAGAGAACCGCCACACCCTAATGTTTAGCGCCACCTTCCCTGAAGACATCCAGAGGTGTGTCTCCTGACAACAGCATTTGTGTTTTGTATCTTGAAGCAAATCTTTCCAAGGTTTTGGAGAGAACTCATCTCTTGAGACCTTGCCAATGTCAAATGACCAAACTCAGAAGACAGGTGTACCATGATTGGTCATTACCTTAGTCCTGGGCAACTGTGATGTCATTTTCGTCCGACAGCAAGTAGCAAAATGGCCGCCACCTGAGATGGATATAAAGGGTTGGCTTTTGCTACTTAATTCATATTCCACAAACACATCATCAGTCACAATACCATACACTGGTGAGGGCACATACAACGGGGCCCAATCATCCTATTTATGACAGATTTTTAACAGAATAAAAAAATATGGCAAGCTTTTTCAAGATGTGCGTTTAATAAATGTCCCTTACAACGATTTCATCATAAATATATGAGACGTTAACTAGTTTTTTAATTTATTTTGTTAATTAAAGGTTGGCTGGTGACTTCCTCAAGGGGGACTATTTGTTCCTGGCTGTTGGCATAGTAGGTGGGGCTTGTAGTGATGTTGAGCAGACATTTGTCCAAGTCACCAAGTTTTCAAAGAGGGAGCAGCTTCTTGACCTTCTTAAAACCACCGGTAATAAAAAAAAATCCAAATTCTCTCTGCTCTGTCAATGTTGATGGTAATGACTGCTGGCATTTGCAGGAATGGAGCGCACGATGGTGTTTGTGGAGACAAAGAGACAAGCAGATTTTATTGCTACTTTCCTGTGCCAAGAGAAACTTCCCACAACTAGTATTCACGGGCAAGCATTTCTTCATTCGATATCACACCTGCTCACTTCCAATAAACTTGTAACATATTGTGAATGTGTGTCACATCACAGGGATCGCGAACAGCGTGAACGAGAGCAAGCCTTGGCCGACTTCAAGACCGGGAAATGTCCCATCCTTGTTGCGACGTCGGTCGCTGCGCGCGGCCTGGACATTCCAGATGTGCAACATGTGGTGAACTTTGACCTTCCCAACAACATCGATGAATATGTCCACCGCATCGGCAGGACCGGCCGCTGTGGTAACATTGGCAGGGCGGTGTCTTTCTACGATCCAGACGGCGACAGTCAGCTGGCTCCATCCTTGGTCACAATCCTGTCCAAGGTTAGGATCATCACTTAACAATCTGGGCTCCATTTTATCCTATTCAGTTATAGGCACAACTTCAAGGTCGTAGGGTTGAATACTATAGAAAGCTACTTTAAGGCTGCGTTCACACTGCAGCTCAATTCCAATTTTTTTCACACCAGACCTTGGCCTCTTTTGTATGTGGATATAAATCGGATACGTATGCGTTGCGTCTGCACTGTGAACGCTCATCTGCACTAGTGTTGTCACGATACCAAAATTTTGACTTCGATACTATACCTGCATGAAATACCTCGAACGGTACTGCGACAAAACTCTAAAATAACAAAAAATGACAAAGTAACTTAAATTTATTTTTATTTATTATTAATTCAAACTATTGGGATGTATACATGTTAATTTATGTACATATTGTATATATTTATGTTTATAATGTATGTACTTTCACATTGTATGCCATATTCTTGAAGTACTGTATTTGACTGCATTTGATGTCATCCGTTTTAAATATTGGCAATACAGTGCCACTCCAATGACTCAATGTAACGTTGCCTGAGTGTGCGTGCATGTCTCTGCTCTTCTCCATTACGCTCCCAATTAGTCAAATGCGTAATCAAATACTACAAACTTGGAACAGAATCATTCACGCTCCACTTATTTTTAAGGGAAGTGTCAAAACTGCGTCATAAACTGTGTCTGTTGCTTTGTCAGTCGTCTGAGCTTTTTCTATGCATTACTGTGATTTCCTACTATGCGCCTGTTCCTGAACACACCTTGAGCCCACTGCAGGAATGATTGCTGCTTTGTCTTCTGCTTCTCCGCGAAAAACATTTGCTCTTATTACAAAACGTTTCTAAAATTGAAAACCACACGTGTGTTCTTAATGTGTTTATTGAAAACATGCAGAGGCAATGCCAATGCTGTCGCGTGGCTTCCACTTCCTTAATTAGCGCATCATACTTCTCAACAAGGAGTGCACGTCCAGCCAATTTCCTGCGCCCTCTCGCACACACGCTGAAAGAGTCGGGTCGTTTACTTAAGGCGTTTTCTGCATATCGGTAGACAGGCAGCCATGCGTGTATGTGTACCTGCCTTTAAAACAGAGTTGGCGGGCTGCCTCGTATTTATTTTCTTAAGTACCGGTACCAAGAAAAATTGATACCGAGCCGTTTTTGATGCCAAAACATCGAGTTACGGTACTGGTACCGGTATCCCGTGCAACACTAATCTGCACGCATCTGATCTACTGTATACGTCATCGAAAGCCAGTGTTAACTTTGTATTTGTCTTTAATTTAATCACACTTGAAACATGAAGCATAAAGTTGACATGTGTGGCGATAGTAGAAATTCAGCCCTGCAGACGATTCATCACGAACGGCGATGACGCGACGTCATCTTCGGTAGCTTTCTCAATGAAATGATAAAATCGACGAGTGTCTCCTAATTTCCCCCAAATATTTCTATTACCTCGCTACTCTGGCGACATGAGATGAAAAAAATGAGTGACTGATTTCTGTTACTGTTTGTAAACAGCACGTTCAAAACTGACGCAGAGGACAGCAGCCAAACAGGAGTGAGCGTGAAAACATTCCACCAACCAGAAGCGCGGGCGTTCGCACAGCTGAATTTGCATAATGTATGCAGACAAGACACATGAATCGAACTCCTAACACGTCCACGAAACGAGTTCACCAGACCACCAATCTGTAGCGTGCGTTGGCACAGAGCTAAATTTGCATATGACACTAACCAAACTGGTTTGCCTCGATTGGCTGGAGGTGCAACGGTGTGAGTCGGGTTACTTCCGTGAACACTGCGTGATGTTGTTTTGGGTGTACGTCATTTGACGTGTGCTCTTTGGGCATGCGAGTCGCATCACGGGCGCGTTGCGTTCACATTAGATGTAATGTAATGTGAAGGGTACATAAAAAGATTGGATTTAACAAAAAATCTGAATTGGGCAGCACGCCCTGCAGTGTGAATAGCCCAAGTGTTGATTCAAGCTTTGTTGTTGACAGGCCCAACAAGAAGTGCCATCATGGCTGGAGGAGTCTGCATTCAGTGGAGGCACCACCAGCTTTAACCAGGCCAAGAGCTTTACCTCAGACTCCAGGAAGGTAGTCCCTTTTTTGTGGCTACTTTTTTTTTTTTTTTTTTTCATACACAATCCCCACCCCAAATTTAAGTATCTTGATCCTTTCTCTAAAACTTTCTTCAGTTTCAACAGGCAAGGGGTGAGAGGACCCAGCCAGCTCCTCAGGTTGCTGTTGCTGCCGACGATGACGATTGGGAATAGAGCCCCACCCAAGCACTGGCTTTTTTTTCTTTTCTTTTTTTTGCGTGAACAGTTTATTAGTGCTCCGTGTTTTTATCGCCACGGAAAAGATTGTTTAAAAGTGCATGTTGGTGTTAACTGAGAAAAGATTGGGTTTGTTGAACGAGTGTTTTCATCTGCAGGATGTAAAAAAATATATAAAAAAATTACATTGATTTTATTTGATTTTTTTACGACTATTATTCACCGTTTAAAATGGAACTATGGCAATGTGGAAGGAAGAGAGTGTCATTTAAGATCTGTTTTGTTTGTCTACTTGGATAATAAATATTTGTTCAATGCAATGACAATGCTGTTTGAATTTAGTATCGTTATTACATTACAGCTGCGAGAACATTATGAAATTAAACCTTAACTTGACTTTAGCTGTTATGCAAAAAGTTATTTTAACTTTTCAATAAGTTAACGGCACAAAACAAAAACCTGTGTAACATTTTGCGTTTTTACTAAATGTAAAACATTTGTGTTGATTTTAATGTTGGTGTATAGTGTGGACAAATGTAAAAAAAATAAAATTAAAATTAAAAGAAGGGAGAAATGGAAATTAAATTATTTTGTAAGATACCTCTTAATGGAGCTAGTTGCTTGACATTTTAAGTTGGCTTCTTAGGTAATAGTCATATTTATTTGTTAACCAAAACGTGTTTGCATTGTTTCCATTCACAATGAAGTGAATATACACAGAATAATTGGATTGCATAAATTAAGATACAAATATTAGGGGTGAAACAAAAAAACAGTTCGAACTGGGGGGGTATCTGCGGCTATGCAAATCGTGGATGCCAAGCCAAGTTAAGGGACACAAAAATGCCATTTAGCCAATAGTACAATAAGATTGATATTCTAACATAGTTCTTATTTACAGATGGATAGTTTTAGCCACGCCGATTCAAAACAAAGGGGAAGATGTGGCTCCATCCATCCATCCATTTCAAACATAAAATTATAAATATCTTTCCAAAAATTTATCACAGAGGGCATTCTCAAAACAAATGCACCGGGTTGGGGAATCCAGGTCCAGAAAGTATCAACTCTACCAGATTGGCTTTAGCCACAGGTGCACGAGTTTGTTTAAGGGTTTTTACTTTGTAGACCTGGATTCCCCAACCCTACACATGCTTAGGCGATCCTTCACCAATAGGAGTCGTCAATGTCGATACCTTTTTTTTTAAACGGGAGGGGGGGGGGGGGATGATTTATTTCGATACAGCATTCGGAGCGGGGTTGCTTCTATGTTGACTTCGGAACACAACTGATTTCCGCCAGATTTTGTCGTCGAGCCGCGGTGCATTCTGGGTCGAAGTCTGACAGTGAAGCCGAGCCAAATATGGCTGCTAACCTCAGGCAGCGGAAAGAGCCTTCAGATTTAAGCTTATGAATGAAGTTTGTAATTTTAAATATCCCCCGCCAGTCGCACCGATCCACCTGTGAATGACTTAACACGTTCGCTCACCGCAACCGAATTACAAACAAGTGAGGTTAAAGTCTCGTATGAATTCCGACGAGAAGGAGGACTGTGAGTGTGCGCCACCACAGGCCGACATTAGCCCAGAAGGAGGAGCTGACAGGTGGGTACGCGACGAGGAAAGAGTCGGGGATGCTGCAGCGCTAGCTGACTATTTTCTCAGCTGCTCGTGCGACGTTTTGTGCTCTTTTTTGCTCGGTAGTGTCCAACATAATACCATTGTGAATACATAAAATTATTGTTCTAATAAACAAAAATAATAATAAAAAGCCTATTTTTCTAAGTCGGCACAGTCTTTGGATGTATTAGCTTGCTACATTAGCTTGATCAGGCACTCCAGTATCATTTCACGTTCTCTATTCTGTGACCCATTGTGCGAATAGATTCTACTTTTCTCTTTCGTATCTTTTTAAATAGACTGTGACGTGTCATTCTGAACGTATATTCACAACTATATACATTTGTCAAATGTTAATGTTGTTTGCCTGGCGCTTTGCATCATCTTGACTTGGACTCCCTTTTGCTAATTAGCTGCAACGCTGTGACCGTATAGTATTTTAAGTGTAATGTGCACACTGTTTTTGCATTTAGCGTGCTAATTTTTTTATTTTTTGCTTGTTCCATTAGACAATACGACGAGTCTGAAATAGAAAACCCAGAAGCAAGCCGAATGTAAGTGGTTTCCAAACACTAAAGCCCTGTATACATTTAATGTTGGGAATCTGTATTCTGATGTCAACAAAATGTCAAGGGGAGTGTCAGAGTCAAAGTACTGCCAATAATCCAGATGCTACTGTGTCTATGTGTTGTAGGATGATAATTACGTTTTTTTTTGTATATGGGGAGCACAGTGGGTGAGTGGTTAGCACACCTGCCTAGCAGTTTTAACATTTTAGGTTTGAAGCTCGTCTCTGGCATTCTTGTGTGGAGTATGCATGTTATCTTCGTACTTGCGTGGGTTTTCTCCAGGTGCTCCCTCCACCATTCCAAAAAACTTGCCTCACAGGTTAAAAGACTAAATTGTCCAAAGATGTGAATGTGAGTGTAAATGATTGTTTGTCTGTATGCTGGATAACTGGTCCCGGATGTCCCCTGCTTCTCACCCAAATTCAACTGGGAGAGGCTCCATGCAGTTTACACGTAACATGAGTACGGAAAAATGCTATAGAAAATTGATGGATGGATTTTTTTGTATATATTTGGGCTTACATACATGTCATTTTCCTATGCTCCTAAATGACATTTTGCCTCCCTTCTTACAAAGCTGGCTGACAACAGTAAACATCTTAAGTGAAAACTTGGCCTCAGCGTATGAATATGAAAGGTTATAAGTAAAAAATACTTAATTATCTGTCTTAGATTAAGTGTTAGATTATTTTAGCATATAGCAAGCAAGATATGTGTGGGCTGAGCACACAACTCTGAATATTAAAGTTTGTGCTAGATTAGATTTTTCATCATACGTATTCATCATTTTTCAGATTTTTTGATTTTTCAAACACTATCTTTCACGTATGACTATGAATACGTAATATAACATTGGTACGAGCCACCGATGTATAATCAACAAACATAAACGGTGTCGTGACTATGCTAAGGGTAGCTAACATCAGAAACTAGAATTTGAAATTTTTCTTAGTAAATCCTGAATGTAATTTCACACGTACAGTTAGAAGCTTTGTACTTCCTAGAAGCTAGCATAGATGAATTTACTTTGATGATACGACTCGCGTGATCCAGGTGATTTTTTTTGGTGTTGCTTTAAGTAATTTTGTGAAGAATCCAGCCATTTTGCTTGGAAATGGACTGGGGAGAAGAAAAAAACTAACTCGCTGAGTACATGCAACCTCTGTGTGTGTGTTGTGTGTGTGTGTGAGTGGCATAAAGGCAAATGCAACTAATGTGACATTGGACATGCTTCATGTTCTTATAATACGCTATTTATTGTGCCGCTATTTATTGTGCCGCTATTTATTCCTTGCTCTTTTGTCACTGTACACGCAGGAAGCGAGCAGCCGCCAAGCATCTAATAGAGCGCTATTACCACCAGTTAACGGAAGGCTGTGGGAATGATTCGTGCTCCAACTCATGGTGTGCCTCTTCTTCCGGCTTCTGCCGCATGGACAATAACGCGGCAGCTGTCAAAGCCCTCCAGCTCTACAAGGTCAATGCAAAACTCTGCGACCCCCACCCCTCAAAGAAAGGTACAGCTTCGGTTTACCTTGAGAACTCGTCGTGTAGCAATACCAAGATGAACCATAAGGATGTCCACTCTGTACGGGACAATTTTAAAGGTCAGTTAAAAATCAAATAGAAGTTCATAATAACGTTTGCCGATGAATATTTTTGCCTTTTTCTTTTTTTTCTTTAAACAATGGATTGCACGCCAACAGAGTTGCAAATCATGTAAAAAGACAATATAAAAGTACTCAGTTATATAATATATCAGTTTTTCTATTCTTTGTGTTTTGATGAGGCGCAAAATGCTAATTTAGACTTGTACATTGCTATGCGAAACTGCTTATTCTAAGCCTTGTGTGGTTTAAAGGAGAACTTAGCATGCCTTGAGGCAACCATTCTACTGTTGTTGTCATATTTTTTTTCACTAATTAGTAGTTTTCATTATTTGCATTCACCCACCTCATTGTTTAATTTGACAAGTGGCATGGCTTTTCTATCTTCATGATTTGTATGTTTGTATCGCAAGACGCATATACTACAGAATGTAAGCCTACTGTATGGACACTTTATAAAGCCATGTTTATTTCCTTACATTCCTTCTGTTTTTAAACAATACATTGGTATTTTTCTTTATTAAAAACACCATAAAAAATGTTTGTAATGCGTATTATGGTCACCAGGACTGGAGGTCCTGTGTTATGCTACGTTCACACTGCAGGTCTTAATGCTCAATTCAGATTTTTTTTTTTCGCATTACCTATTAATTGCGACCTCATTCTGGTCTGCTGTGTGGATGGAGTGATGCGGGAGGAGGTAGAAATAATATTTTGTGAAAATGAGGCGAGACTGTTCTAACGTCTTATCTCACGGAGACTCCCCCCCCCTCAACGATGACGTCACGTCATTGCCGCGTGTAATAAATGAGCCGTCTGCGTGGCTAAATTACTATCACCACCACAAATGTCATCTTTATACTTGATGTTTCAAGTGGGATTGAATTAAAGTCAAATATAAAGACACAGCTGTTGCTCGAAACAAATTTGCCCATTCACGTACGTCTCCCGAGCCGTGCGGACCTTGCGTATGCGTCAAGCTGAATGCCCCCGCCCGCGCGGAGCGCATATTGGACTTTTGCTGACGTCGAGGTTGGACATATGTGACCTGGCCGTTCAGACTGCGGTCGCATTGCAAAAATTCGGATACGTATTCGATCTAGGACCACATTTAAAAGTGACTCGGATTTGAGCCGTTCAGACTGATGTAAAAAAGTTAGATTCAGGTCGCATTTGGGCAAAAAAATCCGATCTGGGTGGCATTTGCCTGCAGTGTGACCAGGAGTAATTCACCACTATCTGGCATTAAAATGAGGTCTTGACTATTGTGCGTTGTCTTTTCAAATTGACATTCTAGTTTTGGATTTAATCTTGTCTGATGCCTCTACAGATGTAAATTACCTGACAGAGGAGAAAGTGTACGAGATTTTGGACATCTGCGGTGAGAACGAGGATTACTCCCCTCTTATCAGAGTAATCGGCAGAGTGTTCTCTAGCGCCGAGGTCCTGGTGCAGAGCTTCAGACGGTCGAATCCACACACCAAGGAGGAGCTTAAGTCCCTTCAGGAAAAGGACGAGGACAAAGATGAGGACGAAAAGGAGGCTGCGACCTGCTCGACCATAGCCATGGAAGAGGACTTCTCGACTTCTTCATCATCACGGCTCGGAGAGGGCTCATCCGGAGACAACGCTGTCCAAAAGCTGGCCCCCGACGAGGTGACGGTGGACATTGAAGCGGTGCGCCGGGTGTACGATCGCCTGCTGTCCAATGAAAAGATAGAAGCTGCTTTCTTGAACGCACTGGTCTACCTCTCGCCCAATGTAGAGTGTGACCTAACATACCATAATGTTTATTCCCGTGACCCAAATTACCTGAACCTGTTTGTTATAGTCATGGAGAACAGCAACCTCCATAGCCCAGAGTACTTAGAAATTGCCCTCCCGCAGTTCTGCAAGGCCATGAGCAAACTCCCGCTGTCCGCTCAGGCCAAACTCTCTCGACTGTGGGCGCACTACAGCACCGAGCACATTCGGCGAATGGTGGAGACCTTCCAGCAGCTCATTACCTACAAGGTGATCAGCAACGAGTTCAACAGCCGCAACCTGGTGAACGACGACGACTCCGTGGTGGCGGCCACCAAGTGCTTGAAGATTGTCTACTATGCAAATGTGCTGGGCGGCGACCTTGATACGGAGCACAACGAGGACGAGGATGAGGAGCCCATCCCGGAGTCGAGCGAGCTCACCCTGCAGGAGCTGCTGGGCGAGGAGAGGCGGAACAAGAAGGGTCCCCGGGTGGACCCACTGGAGACAGAGTTGGGCATCCGCACCAACGACTGCCGGCGGCCGCTGATCCCCTTCGAGGAATTTGTCAACGAGCCTCTGAACGAGGTGCTCGAGATGGACAAGGACTACACTTTCTTTAAGGTTGAAACTGAAAACAAGTTCTCTTTTATGACGTGCCCCTTCATCCTTAATGCTGTCACCAAGAATCTGGGCCTGTACTACGATAACCGCATCCGCATGTACAGCGAGCGGCGCATTACGGTGCTATACAGCTTAGTGCAAGGCCAGCAGCTCAATCCATACCTGAGGCTGAAGGTCCGCCGGGACCACATCATTGATGACGCTCTGGTCAGGGTACGTGTGGCTCGGTCGTGTGCTTTCAAGGATTGAGACCGTTGATAACTGAAGACATTTACTTCTGAACAGCTGGAAATGATCGCAATGGAGAATCCTGCAGACTTGAAGAAGCAGCTGTATGTGGAGTTCGAAGGAGAGCAAGGTGTCGATGAAGGAGGTGTTTCCAAAGAGTTCTTTCAGCTGGTGGTTGAGGAGATCTTCAACCCAGATATTGGTAAGACAACCCAGCCTTACTGAAACGGCAATAAAACTGATTGTAGGGAGCCACTGTAAAATTGGGAACAGGAGTTTATGCAGGTGGGTATGTTACACTGTAAAAACTGGGCTGTTTAAACAAAAAAGTCATTTATACATGTATAGAATTATAATACATATAACATAACAGGCCGCAGAATCCTCAATGTCTTGAAATAATTGTATTTTTACTATACTGTATCTCTTGTACTTTGACTCAAAAATGCTCCGATACTGTAAGGTAAAATTTAAAAGACGACCGCATTTTATTAGCCGACTGTAAATAATGATATGCAAAATGAAAAAACTCCTGAGTTGCTGCAACAGGCCGTCCAGCAAACATCAAGTTTTTCTCAAGCCCTATTGCCAACTTCTCTCCACACTGCTCAGCTCCAGCCGAGCGCTAGTCACAAAGATGCTGCAGAGAAGCATGTGACGTAAAGAGAATTAAATGTCCTGGTACAATTTTATTTTATAATTGGTGGTATTGTCAAGACACAGCCTTATATTTATGTTTACTTATATTATTTTATAGCTGACATGGAGAAATAACATGGCAGATAGATTCATACTTATATATCCACCAAACTTGACGTTCTTCATCTCTTTACTACTTTATGTACTGCTTTGACATAATAGTGCCTTCTTGTGATCTGGCTGAGACATAACTTAACTGAAATGCCTTGTTGCACATGGTTGATAAGACTGTTAGGAAAAAATATAGCTGAATATCAAAATGTCAGTAATGGCAAGTTTCTACCCTTAAAAAAAAACACAATAGCAAATGTAATGGCACTATTTAAAGAAAAACTTACTCGTGAGCTGTAGTAAAATCTCAGAAATTGCCTTAAGATTTTTAAGGACAAAATGCTTGAAGCAAATGAAATGTAACGCTCTTACACAAAAACTGTCCATTAAGAAGAATGATCTTGGAAGTCAAGGAACAAGCATATTTTGCTTTGAGTTGATATATTTAATCATGGTTTAATTTTTGAACTGCGCTGCTCAGTGGAAACAAGGCTTGGGTAATAATGCAACAAGTGTTGTTTTCCTCTGGCAGGCATGTTCACATATGATGAACTCACCAAACTCTTTTGGTTCAACCCTTCGTCATTTGAGAACGAGGGCCAGTACACGCTGATCGGCATTGTTCTTGGCCTCGCCATCTACAATAACTGCATCCTGGATGTTCACTTTCCAATGGTGGTCTACAGGAAGCTGATGGGCAAGAAAGGAACCTTCCGAGACCTTGCCGATGCCAATCCTGTAAGTGTCCAGTGGTCTGTAATTCAAGTTGACTGTTTTCATTTACAATCAGGCTTTTTCCAACTTGTGCTGGACAGATTCTGCACCAGAGCCTTAAGGAACTTCTGGAGTATACGGGCAGCGTGGAGGAGGACATGATGATCACGTTTCAGATTTCTCAGACAGACCTCTTCGGGAACCCACTCATGTATGATTTAAGGGAAAACGGGGATAAAATTCCAGTGACAAATGAAAACCGAAAGGTGAGCCACGCCCACCGTCTTGTAACGCTGGAACTATTAGACACAATTATTTTTATTGTTCGATGTGTGCAGGAGTTTGTGGCACAGTATGCAGAATACATGTTGAACAAAAGTGTGGAGAAGCAGTTCAAAGCGTTCAGGAGAGGTTTCCACATGGTGACCAACGAGTCGCCACTCAAGTACCTCTTCAGACCTGAAGAAATTGAGCTGCTTATATGTGGGAGCAGGGTGAGAGATCACGTATATTGTACATAATTAAGAGCAACAGCCACTTGATTAGGTACACCTGTCATACACCATCAGAGGTCGGATTAAAAAGCTTGATCAAATACTGATTTGGCAAAGACGAATGTATGTTTGTACTTTGCTTTATTCTATGCACGTTTTTTTGTGGTCTTGCCTTCCAATATTTTGGAGCCTGGCTCGTTGCTACTATGTTCTATTTCAGAGCAAACTATGCTATGGAAAGCAATATGAGGCTGACCTGCTTGTTGAAGAGAAAAACATGGCCATAGTTCTCACTATGAACATAACATAAATAGCTGTGCATTTGAGTAAATGAGTGCAGGTGTACCTATTGAGGTGGCCGGTCAGTCCGCCCAATTGCTCAGTTGGCTTAAGTTCCTGTTTTGATGTTTGTTCAGAATTTAGACTTCATGGCATTAGAAGACACAACGGAATACGATGGAGGCTACAACCGAGATTCTAGAATCATCAAGTAAGCTAAATCAACATGTAAAGCAGGTTCCATGCAAGCTGATGTATTTTTATGTCAACGGATTTTGCAAATGTTTCCTCATTGTGTGGGGTTTGTTACATTTGCAAAATCCGTTGACATAAAAAAACATCAGCTTGCAAGTTTTTGCTGTGTGATTACTGTTGTGTTGAGATTACCAGTGCAGTAACCCCCCCCCCCCCCTTTTTTTTTGGGTGCTGGCTGGGTGTGTAGGGAGTTCTGGGAGACATTGCACTCTTTTGGTGAAGAACAGAAGCGCCTCTTCCTTCAGTTCACCACAGGCACTGACAGAGCACCCGTGGGCGGTCTCGGCAAACTGAAGATGATTATCGCCAAGAACGGGCCAGACACAGATCGGTGAGCACCACATTGCCGCTCCTATGGAAAGCCATTTGAGCATTTAATGACCATATACTAGTGCACTATTTGTCCTCCCTAGTAAAAGGGTTACATTTTTTTCAAGTTGGAAACTTTTTTACTTCGTGTTGAAAGCTGCTCGAGTGGAGTGAAAAATTTGACGGCTAGAAGATTATATTACTGTAATGCCCTTGCATATGGGCTAGGACAGCTGCGACAAAACAAAATGTTTCTCTTATTGTGCTTGGATATAAAACCATGAAATTACCAGGGAAGGCAATTTGGCCTATTTCAAAAATTTCCTATCTTAAAATGTCTATGGAAAATTATTGGAAATGTACCTGAAAATTTCACCACTTTACAAACCTACTCGTAATACAATTCAGTAGAAGAACCACTAGGGTGCACTAGTAGAATATCTTTCTTACTAGTAACGTCCAGTATGTCCATTTCTGCTTTCCACTACTATATGACACTGCTGTTGTGTACGAATAAAACTAGGGCGGACTAGAAGACCAAATGTTACTAGTAAGGCTAAACTGAACTAATTGACAACTGTGTCTCTAGTTCTACTCATGACTACTTTATAAAATTATGATAGTTTCATTTTTATTATTGTTTACTCACAAATTACAAGCAGAAGAACAAAAATATACACAGTATATACTGCCACTCAACAATCTTCTAACCCTGCATCCAAAGCATAGCACAATTCCAAAACAAAACCACCAATCAATAACCTGGCAATAGGCAGATTGATCATTGTGATTCACTCGAGAGCACAATATCAATCTTGGACTGCTCCACGGTGATTTGCTGGGGAAAGGCGGGACATTCTGTACAAAACTTCAAGGTGATTGGACGATGAGGCATCTTGTTCACATTTGACCAATCACCGTAACGGATGAAAACTCGTCTTCGGTCTCGTCTTAGAAGAAAAAACAACCCATGAACATCTTTACCAGATAAAAATGTATAAAGCGCCGCTGTTCAACGTTCAACAAGGAAACGCTGAGCAATTCTGCAAGAACATAATTAATTGCCCACGGTGTCTGTGATTGGTCCAAACCAGTGATCGGTGCAATTCAACGGGCATGATGCATTCTCCGGAGTTTGTGAACTCACAAATACCGCTGCAGAGCAAGGTTAACCAACCAATTACCCCCCCCCCCCCCAAAAAAAAAAATACTCATCCATATTTCAATACATATTTCCATTTACAATTATTCATCCAACAGCAGAGACAGGTAGCAAAGTCTTTGAAATAAACAGAAAAATAAAAGAAAAAACTCATAAAATAGACCCAAAAAAAACTGTTGCGCGTGTCACGAAAATGAAACAAATACATATATATCATAGTGTCCTCATTGTTAATCACGAAAATACATTCTTAAAAAAAATCTAGAGAACATTTAGTGCCCAAGTGGTTCTACACTTTTTTCTTTATTTTATGTGTAAAGCATTTTGAGTTGTTTCTTTACATGAGGTGCTAGATAAAAAAAAAAAAAAAAAGTTGACTTGACACGTTGTGGCACAGTGCTTGCAAACTTGGAAGAATTTACAAAGTTAAGGAGAATGAACCAGAGATGTACAAAATGCTGGCTCTTAATTAATAGGGAGCTTACTACACAACTGCACAATTGTGACTAAAACAACCACATTTTGTGAAAGTACAGTTAAACATGAGGATTTTTTTTACTTCGTATTCATGTTTTTGAGTTTAAAAGAATTGCTTACCTTGTTCAACAAAATATTAAAACCTCGAGAGTTCTACGTACATGTAAGCACAGACTTGACATACAAGTGACTTGACTTGTGTGGTGTTTCAAGATAGAAGCCATTGTACTGACTTTTAAAAAATCTATATCGATTTTTATTTTTTATTTTGCTTTGACTTGGATGCAAAAATGTAATATGTGCGCTGTATGATGGCAGTGAACTTAACTCACAATTCTTTAATAAAGAGGTTTGGAGCTGTTTATTGCAAATCCCAGTTGAAATTTTACTGCCAAAATAAACAACTCAGAGATGCAAACAATTTAAAATGCCAGAGAGGGGCTAAGTAATAGCCTTGGTGTTGCAGTTTTTATACCCCTTTAATCAATGTGTGAATGCAAACAGTGGCGCACCTCACGTAAACACATTTTCTTATACCCTCTACAAAAAACGTATTACTGCAGCTTACTGACCATACGTATAAGGTGCACATACCAGATGGAGCAGCACAATGTCCAATTAAGTGAAGCAAAAAAGTGGCAAAACTATTTAATTCTTTACTTTGTATTTATTTATTATTTGTCATTGCTGTTTGTTTTTTATTATTAAAAACAATATTATATTTTTTTTTTCTCATTAATGAAACCCATTAGAAAAATTGTGGTTACATTTTTGCAGGGGTGCTGGAACAGTGGCATTTCTCAGTTCTCAGTTATGCGCATGGCTGCGGAATGAATTAAATTTGTATCTCAAAGCACCACCGTCCGTACTTGTAAATGAATCTGTTGAAATCGCACGCTTGATATTTGTCTTATTTTGCATGGTTGTCTCCTCCTGACAAAACAAAATGTTTAAATTCACGCTTATCTACGACACCCCGTTCTTAAATTCCCCATCTTAACTTCCCATGAAAGTTGACCATCCGATACAGTTGTGGAAAAACCTTACTAGTAAAACAGTTGTTCTACTAGTGCACTCACTGACTTGTCTTATTAAAGGGGACAAAGCATACTAGTTGATGGACCTAAAGCCAGATAAACTTGCCATAAACTATCTTGCATAATCCTGACTGTGTCATACGTTTCCCCTCAACAGGCTACCAACATCTCACACTTGCTTTAATGTGCTACTGCTGCCCGAGTACAGCAGCAGGGAGAAGCTGAAGGAGCGACTGCTGAAAGCCATCACCTATGCCAAAGGGTTTGGCATGCTCTGAGACCCCCACCCACCCCACACGGCACAATACCACTCTTACACCACCTTCTCCAAACGCACTGCGAATAGACTTCTTTTCCAACCCGTCTAGCTCTGCCCACTATTTTTTTTTTTTTTTATCCGACACAATGTAAGCGGCAGCAGGAGGAAATAAATCCTTTTACTGTGCTTGCATTATCAATTAATGTAATCTTTCAGTGTAAGCACAGAGATCTCCTGATCAAAGTACCCACATCCACTTGGCATGGGTGTGCTGCTGCCTCCACCTTACCTTTTTATGTACAGAGAGGATGTTTTTTTATTTATTTGAGGTTTAACCCAGGGTCCCCCCCCCCCATCCAACAGTGAAGCAAAGGTTTAACATCTGAGGATGGGACAAACAATTTACTATCATCCAGGATTATTGAACAAAAAGTTGTCCAGTAGAACATTGTAGAAAGTAAGGAAAAAAAAATACAGTCGCCTTTCCTGGATTGTGACTTTCCCTATTGTGGGACTAATAAAGGTGTATCCCATTCTTATTCTTGCTCTTCTTAAAAAAAAAAAAAAAAAAAAACTCAGCATTGCACTCTCAAGGGGTCCCCACCCCCCATTGTTATTCTTTTGTGGGGATGGGACGCCGATCCGACTGAGGTCATGTCAGAGCTGTGTAAGTGCACTTAGACTTTTTTTTCCCAGAATGTGTTTTTTTTTTTTTTCTGGCCCACGGGTCACCATGATTGTCTGAAGCATTTTTTAGTTACCACGTCTTCCTGTGTTGACAATACTAATGAAATAATAAAATTTTAAAAAACAGTATTTATATATCAGCACGCTTGGAATTGACATTTGGACCGGTGTACATAACACAGTTGCTGATTGGCTGAGATCCATAAGGCACTTCATATTGTCCATCTCTGCCAGAAATGGATTTTGCGGACGGATGTTTCACCAAATCTGCCCGTTTCACCCACTGGAAGTGAGAATGAAGTCCATTGCTGTTATGACAGCTTCCACTCTGTGCCATTGGGGGCCTGATTTGCCATCATTTTAGTTCGTCTTTGTAGGGCAGTCAGTACTTAGACCAAATCCATCCAGCCAGCCAGGGGCCTTACTCAAATTGTTCTTGGAAAGCATCGAAAATGTATCAACATAAGGAAGTTGGATTCAGTTGGAGCAAAGGAGTTTAACCCAACCATTGCCTGATTGATAGATGAATTAAAAGGTGTGCCCCAATATTTTTGTCTCGTCAGTGTTTGTGTGTATATATACAGTCTGCAATCGATAGTCTGTGAAACCCAGACTAGATTATTTTGTATATACAGTATGTAGAAATTCAAAGAATCCCAAAAGTTTCACATTTTTGGGGAAGTTCGAACTATATACAATATTTTGTCAGTACCGTACATAATTTGCTTGGTGTCATATTTTCTTAACAATAGTATGTTGTATGTGGCCCCACTAATCGGAAAATACCATTCCGATGAATATTGCGTTTGTGGAGTATGAGTTAAGCACCAGCTTTTTACTGAAACTGAGCCATGATTGGTTGTTAACTGAGCCCTGAGCGACTAATTGATGTCATTGTCAGTCGACAACAAGTGGCAAAATGGCCATCCCCTGAGATGGATTGAAAACATTTTGATGCTTAATGCAATATTAACCAGAATACTGTGTTACTAGAACAATTATTGCAAAGAAAATTCTGGGGTAGAATTCCCCTTTAAAGAACAAGCGTCATGAAGTTGCATATTAAGATTGTATATTCTTTATTGTGAACATGAGCCATTTGTCTGTGTGGAGAGAAGTTGCTAAACGAAAGTAGCCACGCTATTCATCATCTACTTTGATGGTTCGGACCTGGTTTGTCAAATTACTGAGTCGTTGTTTGAGCTTGCGCTGGGATGATTCATGATGTTCCGTTAGCTTCCTCAGCTTGACCGCCATGATTTCCAGGCTCGCCTCCACCGCGTCCACTTTTGTTTCGAAGTCTTTGGCGTCTGCAGCTGTGACAAGCGACTCGTCAATGAGGTTGTCTTTCATCAAGATGGCCCGCCCCTTCTCTTCCAGTGCATTCTTCGCATCAGGATACTCCGTGAGCGCCTCCATCAGGTCACCCTTGGATAACGCAAACAGGTCGGAGTAACCCACGCTTCGGATGTTGGCCGTTCTTCGATTCCCCGCCTTACTCCCCTTGATGCCCAAAATGCTGATTTCTCCAAAGTAGGCTCCATCACTGAGAACCACAAACTGTGTGACCCCATCATCTGCCACCACCGCTAACTTCCCTTCCTTGATGATGTACATTTCCCTCCCGATGTCACCCTTCTTACAGATGTAGTCACCAGGACTAAAGACTTGGGCTTGCAGTTTGAGGACCAACTCCACAAGCAAACCCGCCTCGCAATCTTGAAAAATTCGCACTTTACTCAAGGTTTCCAGATGAACGTTGATGGCGATCTCGGCTTTGAGCTTATCCGGAAGGTTCTTGAGCACCTGCTTTTCGTCACACGTTTTCTCCTCCGTCCACAAGTAATCGAACCACTTGACCACTCGAGCCTCGAGGTCTTTAGAAACCTTTCGGAACTGCATGTACTGCTTGATGGAGTCTATCTTGGCCTGGAACTCTACTCGGGCGGCGCTCATGTTGGATATCATGGCACCAACATTGCCTACGATTGTAGCAAAGATTAAAACTCCAGTGAGGAAGTCGGCCACGACGAAGAAGTACTCGATATCACGGACTGGTGGTGGCGTCTCCCCGATAGTGGTCAGGGTCAGTGTGGACCAATAGAAGCAGTATATGTACTGCCTGGTGAGGCATAGAAATTCTGCATTCTTTGTTGCTGGATAAACCCACGTGTCTGAGCCAAAGCCCAGAACCTTAGAGATCGCAAAATAGATGCAAGCGTTCCAGTGGATGATGATGATGATGTAAAGTACAAGATTACCGATCCGGAAGATGTTTGGGAAATTGGTGCGAGTCTCCGTTCGGTCGAAGAATTCAAAAAGTCGAGCCGACCTAAAGAGGCGATTGAACCTCAACTCGGGATGGTTCATTCCAATTTTGAGGAAGACAATATCAGTGGGGATCATGGATATGAGGTCCAGTCGAAACTGGCGCGTCTTCATGTACTTTTTTCTCAGAACCTTTTCATCTCGTACAAGCAGTCCTTGCTCCAGGAATCCTATGAGCAACATCAACGTGATTATTGTCAAATGAAGTTTTTTTGGTAAACTGCAGACGATCAGCAAAGGTCACCAACCCGTTCTGGTCCTCACAAAAGTGTCCGCGAGGTAGAGGGCATCCGAGGTGTAGTCCAACGTCAGCCACAATGTTGAGTTTCTGTTCTGCAGCTCATTGAAGCAAGCCCTGTAATGCACCAACATTCAAAACTACCTTCAAAATGTCCTGAAATTACAAAATTCAACACTGAAAACACAAATGTCCACACCTGGCAATCAGCAGCATCATATTGTAGAAGACAGGGATGGATATGGTTGTTAACCAGTAGTAGTATGTATCTGTGGCAGGGTCCATGATCCACACCTCTTTTCTGAACAAGACAGTTACAATCAATTATTTCAAGGGACATTCAGTGATCCCTAGCGCCATCTAGTGGTGAACTAATAATTTATACATTTAAAAAAAAAAAGACACTGTTATGTCAGTAATGTGCAAAAAAAAAATATGTTGTATCGCATAAATGTTTTTTTTGTTTTTGTTTTTTAGTATATAATCGTAGGTCTACTAATCACTAATTATATTACATGGCTGTAGTCTCACCTTACGAGATCTGCAATGTTTCGCCGCCATCTTCCTGCTATGGATGCCCAAAGGACAACTTTGTGAATGTAGTTAGCTCGGGTAGCGCTTGCATCGAGTGTCGGACCCAATGACTAACTCCCGTGATTCAGGCCCGTCGCTTTTTACTTTCTGCTTTGCTCCCACAAGCTTTTACAAGCTTTATTTTTTTTACTAGCTCCTGCTGCTAGCCGCACTTGTTAGCCACTCCAGCCTATGGCTCCGACTAACTCCCGCTAGCCGCTCTTGTTACATGCTCGGGCTAATTCCGGGCTCGCTCTGTATCTTGGCAGCGCTCACCGGGCTTCACAATGGCTGCCAAGTCTCCGCAGCTCGCCGAGATGCTCGTTTGCTCACGCAAAATAAGAACTGGTGGGAGGCTTGTGAAATGTGGTCTCTCTGAGCCACCATAGTGTGTGTGTGGTCCTGTGTGCTTCTAATGCTATTTTCTGACCACCAGATGGCGCTAAGGACTACACATTGGATCTTTTATAAGAACTTTTGAAAATGTTGATCTTACATTTGATTTTATTCAAGATATTTGATTACAACAACAACACACACACACAAAAAGCTGTGTTAGTTTAAATAAAAATAGGTCTTGGCAAGTGAGTATAATCTCATTCAGTTCATGGAACAATTGTCTTTTCGTTTGAATACGATGCTAAATATGAAGTAAATGTAGCTCCTGATAAAACATCGCTTTAGTGAGCCAAATGTATTTTATTTTGAACTAATGTAATTCAAAACCAGTATCATTCTATTTCATATAAGAACTTAATGTGAAACTTACGGTTCTTCCTTTTTGTCGTCTTTCTTGTCATCTTTCTTGTCATCTTTCTTGTCATTTTTCTTGTCGTCTTTCTTGTCGTCTTTTTTGTCGTCTTTCTTAGGTTCTGCCTTCTCGTCTTTCTTCTCTTTTTTGGGTTCTTCTTTCTTCTCATCTTTTTTGCTGAATAACAAGATGCTCAATACTCACTGCCATTGACGGCTATAGACGTCAAAAATTCAATTGAACTATTTCTATTAGTTTCACATTTTTTCCCACTTTTGTTAACAAGAGTATGAAAACCTAGAAAAAATGTTTATTGTACATTTAGAACAGATATAAAATTTTTGATCAATCGTGAGTTAACTATTGAAGTCATGCGATTAATTACAATTAAGAATTCTAATCGTCTGCCACCCCTAATTTTTAATAATCTTTTTTTTTTTTTAAATTAGGGGCATCAAGCGATTACATTTTTCAAATTGTTATTAATCACAGAACTTCAATAGTTAACTCATGATTAATCACAAATTTGATATCTGTTCTAAATGAACAATTTAAAAAAAATCTAGGTTTTCATTCTCTTGTAAACAAAACTAATAGAATTAATTAAAATGAATTGTTGGCGTCTAAAGCCGTCAATGGCAGTGAATGAGTTAAACAGCTGCACAATGAAATTGTAGTGTTTATACAATAGCTCAGGTGTCCTCAGGAGGGCACTGTAACAGCACAGTTACACTCCCAGTATGGATGGATCGATGGATGGATGGATGTGGCTGCGTAATACTGTAGTGTCATCTTACCCGTCATTGTTGTTGCAGTTGTTCATGTTCTGTTCAGCCAAAGGCCACTGCAAATGACTATAAGGACAACACATACCATTTATTACTGTATGTAATGTCACTATTTGGTTGTGTGATGTTTCCATGATATAATCATTAAAATAGGTCTTGACTCTTGACACCATTTTGGAAACATAGAATAGAATTAGAACTAGCTTTGAAAGACTAGACCTTATATAGTTCCGAACTTAAGCCGGTCCTCCAAAGAGACACAGTATTTAAAATTCAATTTGCTTGTTTCTGTCCAAAATGTTCTTCAAAGCCAAATTTAATTTTAGATGCCAAAACTTCACAATGAATGATTGTTCTGGTTCCATGGTTACACAGCTCACCTCTTCTTCATGTTTTTTGCTTTACAGTAGCTCATACTGAACTCCACAGGGCTGATTCTGCTCCTTCCGGAGTGCATCATTTGAGCCAGCCTTGCAAGAGACAACAAATTAATTGCACGTGATGATGATAAGGGTCTGTTTTTTGTTTGTTTTTTGCATAGTGTGTCGCTACTACTGCACTTGTTGTTATTGCTTTCCTTATGATCTTTGCCTTAGTGATACTTACCTTTATAGTGGTTTTGATTGTAGGTGTCCGTCAGTCTGGACAAAAGGGAAAATAAATAAATAAATAAAGTCACATTGACTTTCTTTCATGTGATTTATTTATTGTATTGTGTTTCGTCGTGTGCTGAGAGTTAAGCATTTTGTGGAATTGGGGCATTGGTCCAAAGAACTATCTAGAATGGTCAGTCCAAACGTTTCTCTGATAGGCTGAAAGTATTTATTTATTTCTATTTATTAATTTATGTATCTATTTATTCATCTCTTGTTGTCATTTATAATAACAGTTTTGATATATAGATGTGCCTATGCATTATATTAAGAATTGCCCCAATCACCTGGACTCATTTTTACAAGGGAAAAAGAAAAAGGCCCCAAAATTCTCTATCCCATCATAACTCGGACCTTGTCATAAGACTGCAATGTTTGAAGATGAATTTGACTCCTTCAGAGCAACGCACACAGTTACAACTTACAAGAAAGGAGGCCACCACGCGTGCACATGTGAGTTGCAAGAAGAACAGGTCATGAAGACAGCATGACTAAGAAAGGCCTATTCCGTGGTTCGAGGAGTTTTGAAGGCAAAACGTGACACCAACAGATACATGAACTTCCTTTAGATACTGTAGATAAATGGTCACATTTGTGACACAATTAAGAAATGTATACAAAATAGGGGTTGACTAAAGATTTTTTTAAAGCCCATTTATGTTTATTGTAGTGAAAATTGAGTCAAAGTCGATTAACTGATGACTCTTCAACAAGCTGATATTTGGCACATGATGATCGACACAATGACATCATGCTGACGTTATGGAGAGAACAACCATTAGGCTGAGAATCGACTCGTCAGTTTAGATCAGCAAGATTTGGAAAATAATGTGAAATGCGGGCTCATTGTGGTAAAACTGTAGGCTACTTTCGACATGAATGCATTTGCAATCTAATGAAACCAATGAGAAATGACATTGTGATGTGAACGATTGCAAGGTGGTTTGGGGATGGGATTTGTCCATGTTATTTTGAGAATGCCATTTCTGTTTCAAGAAATGCGACAAACTAATGGAGAAAAAATGTAATTCTATCTCTACAAAAAAAGCAGCTTTGAGATAAGGGAAGTGAATGGTATTTTTTTTTTTTGCAAGTTGCTTTAGATACAGTAAGCGAACAATCTTTCCAAAAGAAAGAATGTTCAGGTTGAGTCTTGGGAGCTTCACTCAAATCCTCCTTGCCCAGATTAAGGATCTAAAATTAGAATTTGTAGCCCTGTACATTACTTAAAAGTTATTCAGATTTTTGATCAAACATTTGCAAGTGACCATACAAAAACATGCATGCATTTACCTTTATTTTAGCGATGACTATGAAGGCTCATCGTGCACGCTGCAGTAATTTCCATGTTTGCTCTCAGTTCTGAATGGAAGCAGTCACACCAACTATGAGGATGTTGTTATATATATATGTGTGTGTGTGTGAAGAAAGCAAAAACAAACAAAACTTTGAAAAAAAAAACCACTTGCAAATTGTAGAGATCTTGTCTTGCTGTTGATGAGACTCTATGTTCACGTTCTCTGGTCACTTCCAAGCCAAGGTTGTGGGGAGGAGGCAGGTGGTAGAGGGAGGAGCCTCAAAGAGAAAAATGATCACAAGCAGAAGCCAAACTGCATCACACTGAATGTTCTAGAATAGGTCGACCCACTTTTTTCTTTTTACCACAAAGGATGAAAATAAGATGCTTTTGTTGTTGTTTTTAATGATAAACTGAGTTTTGCATTTATTAGACTCATCTATTTTGTCCTATTTGAACAAACTCACCATTATTCACAAATTCTTATTTAAGGACTATCATCATACAGCTTTCATAGTTTTGGTCAGAATCAACATCAATACACAACAATGAAATCAACAGTAGTGACTTTTGTCAAAGCCGCCTATTTATTTATATCCCTTCCAGTCTGCACAAAGCCTCTTACTGTGTGTGTAGGCTGAAATGACTCAGCTGTGGGACAAACCTTCGGCAGCTTGAGCTAATCTGAGTGTGGATCCTTACACCCTCCCCTTCCGACTTCATAAACCTCTGAGGTCAGAGAACAAACGTGAGATACCTGTATGTATCATTCATAGATAGATAGATAGATAGATAGATAGATAGATAGATAGATAGATAGATAGATAGATAGATAGATAGATAGATAGATAGATAGATAGATAGATAGATAGATAGATAGACAGATAGATGTGGGGAGAGGTGGGACTGAACAAATGATTTTTTTTAGGTGAGATCAGGGGCAATATTATTTTCCAACAAAGTATTGTATGTTAATACACTTTTAGCTTGGTGATGGATGGGTTAAAAAGGACAAAGTGCATAAAAAATAAACAAATAATCGCTTAAATAGTAGGGGGGCTGGGATTCAATTTAGGGGTGTTCAAACACCCCCCCAAAATGGGCTAGAAACGCCCGTGCCATGGTGTAATTTAAAAAATAAATAAAAACAAACAAACAAAAACTGGCATTTAAACAGGGGTGTGTAGACTTTTTTATGTCCATGATGACAGAAAAATAGCCTTTTTACTTTTGTACATTAGAATTTGAATATTTTTTGAAATTGCAGTGTACAATGAAATGTCAGGGTCTTTTTTATTTATTTTTAATTATTTTAAAACATCAGTGCTTTTTAATTTTTATTATTATTATTTTTTTACTTTGTATTTACACTTCCACTTAAGTACTGTGTAAGTATCGGTACTTCTGTCACCTCTGGTGATTTGCTATGTTCGACCGAATGTACATGCCCACAACGAGTCATTATTTACCGCAAAAGGGATGCATCACACTTCACATCACATTTATATACTCTGGTGTCACCTGTTGTTCCCGCAGGAGGAGGATGGGTTGGAACATGTCGACCCCCTTTGTGATGCTGATGATCATCACCAGCCTCTTGTGCATTCAACATCGATGTTAGCAGTATTTCATGGCAGCAGCATCATTAGTCTCAGCAGCACACTTATGGAGTGGAGAAAAAAAAGAGATAACATGTTTGCCCATTTTGAAGATTTCAAGGCTTTATTTAAAATGTGTGCTTTTATAAATATCAGTCAATTTCTTGAATTCTCAAGTGCAAAGTGGCATATGTGTGTATAAGGAGTTTACTTTTGTTACTGTACTAAATTGTCTGACTATATGTATGACTTGCTTAGCCTAAGTCAGGGATGGGCAAACTTTGGGCAGGTTTTGGAGGTTTCCCTCTTCCAACACAAGCTGATTCCAATCAACAGGATCGTTATCAGGCTTACGCAGAGCTTGCTGATGAGCTGATCATATATCAGATGTGTTGGAGAAGTAAAACATCCAAAACCTGCAGGACTCCTGCCCTAAGTAATGAAATGATTCAGTTTGCTTGAAATAGACTCCAATCACTGTATGATACATATTGCAGGGGGTCCTTGAACGAAAATGTACAGGTTTTTACATTTGATTGTTTTATATTTATGGCACCCTCTAAAATTTTTCCACTTGTCCCTCCCTTTTGATGCCAATTTTATATATCAAAAACAACAGATGAAATAAGTTGACATCTCTTATATGGTTTTGTTATGTGATATCGTTGTTATTGTCTTATATTGTCTTATAGGCTATAACAGCCATATTTTAAACCACATGTGTCAAGATCCGGCCCTCGAGGGCCTGAGTCCTGCATGTTTTAGAGGTTTATCTACTCCAACACACCTGATTCATTGATCAGGATCATTATCAGGCTCCTGCAGAGCTTGCTTGATGACCTTAAATATGTATCAGCTGTGTTGGGTGGGAAACCTCTCAAATATACAGGACTCAGGCCATCAAGGACTGGACTTTGACACCACTGTTATAAATATTAGTAAGTGATTATGCTCTGAAGTTGTACTTGCAAACCTGTTAATAAAACAGTTTTAGCCATCTAGAGGAAAGGGGAAAAGAAGTGAGCTACATGACTCAGCAGAAATTCATCCACCTGCAAATTGCTGTGACAACGTGAAGACCTAAAATAAGTCCTCTCTTCTAATTTTCACGTTTTCACATTTTCAGCCGTAATGACATGTCACTCGAAGAGATCCATTCATTAATAATAATAATAATAATTTATGAGGTGTTTTTTTCTTTTTTATTCCATAGGTAAGCCTGGTCTTGACCAGTTAGCATAGCACAGCTAGCATGTACGCTTGAATAATAATAAAAATAAAAAAACATTAGTTGCAACATTGTTGCTGTTTACTACTACTAAAATTACAATAGTATTGTAATGAAATTTAACTTTCTGTTATTTAACTGTAAATGATTTATTCAGCAATAGTTTTTAAATAAATGTTTCTCCGGTATCTGTAACCGCAAAATTATCTGACAAAATATCTCATAAAGATTTGATGGTTGAGCTGGATGACTCAAATTAGGCCTATATGATGGCTTATTACCTGTTTTTCTTGAAAAAGTAATGCAAGAAGTATAAAATAAATGGTCAACTTTGGCGCCTCCAATGCTGTGATGAAGCAAGTGTTTTTAAACGCAGAACTGTAGCTGCCAAGGTGGTTTGTTATTCATGTAATACTGCTGCCCTCTTGCGGTCAAATGGATGCAGAACCTCAATGGAAAACAAAATGCATGTCCTAATATTTGTTGATTATGCAGATGCATCATGTCTCTGTTGCCATTTTTTGATGCACAATTTAATCCATTTTATCACACGGAAGACTTTGTGTCAATGAACGACGAAAACTAGGTTTAACTTTTTGGCCAGACATCCCGAAAGTTATTTTGCTACAAAAACTGCACCATAGCGACAGATTAGTGAAGCACGGCAATGACAATGAATTTTGCAGCAGTTTTTCTTCAGCTGGAATTGGGGCCTTAGTCAGGTGGTGGGAAATGTGAACAGTTTGAAATAGCAACCAATGTTAGCACCTACCCGGACAGCTGAACCTTATTTGGGGTTAATCAGAGGCTCGTATAGCCCCTTCAGACCCGCATTTTTTCTGCTGGACAAAATAAATTGTTGTATGTGTGCTGATTTTAACTCTTTTCCCCACATAAGAACATAATGGAAATTTTGTTTTGGGGTTATATCATGTTTTTAGTTGTTATAGTGGACACCAGGATAATATGGCTGTAACGTGTTGTAATGTAAACTTACCAATTTTATAGGCAACATTTTTAACATCAACATCACGCAAAACAACTTGTGATTGGTTAGTTAAGATCCAATCATCAACCAGAAGTGGTGATTGGTTAGTTAAGATCCAATCATGAACCCGAAGTGTTGACATCATCCAAATTATGCGTTTTATTGGTTTAGACACACGAACGTCCACTGCAACCATCTATGGGTCTGAAGGGGTTAAAATGGTGGCAACTCCCAATTTAGTATGAGCTTGAATGCGTCAACACTGTAGACGTGCTTCTCTCAGGTGCAGTTAAGCGTGGTAAACAGTATAACATATAAGTCAAAGCACAAGAGGAAGGAGTATTAGGATTTTATTAGTTTCTATCTTAGATTAAATGGCAAAGGGTGCATGAAATGACGGTAGGTTGTACAAGTTCAAGTGTTTCACATGTGATCTTACACGAAATTGCCAACATGGTTCATCATCGAAAAGCCACAAGAGCTTATTGAGGTTCTTTTCAACACTTTTTCTTTTTTAATCTGATATGCATGAACATTGTAAGATTTAAGCGCCCTGGTTCCGCCTACATTCATCGCCCCAACGCCCCTCACGTTTCAAGTGTGAGCCACTAAAAGGTTGCAAGGCAAACAAATGTTGACCCTTTTACAGATCATCACTTTGGTATTGCATGTATACATTAACAATATTTTTGCACAGAAACAAAATGTACAACTGTATAAATATACAATTCATCCACCATGTTTGATGGCTAAAAACATTCAGAGGACACGCGTCACGATATTGCGATGGAGTCCAGAGGAAAAGAACATAAAGCAGAATCAGCACCGTGTCTAACCCACGGGCTGGAAAGCACACACACAAAAAAAAATCAATTAAAAAGGCATTTAATAAAACTCCTTCACACTTTTAAGTGATTTAAGCATAAAAAGAAGTAAAACAAGGCCCCCGATGATCAAAGATAAAAGACAACAGAAAAAAGAGGAAGGAGGAAAGAAGTTTCCTGGAGTGCAGCCTTTTTCATTTAAGATCAGAAGAGTGGTCCGAGCCAATCAATCACTAAGGGCCGTGGAACATCACGCTGGAAAAATGAAGGAAAAGCGAGGTACCTAGGCAGTGTGATATGACAAGGATGAGGATGAAGATGGTCAGGGTGGGAGGGGGATGGAACGGATGGTGGTCCACTTGTACACTGGTGAATGAACAATGGCCCCAAATCGCTTGTGGGAAAATGTCACTTACAGCAGAATAAATACGCTTGCGTGGTCTAACAGCTACTTTTCCCCACTAAAATTGTGCCATAACGCTAACCGGAAGCAAGTGCGATTGACTTAGCCCCCGACTACTTCATGTCAGAAAGTTGAGGAGGGGAGGGGAGGGGAGGAGAGGGAGGGGTGTCGACGGGAAAGTGCTCTACTGTTCCGGTGGCGGTCATAAACCCTTGACGGTGAACTTGATGTCAAAGCGTCCCTGGTAGCGGTCCTTGTCACTGTAAGATATGTTGTCGCCGTAAATTTTGCACTCGATGCGCAGCTCTTCGTTCCTGGTCAGGTTGGTGAAGTGCAGCGCCACCAGCGGCTGCAGGTAGTGGGGGTGAAGCAACTTGCCGTAGTAGGGGTAGTACTGCAGCGGGAAGCCGCCGTTGATGCCGTAGTACTTGATCTCGCCAATTTTGCCGGCGTCTTCCTCTCTCTACAATGGGAAAGGACAGACGAGGAAGATTCTTTTATGTGGATAGTCCGTACTTTATTCATCAAGTGAAAGAAAATAGATTGTCACAGCTGAAAGGGATAGACTAATAAAGTACAAACAAATACAAGGGCAGAATTGAGACTGAATGATAGAAATTTAAAAAAAATCTGATTAAGATTTTTGGTAAGAATGAATACAGTGATGCCTTCACTTAAGAATCCCCCAACTAATGAGTTTGGGGAGTTACGAGCCTCGCTTGGTCTATTTAAAAAATGTTTTACTTGCAACAAAGATCTTTTTTTTTTCATAATTGTGTTGTCTATTCTGCTTTCCCTTCTGCTTTCCCTGAGCAGTTTAGCACATTGCAAACAGTTGCTCAAAAATGATGCAACGTGTGCTTGCTTCAAGCTGTTTATTGACACTCCCATTTTAAGTTTATTGTCAAACCAAATATGAAACAGAAAAGTTACATAACTTGCTTAACCAACCCATGTAAAATTGTGTTATGAAAGACCGCTAATCTTAATGCTGGCAAAGAATGTGAAACTAGCATAGATATCGCAGTAGTATTGCTATTTGAATGGTGCAAATGCCTACAGACACAACATTTAGCAATACTGTACTCGTGTATATACTAACATTACTGTATCACCAAATCAGTATCATTCATATCAGCCTGTGATCACAGTATTATTATGCATCATCAAGATGTGCCCACCAGTAGGAGTAGCACAATCTCCATTGATTAAAACAGTACAAATAGGTGTTTTCTGTTTTGGGAGGGTGTAACAGATTAATCGCGTTTCTATTCAACTACAGTAAATGTGGAAATTTGATACGAGATACAAGCGTGGTCGCAGAACGAATTGAGCTCACAAGTCAAGGTACCACTCACTGTAAGTGTAATTATGGAAGAGTGCAGACTGGAAAGTACATCATCAACAGTGGCTGAACAACACAGCCAAAACTGTTGATATGCAGTTTGAAACAAATTCAAGACATGAAAATAGCCAACACAAATATGCTAATCATACTCACATCCTGCTGTCACGTTTGAACAATGCGTGCATATTGAGAGGTATGAATATGGAAAATGGCACGCATGTTAAAATAAATCATATTATATGCAATCTAGTACCCCAAAAGGAACAAAGTGCGATGAGTCTTGAGTTTGAACTACCTTATTGGTGCAGTAGATAGGGATCATATTGGGCTGCACTTTGTGTTGAGCATCTTCGGGGATGCTTTCATTTGAGAGAGGACCCTGAACACAAAAAGATAAGACACGTTAAAAAAAAGAAAAAAGAAAACTGGGACACAGATACAAGGCGTGCCTTTGACCTGATGGGTCCTATGCAAGTTCATATTTAAAGATCTGATTTAACATGGCCAGACTGGTTTGAATCTGCTGTGCGCTAAATGATCTAGAACAGGAGTGCCCAAGTCCGGTCCTCGGGTGGCCCTATCCAACCCGTTTTGGACGTCTCCCTCCTCCAACACATCTGATTCATGATCAGGATCGTTATCAAGGATCGTTATCAGGCTGATGAGCTGATCATTTGATTCAAGTGTGTTGGAGGAGGGAGATATAGAAAACAGGCTGGATAGAGGCTCTCGAGGACCAGGCTTGGGCACCCCTTGATCTAGAAGAAATTCCCATTTGGCATTAAGATATGTGTACACTTTAATTCAGAAATCCCTGCAGTTGTAATAATATGAATTGCTTTTGTTTTTTTGCTATTCGAGGCAAGGCTTGACCCAATCGTGAGGGATTACACAATATTTGACAGAAAGACTCGACTCACCCGAGGGTGGAAGTTAACAATCCGATTGAGCTTGACGATGATGCAGGGTTGACCTTTGTCAAAACCGAAGTTCTTGTCTTTCTCCTCCAGGCCGGAGCAGGGGCCCAGCAGGGTCCTGGAGAAGCGGCACGCCTTCCTGACGCCCGAATCGCTCTCCAGATCGCCGCGGTTCTTGTACCCCATTGGCTCCTCTGGACAGGACATCAAGCGCATGTTCAACGTGGGACTGGCTCGTCTTGTTTTCGCATTTTGTTGACATACCTCCGCAATCCTCAAATTTCATCTGGTTGAGTTGCTTGTCGTCGTCATACTTGGCCAAGAAGTCCCTCAAGGCCTTGGTGTAAGGCAGGAAGGTCTCCACTTCTTGAGGGCTAAAGGACACTTCGGATTTGTCAGATCGCGGGGTGTGCGAGAGGCCTGCAGCGCAAACACGCAGGTACGACTAATTAGCCACATGATTATTCTCCTCACTCAGTTGATGATGTATCATTTTGAGATTATGAATTTCAGCAAATCCACACATTTGCAGTTTACTTGACAAAATTCGGCTGAGATGTTGCTTACAAACCAATTTGAGCCTGAGAAAGTTTTATGCACAGCACACCATTTTGAAAAGTGCCATATACTGTAAATAAAGTTGAGTTTGAAACAAAGTTTTTTTGTTTGTTGTTACAGACAACTCATTTAGTATTTAATTACATATCAGCATTTGGGAGAGACCATTTGATACTTTACATTACCCTTAAAAATAAATGCCTTTAATTTGAAACAAAAGCAGAAAAAAAGAAATGCACCATAATCAGGTGTACATTCTGGGGCTGTCAAAGTTAAAGCGTTAACTAATTAATTAATCACAAAAAAGTACTGCATTAATCATGTATTAACGCAGATTAATCACACTATAAATTTTGACAGCGGATGGTTACGTTAAATGTAGCACAGGTTGTTTGAGCAATAAACATAACTACATTCATTAAAATAAAGTATTTAATAAATGTTTGCGTATGACATTCAGAATATTTGTCAAAGTCAAACTTTTTTTTTTTTCATTTTAAATTATGCAACTAATTAACTGATTAGAAAAAGAGAAAGATGAGCGTGAGCAGTGGATCAAAAATTTTTGGAACAAATGTTGAAAATTAGGTGCTCTTTACATTTTGAATGTTGATAAAAAGCCTTTTTAATTAAGCGATTAATCATGATGAATCAAATAAGATGTGATTAATCTGATTAATTTTTTTACTCGTTTGACAGCTCTAGTACATTCATATGAAGAAGTCTCTTTGGATCTTCCCCCAACTAAACTTAGCGTCTCAAAGATGCTCGTCTGTGTCACTGCAACATACTTCCTTGACACCAATTCCTACTTCTGTATTAGCCACTACTGTACTTTAACGGAATCTTAGAGCACTACAGAAAAAGCCCAGGAGATGTGAATAAGTGAGATTTAAAGCTAACAACTGACGATAGGTTCCACAAAGAAAAAAAATGAACAGGTCAATTCATGAATAGCAGACTGCATGTGGTTGGGGATTCACTGAATGCAGTGCTTCTCAAATAGGGAGGCCCTGGGGTGGCGTGGTGCGATGCCAGGGGTGTGACCTCAAGGAACATTTTTTTTCCTGCTATAATATAATTAAGTGTAATTGCACATCCACTACAGTAGGTGGCGGTGGCACACATTGTCAGAGAGGGCAGAATGAGTACACTATTAGCTCATCTGCAGAGGTGCACTTGCAACAATTTTATAGACAAAACTATTTAATATTTATAGTCAGAGAGTTGGGAGGCAGGGTGCAAAATCTTCCTTTGGGCGTAACAAAAAAATAACTGAGAAGCACTGAAATTGTTGTTGCCAACTTTAGACAATCTAGCAGGCTACAACACACCAGCTAATAGCATTTAGCCACTTATTTGAGCATGTATTCTACTAGTGTGCTCAATTGTCTATGTATTAGTAGCCTGCTTTTTTTCTCCCTCATTTGTAAGACAATTCAGAGCACTAGTTGAACGACTAGTTAAACGACTAGGACACACCAAACAACAAAAAGTGTGGTCTAGTATAAGAAAGTATGAGAAAAACAGCGCTTTATAGTATTACACTCTAAAAAGATGTCATAAAAACATAATTAGAATGTTAAAAAGGAAACATTTTTGGCTTTAATTCAATAGACATTGTGGTGCTCCCTCCGTTGTGCACGCCTTGGCCACCAAGGACAGTATTACATACATTTGGTGATGAAACAAAAAATACTTTTAATTACTATGCAGTAATATTAGCCTTTTTTCTTTTTACAGTGAAAAGATTACAGTATATGCCTGAGTATTGTCATGCACCCTGTACGTGTTGCACTGTTTTGCTCATATATCAGTTGTTTACACTTTTACAACAATACATTAAATTATGTGGTTTGTTTAAATGTAATTCTCTTTGCTTTATGTTTAGTTTTACAGTAATCGCAAACGCACGTGCTAGGAGGGCAGAATAGCCATCCACTTTTTCTCAGGACTCACCTTCAAGTCACTTTCCCATCAAGGTACCACTGTACTCTATAAATAAAGTACGGCATCCCTGAACAAACGGGACAGACTTACCGGGGGGTGCAACTCTGTCCTGCCAAGTTGGCTTGTAGTTGCTCAAGGTAAGAAGCATGGCCTGGATGGTGCCGATGAAGATGCCAGCCAAGCAGCCGTAGAAGATGATGTAGAAGACAATGATTTTGACTGCGGGGGGAGGGGAGGGGGTAGAAGAGAGAAGGCGGGGTCACCACGCGGCAAAACCTCAAGGTCACAGCGAGGTCAAAAAAACAGACTAATCTCACTCCATCCCTCAAAAAACAAACAAAAGAAACATGGCATACTACGCTGGTGCAATATTTACAAACAACTTCGGTATTTGAATAATTTTCATGCTTCTAATCCAAAAGCAGCCCCTTTAGGCAACAAACTAGTTGGAGAAGAATTAATTGAACCCTCTTCTGCTCGTTGCAAACCGTAAACTCACCGGTACAAACGCTAGAGGCAACCTAAACACAGCCATGCCTCAGCATTAATCATAAAAACATACAACAGAAGTGGCTAGCGTCTCAACAGAATTCATGTAACAGTTATGCTGACGCAAGAACGTGGGTCCTAGTCATCGTCACATGAGGTACTGCAGGTGAAAAAATAAATAAAAAATTCTTATCACGGAGGATCCGGAATGAGGTAAATCCAGAGGTCATGCTGCTGCTAGCTACCTTCGACATTAGGCTGCAGGAAGCAATGTCAAAAAGGGCATGGCAGTCAGACTCCATTAATAAATCACATATTACTTCTTTGAAGACTGCTCGGGTGAGCTTATCTCAAACGAGCTGCAGCACTAAGATACAGTAACCGGAAAAGCATGCATTCTGGCGATGATATAAAGGTCCTATGTCGTCCATGTCCAATGTTTCTTGTGGCTGTTTACAGTGATGCCTAACTTAACTGCATTGTGCTGAGATACTTTTCCATTATTATAAATGTGGTATTTATTAAATAACAGCCATGAATAGTATTTATGATAGGCTGTTGTGGATTCATCAGATAATAATGCAAATTAACTGCGCAAAAGTATGTTTTCCTTCATGTAATATGCTGACAGCCAGCCACAGCAGTGTGTGATGCTTCAGCATTTTTTTTTTTTTAAATACGTTCCCAGAAGGTCAAACATGAGACATTCGCCTCCTCTTTGCATACGCCAAGCAGTACTCTCCCAGTGTAGTCTGCTGCACAGCACAGTACTTGTGACATTGAGAGGCGCTGCAAGGACATGCGCACTGGCGCCTCACGAGAAACTCGAGAAGGTCGAAGCCTTAGTTAATCAGTGGTATTGTCCGTTAAGATTACACTGACACCTGATCGGAGGAACCCGATACGGATCGATAGTCCTCCCTCCATTCACTCCACTTTGGAGCAAGGCCATATCACCTTGACTCACCTTGAATTGTGATGCATTTTTAACCCTTCGACGGTGGCCAGTCCGTTAAAAGAAAAGAAAAAAAGCCGCTCGACGTCCAGCGGTTAGATTTTTGAAGCGCTCTACCCCTCTCGCACTCTGTGGCTTTCAAGTGACGTTTGCGGGTGATATAAGATATCGACAGCGACATAACGGGTCGGGTTGTGCATAAACGCAGCACGGGCAAAATCAAACAGGTGGCAAGGAAGCACGAGGCGGCTCATACTTACACCAACTGCCTCCTGTACGACCGAGCAGCTCTCCTTTCTCCGAATCCCACAGAAACTTCTTCCATCCGCCATCGTCGGTTTTCGGAGGCATGTTTTTAGTCGGTTTGGTTTATTTCCCCCTTCCTTTCGGTAGTATTGCGGCGGAGCCCGTCCCTGTATTTATACCAACTGCTAGCCGAGCCGAAGCAGAGGCACCCAGCTCGGGCTTGTTGGAAGGCTCCCAGATATAAAGAGTCCGGTTGAGGAGGGGCCCGCCCCCATCAAACGCCCCACGATTTACCTACTCGAAGAGGCGGAGCGGCGCGGGCCAATCGGGAAGCGGGGAAAAGCGTGCGTAGCGTAACGTCACAAAGACGCACAGACAACCTATGGAGTCAGGACATTTTCTGGAAGAATAAAAAAAAAAAAAAGATGTCTTTAATCTCTGTCTTCTAAATTATATGATTTAACTGGTACATCACGGGTGTCAAATCTGAGGCCTGGGATCCAGATCAGGCCTATCGCATCATTTCTTTTTGTGGCCCGCTAAAGCAAATAAAGTGTGTTTACTTCATGTCCCTGCTTAATCGATTTGTTCGTTTCATTTTGGCAGTTTTCCTTAACTTTCTTGACTTAACTTTTCACAAATTGTAAGCACATTTTCACTAAATCTTTTCTTAACATAAATTGAATCGTACTTGTATACTTAAATATTTTGTATCCTTTGTGAAAAACTGAAGAAACTGCTTTTTCTCCATCAATCTAAGTCTAACAGTCAATTCAACAGTCAATAGCTTTTGTAATTATTATCGGTGTGTCGATGACAGTAGCAACAGCACCATTAACTTTTGACTGCCAAGCGTTTTCAGAAAAGGGATGCTGTGGGTGCCAGCTGATTTAAGCATTTTGACTGATCTTTCAAGGTCCACAGAAAATTTTGTGTTTGGACTATGGAAACACACATAATACCAAGGCTTTCCTCCACCCGTTTCCCCCAAAAAAACAAAAAAAACATAGTTAACAACTTTTAACGTCTTTGGCAGCCCTCCTTAGGATTTTACTAAACGTTATTAAACGTTTTTGGCAGTCAAAGAGTTAAGAAATAGTGAAAACACATTTTATAATGAAGAAATAACATGTTTTGTTCACTAGCAAATCATTGAGCAACATCTTATGCTACGTTCAAATCAAACGAGACATAAATATCGCTTCACCCCACATGTCTGTTTGTTCGCCAACTTTCTTGCTCACCATTCTCCAATCCGACTCCTTTTGTGCTGAAGCTGCTTGTTGTGTGGACAAATCTGAACATCTGAACATTTCTGCTATTTACGCAATGCAACACTTTCTTTGCACAGTGAAAACAAACGGTGCATTGTATTGCTTTTGCCTGAGACTAGCATACAAACCAGGCAGATAGTAGTGTTATAGTAGTCAAACGGCATTTCAACACATTTTGAAATCAAAAATAATCATCCCAATCCAAAGCACAATTCTTTTCCATGAGCGGAGAGCTTCTGTTCACAGAGTAAAACCGCGATTTTGTCTTGTGATGTAACTATGTGCTTTGTGCTGCTGTGTATGTGACCTAGTAAGTACATTCTCAATGCATATTGGCTGTCGTGATGCGACATGCCTTCAAGTTAAAATTTTCAAACACTATCAAATGGGTGAATTTGTGGGTGCTCGCACCTCGCAACGCGACATGGGACAGACTTGTCCCTATCCACGCGAACTGCATTTACTTTAAATGTAATCGTGCCAACATTGCCAATAACGTAGTGTATAGAGGCTACCTCATGAAACAAATATCAGCAACTGAGATTTGAACATTTGGATCCGATCAAAAAAAAAAAAGAATAGCAACATGCAAGGTTTGGAACAGAAAAATAAGATTTACTGTAGGCCTACCCCACAAATGCTTTATTCTCCAAATTTGTGGATGTGGACAGTTTTTGTTCCTTTGGTGGGTATGCTGATGAAACTTTTGACTAATTAATTTCTCAATTTGTATATCTCAAACCTTGCTTAAAAATTGATGATCATGACCTTTTTTAGTTTCTTAGTCATTTTGTTATAGTTCTTAAAATGTTTTGAACATATTGCGTTATTAATAATTCTGATTTTGTATTGTATTAACAAGTAATGAAACTAGTGGAAATGTATCATTCTCAAAGTATGTATTTTATTTAGGCAATAACGTGGAGTAAAAGTGTGTTACGGTCACCATGAAGTCACCAAATCAAACCTAGCGTGCGTCCACAAAAACACATTCTTGTCTGGAGAGCACACACTGCTGTGTGTGATGTGTGTGCTGGTGCGCGCATGTGTGAAATCGCTCAGCAATGTGCTTCGGCTGCTTGTTTAAATGTAAACATGGATGTGTAAGGCGGGCTTGGCCTAGCTGGTGGTACCGACCTTTAAATATCACCTCAAGGACAAACCTGCACTGTGATGAATTTCTGTTATTTCTCACATTATGCTTTATGTATTAGAACAGGCATGTTCAAACAGTGACCAAGGGGGTCCTTTATTTCGCCAACTGTGACCTTTGACACGGTCAGCAACACTATTAAAATCACTTTCTTGCTGGTGGCTTGCCGATTAATATTGGAGCAGCAAAAAATAAGAGTTTTTTTTGTGGTCATTGACTAGCCACGGCAAGTTTCTCCAAGCAGGATATTTTCTCGACAAGCCACGCAGAGGATAGTGTGCTACTATCGCCAGTAATTAAAACATCGAACTCTTATAGCAGGCGTTCTTGCAAAGCCAGGGAAAGTCTGTGCATATACAGTAGTGCAATTATCGCTTTGGGTTTTTGATCATCAAAATCTTCTACTTGAAACCTTTAAACAACTTAAAGTTGGTATAGATAAAGCTTTATTACTCTTCAAAGCATCTGCTGAAATGAGTTTTTGTTGATGGTGAATTGCAGTGAAGTCTTCTGCATAGAATAGACTCAGGGAGTTCATTGTTTCATCAGTCCTGGTACTTAACAGGCTCTTCACTGAGTAGTTTGTAAAGAACTGCTCTTGTTTTGAGAAACTTCACATGGAAAGTAAATTGTACTAGGCGTTGGAGCAGTGAGACCACCATAAAGCTTGGCTAACTGGTGTCGAGCAATAGCTGAGGACAGAAAAACCTTTTGGGCACGGTAATGATGCGCTAACAAAAACGGCAACGCTTAAGCTTGTCAAATCCCGATGGCTTCATGTCCTTCCGAATGATACCTGAAACGAAATAGAAACAAAAAGTATGTACACTAACGTGGCTTTTGGGAAACCCTGTACGGTTGTCATTATCAAGTGCCAATGAGACAATTGGTGAAAGCTGGATGATTAGGACATTGCCTAGACTTTGGATTGGACTAAGTAGAGACCACCAGAAACCACACAAAGGGACATCATTTAAATCACCTTGACTCCATGTCCCTTTGCCAATCAAAATAAGGCATGTTAGATGGTTGGATGGATGTGCAAAAACCATTCACATTCACACAACTAATAAAAACAGCAATAGGTACATTTTTGGGGGCTTTTTTTATTTATTTATTTGAACGATAAATAAATCAAACTTTCCACCATTGCCTGGTGTTCTTGTGAGGCAACCTAGCCAAATATGGAGACAGCAGAACCAGCAATGATAACCTGCCAACTACCAGCTTGTCTCTGCTTGTGTACAATATAAACATACATTTTGTGAGGGTTTGTGTGTAAGCGGGGTGTGCGGGTGGTGTCGGTGTGGGATGCAATCGTGCCAGACAGGTGCAAGCAAAGTGGTGTGAACCAAAGTCACACAAAGGCTTGCTAGTTAAACCATTTCATTATTATATATATATTTTTTTATTATTCTAATAGGTTTTACAGTATACACACTTTTCAGGAACGTCCAACATGCCGGCCAGGCTGCATTGAGTTCTACTGGATGTAGATGCCGCATAATAGAAGAAGAATGGGCAGAGAAGGACCCCAACTAAACTCCAGTATTAGTCATTGTTCACACAGGGTAGAGAGAATTATTACTGCGAGTAAGGTTCTTTGTTTGTATGTGTAACTGCTCAACGTAGAGCAGTCCTTTGAAGGTTTATTAATTGAGTAACATTGATGCTATTGCCATTAGCCCGTCTATGGCATTTCTAATGATATGTTAGCGTTAGGCTAACTTACATTAGTCATCATATTGTTTTTTTTGTTTGTTTGAATATTCAATGTTTAATTGTCTGATGTGTCAGTTTTACAGTAAACATCATCTTGGAGTAAGAATCCTTCATATTTGGAAGATTGTGGAAGCGACAGTTTTTCTATTTTAGTTTAATAGTGTCCTCAAAGTCATGATTCTTGACAGTGAATGTGTGAGATCAAGCAATAAGGAATACTTTACAAAGTATGATTTAATACGTGTGTTTTGCTAAGTGGAAATCTGTTCAAAGCATGTGGGAGTGGTAAAGCTATTTCGCATGTCATGTAAAAAAAAAAATCAATTAACCGACATATTTTAAACATTTCTCAGTATCTGCGTCACTGCAAATCACTGCCACAATAATAAATACAGTGTTAAAGAAAAATATCTATGACAATGTCACTCAAAACTGAGCATTATTTTCTGTCTAAATACAGAATGTTTGGTCTGAATTGAATCATATTAGTTAGATTGTACGGATGTACTAATAGTGGCCAGTGGGTGTACGTTGATCATATGTGACTGAGAACCATAATTGCAATAGTGAACTCAGGAAAATAACATTGAATTGCGAGTTAAGTGAGCCGAAATCTCAATTAAACAACAACAAGAAAAACTATCTACCCTTTAAAAACATTCGTGTGAAATATGGCTTTAGTGTTAGCCTTTTGCGGTGAAGATTTTCCTCAGGCGAAAAACAGCAGGCTTGCAGCACATTATGCAAAGTAGACGTTTGGAAGTGCTGCTTTTGAAAGCGCACGTGATCTGCTCGGCCAGAAACAAGGAGGCGCAGTGAGGAGTCATTTCCTGAAAGGAAAGTATGTCATGTATGCTAACCTCTCGCAGCAGCTCTTCAGTCTAATGACTAAACAGAGAACAAATAATTTTGGATTTCTTTTTTGGTGCAAAAGCAGGATTACTTTCTTTGGGGAAGAGTGGTCGACATAATATCAAGATCCCATTCAATTTTGGAGCATATGCACGCTTTATCTGTGAATACCGCATGTTTCATAATTTAATATCTGAAGCAAATGAAGGGGATGCATATCTATTATGTGATGAGGAATTGTTTGATCTTACCAGAGCACTGTGCTCTAATGAGTGCCTTTGGAGTGAGTTCTTGCCATCCATGTAAATGTATTCAAAGTCCAAAGTGCTCAAAGAGTTTCATTTGCCATTAACTGAGACTCTTTTGATATGACTTACATGACTCCAACTAAGGTCTGGATTAGAACCTAAATGTGCTACGTCCTACCTTACCAAGCTAACGTGCAGGCATCAATCAACTACAGGGCGCACAGACAAGTTTATATCCGTTTGTGGAAAGACCATGTGACTGGCATACCATATAGAAATGTCCAATTGTCTTTTTGCAAGCCAAGGCCACCACATAATGCTAGAGGTCAATAATTGACAGGTTCATTATTGCAAGCTTAAATGCCCCCCTCTCAAAGGAACTTGGTTAATGTGTAGAGTTTTAAAAGAATGTTTGGCTCCATTTAACTTTTTCAACCATGCACTAAAAAGCATCAAACGTTTAAAACAAACATGAATGCTGATGGGGTTTTCCGTGATTGGCAGATAGCACCATCGATGGGAAAAAGTGATGGTGAAAAATCAATAGCTGCAACTTCCTGTTGGCTAACACAACTACAAAAATGTCTGAAAATTAGCCTCCATGTGACCTTGTGTGAAGATCACATTTGCAATTGTGGGAAAATAACAAAACACATTGACAATTTATTGACTGGAGACTAATTTATGGTGAATCCAAAGTCAGCTGCGTGGAATTTACTGTGGGTATGCCAATTTTCATCTGCATCATCAAAACCTTCTTCTTTGGGAAACTGTAAATTGCTCCGTGAGGTGAATTTGAAATAGTTAGAGCAACAATCCCATTGCGAATATATTTGAATTCTGGCATACAGATTCTGAAGGCCCTGGGTAGATTAGCTTGTCTTGCCAGCACATAGAGGCTGAAATCTAATTGGTCAAAAATAAATAAATCTATCTTCCACATAACACATATTGAAAGCAGTGAAGTCATCAGATAGTGCATGAGCTAGCAGCGAAGGCATAACTGGGCCTGGCTTCCCACCACTGCGTTGTAGTAAAATAAAGGGAACTGTTACGAAACAGCAAATAGATGTGGAGGGGGGATGGGCGGAGGCGGGGGGCATAAAAACAAACAAAACGTCACTATTTCTGTCCGTTTTTAGCTTCCCCAAATAGTCATTTTGTCAAAACTCCACCCTTTGGTTTTTAAATAATGATTCAATTTGAAGTTGCTGCACTAGTTAATAGTAACAACCTGGTGCCCATAGCGTAATAAACACCGCCTCCATTAAACATTCATTGTTCTTCCCTCCATGCTGGAGGTGTTTGCGAGTCACCGGAACTCCTTGAATCTTGGCTGGCTAGGTTGAAACGGACGCTCTTGCGAAACATTTGGTTACAAATTAATCTACATCTCACTCACATTTAGCAGCCACTTACACCAGTCCAAAGTTTAGCCCTCAATCCGTCCAATAATTCATGTGATGGTTAATATTTGAGAGAGAGAGATGAGCCAAGCCACTGAAATATACTGCAGCACTTTTGAAATGGACACACTTTGAGTCCCATAATAGAGGTTATGAAACTTGGAAACAAAGAGGAAACAACCTTCTCAAGGAAACAATTCAGCATTTTGGGAAACCACTCAGACAAGTTAGCAGTGTTGTCACGACTCACATGAGTATGGACAGACATACACAGACACATTTCCTGGCGTCAAAGTCCCTGTAAAGTGGAATTCGGAGATTTGTTTTCAATTACATGTGTGGCGATAGTTGTTGAAAACATGAAAAAAAACAGAGAACTGCAAAGCACTGAATAGTGGAGATATAGCGTTAAAAATGTTTCTCACCAATGGTCAACATAATTCCTGATTTTTTGGGGGGCCGTGGCTAAAATGGTGCCCAGTGACACACTTGGGTGTCCGGCATGAATCGCCCCTCCTCCACACTTTACAAAACTTGAACACCTTCATTCACAGTCAATTGTGGCTTAAGGTTTCATTTCTACCACTACAGCAGTCAGTTAGCTCGCCAACTGTAAGGAAAGGCAAGTTTATTTGTATTGCACATTTGTATTGCGTATTTCATACACAAGGCAACTCAATGTGCTTTACACAAGGAAAGACAACACTTAAGCATCAACAAACATTCAGAGCAAAAAGCGAAAACAAAAGTAGGTTACAACATTTACTAAAATAACATAGATTGGCAATGTTAAAACATTAGACAGCAAACTTTAAAAATAATAATATTATTTAAAACTGTTTAAAAGACCTTAATCAAAGGTATGTGAAAAACAAAAAGTTTTCAACCTGGATTTAAAAGCATTTACACTCTGGGCTGACTTCACTTCAAAATGCATCTATGCTGTCCTTTGGCAGGTAGAGAGCAGTGTTAATTTTATCAGACATTTTTCAATTTAGTGCCAGTTTTAGTCAAGTTTCAATCACACTTGTTATTTATCTATTTATTTTTTAAATCATAGTCAACATCCTGTTTTTATTTAGTCAACTTTTAGTCGACTATAAATCTCGCATTCTAGTCTTTATTTTAGTCCATGAAAACATAATTTTATTCATCTAGTTTTAGTCATCCAAAAACTGCCAATGTTTTAGTCTAGCTTTAGTCAGGTCAATCATTTTACCCCTATATACAGTTTGTGTGTGTGTGTCAGAGATGATGTTGAACAATTCGGATCTAAAACAATTTCACATAAAATTTTCTTTCATCATTTTGATGAAAAACAATTTGACACACAATTACAGTATATCAACAAGTGGCTACATGGCTCCATGCTACGAGCTATAAATTAGCCATCATTAGTTAGCGGCCGGATTAACATTATTGTTGGAACGTTATAGCCGTTGGATTAATGTTACATTATAATTATCATATTATACTTTATTTTTTAACCTGTCACCGTGAATCCACCTCCTGTGTGTCCCATGTGTTTGTGCATGTTGCACCTGCTAGCTGCAGATTTGAAAGGTGGTGTGTCACTGTGTGTCACATGACAGTGTCACAGTGACAGATTAGCAGATACAAAAATTTTACAAAATCCTATCATTTTTATCTTGTCTTTGTTCATAAACTAAAATGTCCATAGATTTTAGTCCCGTTTTTATTAAGTATATTTTCGTCTTGTCTTCATTAGTCGACGAAAATGCATATACTGATTTAGTCCCAGCTATTGTTTTTTAGTGAGGGTTTTAGTCTATTCTAGTTTTCGTCCAGTGAAAAAATGTGTGTTGACACAATTATTTTTATTTAGTTTTTGTTAACAAAATTAACACTAGTTGAGAAGTGCCCAGAAAGCCAATTAGCTTGTAGCTAACGGGTGCTAGCGCCTTTTGTCACAGCTTGGAAAGTCCCGTGATGGCGTGGTGGCATACACTGCAGCCACCGGATGCTTGAAGCAGATACATTTTCCCAGCTCAAAAGTGTAGGAATGTGTAGCTATGAGAGAGATGCTACACAAACTAGCATTTATCTGTGTGCTGTGCTGAATGTGTGAAACGGCGCCCTTCAGCGTTTAAGAGCGGAGACAATGGCATAATTTTTTATGACTTCGATTTTTTTTTTCTTAAGAATTCAAGCTTCTTCTCTTTGGTGTGTCAAATTTGCAAGACATTTGTTTTTACTCTAAAGAGACTTTAAAGTGAATTATTAAGATTTGTTTTTTCAGTGTGACCTCATAATTACACCTATGGAAAGGTAGAAGACCAAAGGACAATGCAGGCCCAATGCCCTTGTTGCTCAAGGTCATTTGGCTCGCCCCCTGTGACAACAGCAATATAAGTCACACAACCATTAACAGATTGTTTGACTGATGTGGGAATATTATGCTGTAAATCAGGCTTGCGTCTCATGCACTATCAAGAAAATACCATCCAATTTGTGAATATGTCATCCTTTACCGAGTCGGAGGGAAAAAGCTTGGATGGAGGTCAAACGGTTCAATTGTGACGACAGCATTCATATCGTGGTTATGCATCATGAGCCAATTGCATTCAGTGTCAACATAGTGTCTCTGTGTTTGTGTGTTTTTTTTTTAAAGGATCTTACTACCCTGCCCTTCAGCACTCACCAGTCGTCTTGACCTCTAAACCATGGTGGCGGCCATTGCTTAGAGAGCAGCATTCAACCAGCCTTCTTTCTTTCTTTTTTTGCCTTTATGTAAAAACATTCCGTTTGACGTGTCCAGTAAATTCCCTACTAACATCTCAGTTACAATAATATAGGGTAATATTTGCTTGTTGAAAGTGAAGATTTCCTTTTACGTTTTTCCAAACAAATGGCATAGTTTTTCATAGGAAGTCTCTTTGATGCATTGTAGCTAACGATCATGCATACATGATGCAAGTTCTTCGAGTTGTGTCCGAAAGATGAGTCACCTTGCCCTTGCGGGAGCTCTGCACCACTTCCTGTCTTGCCTCCACTGTCCAGCCCTCCTTGCTCATGACTACTTCCTGCTTTCATTCGCATGACCTTGCCCCCATCGCCCCACCTGCCATTGCCGTCTGATGTGGGCCGAGGCTCTCAATAACCTCTGCGGCAGACATCGGTCATGTTCCACATGACCACAGTACAATGCAGCTCGTCTTTGCAATTACTGTACAGTGCATCTTCTGCCCGCCCAAAGAGGAGCTGCAATAAACTCCGCCTCCTCCTCTTCTCTGTAGATCACCTGAGTGGTGAACCAGGAAATAGAGTCGCTGCGGCAAGTGCAACGTCCTTCAAGGGATCTCCTTCAACTGAACTCAGATGGATTTTTTTTTGCACGCTCATTATTACAGTTTTATGTCCATCACACACACACACACACTCACGCACACACATCTTTGTCAGCATGTCCGGTGAAACGTGTTATCAGTGGCAGCAAAATAATTGCACATACGAGACAGAATGTACTGAGAGATAGAGAGAGTAAGAGAAAGCGAGAGTGTGCAAAGCGTCTCAGATTGCAGGGGAAAAAAATCTTCAAAAGCAGACTTTGTCCTCCAGATGTCACCAGTGATGGAAAAGTACTGTCCCTGCACCCAAAGCAGCTTCTCCTTCAGTCGGGGATTAAACGATTACCAACTTCTTTCGCTTTCTCTCTTCATAAGAGCGGTCTACATAATTGAAGAAAATGTGGACAAAATGTATCAGGACTGTAAACTCGTAAATCTTAGTCTGTGGCACAATCGTTATAATGTGATACAAGTAACTGTTCATTGTGATACAATTTGCAGGTCACACAATGAAAACCGAGCATTGTTGTCGTTTCCTTGTAAAGGCTAAACTGTTGTGATGTATCTCATTACAGGTGACTGCAGGAGTGCAGTCAAGTAGCCTCTAGCATTGATACATTCCTACACAATTGCTTCTCATTTAGAATAAACCAAAACAGGACCAGTGAACCATTAGGCTACTCTAGAGCAGAGGTCATCAACAGGGTGCACCAGGTCACCACATTTGTAGCCCACAATCATCTGAAAATGTGAAAACTTGCATGGATTTATAAAAATGGTATTTGTTTGTGACACCTGCTCTTGGGGACTCTGTCATTTTTATTTATTTGTTTGATGAGTTGATTTCAACTGAAGGGACAATTCATTTCTCGTACAAGGTTGTTTGATACGTTAGACTTTGTTCACAGTAATTGGACTGATATATTTGGCCACAATGATATAGTAAACTTAACCCTTGTAGGTTGTCAACGGCGAGTCCTTGTGTGTGTTTCCAAAACAAGTTTATGTACAGTATGTACATGCCGAAGTCAGAGCATCAGAGGGATGACAGTGGAGATAGTGTGCCTGCTACTGCTACATGGCGATTCCAAAAGGTGGAACATTTTAGGAACATTTACGAGACGTTTTGAGTTAATTTCTGGAAAGTTTCTGACTATTTTCCATGGGAAGTTAAGCTGATGATTTATGGAAATATTCCAAGTAGGAAACGCTTCATGCATGGGGGATGATAAATTGGGAATTGTGGGTAATGTAATGAAAAGGTATCCTTTTCTAGCACAAATATAAAACATTTTGTTTTGTCATAAGCATACATGGATGAAAAGCAGATTACTTTCTTTGTCACAAGCATTAAAGTACATTAACTGCTTCTTGTTTTTAAGCAGCTGCGTATCCCAACCTTGCTCGTACCTTAAATTTTGTCTTGCAACACAAAGAAGAAAGCATGACAGAGAGCTTTTGTAACTCGAAAAAAATGTAGTTCAGTGAATTCCTGGTTTATTCTCATGCATTGCCATGGCAAGTTTCCAACTTAGAAAAATTCCTGAATTTGCAACTTTGCAGTACATCCAGTTTCGGAAGCGCTTTATCTTAATCATGGTCACGGGTGAGCTGCAGTCCCAGGTGAGTTTGGGTTTTGTTTCCAGCCAAACGCAGAGCAGGAACAATGTATTATCAAGTGAAAAAGTTTTGTTTTGTTGTTTTAACAACCTTTTTTCACAAAAGTCATTTTGACATGGCAAAACAGTAACGCAGAATTATACACGGAACAAATTCCCAGAAACTTGGGGACGGGTGCACTTGCATGCTTTGGTTTTTTAAATGCACAGATTGACCAGGTTATTCGTAGAGGAGTTGCGTTTTACAAGTTATAATTATTCAGTAAAATTGTTGATTTCAATAATATATTTGATTGAACAGCACAATGTCCAATGACATAAGCTGAAGCAAAACTTTTGACAATTAAAAAAAAAATCCTTTACATTCTATTTAACTATGGCATTACTGTATATTTTTTTATAAGTATAAATGATAGAGGACCATTTTTCTTCTTAGGAAACTCACTATATACTATATCCCCCCACCCCACAGCACTTTTTTTTTTTTGAGGCTGGAAAGATGTTTTAAGATACAAATGTATTCACGGGACAAATCTGTATCTCAAGGCACCACAGTATTTACCAAAATAATTTATTGTTTACTTACTACATTAATAATTTACAATAAATCTATTAACCAATAATTTAATGAGATATAAAATATTTAATACATTCAATGAAAGATTTTTTTTTTTTTAGGGAAAAAGATACATACAGTACATGCAATAAATATTACAGGATTCCTAAAAAAATTTTTTTTTAAATGCTTAAAGGTCTAGATTAAAGAACGGGACAGATGACCTTGAAAACGCTGCTATAACAAACAAACAAACAAACAAACAAACAAACCTTTTTTCCCCTCCTCTCTTTTTTTCAAATACAAACAAAATAGGTACAATCTTGAGTACACTCAAACAACAATAGAACATAGAGCATTTCCATTTCAAATAAAGGACAAAAAGGGCAATGAATAAAAATAAAAATAAATCACCAGTGCATTTTTTCAATAAATGACGCCAGTCTTGTTGCATTCTTGGTTATTGATAAGTGACAGCGAATTATTATAAGATTTCAATTCCTTTCTCCATTGAGCAATATTTGGTTTTGTTCTAAAGAAACAAGATTTGCGTATACTGTATATTGTTTACCTAGTAAAATAACATTGTTTATGCAAAAGTCAAAATTATTATTAAAAAAAAAAAACATACTTAATGGTACAATTACCAATCTGTGTCCCTTTAAAACAAGTCCAATGTTGAAAATCAAGCAATTATTTTTTTTTTTACATATTCGCATGAAAAGAAAAGATGATCCAAATCTTCATTTACACTTTCACAAAAACACAATTTCTCACATGCATCTTACATTTATCCTTCAAAAGTTATTTTGTAGGGTAAGTATTCTTAATAATTTTAAATTGAAGTTCCTTGGTTTTTGCTGGGACCGGAAATTTCCAATATTTACATTTAATCGCTTTTCTATCTTCTAATTTAAAGTAATTAAGAAACAAACAAAACTTTAAACTCGTTTGAGAGCATTTGACAGAGTAATTTTACTCCAAACCAGTAAGAGGTAGTTAAGAGCTCCAAACTATCGAATGAGCAACAGAAAAACGACAGCGAAGAAGAAAGCACCAGATGTTGACGTATCAGTGGTGACCTACCTGTTACACATGCTAATATGTATTCATGCACAATTTAATACGTTAAACGTGTGTGTGAAAGGGTCATGGATCCCGTATTGTACCTGATAGCGGCTGCTATCCTCTCTGTTTTGCTGTTCTTTGCTGTGAAGTTGCGGAACGGAACGCAGGAAGGTAAACTCGGAGTTAGCCGACGAGCTAACCGTTAGCGTCACTACTCGGCACGACATTTGATAGACGTTTTGTACAGCTAAACTTTTTAACGCTCGCAAACTGTAGAGGCCGAGACATGTCTGCATTTACCCGATCATTTATGCCGTAGTTAAGACCTTAGTTAGGGCACTCCACGCATGTTTTGTTGTTTATGGGAGCAGCAAAAAAAAAAGTCAATATGGTAGAAAGTACTCACACACTGTACTTAAGTAAAAGTACAGATACATACTTATGTCATACTGACTCAACAACTGTACGTGAGTATGTAATAAAACAGTCTGAAATGTGTTTAACGTCAATAACTAATGTACCTGTTTTGATCACTTGGAAGTTGTAACGACTTTTATGCAATTAAAACCCCTACTAAATACAAATATTACATCATAGCTAATTGTGAAAAATATATTTTTACCTGGCACACGGCAATATTTGACACCAATTATTTTTATAAGCAGTGTTAGCAGCACATCAAACAATTCTCTTAAATAAGGCCATCGTGGAATTAATTTTCATCAGTGTAGTTTAATGCAACAGCACTGCATTAAACTAGTGTGAATACTCTAACACATTTTATTTTGCCTGTTTGCTTAAATGCATATTTATTAATATGTCAGGTAAATCTAATCCAACACAAGGATCAAGGTAACATTTTCTGTTCATCTCTGTGGGTTGGCAGCTGACAGAGAGCATGAGCAAGCTGTTGTCCGAGTGGCGGGCGTCCGTCAGCGAGCTGTTGTGGAGGAGCGAGGAGCTGGCATGCCGCGTAGGAGGAGAAATCTTGCAGGGGCGATGGCTAACAGAAGACCACAGAGAGAAGTTGTGCAGCTGGGTAAACTGACTTTTAGACACATTTGAGCTCACTGAATTGCAATTCAATTTGTTGTTGCCAACTAAATGTTAATTGAAAGTCGCTTCTTTAACTCATTCACTGCCATTGACGGCTATAGACGTCAAAAATTCATTTTAACTATTTCTATTAGTTTAACATTTGTTTCCACTTTTGTTAACAAGAGTATGAAAACCTAGGGAAAAATATTGTACATTTAGACCAGATATAAAATTTGTGATTAATTGTGAGTTAACTATTGAAGTCATGCATTTTATTACAATTAAAAAAAAATAATCGCCTGACGCCCTAATTTTTAATAATCATCTCGTCAGGCGATTAAATTTAATATTTTTTTTCTTTTCTTTTCTTTTTGAAAAAAGTTTTTTTTTTCCAAAGAAAAGAAAAGATTATTAAAAATTAGGTCATCAGGCGATTACATTTTTCAATTGTAATTAATCGCATGACTTCAATAGTTAACTCATGATTAATCACAAATTTGATATCTGGTCTAAATGTACAATACTTTTGTTCCTAGGTTTTCATACTCTTGTTAACAAAAGTGGGAAAAAATGTTAAACTAATAGAAATAGTTCAAATGAATTTTTGACGTCTATAGTCGTCAATGGCAGTGAATGAGTTAAGAACTGGGGGAAATGTAAAAAAATGCAGCAAAACTTTCCATGTCTGTGTGTGTGTGTTTTTTAACTAACCCTCATCTAATTGTCATCAACATGTTTTTTTCCCCGTGGTAACTCCCCCACCCCTCTACAAACCTGTGGTGATTTCAGAAGAAGAGCAAGAGCATCATTCTCAGGATGAAGAAAACGATGATGAGGAAGAGCAGAGCTTCCAGCCAACTGCAAAAATTGGGGCCAAGAAGCAAAGGAAGCTGGAAGAGAAACAAGCCAAGAAAGCTCAGCGAGAGGTGAGAGTCTGAGCATACAGTAAACACTAGCGATAGACAGATGTTCAACAAGGTGACGATATTCGGTATTGGCCTTTTTTAAAAATGGACTTGACTTCACTGTAGTGTTCTAAGATCATTCGAGATTGGAGAGGAGCAAAGTTTAGCTTGGGTCATTGGTATCTTTTCGCTGCGTGTGTATATTTCCGCTCTGCTGTAATGAGTTAATAACTCTCCTTTCAGGCCGAGCTGGAGGAGCGTGAAGAAAGGAGAAAGCTGCAGGAGCTTAGAGATGAGGAGAGACGACAGGAGGAGGAGAAAGAACGGCTACTGGAAAAGAAACTGGTCTCTTTTTTTCTTCCTGAAATTCTTTTCCCTACCTTATCTGTGCACATGAGATGACATTTTGTTGTACCTGCTGATTGGGCTTTCATCAGGAAGAGGACGAGCATCGAGCCAAGGAGGAGCAGGAGAAACGGGAAGAGGAGGAATACCTCAGGCTCAAAGCTTCCTTTGTTGTAGAGGACCAGGGCGAGGAGGAGCAGCTCACTGAAGACCAGGTCAGGTCACTTCGGATATGACGCAACATCTCAAATAATTAACATGTGATTCGCTTTTGCTTTTCAGTCACGTAACCTACTACAAGAATTCATCGAGTACATAGAGGTGACAATTTATTATTATTATTTTTTTTTCTTCTTCATAAAATGAAGGTCAAATGTGTTTGTGTTGAACCTCTTGCCCTCTTTGTGCACCAGAGCTCGAAAGTCGTCCTACTGGAGGACTTGGCCTCTCATTTTGGAATGAGAACAAAATATGCCATTGACAGAGTGCAGGACCTGCTAGCGGAAGGCTCGCTCACAGGTTTGTCTTCACAATAACTAAATCAACTTTATTGAGTAGGTCTGAATCATTTTGGAAAAATAATCCTGTGATCCCACCCACTACCCCACCCCCACCCTCAATATCGTGATTGATAGTTAACATGCAGTTATTTTTTCACGGTGCTCTTCTTGTGTATTTGAAATGATAAATGAATGTATTATTTGGGGAAATTTAAACACAGTAGTTTTTATTAGAGAACTTTACCCATGAGTATTTTCTTTTGCTTTCCTGTATTTTTTGCTCATGAGATTTGCAAGAGTGTTTGTTTACCTGGTTCTTTATTTATATACAATTGTCCTTTCTTTTTTTTTTTTAAATATACAATGTAATGAAACTTGTACAGTTTAGTTGGTGTTCTATTTTATGCTTGTTGTATAAAATAGGTTCCTTCCATAAAAAGGTGTTCTTCAAGTAGATACAATTGAGATAATAGTTATGTATTTTTGGGGGTCAAGTTCTATGATAATAATAATTTTAAAAAAAAAAGAAGTAAATTTCCAATCATTGTGCTTATTACATGAATCACATTATGACAATTGATCACTCTCATTGGCTGTTAGCTAGTGAATCAGTGATGCAACATAATGGCATGAGAAAAACTTATTATCTAGTCAATCGCGCTTAGCTACATGTTAAACAATGACTTAACGGCCATATTCTATGAGTGTAAAGGTTAATGGCAACTTATGTCCATGTGTGGCCCGTGCACATGTGACTTGCAATATGGAAATTGCATTGTATTACATGGGTGTCGGTTTGATTTCAATTAATTGATGCACATCTACGCAATTGTACATGCAATGTTCAAATGTTTTCATTTGAGGGTTGCGTACAAAAAAATCAAAGGATGCAACGGCCACTTTGATTTTCTTCAACTCTGTGTTAAACACACTAAATCAATACATCAAGCAATTATATCGTTTTTGTGTTTGTTATAAATCAGGATGAAGTAATAGTAAAAATACTTACATTTGAGTACTAATCAATATAATCAATGTACCAATACTTGATATTGCCATTGTGATGCAACTATGATTTTTATACGAAATATTGTTCCAAAATACAAACTTTTCTTGAACAAAGCATTACATAAATACAACACTTTTTAAAGTAAGAATTTGCTACTGACATTTTAAAATGTAACTGTATGTTTTTCAAAGACTTGTCTCTACTTTTAATACCCAATTGATTTGAAGCCAGTGAAAAATACATTTATTGTACGTATTAAAGGTACAGACAAATGAGAGGATTCCATATTTATGAAATCTTGGAATTTGTTTTCTTCTTTCAGGGGTCATTGATGACAGGGGCAAGATTATCTCCATCACTCAGGCAGAAATGGACGCAGTGGCTCAGTTCATCAACCAAAGAGGTCGAGTTTCTATCACAGAGTTGGCCCAGGCCAGTAATACTCTGATCAATTTGAAACCAGAGAACCGCAACGCTGCCTGACGGACATGACGTAACTTCCTGGTGAATAATCGACTCCAGTGATCTCACATCTTCGTGCAGGCCTTCATCAGACACCGTCTAACCGTAGAATGTTCAATCTCCACTTAATATTACCCTCATGCGATGGACCTTGCTGCCCAAATCTTCTCCAGGTCATACAAACACACCCTCTAAAAATAATGACTCCCAACCACTGTGCTGAGAGATCTCGAGGTGTGCTTTGGGAATTTGTCAGAAAATTATTTATTGACAACAAATCATGTATCTTTGTTCACCTATCTATGCCGGTGATGTATAGTGACAGGTGTGCACTGTACAATGTGTGTCATTTTCACCTATTAAACTACCTTTGAAAAGTAGTCTGATAGCTCTTGCCAGCCTGCTTGCTTAGCGGATAGCCGCTAACACTGGAAACAGGTGCCACATTCTACAATCTCTTGTGTATTTAGAGTTCTTTTTAGCGTCCTTAACTCATTTGCTCCCAAAAACGTATAAATGTGTTCCATTTAAAAATGTTTTAAGTGTCTTCATACGTTTTTTTTTTTTTTTTTTTTAATGCTAGAGCACACAGAAGGCTTTGAATGCAGCCTCTCAATTGCAAAGAACGGTTGAAGAAATGGTAGTTATTACATAAACAGCCAGCAGGTGGGAGCAGAGAATAGGAAATGAACCCGGACCATGTTGAAAAAACCCTCAATTACTCAGAACTCTAAATAGATTTGTGAATATAGATGAAATTTAGCTATATTCTAATGCTAATTGCTGCAAAACGGAAACATAGAAATATACTTTTTTTTCCTGATGAAAGAAGAGACTTTAATCTCTGCTTTTATAGCAATAGAACACAATATTCTGTGGGCCTTGCAAAATTTGTCAAAATCCAGTAAAACAGCCGGGAGCGAAGGTGGTTGCTTCAGTGAAAATGGCTGGGAGTGAATGAGTTAAAGGGTAAGTCAACCAAAAAAAAAGTTATTTACAATAATATGTTCTATGCAACTTTACAGCTCAGCTTCAGAAAACAGGAAAGCTGCGATTGGTCGTTACCTGAGCCCTGACCAACTGTGATGTCATTTTCAGTTGACGGCAAGTGACAAAATGGCCGTTTAGATGGAGAAAAATTTGTTGATTTTGGTGCTTAACTCAGTTGCTCACAAAAACGTATAAATACGTTCAATTTTAAATATTACCTGTGTCCCAAAAACAAATTTATACTTTTTTTAAATGTTATGCTAGAGCATACAGAAGGCTTTGTTTGATGCAGCCTCTGAAGAGAACGATTGAAGCAATAGTAGTTATTACAAAAACGGCCAGCAGGTGGCAGCAGAGCAAAAGAGATCAACCAGGGCCGTGTTGAAAAGAAGCTGATTTCTCCACAGTTTTGTGAATATAATGATGAAGCTATATTCTAATGCTAATTGCTGCAAAACGGAAGCAGATAGAAATATACTTTTTTTTCCTGATGAAAGAAAAGACTAATCTTTCTTTTGGTAGTTTTTTTAAATAGAAATAAAATATTCTGTGGGCCTTGCAAAATCAGTCAGAATCCAGTAAAACAGCCGGGAGCGAAGGGGGTTGCTTCAGTGAAAATGGCTGGGAGTGAATGAGTTAACCCATACCGCACAAACAATAATAATCAGATTACCGAGATTTTACATCAGTGGGGATTGATACATACAAAAACATATTGTAAGGAACATTATTGTGCTGACTTCCACTTTAATTAGCGATTGAACATGATTTCAGGATCGTTGTGTTGATGTTGGTGGAAACCGTTTGTGATGGCAGATTAAATTTCAACTGGACTCGTTTCACCCCTAACCATAAATTCACAAACTGCTTTCTGTATTCCTGTCTTTCATCGTGTCTGTGATTTCTGACGTTCTTTTCGTTAGCTCCCACGTGGAGGTGGCTCCTCGATCCTGAAAGCACGAGAGCAGAATATCAGTCTGACGTTCCACGATACAAACGTACGATACTTAGTTCCTCACTTTTATAAGCACGCCAAGAGGTGCCAGGTTCTTTCTCAGGTCGTCACTTGCTTTAAGGAGCGGGATTCTGTCTGGATAAAGTGCTTCTTGGGACTTCCCAGGAGTTGCTGACTGACGGGTGAGAGCGAACGCTCTGACTTGACTTCGGTATTGCGTCATCTGCTCCACAACAGCCTGGAGGCTTCCCGACTTGCTCATGGCCGCCGCCTCCTTCATATAGAAAAACATTTGCCATCTGGGCCTAATCTTTAGAGCAAGGGTCCTCGAACCTTTTGGGTCCAGGGATCCGTACAGAAGACCTATGACTAAATTGCTATTTGTATGTTCCACATGCATGCTGACCTTGTTGTAAAACAGGTCAACCCCAAACATGTCCAAGATGTCTCTTATGTAGGCCATCATGGCTCCAAACACTTCCGGACTTCTGGTTGCTCCTGCAGCCTGATCCGTCAACACAACTCAAATAAACTGATCGGATGTGACGTCAGTACATTTCATGGTGCCACAATGTGGAAAAAATTACAAGCCTGAGTTTGTTACCGTGGAAACGGGCTGCAGCTGGCAGTTTCCCTGGTAAACCAAATCCATGATGGCATTCATGGCTCTCGGGGTGTCGAAGTCGTCAGCCAGAGCTCTCGTCACACTCGCTTTCGTCTGAGCCAACCTGGTCATTTGGAACCAGGAGGCAGCAATGATGCTATGGCATTCATAAGTCCTTCCGTACAATGAAAATAACCCAAAGTGGGATCAAACCTCTCCCAGAGAAACACGTCTTGCACCGGCAAACACTGCAGTTGTCCCTTTATGTAGGCCTGAGCGTCATTACAGAAGGTCGACACGCTTGCCAGGGAGGCCCGAGCCTCCGACATGCTGCTGTCACTGTAGTCTATAGCTGCAGAGACACAAATGAAAAGCATGAACAGAACAGTACAGTCATCGCCTGTATAGCTACCGTACAATAATTACTGTCAAGAGGATGTTGAAGTGGAAAAAAAATTCCGGTTGGAATGGCAAGTGTTAACCTGAGTATAACACAGCAACAATTTTTAAAATCAGATGATGGGTTCCGTACAAATTGAGGTTCCTGGTCAAAACATGCCTTCAATTTCAAGTAAAACAGTAAAATCTCAACCGTTTCGCCACTTGCAGAACCCTTGCTTTGATTGGCTGGCAAGTTTCAGTTAAAAATGTTCACCAATTGCATGTACGGGCATTTTTACAGCAGGGTTCGATATTCTCAAGAGGATGGATGTACACTATTTATTTATTTTTAAATAAAATTGTCATTACCTGATCTGTATTTGGTCAAGAGACAGAACATACGGAACTCATCGGTGGAGTGAGAATGCAGGAAGTCCTATTGATGTGTGGGGAAAAAACAAATGTATGTATTATGAGGGAAGTCAATCCAAAACATTTAGTTAAAATATGTTGTATGCACCCCAGGGTTATTATAGTTTTATTTTTTTTTAAATTTTGTTAGTTTTAATTAGTTTTCAGAGTGGTTCTGTTAGTTTTTATTAGTTTGAGTTACTTCATAAATGCTTAGTTTTAGTTTAGTTTGAGTTAGTTTCAGTATTAGTTTTATTTTATTTATTTATTTATTTTTTTTAAATGTGTATTACTTGAGCGCAATATTTAAAAAAAATACCATGGGAGCAACGTCATCTGAAGGTACTTTTCTATTGGCTGCTGCTGGATGACGTCACTTTTGTGTGACACACTATCAAATGTCCTTATTCCGGTAAATATCAAAATAAATCATCCCCAAAGGCTCATGCATTAAATCTATTATCAAACACTAAAACAAAGGGCATTTTTGCTATAATTATAGTTAGTTTTAGCTAGTTTTGTAAACATAAAATGTAGTTTCAGTTAGTTTTCGTTTTTTAAAAAGCATTTTTGTTTTTATTTTATTTTGTTTTGAATTTTAGTTTTTTCGTTAGTTTTAGTTAACTAAAATAACCTTGATACACCCTCACTTGTCTAAACGCGGCATTCTGATTTATATTATTTGTGGAGTGTGAATTAAGCAGCAAAATCTACCCGTGTTTATCTACGTCGGGCGGCCATTTTAGCACGTGCTGTTGATTAGAAATGACATCACAGTTGCTCAGATAATGGCCAATCACGCCTCACCTATTTTCTGAGTGTGGTCATGTGGTATTCGCAAGCCGAGTCGTGATTGGTTGTTACCTGAGCACTGAGCAAATGTGATGTCATTTTTAGTGGACAAGCTGCAAAATGGCCGCCACCTGAGATGGATAAAAACAGACAGATTTTGCTGCTTTATTCATATTTCACAAATGCAATATTAATCAGAATACCATGTTTAGACCAGTGGAGCTACATAAAACCTATTTTGGGGTTGAATTCCCCTTTAAGCATATTTGGCATTAAAACAGCATCTCTCAGCATTTGTGCACAATTGAAGAGGAAATTTCACATTCTTGTTTTAAGGCGAGTTACCTTAATGGTGATGTAATTCTTCAGAGATTTAGACATTTTCTCGGCACTGCCTTTGAGGTGCAAATGTCCTAAACACATGTCAATTAGAAAAGTATTTTTGTGATTTTAGCAGCCAGAAATAATCTCCATTCTGATTTTCTGTATTATATCTATTTTTGGTGCGTTGACTTACCCGAGTGCAAGAAGTAGTTGGCCCATTGGTCGCACCGATGATAAGCTTCGCTCTGCGCCACCTCGTTCTCATGGTGAGGGAAGGCCAAGTCGATGCCACCCGAGTGAATATCCAGCTGACTGCCAAACACTGAGCTGAAACCAGCGCACAAGTGACATCACAGCCTGCGCAGAGCCAAATGACCGCGCCGAGGGGATGCAAACCTTGCGATGGTGGAGCACTCGATATGCCACCCTGGTCTTCCTGGGCCCCAAGGAGATTCCCAGTGGGGTTCTTGAGGTTTTGATGGCTTCCACAGAGCAAAATCCCTCACATCTTTTTTACTGGAGCTACCTGGAAAACCAAACAGCCATTCAAACTCAGCTGCACTTTTAACGCCTTATTATCTTTTTTTTGTTGTTGTTAATACGTCAGTTTTTATTTTATTATCATTCAAAGGGTTAGCAAAGCTAGAGGAACGTAGCATTTCTACTAGTCAATTTTTTGGAGCAAGTAATCTTACTGCAGGAACTTGAAATACAAATACCATCCAATTCTTACCAGCTCCTTCTTGAGAATCTCCACCTGCCCCAAACTTGCCGTATCGATCCCCAATGGACTGGATATCAAAATACACGTCACCTGCAGGTCAAATGAGTTTGTGGATTTTGGGACGATCAAATGCTGCCAATGCCGAACCCCCAAAATGCTTACCTTCTTTTGTGGCATACGCATTTCCGTTCTCGATTATCCTTTGAATGAAGGCCACGATTTGCGGAACGTTTTCAGTGACTCTTATATACACTGCGGGAGGGATCACCTAGATTTTTTTGAAGCCACATTTGCAGTATATTAACTCATTCACTGCCATTGACGGCTAAAGACGTCAAAAATTCATTTGATCTATTTCTTTTAGTTTAACATTTTCCCCACTTTTGTTAACAAGAGTTAAGAAAACCTAGATTTTTTTATTGTATTAGAACAGATATAAAATTTGTTAACTAGTGAAGTCATGTGATTAATTACGATTACAAATTGTAATCACCTGGTGCCTCTATTTTAAAAAAAAATTATCAAAAAAAAAAAAAGATTATAAAAATAAAATAAATAAATAATTACAATTATTTTATTTTTTTTAAAGAAAATATTATTAAAAATTAGGGGCGTCAGGATTTTAATCGTAATTAATTGCATGACTTCACTAGTTGACTTACGATTAATCACAAATTTTATATCTGTTCCAAATGTACAAAAAAAAAATCTAGGTTTTCATACTCTTGTTAACAAAAGTGGGGGAAAAATGTTAAACTAATAGAAATTGTTAAAATTAATTTATGACATCTATAACCGTCAATGGCAGTGAATGAGTTTTTAAAAAATCATACAATCCAAATTTCTGTTACTTTGTTTTAGTAAAATACTGTACAGTGCTATTTTCCTTATTAAAAAATACATTCTGAAGATTCTGGGTGTTCACACACCTTCAATGATATCATATCCTTCTTAAATTCCTCTTCATACATTCTGGCTATGATGGCGGGCGAGACCTTCTCCTGGGAAAAAGAGAACCTTTTTAAAAATATATATATATATTATACTCACCAACAATAATACCAACTGCTGACTCACCTGCCAACCTTTTTGGATGATTTTGTCATCAATGTCTGTAATGACCATGGCGTGGATGACCGTGATGCCAAACAACCTGGACAAGATTCTCTGTAGCACATCAAACCTAACGTATGAACTTGAGGAGAAAAGATGGTCAAATGTCTATAAGCAAGAAAAATGATTTAAGTCATTGTGTGCAATTGTTATTACCATGCATGGCCCAAATGGGCGTGGTCGTACACGGTAGGTCCGCAGCTGTACCTGAAGCACAAGCGCGATATTGCGGGAGATTAGTAGCACGTTGCTAAAAAAGAAAATACAAGGGTCCTCAGTTTACCACGGAATACCTTAGTTGAAATTGTACTTAAAAAAATAATAATTACGTCGAATCGCGCCGTAGACTTTCAATGTACGCTCAGCACCCACTTCCCTCTTAGAACTATAAAACAATAGTTTGTGATTTTTCCATTATTGTTTTTTTTTTTTTTTACTCAGTTTTAGAGTTGTTGTTTTTGAGTGGTTACTTTTAGTCAGTTCTATACATGTAAAATGTAGTTCCAGCTTTTTTTTTGTTTCTTATTTTTTTAAGAACTGTTGTTTTTAATTACTTAAGGATTGTTTTTGTTTTTGTTACATTTAGAATAACCTTGCTGATAACAACATGTTTGAATGCTGGTCATCACTTGTTAGGTGGCTAATCTTATGCCTGAAGGAAGACCACATTTCCCATGAGGACATTGCGTCGTTTTTGAGCTCACGCCAGTCAAATTGATTTCCGTCTTTGTAACGAATGGGTAAAGGGGGAAGTGACGAATGCCATAAGGCAGTCAGCACATTTGTAGTTTTTTTGTGTGGCAGTGTTTCCACCATCCTCCTCAAAGTTGTTTAGTGCCAGTAAAAAGGATACAGACCCCCCTCAGGCCATGGCAAAGGTACCATTCAACTAGTTTTAAGTCGAGTTATAAAAATATTTGATTAAGGTTGAAAAGTTCCTTAGTGCTACTTTAAGTTCTTGGTCTCATGATGTCAAATGTGAACAGCACTATGAAGAGAACTGTTTAATAAATACCAGTTCTAAATTAAGCAGAAAATGTATTGGTCCATTCATGGATCAATTCAAACCTCCACATCGAACAAGTGGTGAGCACGTCTACCTCGCAGCTCAGAGGTTCGGGGTTCCAAGATTGGATGAATGGATTATATGCCACGAATATGAAACAAAACCTGTCAGTGTGGTGAACCGCGCATGTCAAGGCCGTCGTAACGCGAGGACATGTCATTCATCTGAACGTGTTACCAAGTGGCTGTTCCCTCTCGAGCCAGAATCAGAGGTTCCTTCTGTTTGGTTAGGCTGTTGAAAGTCTTTAAACCGGTATCAAATCCGGTGGGTAAGACCCACTTCTTCTCGGTTCTGCTGCATGATCCACGGATTTTTACTCTTACGTTTAGTCCTTTGGTTCGCCGTAGAAATGACTTGATTGTGTTTCTCCACATTCTGTGACCTAAGAAATAAGCAAAGCCCTGCTATTCGGAGCTAATCCAGTGATAAAATGTATACGTGAAAAGCAAAAAATATATGATAAAATGAAATACACGTTTTATATACAATACACACGAGACTAAGAAGTAGACCTTGTCAGGTTCATAGACTTCGTATTTAAATAGATACCGCTTGAACGCCAAATTGTACGTCGACATAGCTGCCATATTGAATGTGGAAAATTGAGCGTGAAACTCATTCATTTGCTTCTTGGGGATGTTTTGTGCTTAAGTAGGAGTACAGATACTTGTATAAAATAAGACTCATGCAGAAGTACTGACTCCTCTCCAGCAATGAAGTAAACGTACAAAAAGTACAATGTTCATAAATACTACAAAAGTAACAAAATTAATTTATAAAAAAAAATCCTGTTATTACAATACATACAATACCACTTTTATGCTATGCAGAAGTACTGACTCCTCTCCAGCAATGAAGTAAATGTACAAAAAGTACAATGTTCATAAATACTACAAAAGTAACAAAATTAATTAATAAAAAAAAAATCCTGTTATTACAGTACATACAATACCACTTTTATGCTATAACACACAAAAGTGTTCTCATACCTTTGTTATTGATATAAACTGGCTTGAGTTAACAGAAAAATTGCTGAATTGTATTGTATCTGTGTTTTGTTTGCCACCCCCCCCCCCTCCCCCCATTAAATGAATATTTTTTTGAATGCCAGAAACTTGTTATTCTTATGCTGCTACGAGCCACAAAGCATTCACCTCACATCATTCTTGGAGCCGACATCAAACAATTCTCTTGAAAGAGGCCATGGATGGAGACTACTCTTGCTTCTCCAAAGCAGTTGTGTCACCACTCACCACCCTTATTTATGCTCTCCCATTACGCTGCTGTCCCTGTTTTTTTTTTGTGGCCTATAAATCGCCAGGTCTCAGTTGAGTTTTCAAGGCTTTACTTCTCTCTATTTACTTTTTTTTTTTAAATGTGTCATCATCCGTGGAGCTTGCAAAAATCAACAAGCCAATTTTGACAAAATATTGTACATATGTGATTTCCAACGCAGTAAGTAAAAGATTAAGTACAAACAGTTGCTGGGAAAAATAAATACTCAATTTGCCACATCCAATATGCCAGAGGCCCTGGCCAACCAGCTCTTGAGCTCAAGTGGGTGTTTACTGTCTACGCTCCAATCGCCAATCAACTGAACTCGCCAACGCTGTTTTCTCGCGAGACCATGATACCCGGAAGTGTTCCGAGCGGTCATGTGATTTACGAATGTTGCTGCTGCACCCTCAGTTTTGAAACAACATGTCGAGTTAGTTCCGTGTTTGTCTGTATGCCTACAGGGAGAATCCCTTTATTTGAGCCCGTAAGATGCAGAACGTCATTAACACAGTTAAAGGAACGGCTCTCGGAGTGGCAGAGTTTCTCACGCCAGTGCTCAAGGTAAACTTAATTGTACTTCGCAAGCTACCTTGTGGCTCGTTGGCTAGCATGAGATGTCTTATTTATCCGTAAATAGAGCAATTATTAATGTTAGACGCATTGTTGTGTCCCCCCCCCCCCCCCCAAACATAATGCTATACATGAGTGAAGTGACATGTTTGTGGAAATGCCGGTGCACCGATTGCACAATAAACATCAGTGTACCACAAGTAATGTGTATTATTGATTTAAACTACCGGTACTGTAGATAAACGAGACATAAAACAATTTGTCTATCATGGAAATGGGCACTTATTCTGGAGTGACCCAAATATGAGTTGGGTCAATAAGATTGTAAACTGATTTGTTGTTGTGAAACTTCCACAGGAATCAAAATTCAAAGAAACTGGAGTCATCACACCAGAAGAGGTGAGGTTAATCCATACATGCTGACTTTTTGTTTGTTTTCCACATTCTCTAGTGTTTCCCAACCTTTATTGAACCTCACTGCACTCCACCACCAAGGATGTTATAAACTGTACATACACTGAAAAAATGATGAAATTGTTTCTGTGTATTCACAAATTCATGATTGTGTGACATCTGACCTGTTCAGTTGAACACAAAGCTTCTTTACGTGCAGGAATTGAAGAAAGACACATACTGTACTTCTTAATTATTAAACTGTAAATAAAATATTTGGACTAGTTAATTGAAATTGGATAACTTCCCTTGATATAGTGGTTGGGAATCACTAAAATAATAAGACCCTACATGTATAATAAACACACACTGTTGCATTTTTCCTTGTGTGTGTCAGTTTGTAGCTGCTGGGGATCATTTAGTTCATCACTGCCCCACTTGGAAATGGTCAGTATAATTTCATCCAAATGAAATGTGCTTTTAAATACTGTATGTGGAATGGAGTTATTGTGTCTTATTGCAGGGTAAATGTGTATAGTCTGACTGTGTAGAATAAGGAATAAGGCAGTCATGATACCTTGTGACTCAGGAATGTGCATTTCGTTGTTGTGCCATTCTTGTTAGATTTCACAGAATGGTGCAAATCTCTGCTGGGGGAAACACGATTTGTCGAACTGAAAGTGTTATGCTCATCTCGTATTTATTTTAGGATGCAGTGTATGATTACTTTGACCTTACTCTTGGTACTAAGGCAGTATATAAATTAACACCGGGTTTAGACAACACACAGTTTGCCTTGAGATACAATTCTAATTTGTTCTGTGACAATGCTCGCAGCCTCGTAATGCAAAAGATATCGCAAATCTACTTTGTCCATTGACAGGAATGGAAATTTCCATAATCTATTCCAATTATTATTATTATTATTGTTATTAATTAATCTATTTCAATTATTTCAACATCCCCCCAAAAACAAAAAAAAAATGTAACATTTATAAATAAGGAAAATAGCATTGTGTAATATTGTACTTTATAAAACTGTACAATAATGACCAAATTAAATACAATGTAAAGAATTTAACTTTTTGGCCACTTTTTTTTAATTTAACGCAATAGATATTGTAGTGTTCCTTGTGATGGTTGCGCCTTGGCCAACTGTGGCAGTAAAATACAGACATGGTTGGACATACATGGAGACAGACATTCCTCAGTGAGCTGCAGTAATATTAGTCGTTCTTCGCAGAGGATAAAGAATAGATGTGGGTATTGCTGGCAAGTCAAGCAAAAAAAAAAAAAAAATCGGATGGCGGCTCGATGAAGTCAGCTTAGTTGTATCTCAAGGCACCGTTGTATGACATCTAAATGTGGTCATTGTAATTAAAGCCAATTAAATGATTCTATGGTGATGACTTTTGTTTTCATTTTCTCTCAGGGCCTCTGGGGAAGAAGTTAAAGTAAAGCCTTATTTGCCACCTGATAAACAATTTCTCCTGACTCGCAATGGTAAGAGCAGTGTTTTTTTCAAATCGTTGAGGTCATAGACGGCTTAAAATTTTTTTTTAACTTGCTGTCCTCTATCCAAACATTCCAAATAATAGGCCTGCTATCCATTTTATCAGTGTCTTTCAGGTTACAGCACAATATTGAATTTTAATTAGTCTGGTATGTGCTCTCGTTAAATGTACATTTGAGAGAGACTATCATCCATCCATCCATCCATGCAATGATTTTTAAAATTTGGTATGCAAAGAATTACTGCCTGAGTACAGTGCAATACATTGATATTTCATGTTTAAAACTGTAATATATAGAAGCCACTAATCCAGTTTCATCATGATAGTTTCACGTTTCAGTCATCTCGTTGCTTACTTTACAGTAGCCAAATAGTAAAGGACAACACATTGCTCTGGACTTTCTGAGTGTGTGAATCTTTTTTGGTGTGTGTGTGTGTGTTTTTCAGTTCCCTGTTACAAGCGTTGCAAACAGATGGAGTACTCAGACGAGTTGGAAGCCATCATCGAGGAGGACGATGGAGATGGGGGATGGGTGGACACTTATCATCATGCAGGCACGGCAACATTTCACATCAAAGATATGTTAGCATCAAATAAACTAATATTGTATATATATATACACATCATAGCATTTTTTAAATTGTTTTCCAAAGGTGCAATATACAGACTGTAAGTGAAGCAGGGCTGTCGTGTGTAATCCGTTGTGCACTGATTAAATCCCTCGTACCACTGTGTTAAAAAAAAAAAAGTTTGTGTGAGGCAGGGAGAAAGAGTGCTTAAAAGACAGATTGTCTAAACTTTGGGATCACTTTTCAAAAAGAAAAAAAGATGGCAACATGCAATGTGAATCACTGTTGTGGAGCAGATGAAATTTGTAACAATGCTGTTTTTCTTTGTAGGTGTATTAGGTGTCACTGATGCTGTCCAGGAAATTTCACTGGACAATAGCAAGGTATTTGTTGTGGTTTTTGTGTTAAGCAGTTTGTTACTTAATATGGAACTAAATAGTTTGACACTTTGGGTTATACTCAGTCCTGCTGTCCCCCACTGGCCTGCTTTCACATTGCTCGGTCCGAAAACACTGTAGATCCTATCAACCATGAGATGTCCATTGTGCGTCTCATGTGCCAGCATATAAGCAAGGAGGCTGTGGATGTGGCCTTTCTTCTTTTTACAGTACAGATAACTTGACCTGACTCGCACTAAGCAGTCGTACCCGACTTGAGATGTCAAGTGGACCCAAATGCGGTTCAGATTGCCTACTCTGTGTGGTAGTGTGCCAGCCACGTTTTCAGCTGTGTTTTGACCCGATTCAAGGACAAGAATATGAATAGCACATCTGCGGCAAGTTGCGATGATGGTGAAGACGATGAAGATGGCGAGGCAGCAGATATGGAAGGTACTTGAAATGACAATCTTAGCCAATCTCATGGCTAGTTGCATAGTCAATGACATTGGTTTGCTCCTTTCAGAATATGAGGAGAGCGGCTTACTGGAAACGGATGAGGTAAGCCGGCGCATTTCAACATACAGTACGTGTGAGCGTCCGTGTGTCAAGGTGCACCGTTTCCCCTCTAGGCAACCCTGGACACTAGTAAAATGGTGCAAGCCAAAGTGAAAGCGGAACCCGGGGGTGAAGACGCCATCCTTCAGACAAGAACTTATGACCTTTACATCACGTACGATAAATACTACCAGACGCCTCGACTCTGGCTGTTTGGATATGATGAAGTATGTACCTGGCCGTTAACAGCCAACACCTCATTGTAGTGTACTGTATTGCATCATCCGTTACTTTAAGATCTTAAACTCGCAGTGCATTCTCAACAGTTTCAAGGTCCCTTGAGCAAGGCATGTAATGCACAAACTGGTTCAGGTGTGTGTAATGCGATACTGGCCACATGTAGTATTGCAGAAAACCTGTGTAATTGACAGCCCACTATATGAAATGAGTGAAATTCAGTGTGGCATTGATTTGAGGGGTTAGGGTTAGACACCCCCCCCCCCCCCAATAGCTAACGACAGGTGAATTTGGGTTATTGTGAGCTCATACCTCCAAAGCTAAAATAATTATATTAATAAAGTCCTTTTTTTAAGAAAAAATATATAATAGAAAACATATTAATTGAATAACATTGTTTTTTTTAATTCACTTTGTAAAATAAGACTTTCTTCTCTTTCTTCAACTTTACCTTATACAACTTTATTATCCAAATTAGATTTTTTTTTTTCTCATGTTGACTTTACCATTGATTGTAATAAATAATAAACATTACAACTTTTTTTCCTCTAAAAAAATGAACAAGATAATAAGTAACAAGTAATACGTTTTTAATTCCAGTGGCATTTAGCAGTACACGTTAGTTACAATGAATTGATAACGGTTGTGAAAAACTAGAGCCAAATAGTGTGAGAATCACTCCAAACCGTTGTTATCAGCTATCATTCTCAGAGACTCGAGGTTTGTATTGTGTTCAAGTTGTTGCGGCCTTTTCTTCCAGGACAGGCAGCCTCTGACTGTGGAACAAATGTATGAAGACATCAGCCAGGACCACGTGAAGAAGACGGTCACCATTGAGAACCATCCACACCTTCCTCCGCCTGCCATGTGCTCTGTCCACCCCTGCAGGTGAGCAAAATTGCGAGAGAAGAGTTGACCTTGACAAATGTTTTCATCAAGGGATAGATTTGATGCATTGTGAGATACAGTACAACAAAACGGCAAACTCACTATATATAATTAATTGGTTATTTTTCAGTAAGAAATGTCTCTAATGGCTTATTTTACCGAAGGACATGTATCCTTTTTCTTTTTCTAGACATGCTGAAGTGATGAAAAAGATCATTGAGACTGTAGCTGAAGGAGGTGGTGAACTTGGAGTACATGTGTATCCTTTCCGTTTTTCCTTGCACAACAAATCAAGTGGTCAAATCTTGAGATATGTTTTTGCATTGCACTAATGAACAATGAATGTGTTTTTTTCTCCTTGACTATGGTTGACAGGTATCTTCTCATTTTTCTCAAGTTTGTCCAGGCGGTCATTCCCACAATAGAATACGACTACACAAGACACTTCACCATGTAGAAATGTGGAATGTGGAAAATCACTTATTCTGCTTCTGTGATTACATATGATCTTGTTTGGTTACGAGAAGATGTGTCATTCTGATACACTTTGCACGGGTGTAAATGACATACAAATGTGCTTCCTAAATGGGAATCAGTGAGAGAGGATAAAATCATGTAATTCTCGAATATGTTTTGTCTCAAGGTGCAAAAATGGAAGTTGTGCACATAAGTAAATGTGACTATTGATCAGTATCATTACAGTGCAAAAAGACTTTCAACAGTTATCCAGCACTCTGTCCTAAGTAAGGCTAGACTAGTTACATCCGTCATGCTTTACGGAAGCGCTCGTCCTTCCTGTCCGCATACAAAGCCACATTCCGCTATTGTCTGGTTTAATGTGATTCATACTCTGCTACTTTCAATTTACCATAAGTTCGCCATCAATTCCTTTAGACTCTGTCTGCCGCTTATGCTAAAGGCCAGGTTTTTTTTAGCCGAGATGTCAAGTTTACATTAGCACTGAAGCTGAACCAAAAAAAGGACCCGGAAACAAGGTGAAATCAAAGCCAACCTGGTGATACAAATGTTGGTACCCTTCCATTAAACAAAGAAATATCAAATACAAAACAATAATGCATACAAATGATAGAAAATTAACTTGATGAAGTAAAGAATAATACATTGGCGCTGAAATGTGGCTGGTTGTGCACCTTTTTTCCCCCCAGGTTAGTTTTACTAGTTGGTTTTTAAAATATTTCTCCTGGAACATGAAAATAAAACCATGCTGCAATTTTAGCGCTTAATTTTCACTACATTGTACCTTTACAAGTTTAAAGTTATTTCATGGCCCTTTGGGGGTTTTCTTTCTTTCAGGGAAGGGAGCCAACAATTTTCTCCCCATGTGAAGCTCCAAAGGAAACCGTCAACATTGGTGTACTATTGCATGGTTTACTTAAAAGCTTTGTTTCGTTCACACATATGATACACAAGTTCGTTTCAATAAAAGAATGTCAAAATAAACTGGCCACACAACTTTGATCCTGCCTGGAGTTAGAGAATAAAATCACTTGATGATTTGTCACTTATCGACGCAGCTTGCACTATCCTTACCTTAAATGGAAATTTTTGTAAAATTAGATTGAGTTGAACTGGAAGGAAACAGGTCTTATTTCAAATAATTGACATGAAACTATAACTAAAATGAGTAAGGGGTTCAGGATTTGGTATTGGACAGATTGTTGGCTTTCTGCACAGTACTTAAGGGTATCACTACGTTTCATGCTTCATTGGGACAGAGTTGATTATTATACGGTATATACATTTTAGTGAGAGGATACCCAATTAAATAGGAAACCTGCCATTTTGTCTTAATACTCTGAATGTGTCGATGGGCCTTTTGCAACAGGCTGAAATATGATTATTGTTTATATAACATCATTGCACATCTTCTCGCCCAGCAGCTTGTGTGGTTAACTTGGCAACAAACAAAATCTTTGTGGCACATTGTGTAAAACAATAAATAATATATACAAACCTTGGCTCGCTGAGTTACATTATTAATATACTTACAGTAAATGCAGTCTGTGCTTGGCCTGTCACTGTGCTAACATTGTTCTGTCTTTTCCAGTGATTGGAAGTAAAATTTCACAATACTGTGCTTAAGTAAATTTACTGTTACTCAGTTAACGAAGTTAGCCACGCTATGGGAGCATTTTATTGATGGCATAAAAGTTGAGCTAATGCTAGCTAGCGTTTGGTTAAAACAAAAATGTAACATTAGCTATTTTTTGTGATTGTTGTTTTGTGTCTTAGCAAAATGTAAGTCAATAAAGAGGCCAATGTGGGTGCTTGCAGATAAGTGTTATTGTTGTGCAAATTATTTTGTAGTAATGCCAGTAAAAATTAATAAAATTATGTACTGAAGTCCTTTTCCCACATCCGGGAATTAATGGCTGTACATGACGTATAACAGCTATAAGGAACACACCAACCAAAATAAGTTTAAATGTAGTTTATTATTCTTTGCATTAGAATGTATTTGTTCTCCGTGCAGCGCCATACTCTAACCACCATGTGGCAGTAGTGTGCCAAAAGACTTAGTAATCGGTAAATGACTAACAAAGAAGTGTTCGTGTCACCACCAGTGTGAGTACGGTGGAGTCGAAGTTGATGTGGATGTGGAGGTCATGTAACTCTCGTACAACATGTCTCTGTTGTACCCAACCCTATGCCTCTGCGCGTATGGCTTATTTTCCAACCTGAGGCCGTCGGAACCTTTCCTTACCGCTTACTTGATGGGACCAGACAAGAACCTGACCGAGGCTCAGGTGAGGACGCTACCCAAACGAAAGACTGCGTACAGTACGCGGATACCACGCGCCCGGTACAATCTCAATTGCCTTACTTTGTGTTACTGTATTTCTTTTCAGAAAGGTAGGCAGGAACTTAGCCGACGCGTTCTGTGACATTGACAACATATTGCCTCATTATCGCTTCCGCCATCAGTATGTGGCACTAAAGTGCAATGCATTTGCACAGTATTCACTTCACTTTCCCCCCACATTTAGTTATTTCATAAAGACATATTCCAATATTGTTACATTTATTTCTCAGCCTCAAAATTCTATACATAAGTTGAAGTAGCTTTGCAAAAGGATGAGAAATTAATTATTAAAAAGATAACAGATGTAAATTGATTAAATAGTCTTTACTCTCCCAAAGATAGATTGATGGCTCTCAAAAAGTAGGAATGTTGGGCTTTCGGGTGAAAGTTCACAATGAACCTAAAATGCCATTTAGCCATTTTGGTTGTTGTGCGTACTGCAGAGTGCAGACCTTTGAATTACCTCTCTTAAAACCCTCTTACAGTGGACAAATGCTAGTTTTGTTGTTTGTTTGTTTTTTGTCCTGGACAAGTTAGTAAAAGTGGCGCTGGTTTTAGACTGTAATCCCTATAGAAAACCAATGCCAAATCCTTTTGGAATTTGTGGTTAATCTCGAATATTTTTTTCCACCTACGTTAATAAAGAAAGTTTTTGTTATGCAGGGTGAGGAGAATCTCACACTGAAGTATTTAAACACAAGGCACATCCATAGTGCTTTACAATAAATAATGATTAAAAACATGATAAAATGAAAAGATAAAACAGTTCGGCCTAAATGACAAACAACATATAATCAAGTTAAAAATCCTGACTGATACCGAAAAGCAATAAACAAAAAAAGATTGATTGTTTGTATTGTTTTGGTCTTATTGGTTAGGCTTAGGCAAAAAAAAGACAAATGAATAAATATGAAAAACAGTTAATTTATCTACTTCAATTAAAATTAATAACTTGCTAAACACTTTGATTTACCTTCACCACAACCACTTAACAAAACTACCAAACAAGTGTGGTACAATATTTGTAATTTGAAAATTGTATTCTAAAACATTGCAATGTCAATATGGATGTGATTAACTCATTCACTGCCATAAATTCATTTTAAAAAAATTATTAAAAATTAGGGGCGACAGGCGATTAATTTTTTAAATTGTAACTAATCACATGACTTCACTAGTTAACCCACGATTAATCACAAATTTTATATCTCTTCTAAATGTACAATCAAACAATTCTAGGTTTTCATACTCTTGTCAACAAAAGTGGAGAAAAAAAATAAACTAATAGAAATAGTTTGAATGATTTTTTACGTTTATAGCCGTCAATGGCAATGAATGAATAAAAAAAAGAAAGAAAAGAAAACATTACAAATTTGGAGCGTCAGGCGATTAAAATTTGTAATTGTAATTTTTTTTTTCATTTTTTCAAAGACATTTTTATTAGTTACCAGCAGCTTTCGTTTCCAATCAACTTTTGTGGCATTTGAACATCCAATGAACAGTTTTAAACCTTTTCAAAACTTAGACTTAGAGGCACCGACATGTGATTCAGGTGACTGACAACATCGCAAGTTCCTTTTTTCCTGCGAAAACTTTTGCGATGAGTTTTAATCAGCATAAGCCAGTCCTTGAGCAGAGCGCTGTGCCTCAGAGATGAACCGGGGTGGGGCGAACAAAGTGGGGAAGATTTAATCGCATGACTTCACTAGTTGACTCACAATTAATCACACATTTTATATCTGTTTTAAATGTTCAATAAAAAAAATACAATTTTTCATCCTCTTGGTAGCAAAAGTGGGAAAAAATGTTAAACTAATAAAACTAGTTCAAATGAATTTTTGACGTCTATAGCCGTCAATGGCAGCGAATGATTTAATATTCTCTTAAGTAATTGGCACCAATCAAAATAGCTTTGTAATTACTTACAGATGTCACATGATGACAGCAAAGTACTTTTTTTCCCCTATTAGACAAGGCTATGTCTTAACTAAATCAAGCACCTTCATTGGCCCAAAGATGCCACAAAATGGCGCCAAAGCAATATTGTTATATTAGACATGGCTTTCAGCTAATAGAAATAGTTTTGAAATGAATTTTTGACGTCTATAGCCATCAATGGCAGTGAATGAGTTAAATGTTCAGCCCTAACTGTAGATTGTGAAAACATGAAAATATGTTAAATGTCATTTTGTCATTTGCTTTGTGTAGGTTGTCAGCGAAATCTACCCAATCTGGACATATTCCTATCTGGCATTGCTGTTCCCCATCTTCCTGGCCACGGACTACCTCTGTTACAAGCCCGTGTTGGTGTTGCAGGCAATCAGTTTTGTGGTGACTTATGCGATGCTGGCCAAAGCACAGGGCCTTCGGGCAATGCAGCTGCTGGAGTTTTTCTTCGGACTGGCCACAGCCTCGGAGGTGGCCTACTTCTCGTACATCTACAGCGTGGTGGAGCCCGCGCACTACCGGAGGGTGACGGCTTACTGCCGCAGTGTCACTCTCTTCGGCTCGGCCGCCGGCTCGCTGAGCGGCCAGCTGCTCCTCACCGTGGCCGAAGTGCGGTTGGTGCATCTGGTGTGGGCCACGCTGGCATCGGCCGCCGTAGCCTTTTTCCCGCCTTGGTTTCTGCCCATGCCCAAGAGGAGCTTGTTTTTCCACAAGAAACCAGAGGGGGCGCCAGAGAGGCAGTGTGACTACAGCAGCGCCCTCATCGACAAGGTTGACAACAAGGTGCCGCTTGACAACCAGGACGTCGCCACTGTGAGTCCGATACTGCAGTATCTACTAAAGTAGTGCTTTGGGGACATCATGTGACATTTTGGTGCCAAGGAACTATGTTAAAGTAAGTTGAGGAACTTCATGTAGTGTTCTGCCGCCATCTTGTGGCATCTATAGGCAATTATGAATCTTTCTAGTGAGGGGTATCAATTACGCAATGGATTTTCTCTTACTTTGTCGGTGCTGAAGTTTCACAGTTCAACAATTTGTCTATTGTGTCAATCAGGTGTCTCCGTCGTCTGAGGAGACAAATGGAAGCTGTGGTTTCCCTGAGGTCTTGAAGATGCTTTTGGCTGACTTCCTCCACTGTTACAGACGAGGTCCCCTGCTAGCGTGGTCCCTCTGGTGGGCGCTGGCAACATGCGGGTACTTTCAGGTGCTCAACTACGCCCAAGCGCTGTGGGAGAAGATTCGCCCCTCCAGCGAATACGACATCTACAACGGCTACGTGGAGACGTTGTCCACACTGCTAGGTACTGTAAGATTGGTATCCCGTGAATGAAAATGCTGGAAATGATGTCTAAACTGAGCATGTCCTTAGGTGCTTTGGCTGCGCTCCTGGCGGGCCACCTGCCTGTGCGTTGGACTGTGTGGGGTGAGCTGGTCTTGTGGGCCCTGTCGCTGCTTATGGCAGCATGCGTGCTGGTCATGGTGACGCTGGGGAGCATCTGGCTGTGTTACGGCTCCTACGTCCTTTTCAAAGCTACCTATATGCTGCTTATCACGGTTGCCACGTAAGCTCGCCACCATTTGTATACTGTGCTGTACTGTTAGTTCCACAAGTGAGATATGGGCCTTTGTTGGGCAGATTTATTTATTTGTGCTTTGACTTGCCAGTTGAAGTTTACTGTCGCATTAAACTTAAAACAAGGAAAATGACACACTTTGCTTTTAAACCAACTACATAGCTTCAAAGTCCGTTTAGCTTAATGCTAACAAACAATGCAAAATGGCTGCTAATGTAATGAAATATATTTATTTTCTGCAAACAACGACTAATATTACTGCAGTTTACTGAGTGTTGTGACTGTCATATCTGTGTATTATACTGCCCTCAAGTGGCCAAAATTGTGCATACCAGATGGTGCAGCACAATGTCTCATGGAATTGAAGCAAAAATGTTACAGAAATTGTTCAATGTCTTTCATTCCATTTAATGGTGTCATCACTGTATGTTTTTTAGGATATTTATGTTATAGAGTGCCATTTTCCTTGCCATCACTACATTTCAACCATTTTTTAAAAAATAATAATTTTCTTTCGCTCTACCACCACATTGGATTTTTAATTGAAGTGAGTCGAGAATACTGAAGTAAAGTCCATTCATGACTGCAGTAAATAAAAAGAGATCCCTGCCGCCAGCAGCAAAAAATCACAAGTAGTTGATTGATGCTGCTCCCTCATTTTTTTTTATTATCATTGCCTACCAAAACAGTTTAAAGTAAACCCCAAATATACACGTTTTGGAATTTGCCAAATTTCCCTATTTGTGGAATTTCTTTTAAACTATACAAATGTCATTTGCTAGAAGAAGAAAAAAACTAAACCAAGGAACTATGTTAAGTGCATTTGGGAGTTTCAAGTTGTTGTTTTTTTGCATCTAGTGCAGATTCTAAATTAAGTGCAGATTTTGGTGGTTATTACACACATTAGCATGAACGCAACTGAACTGAAGGAAAGTTTCCCACTTGCTTTACATGATATTTCCTTCCTCTCCAGATATCAAATCGCTTCCAATCTTGACATGCCGCGCTACGCCTTGGTGTTTGGCGTCAACACCTTCGTGGCTCTGCTGCTGCAGTCTCTGCTCACTCTGGTGGTGGTGGACTCGGCCGGCCTGGGCTTGGACCTCTTCACCCAGGTGAAATATGTTTAGGCACACCTGAATGATGTCATGAGTTCCAGTATGAAAACTAGTCTTAGTGGTTAAAGTTTGCAATAGTGTAGAACCGCACTACAAGTGAAGTGAGTCCCCGCATGTTCGCAGTAGGGCATTCGCAAATTCACCTTTTGGGTGATTTTTGTAACTATGTTTTCTTGAATTGAGGACCTTCATCTTGTGGCATCTGATAGACTCGGGTTCAGTAGGTGCCTATAACGTACTCTGTTGCAGTGTCAGTCGAAATGGAACATTTTCTTATAAATGAAAGAAATTTTGGTCATAGCTCTTGTGCTGGATCTAATTACCAGGGGTGTACCTAATGCAGTGTCCAGTTGTTGTTAGTTAAAATTCACAAATATACGATGTGGTTGATATGTCTTCCTACATCAGTTCTACGTCTACGGTGGCTACTTTGCTGTCATCTCTGCTGTGTTCCTCTTCGCCGGGCTTTGCAAAATAGCCACCCGGCAGCACTCTGATCAAGAGGTCCTGTCCAGAAGTCCAGCAGACACCGACGGCACGTAATATTGACGTGATGATGGAGGAATCTTAAGTATCTATTCACAAGCACAGCAAACTAGCTTGTGGGTTTTTCTTTTTTGCTTGTTTACATTCAACTAAGCACTTCTGCCACTGGCAAAACACAATCATACGTTTTAGTGTTAAACTGACTGCACTGATACATGAAAACATGCTGTTTCTAAGTATAGTATAATACTTTAAATTGTGCTTTACCTTGACTAGTTTTGGCGCCGAAACTAGTCAAGGTAAAGCACAACCTTTTTTTGTCTTAAAAAAGAAAAAACACAGGACGATATAGATTTGAAGACAAGATGATTTTTTTTAGCCATAGTATAATACTGTTTAAATCAATTTGAGGCCTTAGACTTGAAAGCAATACCGTATGTGTACTTTCTCATGTTCTCCCACATCCGCTTTTTTAATATGAACATAGTCAATGTATATTTGTGTGCCTGAAATCACAAGTTACAGCAAAACATATTCTAGAATGTATTACTGTATATTTTGTGAAGGTGTTAAACTGTATTGATTTGTCCATGAATTGTGAACCAAATAAGTGTGAGTGTGTGCGCGCGTGCGTGCGTATGTGCGTATGTGTGCGTGTTTGAAAGATTGTGTCCGTCTCCATGTATCATTATTATGAGGTTTAGAACACTGAATTTTGAAAGACTTTAAAGATTTTCTGTTACATTACTTTGATTTTTTCTTACTTGCATTGATTACAATTAAATGTCACTTAATTCCATTTACATACTACTGTTGTACACATTTGTTGGTTCTATCTATCTATAAATGTGTTAGTACAGGTTTTGAATGTTTTCTGTGGCATACTATAAAAAGTTACATGCTAGAATAATGTAGTTAGGTAACGATGCAAAATCATTTTTGTTTTGACGTATTCAGATTTTGACATGGATTTAAAAGAAAAAGAAAATCCATAAAATTGTCAAATTCAAAAGTTCATTGTTGAAAACACATCACATCACTATAGTTGAACAAACAAAGTCAGGTCAGGCTCCAGATGACCGTAAACGTTGCCATGGCGCCGTTAAGGAGAGCAACGGCGTAATCCAAGAGAAAATCTTGGTTGTGTTTGTCTCTGGAACTAAACAAAACGACACTGAAGTTTGGATATTTACATTTGGTTAAAAATAAGTTATATGTATTAGATACCTGACCAGTGTAAGCAGTGTTGGTGGCACCAAGCCTGGTTTGTAGGAGTTGAGGTAGGTGAGAGTCCATGAGAAGAGGCAGCAACTGAATCCTGCTAATACGGAAAGAACCAGGATACTCCAGAAACCTACACGCCAAAATATGCATCTTGTGAGCAGGGGTGTGATTTATTTATTTATTTATTTAAATGGCGTTTTTAATTTGCGTTGAGGTAGTTGGTCGTTTTGAGTTCAATCAAGGTCAACGTTAAAATAACCGGGTAGTGACACAGTCCTTACAATAAATACTCACCCAACATCCTCACTTCTGCCCCATCCTCTTCCTTAACTCTGCCTGCCCGCAACTCTGAAACAATTACACATCACTGGATGCAAGCACATGCTTCCTCACTCACACGCACGCAAGTGCGCGCATACGCATACACACACTCTCTGTATCTAAATTGTATTTAGACGTACGAGACAACATAAATATTAGCGTTTACCTTGCAGTATGGGGTCCAGAAGTGCGCAGAAAGCGCCAACAGCAATTACAACTACCGCAGAAACAACTACAGACATCGCCACTATCGTCCACGGTTTAAAGCCATTGTGGTGTTTGATCGACCTTCCCCCTACCACCGCTCCAATATGGGATGTATGCTGCATTTTCTTCTTTTGAACAAATCTCTCTTAAAAAAAAGAACAAAACTTTTGTGTTTCACTTCCGCAAACAAGTGCACTTACTCTTCTTCTTCGTCTATTTCCCCGCAGGCTGGGCACTGTCTGGTAGATTTCTGCTCCTATGTGTTTTTAAGTATTATTACAGTCATTACATCATTATATTACATTATTACAGTTTTATTTTCAAATCAGATTTTTATAATGTCCCCATGCTTGCCTGGATATTTTCGATTATTATTAATTTTAATTTATGTACATGACTGGATTCTCTATAAATAAATAAAAATGTGTGACGTCATCACGTCATGCGTCTACCCTATTTTTGGGGTTTTCCTAGCACAGGGGCCAAGTTCGGTCCTCGAGAGCCCCTATATCCAGCCTGTTTTCAATGTTTCTCTCCACTAACACCCGATTCATGATCAGGATCGTTATGAGGCTTCTGTTGGCACGGGGTACTCTTGTAAATTTCAACAAACAAGTGTTTCTTTTCATAAGCAAAATGGTTGTTTCGTGTTGGGTACATGGTTGTACAAAGAAAGCTGACGGAACTTGTAAATTGGGAATCGGGATTCGATTCCATTCCAAAGATCCGAGTACATGAAGGTGATTTCACTAAATCAGTGATGCGACGTGATCTGACTGTGGTTTATCAGTGTCAGCAGAAAGGATGAACCCACGAAATACTCCAAGATCTGCTCAGATCACACGTTTGTTCAAAGGTATATGCACTCCGCATTTATAAGGTAGTTCATGCTGTCCATGTACGTGACTGGCGCTTAAAGTACCACTGAATGTCACACCCACCTAAGTGGGGCGAAATTCGTTCTCCGCATTTGACCCATCCCCTAAGGGAAGCGGTGAGCAGCAGCAGGGGCCGCGCTCAGGAATCATGATGGTGATCTACCCCCCCAATTCCAAGCCGTAATGCTGAATGTCAAGCAGGGTGGCAATGGGTCCCATAGTCTTTGGTATGATTGGGATTGAACCCACAACCACAAGACCACTGAGCTGGTTTAGCGCCGTTCACCAGATCTTCCTTCTTCAATGTATAGGGATCCCGCCAAACAGTCCAATTTTTGTAACGTATACTGATGGCATTCCTTTTCCTGTAAGATTTCTCAGTACAACATGGACCTTTGCGTGCTAATTTCCATCAGTCAATTTAGCCCTTTTATAAGCCTTGTTTTATACTTTTGTCCAAGCTTCGAACCGCGGCATTCCAAGCAATATGGTGGTAGGAAGCTGGACACGCCCACTTCGTGGGAACTATCTATAGTGACAAGGCGTGGCAGATTTAGGACTCAGAGATAGGTGTTTGCCGCCATGGCAGATATTTATTAAACATAAAACTCCTCGTTTGGAGGGAAAAACAAAGGCTATAAAATGTTAAACTAAAGGCGCTCCGAAAGGGAGGATGTCTAATCTACAAACAAAACAAAATCACTCCTGAACTAAAACTGTACGGTACTGTGGCTATGCAAAGTTACAAACAAAAGTTCACACAGAAGACAGGACAAGGCTGAGGACTACGACTGAGTGGTTAGAGTGACTCTGACGAAAACACTTTGGCGCAAGACAAGGGAGACGCAGACCATTTAACACATGAGGGTAATTAATAGGAAACAGGTGGACACAATCAGGAATCAAGGTTGGCGCTGACACCACATGAGGAAAGGCAAGTGACCTGAAACGAAAGGAGTCCGAATTTTCAAAATAAAACAGGAAATGACAAGACAGTGAAGGCCCAGACGAGACCTCACCGCCGTGTGACATATAGAAACTTTTCTTTACTGCTCTTAAACAATATCGATTTTTTTTAAACCAAATTTAGTGGGTGAAAAACATCTGAAAATAAGATTTACACAACTGCATTAGCAAGGCATAGATGGCTTGGTGGGTCAGATTAGGGAAGTGAGCGTGCTGTTTCGTGCCCCTGGGTCAAACTTTGCCTATTCCTGTCGACAAGTACGTATGTTGTTGTTCAAAGAGGTTTAGAACTTCTTTCTCTAATGTACACTCAAATGAAATACAAGTCGGGTTTTTACAGTATACAGGCGAGTCCGAAATTAGAAGTACCATGCTGCTTTGCAGCATTTCAGTGTTTATATGTTTAATGCTCTTTTAATTATGTGCGATGCTTCTGTGTGTCACAGCAGTTGGTTGAAGGTTCATCATATTATCCACTTCAAGGATGAACAGCGGTTCATTGTACATTTGTACAGTATGCCTGCTAATATTAAGTAGTCCCCAACAGTTAACTGGGTATAAATGTTCAGATGATAGACACGCATCATCAGGATAGTTACACGCCCAAAGTCGAGCAATAACAAGGGCACAGACGCAGGCACCAGTTCTTTTTGCCGGTGCCTTGTGCTGAACCCGAGCCCAAGGAGTAGCCCTGTGAAAATGGTGTCTCAGTTGTCTGGTGTCTGTCTGATTCAGACAGGCTTTGTGTGCAGGTGGAGTCACTTTCTAAGCTGCAAGGGACATTCGTTTTGCCCTTGAGTGCGTCTTGCATTCTGAGTAAAGCCGTTTTCACAGCATGGAGCATCTCCTCCATTTCCGGGTCAATCATGTGCTCATCGTGGGGGCGGATGGAAGGAACGATGGGGACGTGCCTGTAGAGCTGCTCCTTCATCATCTGAACCTGTTGAAGTTGCTCCCTCAGCTGGCAACTTAGCTCCTGAATGGCCGTCTCCGTGGCCGCTGTGTTTTCTTTCTCCTTTCTCTGACTTTGGCGAAGCTGCATCCTCAGGTCATCGATTACCTTCCAATTGGCACAAAGCTTGTTGGCGTTTTTTCTCTCCTTGTTTTCAGAGATCTTTATCTTCGTCTTCAGAGTGTGAATCTCGATCCACAGCTGAATTTTGCTGTTTTTCGTTCGATTTTCCTGAAGGTATTCAAGGACGGCAAATTGGCTCTTGATTTTGCATTTGATGTGCGCTCTTTCCTTCGGGTGACAAGTTAGAAGGCGAACTTTGTTGGCATTAAGGTCTTTGGTGACATCGGTCACAAGCTTGTCAATGTAGGACATGACATTATAGCCTTGGCCGGAAGCTTTTGCATCTACCATGTTGCTTTTTCCCATTAGAAAAAAAAAAAAGAATCAACTTGGCAGAAATCCCCTGCCTGCACAAACATAAAGAATGATGCTTTTGTTGCATCATAAAGTGTTTGGCGGCATCATAAAGGAATCCGTCCATCACAATGGTAAATCAGCAGACTCCTATGTCAATGTTTCTCAATCTTTTATGAGCCAAGACAAATATTTTGTATTTGAAAGTAATCTCACGGAATTAACCCAAACAAAAATAACGAAAAGTGAATTGTTTACCCTCTAACATAGAGGAAAAGCATATGTTACTGGCAAACTCGTCTAAGTGAGGATTTCAGATTTTGGTGGAATTATTACCTAGTGGTAGATAAGAAAATGGGCCTCCGGACAAAGCCTTGGAGCACTCCAGTCAATGCCCTTACTTCACCACTAGTATCGAACGCCCATTTGGCCTTTTGGAACAGCGTGTGAGTGTAGTTGTTTTCTGGGGGGAGACGGCCAATGAGAAAGGTAGAAGAGTGGCAGAAAAGTACTGACTACTTTTAGTAGGAAATGTAGATAATGAAGAAAATGGGCCTCAGGACGGAGCCCTGTGGCACACCAAAACCAACAAATTTCAAGTGGAACATTAAAAGTCAAGCGTATCATTTGTGTGTATTGACTTAAGAATGTCAAAGGCGTTTTAAGACCTGAGAAATTCAAATTGAATTAAATTGGAAAAAAATGAATTTACAAATGTTGAAAAATATCCGTTTACAATACTGTGACATGACAACAAAAATAAAAATCTGCACACAAAATAGGTTGCCTCTTTTTTATTTACATAAATTAACTGATAGGCCATGTACTGAGAAGAAAACAATTACATGTTATAGCCTATCGTTTGAGAGCTAGCCAGCACTGGCTCGACTATTATGTTATTGAAACATTGTAAACTGAGTAACAAAAATTGGCCAAAGATATCAACTGAAAAACTGACCCTTATTTCTCCAAAAGCAATTGAGTCAAAAATAACCCAAATCGTGTCAAAACTATTTGGGTTATTTTTGACTCAACTTTTTATATTGTCTTGTAAGATTTCAGTCACTCAAGATCTCAACTGAGTTGATTATACCTCTCTTTTTCAAGTTGCGTTGTCATCCATGGATGTGGATATTTTAAAAAATTGTATTGACAAGAGGGGCGGCACGGTGGCTGACTGGTTAGCACGGTGGCTGACTGGTTAGCACGTGCGTCTCCCAGTGCAGAGGAGTCCAGGCTTTGGCCTTCCTGGTTGGAGTTTGCATGATCTTGCGTGGGTTTTCTCCAGGTAATCCGGTTTCCTCCCACATTCCAAAGACATGCATGGCAGGTTAATTGAACACTCCAAATTGTCCATAGGTGTGATTGTGGATGGTTGTTCGTCTGTGTGTGCCCTGCGATTGGCTGGCAACCAGTTCAGGGTGTATCCCGCCTACTGCCCGAAGCCAGCTGGGATAGGCTCCAGCAACCCTTGTGAGGACAAGCGGTTAAGAATATGGATGTATTGACAAGGAAATTCTGCTGAAAAATCACAACATTTAGTTGTGCTAATAGCTAACTAGAGGAAAATGTACAAATACATTATGCTTATCATCTTCAGATTAGAAAGCAATCTCTGCAGCACGACAATGAGATGCGAACGCATGGTGTTCCATTTGCGGAATTACCAATTATGCCATGTCATCATTAAGGCCTTGATCATCGAGTATTTGCATGATGTCACCTTTTCAAAAATTGCACTGTTGTGGTCAATGATGTCACACGCCTGCTTTCTGTCAAAGGTCCTTGGAAAACAAATTGGATTAGCTGATTTACAATATGCCCAAATATAAAAAATGGAATATAAAACACAAAGGATGGACCATCTAGTTAAGGTATAACATTTCTGATAACTTAAATCAAAATGGCGAAACTGGAGAAAAAAACCAAATATCATATTCATGATACTAACCCCAAACAAAATTCAAAGTTGACGGAACCCGAAAACTTTGATCGGTACCTTGAACAAAAGAAGGCCCAACGCGCTGAAGCCATGGCGGCCAAGAGGGAAGATAACATGAGACTGATGGATGCCATATCAGCCCAGGAGACAAGGGTGAAAGGTCTGGAACTGGTCCTTGAGAGACAGAAACTAATCAATGAAAACTTTCAGAAGATGGCAGACAAGAAATTGGCTGAGGAAGGAGTCCGTTTTCAAAAAATGAACAGGTACAAACTGATGAAAAACTTAGAAATTGCTAAACTTCAAGAGCAAATCTTGGAAATCAAAAAAGAAATACCTGAGATTGAGGAAACGCTGAGCAAATACGAGCGCTACAAACGCAGCATTTACAAACTGGCGGCCTCGGAGCATCTCGAGAATCAGCTTATTCTACCGGATCACGAACAGGTGCTGGAACGGATGGAAAACCTAAGAGAACAAAACCAGTTTCTGCTGCCGTACGCTGTTAAGAACAATTACGCGCTCCTCGGGCAGCAGCAAAAATTTGAAAACACCAGGAAGAAGAACGAAGAAGACCTCGAGAATCTACAAACGGAGATCAGCAGCGTGAAGGCCAAAATTGGCGAAGAGACAAACACATCTTTAAAAATTTCTCAGATGGTGAAGCTCTACAAAGAAAATAGGAATGCGGAGCTTGAAAAGGAGTTGGACTCGCTGACCGCCCAGGTGACCAAAGTGTATCGCTCTTGTTCTACTTCCAGCCATTTCTTAAACCCATTAAAGAAGATGAAGCATGTGGAGGAACAGGTGTTTGTGCTCATGGGGAAAATCGACAACATCCCCAAGGAGCTCTTGAAGAAAATGCAAACAAACTTCTATCGGAAGAGAATGCTGGAAGAGGAAAAGCGACTTCAGAGGGAAAGGGAGGACAAAAGGTTAAGGAGGTCCGAGATGAGGTCCGAACAGAAAACCAAGAGTAACCAAAAAGAACTCCGTCCCAAGCGTGTCATGATACGCTACAAAATAGCCGCTCGCCCGAAGACGACCGGCAAGAAGGCTCAGGCCGCCGAGAAAAAATGCAAAACATTCGAAGACGAGATCTGGGAAGATGTGGTGCAGTCCGGGGACGGAGCATGCGTCCTTCTGCCGCGGCTCAACACAGACAACAAGAAAACGGCCAAGAAGGCCAAGGAGCAAAACGTCCCGCCTCCCGACGTGAAGCAACCGCGAAAAAAGCCCACCAAGGCTGACGTTGACGCGACGCACTTGCCGCCCATTACCGCAAAGGAGAAACCTGTGGAAGAGCTTGTGCCGCCGCCATTCCCCATCACACCGCCCGACTTCACCGACCCACTCGAACTCCTCCGTGAAACCAAGCGAGACGCCCCCTCATTCCGTTCTCAGGGCATCAGCAAATCTTTGCTCAGCCAACTTGGACGGAAAAAAATGGAGCCAACTTGGATGTAAAAATTGACTCAAAGAAAAGAGCAGGGGCCAAATGACTTTTGGGGGCACTGGGGGTTTTCTGACTCATCCCATGAATCATGAATGGCGGCCATTTTGGGCCACGTACTGACACGGCATAGTCTCGTGTTGTCAAAGTTGTGGTTTCCCTTTAGAAGGCTGTTATGACTGAAAAACATCCATCTTTAGACTTTTTATTATTGGAGTATTTATAGTACTAGTGTATTTCAAGCAACCAACCTACTGTAGCTTACTCTACCTGAATGCTAACAAACAATGGGAAACTCCATAGACACAAGGCTAACAATTAGCATGTGATATTCTTGCTACATTTTAAGCAACGGAACACAAACTGAGTGTGACAAAAGCGGTTTAATCATTTAAAAAATATATTATTATTTAATAGACAGTCACATTACTATGTTTTTACGGGGCGGCATGGCTCAGTGGTAGAGTGATTGGATGCTCAAACCTCGTCACCATGTTAAAGTGTCCTGATCTTGAGCAAAACACTAAACCTTAATTTGCTCCTAGTGGACACGGCAGCAGCCTCCCATCGGTGTATGAATGTGTGAATTGGTAAATGTGAGGATTTGTAAAGCGCTTTGGGCACCATGTGATGTTGCTAATGGGCTATATTGCCATTTGTAATATTAGAGTCAAGTGCTATTTTTCCTCGTTAAAAAAAACATGTTAAACATGTTACATGTTATCTTGTCTTTTTTTGGAGGCTGGATTTAATGACATTTCCATTCATTTGAGATATGAGTGTTTGAGTTGGTTAAGAAATAAATTAAACTAATCACAAGGCACCACTTGTCCAATTTAATTTAAGAATGTGAATATAAATGCTTGTAAATCAAGTACAATTAAAAATGATCATTTCCATGCTAACAATAAATATACATACAGCATTAAAAAAAGAAATGTGAATTACAATTTTTTCTATTTTTCTTTTTTTTTCTTCAGTGGATCACATCCAATTATGTTTGGGATATTAATTATTATATTTACTTAGTTTTTTTTGTGCTTCCTTTACTACATATAGTTAAACTAAGGTTAAACTAGGTTGAAAGACAACAGCAACACATTTTCAGTACTTTTGTTTTATATGAGGTGTCAGGACAAAAAAGATAATTTAAAGCAAAACTACGAGTTTTCGCCTTAAAATGGGGGCCAGACGATCAACAGCACTTCTACAAAAAGATCCTGTGACGTTTACTTAGTTGAGTGTGTGAGAGACGGAATTTGATACTGTTACAAAAAAAAAGTAACTCAAATGTCAACAAAAATGTCAAAACCTCAGTATTTCTTTCAGGTTTGTTTATTATTTTTGCCACAATATTACACCATTTCAATATCATACACATCCAGAACTAAATATCAAAAGGATGAAAAATAAAATTGAGAAAATAATCTTGAATATATCAGCCTGGAAACCAAATCATTTCTCCCAGAGAGAAAACATAAGTACTGTCACCAGGACAACTAGTTACAGTACAAAGACCACCCGATCATACGCACATGCGAGTGGTCAGCAAGTGTGAAACTTCAATGGCACTTGTTTGAGGGTCTCTCCTCCACTCACAGGAAGCCTGTTGGTTCAACGTTTCGATCTTAGATCGGCCCCAGGCATGTTTTGTGATATTTAAATGCATTAAGACACACAAACGTAATATTTATGTATATCGTATACGGCACACACAGTAGCACTTTCTTACAAATGATACAGCATTGCAACATTTACACTTAACATTACGCCATTGGTAAAGTAAAACAGATTCAATTTAACGGGGTCTCAAGATTATATGGTTAGTGTTTAATATGATTTTACAAAATTAATTTTAAGGTTTTATCATAGTGTTTCAAGTTGAAGAAGCGTGTTTACTGTGCTATTGAATACTAAAAGATTGTGTTTTCCCAAATTGCATCCTGCACATTCACCTATTTTTCTTTTTTCAGGCTTTTGATCCCTGAGGAACAAAGACACCGCCATCATCACATTTGTACTCGTTCTCCATTAATGGCACACACTCGACTCAACAGAAAGGCCAGCAAAGGTACAAAAGGAACCCACACATCAAACCACAGAACCCAATTAAATCACACGGTTCAGAGAGAGATGGAGAGCAGACACAGCACAAACGTTTGGGGGTTAAGACAACAATACAGCTAATCTTCTTTTACTTTTTTTTTTTTTCAATACAGGAAGATTGTCCACAACATTTGGTACCATTATTTAAAATGAACCTGAGGGTTTTCACACAAACCATTTATTTCTTCATGGAGATTTCTTTAGGTTTTTTTTGCATGACGAAACAGCAGAGACCAACAACAGCAACACGTTGAATAATAAATACATTTTGGGATTTCAATTCCACTTAACAATAATTAAACACATGCAATTGTAACTGGAATGTCTTTTTCAAAGAAATCTATTTTGTTGCGTTAAATTTTGCATTTGTTCTGTCATGAAGGTCTCAGGATACATTTGTGCACTAACCACACTGCTACGGGCCCAATCAGAATCCCGGGCGACATTTTTTTTTTAATCATCCAGGGTGTTTTTTTTTTTTTAACGTGCATTTTAGAACAAGGCTGTGTTGGTCCAAGTGCTATTCGATGGCTCACTCACTATCTATGTTTAGGAGCCTCCAGTGGCGAGTCAGACAACAATTTAGGCAAAGACCAAATGCTGCTGGTCCAACAGGCATCGGGTGAAGTTGTTGATTGGTCCGATGGCGCTGAGTGACATGGCGGCGTCCCGCCCCCAGAGCAGGTTCGGCCCAAACACCACAGCCATGTTGCTGTTGGTCATCTTATTCACGTCACTGTTGGCTGTTACCTGTTGGAGAACACAGACGCACTACATTAAGCAAGTACTCTGAAGATTGGAGGAATTTGCTTTTGATCAAATTGGGACACGACGATACCTGCATCAAACACCTGTTGTGAATTTTTCCATTTAGCTCTTTAGAGAACAGCGAGTTGTGCTCAAATCAATGGAATATTCAACAGTTGCACATTCAAAAGTTTACAGAAGGTCAAAGGTTACATTCCAGAGAAGGAAGGTTAACGATATAAGTGTACCTGTGCCAGAAATGTGATCAGGTATCTGAGTGCGGCGTAGTTCTCCTCTGGCAGTGACTCCACTAGCGTCTTTATGACGCTCACTTGACTGTCACTGGGCGCAGCTTGACCAAAACAAACATGCAGTTAGTGACAACTCCACACACAACATGGCGACATTTCATACGGCGCGTGGCAAACCCACAGGCAAAATTGACAATGTCATTATACAGTTGGTAGGTCAGCAGCGGCTCGGGCAGTTCTCTCAGGAACGTCTTAAGGATCACGGCCGCCAAATGGACATCTTCCATCTCTCGGAAGTTCACCACTTCGCCTGTATCAAAAGCAAACGCATGTAATAGTAATGTGCTTTGTTTTTGAGCTTTTAATGAAGTGTCATATGTTGAGCAGCATCTGTAAATGACTGACTGATGATGACATACAGAATTAAGATAAGAGGTCCTAGAGAGAAAAGAGCTTCAAGACACAAGAAGACCTGAATCTCAAGGCAAATTTAAAAGTGAAATATTCTTCCCTCTTACCATTCCATTTTGTAATCATTTTTCATTTTGATCCTTGAATGTTAGCGGCAACAAAGCTGAGTTCTTGAATTTCAGATTAGCGCCCTTGGCAAGCAGCATGAGGTCATTTTCTTTGTTGATAATAAAAACAGTTGCACGCTTCACCATATTTTGTGCTTATCTTGGAACTGACGCGTTCATTTGTGCTTAGTTTGCACAGTGTTTGATGACTGCACACAGTGTCTCATGGTATTAATCTGGAAATAACTTCTCGTCTGTTCACTAGGCTGAAAAACGGCTACGACAGATTTATGTCTCATTTGAAATGATGTCTGATTCAAATGTATATGCAAAATGCACTTTTGTTGTTAAAATATGCCTGTTTGCATGGATAAGTAGATTAGCTGCGTCATCACTTCACTGTTTAAAATGTCATGTTTCATATAGAAGTTATGTCACTTCAAATGACATCCATTTAATTAAAAGTTACGGACTGGAACATGCACAGAAAGATGGCTTCCGATGTGCAAGATGAATTTGAGTTGCAATCAAATAACCTGGGTGTGTCAATCCCTCCCCCCAAAAAAAAGTCAGATTCAGGTTTTTACATGCACTTTTAACACTCCTGTTATATTCATGTTTCAAGTCTCGTCTTAAAACTGACTTTTATTCCTTTAGTTCAGTGTGAATTGTCTGCTCCTCTGAGTCTTTTCATGTTTTAATTTAAATTTTATTTTTTATTCGTTTTTAAAAATGTATTTATTTTTGTATGTATTTTTATTTTACTTATTGTATTTTATTGACAGTTTTTTTTAAAAAATGTATTTATTTTTTTATATTTTGTTTTAATAGATTTTATGATAGTGTGCGGATCTCAAGATGAGGCACTTTGGAAACGCTTATTTAAAAAATGTGCTATAGAAATAAAGTGGATTGGATTGGACTGATGCTCACCCTTCACTTTAGTGTTCCCATTCAAATTTGACTGGTCTAAAATTGCCATAAAAAGCATCAATTGCAAGTCAATTTTTTATTTAACACTCCTTTTAGCTGTGGACCAGTTCGCAAGCGTAGACATTAATGTGAATCCTTAGTCAAAATATAAATAGGTAATGAAAATGTACTCTAAAATGTACATGCAATGGGAAAACCAGAGACCAGACTTTGCATTCACTTCCTAGTCGCTTTTGACACAGCGTGGATAATATTGTGATCACATGTAAAACACAATATTTCAGAATGTTTAAAGTTGTGAATTAGATCAAATAAATTTGATGCAAAATTGTCAACCGTCCCACCTGAGTTATATCTGAGTTGAACCTCCTTCACCAAAGTCACATTGGCAGAACGTCGGAAAATTCCCTCCATCTCCAGACCTGACAAAGATCAAACTTAGACCAAAACAAACAAAACCATTTCAAGCTGCCACTTTGTTTCAGTCACCTTGCTCTGACAGGAAGCTTATCGTGTCTCTCATGACCACAGGAACAGCATCTCCATCTGGACTTCTCTCTCTTAACCTGACAAGACGCACAAACGCACGGTCCTATTGACTGTCTTGCATTTGACTTTCAGAAGTGCTGTTTGCCATTCAATAAAAGGTGACTTGCAATTCAAGGGGGACCCCGAAGACCTGGTTGGGGAGAGGGGGGCTGCGAGGAGGGGACATAGGAGGCTGGGAGCTTGGCTTCAGGGAGGCTCTCAACTTGTTGTCATATCTGCACACACACACACGCACGCACGCACGCACGCACACACACATCAGTAAGATTGGTATTAAGGCAATTTGTGGTTCTTTGGTCAACAACCAAATCACATCATACAATTTCTTCAATCCCACATACAAATTTCTTACTCTTTGACACGAGCTGGAATGATGAGCTGCTCACACTTGACCACGTCCTCCAGCTCACTCAGGTAGCTCACATAGTTGAGTTTCCTCCCAAACTTAAAACTACACCCAAAAAAAGATGAAACTAATGATAATTAATTGCACACAGCAAATCTCGACGTGGCGGTGCAACAAAGTACCTGATAATGGGTTTGAAGAGGATCAGCAGGGTTTTGATGAACATGGTGGGATGGACAATATACAAGGCTTTGATATTCTTCTTATACCTGACATACCAAAACAGCAAAGCCCACTCAAAAGAACTGGCAAATGATTCAAGCAAAATGTGATCCAGTCAGGGCTGACGTGGCAAACTCACTTCCTGTCAAACTCCCTGTAAGCATCTCGCAGCCAGCCGAGTGACGGCTTGTTCTCGCTGGTCAGCCCGTGGTGGAAGTAGATCAGAGTGTAGTCGCTTTCAACATATTGGTCCAGTGTTCCTTTCAGGTACCTAAAAGACAAGACCAGAATCACAATATGAGATGTAGTATTTATTGGTCCTTTTGAACAAAAAACAAAACAAAACATTTTGGGGGGGAAAATCAACTTCAACATATAACTTTTGATTTGTGTCATAGATAATACATCTGCTTTAAATACATTTATAACTGTCAAAAATACAATAATAAACAGACATATCAAACGTATTAGTATTTCCAAAAATCTGAAATAACATTTCCTGCTATTTAACAAAAGTAGAAAAAAAAATGTTAAACTAATAGAAATAGTTCAAATGATTTTTTGACATTTATAACCGTCAATGACAGTGAATGAGTTACTAAGTATAGGTGTCGCGCCTTGCGAAATGGGGCGATCTTTCAAGGTCGCTGGAAAAGCCATCAGATGGGTGATACTGCCCTCTAATGGATTATGCATGCAATGCATGTGACTGATCATATACGTCAGGGTTTTAATGGGGAGAAAAAAATATTATCCTCATGAAATAAAGGGCTCAAAATATCTTGTATTTAATATGATATGTTTGGCTAAGTCGTAACAGTCAGAAAAAATGTTGATTTTTTTTTTTTTTGGGGGGGGGGGGGGTACATTTGTCATCGCCCCCAAAGTCCCCATTCAGAAAAAATGCTCCGAGTGCACTCCTTCACTCAGGCCGTTTAGAAACTTCTAACATTGTTCAAATGTGCTGATTGGTAATTCCGAGTGCCCCAAAATATGGAGTACAGTACATGAAGGAAAGTTAACAGTTGAAGCACAAACTGCTGATTATCGGCTGTGTTTGGAAATTAATCTAAGCGTGATCTGCCTCCAAGTAGCACACAAGGATAAAGAAATGTCCGCTTAATTACAACATTAATAAAGTTTTTCTTTTTCGTTTAAAATGGCTTACCATAACCAGAATCCTGCGTCGCATTGTAGCTAATTGTACAATCCTGATGGTTTATTGCGCCAATTGACACGGTAAATTATTGTTGTGGAAACCAAAAACTAGTTACCATGACTACCGTTCTTCTTTGAAAGAAAGAAAGAATGAAAGAAAGAAAGAAGGAAAGAAAACGTCCGCCGGAAGTACAAGGATGAATTAATTTTACTTCATTTTATTAAGTGTTTAGATTGGGAGAGGATCAAAATGGCTTAACTCATTTACTGCCATTGACGGCTAAAGACGTCAAATACCTTCCCCCCCCCCCCCCCCTGTGCCGGCATTGAATAATAAATGGAAATTAAAGAAAAAAAGTCAACCTCTATTTAGCGGAGATTCACCTATCTTGGGGATCATGAACGTATCATTCGCAAAAAGTGAAGGAATATTGCTGCTCTTGCTTTGACATGGACAAACGGTTCTTGATCATAAATTCAAACCAATAACCAGCAATCTGTAATTTGATCTCAGCAACCTCAAACACATTAATTATTGTTTAAATCAGGGGTGTCCAAACATTTTCTTTCAAGGTCTGCATACATAAAAATTCTTCACCTTTAATTTATTTACATTAACACGCTAATACTGATGCATCAGTGTAGGTAAAGCTGCTTAGAAACTCTTTTTATGTATATGTATTTATTTAAACAGCTAGATGAAAAAACCAAATGTGTTCCACCTGTGTGATTTTGATCCATATCAGAACTTACTTACGACTCACTTCCACCTCTGCGCTGAATTCACAAACGAGTTCAAACAATTTTGCAGACCAAACGCATAGTTAGGACTGACTCACATCAGCAGCTTGTGATGGTCCAGTTGGTGCTGGGGGGGCATCCTGCAGGCGTTAAACACGATCACTTTTCTGCCAAAGTTGTCATCGCCTACAATAGGACAAGAGAAAAAGCATCAGTGAGGAGCGGCAAGAGGTTGAGGTCCGCAAAAGATGGCCGCCAAGCCACCCGATGGCTCACTGACCGGCGACTTCGATGATTTGATGCCGGGCGATGTCATAGAAGGGATGGTCCCAGGGCAGGTGGGGGGAACTGGCATCAAATTGCTGGGAGATGTCAGTCTCTGATATAACAACACACAATTAGCACACCATCAGCACAATTTCAACATGTATTCACATACAGACGTGCTTTACCGATTCCAGCAATGCCAACAAAATGTCACTAGGTGACAACATCATTCTGCACTCACCATTGTCTGTCAGCCATCTTGTTTGTCCAGTTCTGACGGGGCTATTCTTAGTCAAAAATCATGATGCATGAAGGCAGCCGCCATTAGCAATCCTCCCTCACTCACCGTCATTTACTCGACAACACATTCATTTGCAAATCAGACTTCAATAAACTACACACACAAATATAAAGGTATATACCTTCATAATATAATCAGTGTCTTCATATATAAATAAAGTATTAGCAACACATGATAATTAAGGGTAATTTAAGCTCTTTCCCCCTCTTAAGCGTGTATCAAAGTTTCCACTTATCGGTAGCTCTCAGTTTAAAAAATGTTGGCGACTCCTCATCAAAAACATCAATAAATAATAATATTTGGGGTGGTTGTCTAATAAATTTGTAAATCTGTCAATTGTTGGTTGGTCAACTTTTGGCATTTACGAATGTCCTTGAAACTAAAACTAAAACAATTGATGTTTTACAGACATTGAAAGTGATTGAGTTTACAAAATGTCCTTGAAAAGCTTGAATACAACGAATTGAAGTATATGAATTACATTTAGAAATATTGCCAGCTCAAAATGCAGCTTGAAATAACATTCAGACTTTATAACAGCACTTCATAATTACAAAGCATCTAATCAATGAGGTAAACAAGTTCCATCACTAGGTTAAACAAAATCAGTCCTTTCAAATTATTTTTAAGTGTTGTTCCGATACCATTTTTTGGCCCCCCGATACTGATTCCGATACCCAGTTTTGCAGTATCAGCGTACCGATACCTAGTTTTGTTTGTTTTTTCTAACATGAAAAAGCTGCCCTGCCATCTTGGCTCGGCATGCAGTGAACACGGCACACATCAGTGAATGTCGCACACAAGCAAGACACAAGATGCCGCATTCAAAGTCCTATATTAATGTCGGAAATGATGGTATCGGCATGTTACTTGTTAGTACTTGCCGATGCCGATACCACTGTTTTAATGCAGAATTGGGGCCTCTCCTGATACCGGTATCTCGGAACAACGCTAATTATTTTTACACATGTTCAAGAGTTAAGAATCTTCAAATCAAACTTTGTCATGTATAAAGGCAACATGAAGCCAATTCTTTTGTGTCTTCATGTCTTATTAAAATATCATCACCTTTTTAGGTGAGCAAAACTAATGGAACAGATTGACTTAGCCATTGAAGAACGAGTCTGTACGACCTATGACCTATGAATTACATTTCCATACTTACTTCATCTCAGGCACTTTTTTGTTGATGTCTGTTTTTTTTGATGAAAGGAGACTTTGAATCTCCTCTTTCATCTATAACCGTTTAAAACAACAAAGCTTATGTAGGAAAAGGGGGGGAAATGTAGCTTTGTTTGTAATGTATTATGATTTATGTAATGTGTTCTGTAGAGCACTGTGTTGTGAAAACTGAAAAGTGCTTTCGAAACTAGACTAAGTGCAATTTCTACAGAAATTGCGTGGGAATGCTGGAAGCTGAATGCTAATAGCTGAATGCTAATAGCTGAATGCTAATAGCTGAATGCTAAGCGGAATGCTTATGAAGTCAATTGAAAGATAAATGATGTGAAAATTACAACGTATTAATTATAGTTGAAAGATAAATGAATAAAAATAACACTTGAAGCCAGGAGGCGTGAATTTTTGAAGAAAGTTTAAATTTATATGGAAAAGTGTTATCTGAAAATACCCTCCATTTAGTTTTCCAGTTGGTATTCCTTTATATCTCTTAGCATAATTGCCACGAATATAATTGCAATTACAGTTGGAGGTGGGATTCGAATCTGCGACCTCTTGGTTACTGGACAAGGCAATTTACCAAATGCGCCACTGAGCAGTAAATGACAGCTGGTAATGATGGTCAGTTGTATGTATGGAAGTGGGCGCGGAAAGTGGGACTTAGAAAATGTTCAATGTCAGTCCCATTGAAAATGAATGGGGGAATGTTGATATTTAACGTTAACTTGTGCCAATATTGCAAGTAATGTGGAATCAGACGATAAATACCCCGTAAGGAGTGATTTTTATTTTTATTTTTTTGAACGGTGTAAATCAGATGTATTATGTGGGAGCTATTGCACTGCAAAAAAAGTGAGGATAATAAAATGCTATAATAAGTAAGAAGAATGGTGGGAATGCTTCTAGCATATGTTAAAGGTGAAAAAGGTGAGTTGCGTTGAGTAATATTGATGCTCGGCAGGGTTTAAGTCTGGAGATGTGTTGCTCTGAGTCATTATATTTTTGCATCATGAAGGACCTCTCCAGATGTTTGGCAGCATCTTTCTTTAAATTGGCTTTGGCTGTTTATGTAGACTTCAAAGTTCATTTTGATGCTGCAGCTTTCTCAAAAATGTTTTCTGTGGGTTCAATGACATTTCAAGGTGAATATCTGTAAAGTGTCGCATAAGAGTGAGTCTCACTCACCCGACTTGCTGAGAGTGGATTCATCCGCAGGCCACTGCTGGTCCTCTAAAGTGGCCAGCTTCAAGTGGCCTAGCTGTGCCGTCGTCGGGTCCTCGCTCAAATCCACAAGCAGTTCCGAAGACATTGCACACTGCAGGAGGGCGCAGCACGCACGCACTCAGACAACAGCACGCTTAGGACACACACACACTCAAACACACTAATAGCACATGGAGTTCTGGAAGAGACAAGTGTTGTCTATAAGATACATAAGCGCACTTATAACAGGTCAAGTTCATTAGATTTTTTCTTTTACCCTGCTTTTATGTGAGATGTAATCTTGAGCAATACCGTTTTACACCACTGTGAACTACAAGCATAATAATATACAGCCCATGTTATTTTAACATGTCCTCTTTGACCTTGTCAATATAAACTAGGGCTGAACAATACGTATAGTAGAACACATTTTTTAGAGCCAAAGACTGCAATTAAACAAACAAAACTGGTCATTTCAATCATTATATTTATATAGTGTCTAGATAAATTAAATGCTGAAAAAGTGCAGTCTGCATAAATATATTGTTAATAATGAAAAATTGGCGTGATATTGCAGAATTTTAGAGAGCACTTGTACTGAATCTCATTAGATTGTGCAGGTGTACAGAGTGAAGTGGCCGATGAGAGGATCATGTCCAATGCATCTACTCTTGTCACATCAACTTCAATTCTTCAAACCACAGACGCAGTCATCTCCCAACCCCCATTATCACACACTGTGCTCAGCCCCCAATGTGTGGCATAATGCTGGTTGACAGAACGTTGCTTTAAATAAATGTTGTTACTAACCAGCAGGCATTAGCCATGTCACTGCTGTTGACCAACCACATACGAGCACATCGTGTGGCTGGTCACTTACACCCCCACACAAACACCCCCCCTACAGCCAAACACATAGTGACTGATTATTACTGTTACAGCACCAAACAAACAATGGAATGCATTTGCATTTTTCTATGTTGTGTAGCAGTTTCCTGTTTTAGCTTTGTGGCTTCCTAGAATTCAACCACATTTGATTTAAAAACATCGGTAAGGGTAGCAACATGTCATTAAGTGGCTGCCATAATTGTAACATTTTCTTTAAAACTGAATGAGCAATTCAAATGCCTCTAAAATCTTTAATGAACTTGTGGGAAAAAAACAATTTATTATTAAAGTACATGATCTATTCTACTGCCCACACTGCTCTTATCACCAATAATCTTCTATTTGCGCTAGTTAAGTCGAGTTTTTATGGCAAGTGTCGGCATTTGAAATATCCTTTGAAACCATTGATGTCACAAGCAATTGGTGGATATTTTTAACTGAAACTTGCCAGCCAATTAGAGAAAGCGGTTCCCCGAGTAGAAGACGTAGTGGAAGGGTAGAAAAGAAAGTTGGAAAATTATGAAGTTATACCGTTTTAGCCTCATTTTAAGGTGTTTTTCGACCAGATTTTCTAAACACAAAACATTCCCCCAAAAGGCGTTTTTATTCCAATACAAAAAAATAATTTCTATGGAACCCAAACATCCAATTCTCAAAATTCTTGGTTCGTTGTACTCAGGTTCAAGTAGCTGACATGTTGTTGGTTATAGGATGCAGAGTGCTAAGCAATTATGGGGAAAAATAACAATAGATTGAATATTATTTTTAATTGAATGGGGGGGATTGCATCAATTCCAGTTGTGTGAACTGAATAATCCTAAAGTCCCAAACTAAAATTATACTGTTGTTTATGCAAACAAACTGAGAGTGATGGATGGATGAATCATCAGCACCTCTACTTGGTTGGAGTCGCGTGCATTTAAGCTTGATTAAACTGCTTCAAGACGTTCGACCATCCATTTTCTATGCTTCTCCTCATCAGGGATGCAAGTGAGCTGAAGTGTAAGGATCAACATCTTGTTCTAACACTGCATCTAACACTACGTCACTTTTTTTTTTACAATGCATTTTAAAAATCCCAAATGGGAATGTATGTGTCACGCGTCGACGAAACGGTGTCACACGCGAGCAAAAATAATCAAATCGAGCAATTTGAATGACGCTGACGTTCACTTCCAATGCTGAGGCTAATGAAGCTAACTTTAGCAGTCCTAGCTTGTAAACACAGAAGCACAGCTATCCTCCTGAAAACGCTGAAAACGACCTTTGTTCCAGATAACAAACACACGCATGTATATATATATATATATATATATATATATATATATATATATATATATTACATAATTAAGTCGTAACCTAATTCCCTAGTCATGTTTTCTCAACATTAGCCGTAAAGCGTAAACAAATGGCATGATCGTCGCATATAATTGCCATGCATCATAACAAAGCGCGCAGTGCAACAAACCACACGCGACTCGTCACGGTCATAGTCAAACATTAACTCAAAGAATACTAATCAGAATATGTAATAATGCGGTGTTTTTATTCACCTGAAGAGCTTTGTGATGATTTATCTCGCAGTACTGAGAACACACACAGGCAGCGTTACACCTTTTCCGCTGTTGCACTTTCAAAATAAAACAACTTGTGTCTTCTGCTGTGTCGTCCGGCTGGATATTTCAAGATAAAAGCGTTTTATGAATATACCGTAGGGTTGACCCCTCGATGTCTTACTCTGAATAGGATATTACACTTCCATTCATTTCAATGGGGGAATTGGACCCCTGGTCACCCGCCATTCATTTCAATGGGGGATTTCGACGCCTGGTCACCCGCCATTCTTTTCAATGGGGGAATATGAACTTTATGGGAAAAAACTTTTTATGTTAAGTAATTTTCTGTTATTACACTGTTGTTTTTTGGTGGTAATCCAACTTTTTTTTTTACTGTACTGTGTAGCTAATTAATGCCCGTGTCGCATATTACTTTTTTGTAGATGGCAGGATGTTCATGAAGCATTTGGGCAGCTTCTCTAGCTGCTGCAAAGTGCTAACCTGTGTTTGCGGCAGACCTTGCAGCAGAGTCGTGAAGCCAACGCCTCCAGTGCAGACGATTCCTCATGACCGCATTCACGCCAGCAGACATGGTTAAATAAAATTTTCGATCTCTTAAAATGTGCACGACACATCAGCATCGCATCACATACAGCATCAAAGCGCACACACACCTGAAGCTAGAAACAGGTGTGGAGACACAGCAGCTTACTTTTCTACTCATTTTTATTTTGAACATGTGTAACATAAATTTTAATAGTTATACACTTATGAGACAAAAACGTCAACAGAGCAAAGCATGAATGTAAGCAACACAAGAGAAAGTTACGCAACAGTCAACACAATCATTAGTCATCAAAAAGGAGCAGGGAAGTAGAAACTTCATTTCATCTCCATTCTATGATGAATATTTCAACTACCGGTATTCTTTGTCAATTGTTTGAACGCTTACTTGTCTCTGCGTGCCCTTGTGATTGACTGTCCCTCAGGGACGCACAGGGTGCAAGCAAGCGTAAAAGTGGAAACCGGTTTTACGTCGAGTCCCTGCGCCTAACGCCTCATTTTAGCATTAGGCAGAGCGTCACAGCCTTCAATTTCAGCTGTGAACTCATTCAACTCTTCGGAATGGAAGGTCCCGGTGACTCTGACCCACTTGGTCTCCCTGTTGCCATAGGTGCGCTTGAGACGGGCCGTGAACGGGATCTTCAAGATGGTTGGCCTGCCCAGCATTCTGATGTCGCACGAATGATGGGGGGGCACCTGGATGTGCACCGTAACGGGCTGACTGGTGGTCTCGGTAATGGAGGTCCCTTGAGACAACTTGAAGGTGGAGACGGGCTTGAAGTCAATCTTCTCTTTTCCGAGGAAGGGGATTCTGGCCGTGATAGTGACGCCGATTTCCACCAAGACGCCGAAGTTGATCTCCCACTTTCGGGTTGACGTGAAGGAACCATAGAGGGTGGCCTTCTCGTTGAATGGATGGCAGCTCCAGTTTGGAATTGAGTGCCGTTTAACCTCCTGAGGGATGTACTTGAGAGGGGTGACGCCCGCTGTTTCGTACTCGACGTCCATCAGGTGTTCCTCCTTGACATCTTTGTTCATCACCAGGACCTGGCACTCCGGGTACGTCCAAACGCTCCGCCCCCAGGGAAGGTTGAACACCTTTTGGCGAACATCCACTTCCCCCAGTCCGTAATGATTCTTCCCAATGTAGTAGTCTTTGTTGACGCAGGTCTTAATAGAATTTGGAGATACTGAACCGTCCGTCTTTGTCGTTTTTCCACTCCAGAACCTCAAAGTTGTAAATGTTGACCAGCAACTCGAACTTCGTTTCGGTGTACGCCACTCTGTCGGAAGTGTAGACGCAAGCATCCCTGTCTGTCTTGGGGACGTAGTAGCCTGCGTGGCAGTCCACTTTGCAGATGTACTCTTTGCGGCTCATATATGAGTTGTAGATGGACACAGCGTTATCTGGGACAGAGCCAGTCCACCACTTCCATTCCAGGTTTGCTTCGTCAGACAGCACGTCAACCAGGGGAATTTCCTGTCTCGGAAAGCTTGGGATTGGCAGATGTTCCGTATCGAGAATGGGAGACGTCACTGATGTGTGAAGGAAAGAAGAAAAAATACGTCAAACTAAAATTGAAATCACAAAAATTGAATTTCCTTTAAGAAATGAAAACTGAAACTGCATCTTATGTCTAGAAAACTAAAATAGCAACGATCTCCTTCATTTACATCCTTGTCAATTACTATCAGACAGTTCATATGAAATGTGTTTTTTGGTCTTCTTGTCCATACAGAAGGAAGGTCAGTCATTTGAGGATTGTAGTTGACTTTATGACAATAGTTCAGCGTCTTCTTGAAAGTGGATTTTGTGTAATTATTATAGTATTGTAACACGTTGTTTGGAAATGTGTATTTGTATTTATTTAGGAAATGTGTATTTTTATTTACTTGCAATGTACTAATTTGTTTTGTGGATTATTACTACTTTTGCATTTTAGTTTCATACTGAGGTGTTTAGGGTACTGCATATGTTATGAGCCGAGAGGAGAGAGAGGTGTAACCGAGCGAGCCTCGTTCTGTATCAAAACATGAGCGCAATCCTGTAATAGCTCGATAGATGACTCAAGATTTGTTCTGGCTTTGGGAAGCGGACTGTCACAGCCATTAGAAAAGTACGACAGGAGCTTGGGTGCCATGTAGTGGCTCACTATAGTATAGTGGTGATCACGTTGTCAAAGTGCATTCCATTTTTTGACCTGGCAAATAATCAAGGGGGGCTAGTTTACATTGCTACTGAGATGCCATGCTTCTTTTTTGTACACAATTTTGAAATTTGAAAATTTGAATTGAGTAAGCTATGTTTTAATTGACATTTTAAATGGTATTTTCTGTATTGTGCTCATTGACTGACATACCAGTAGTGAATGTGATCATGTGTGTTAACTCTTTCACTGCCACTGACGTTAAAAGACGTCAAGTAAAAACCTACGGAGGGCCGCCAATGACGTTAAAAGACGTCATCCAATTATTTTTTTGAAACGGGTGGAGGGAAGCCTTGCCCAGCTGTGTTTAAAGTTTCAAGCAGGTCTCGTGAGCCTAATGACTATTTTTGGCCCCTAGAGGGCAGCGATGACTCTTTTGACAAGATCGGGTGGGCGTCAGTAGAAGACGCGAGGCGGGGCTAGAGTGTTGAGGGGACAATGGCTGAAGAAGCCATAATGGCGACCGGTTGCAAGCAGCTCACGCTCGAGCCGTTTTTTTTCTAAGACGAAAAGCATCGACCAACGCTAAAGAGCACATTGATGACGACGATGATCATCATCGATGATGACTCCGTGGTTGGAAGCATTGACGCGGCAGCAGAAGAGTGAGGCAGAGCTCGATGGCCGAGGAAGCGGACAATGGCGACCGGTTGCAAGCAGCTCACAGTTGGGAATTTTTTTCAAAGACGAAAGCCATCGACCAATGCTAAAGAGCACATTGATGACGACGACAATCATCATCGATGATGGTGACTCTGAGGTTGACGGCGAAGTTGGAAGCGTTGAAGCGGCGGCTATGACAACCTCATAACACGGAGCACAACCGAGCACGCTCAGGCGGACGTTCAATCAGTCGACGAAGAGTGCCCCGAGTCCAATGCATATTCATCGGAGGAGTGTGCACAGTCTGCTACTTGCTATTTATTCCCGGGAAAAAAAGGCCGTCAAGAAAGTGTTATGTCTGCACACGAAACGGACAATCGAAAGTGAAAGTAATCTGTTGTGCAAACACTGCTGCGTCTCCTTGCACGCAGGAGAGCGTTACAAAAAGAAAAACTGTACTTGAAACATCCACATACTGTAATTGTAAGTAGTACCACAGTTGCACACATTTGTAAATAGTTTGCGAAATTATTACACTGTTGAATGGAAATAAACGTATTTTGCAAACTAAAAACACTTTTTCATTGTTGGTGGTGTATTACAGAAGTAAAGCACTATTTAGGTGTTTGTGGCATCATTCTTGGACAAAAAGAAGTGTAGAATTCACTAGAGTGCATGAAATAACATTGTTTCACACAAAGCTCCTTTTCTCCGCTTTTTGTTTCAAGACAGAGCATTTCGGTGAAAGTAACCATTTTCTATTGTTGATTACTGAAGAACGGAATAAGGTAGAAACAAACTTTTTTTCTGATGAAAGATAAGAGCTCAATCTTTCATTTGGTAGTATGTGTGTTTCCATAGTCCAAACACAACATTTTCTGTGGACCTTGAAAGATCAGTCAAAATGCTTAAATCAGCTGGCACTGGCGACATCCCGTTTCTGAAAAAGTCTGGCAGTCAAAGAGTTAATATGAAATAAAAACATTTACTATTCACATTTTAAAAATATTCGAATGATGACAAACACTGATTTGGGCAGTTAATGCAACGACCGTACAATCACCTCTGATCACATCCTTACAGTTTCCTCTTTTCTTGCAGATGAAGCTTCTCTTGTTGTGGCACGCGTCGACTCTCCAGTAGCCGCTGGGCGTGATGAAGGAAAGACAGCGTCCTGGATAGTAGTCGGGGTTACCTGCAAGCAGGAGACATGCTCAGCGCTCCTCCGTTTCTCCGCACTGCAGCTGACAAACGTTTGAGACCGACCTGCGTCCAAGTGGACGTAAGTGATGGGGGATCCGTCGCACCAGTTGCCGCCGTCGGCGCCCAACCACAGAGAGGTAGCGAAGGTCGGCTCAAGAGCGGTCAGACCTTTGGAACCGAGGAAAACATGGAAAAGTTAGAAATGGAAACGCTCGCTCAAAAAAAAAAAAAAAAAAAAGCCAATAATGACAGTTTGTTTTAAAGTATTGTCATCTATTTGATTACATTTTTCCAAATGTATTGAGATTACTGTACAATAAACTATGAAAAGGGATTTGGTTAAAATGTGTGAATAGAGTTGAAATATGGCAAGCCGCAAATTAACAAAGATTCATTTGGTGCTTTCCATTGGGTTGAAAAATATTTCCCAGAAGGGAAGAGCTTTTAAAATTTACAAGGACTTTTCCAGCATGCAAAGCTGCATTGGTTTATAGTTCAAGCCTTCTCAAGGTGTCGCTGATGCTAATTACAACATTTCACGTCAAGGTGATTGTGAATTGTCTTCTCCTGTTGTGTAATAAGAGTTGTGTCTTTTAATGCAGACTTTTGTGACATAAGTTAATTTACACGTTGATGCATAATTCGCATACTTCCTTCTTAGTTGTTTATTTACATAGAATTGGCAAACAAACAGCACATTGACCTGTTTATGTTCAGATTGAAGACGACGGGCCAGCTGAGCCTACCATGTACGAAGGTTTGTTCGTTCGAGTCATTGATGCTGAGAAGGTTCCCTCCGAGGAGGACGCAGTGGTCTTGTGCCTCCGCCCATGTCTTGGTGGCCTTACGGTCAAGCAGGTAGCAGAAGTCGTTCGACGGGTTGTCCAGCCACCAGCCGCATTTGGCACTCTCGCCTGCAAGCAAGATGGTGATTGAGAATGAGCAAAGTCGCGTGTGTTACGACAGGAGACAACATGTAGGTTGCGGTGTGCGACACCCACCTGGCGGATGTTGAGCAGCAACAGGGTCCTGATTATACCACAAATAGGACCAAAACAAAAAAAGTAAAAAATAAATACAAATATATAATTAAAAAATTATAATATACAGAAATAAACAAAAATATACATTAATAAATAAATAAGTATAAAATAATGATGAAAATATAAAACTACCATTTATATATGCAGAAATACAAAACATATTCATAGAATGAAATATCAATCAAAACGCTCTGCTCTCATATTTCTTTATCATGCAATAAAGACAGAACAAAAATTAACACGTCATAAATGGGTCAGTCACCATGCTGAGCCTCATTTTGAGTCAAAAGCATAGAATAAAAACGAATAATAATAATAATAATATTAATAATAATAATAATAATAATGACTTCGAAAGCCAAGTAGTTTTTATTTTTATTTTTAGGTGGGAAAAAGTTAGTAGGTGCATTTCAAGTGCTGCTCTCAGGGAGGCGCTGCAGGGCAACTAAAAGGCCACCTCACGCAAGTCGTTGAACCTCCAAACGCGCGCACTCACTTTCACCAAAAAGGCAACAATAAATCGCATTTTCTCGTCGTGAACCCAGCCTGTGGCGCAAGGTAATATTCGACACATTCTAATGGTGTTAATTGAGCAATGGGAAATGAGCGGCAGTGCATTATTGTGGGATAAGGCATTCTTTTGCTCCCATCTCTACGATGGGCAGCCAGAACTGCCTGTTGGCTGTTAGTCTGTTTGTTGTGTCTTAGGTGACAAACTGTGGCGGCGATTGGACCACACAGTCATGCAGAGGAGGACCCAGGCGAGGACCCAGAGTGATGCAGATGCGACTGCGGAGGTCAGCACTTACCTGGGGGAACCGAACATAAGCAGGGTGTCAAACCCTCTGGACTACTGGGAGCTGCACAAACATCTCTACCCAAACCTCTACAAACTAGCAATTACCTTCCTCTGTACCCCGGCCTCATCCGTCCCTTGCGAAAGAATATTTTCAAAAGCAGGAGAAATCCTATGTAAAAGAAGAAACTGTTTGAAGCCCAAAACTTTGGAAATGCTAGTTTTCCTAAATAAAAATGAATGAAATGTGTTCCTTGTTTATATGTCAATGTCTAAAAAACAAATAGAGCAATCATTCTTTCAAGTACCACACGCACATTCATTCACATCACAACTCCCTGCCCTTTTGACCCCATCAAATCTATGGTATCATTTTAATCACTCTGTCTGTCATGACATTTATTGTCCACATGATGGCGCAATAGAGCAAATGAAGCCTCATGATTCTTCGGCCCAGGAGCGAAGCAGTTGGATGGAAGGCCTCATTGCTTCATGATGCTTCATTTTCCCATCACTACTTAGAGCCAATCCTTGTCCCGAAGTTATGGATCTGACGGTCAAATTGACCCAAGCAGTTGTAAGAGTGTACAACACCAAACAAACATACAAATTGTTACCCATTACCTGTGTCCATCAAGAGCGCATGCACCAGGCCCCACCAGCACAACCATGAGCCAACAAGCAGCCATCATTTCAGTGACAGTTGTGAAGAGCACAGACCGCATGAGCTTTTATAGCAGGTGACAGGTGACCACAGCTGCTGCTAATTGGCAATAATTAGCACCAGAGGCACCTGCTATAAAAGCACATGCGGTCTGTGCTCTTCATAACTCTAACTGAAATCATTTCAGTGAAATGATGGCTGCTGTTTGGCTCTTGGCTGTGCTGGCGCATGCACTCTTGATTGACACAGGTAGTGGTTAACAATGTTTTTAATCAATTTTGTGTTGCAGGTAATGTTTATTTCCCCAAATGCTAAAAGGAGGTCTTTATTTTCTAGCTGATGCTACATCAGATGAATCCAATGCTGGGCTTAAAAAGGAAGCTGTGCTAGGTAACATTTGATTAATCAAATCTCTGTTTGTGATAACTAAGACTTGTAATTTCTACAGATGTGATGTCCAATGATGTTTCACTTGAGGGGGCTTTTGATCTTCTGCACGCTTTGAATTCTGTAATGAAGCTGCAAAATAAAGGTGAGGAAAAAATTGGGTGTTTGGCCATTGGACTGCCTGGTTCCGTTTGATTGAAATGGTCATGTTGGATTGAAAGGCAAGCCTAAACCAAAACAAATTTGTGCAAGAATTAATGCATAACTCTAGCACGTGCAAGGTTTTCTTGAAGATATTTAAGTGTTTCATCGAAAATGTTGACAATTTATTCAAAACTTCAGAAAGTTAACTGAATGTAGTATTATGCCAACAGGTGGATGGACACAGATTATTGTACCTTCTGCCATCTAGTGCAAGCACATTTTAATAGTTCTGCATCGCTGGCATAGTGGTTGGAAATCATGACTGTAGTGACCTGTTTTTAAATTATCTGAATGGCAACATTTTCTTCCCAACTGGCAGCCAAGAATGATGCTATGGAGGACCACCACGCCAGCGGCAACATGAGCCAGGAGGACCACCACGCCAGCGGCAACATGAGCCAGGAGGACCACCACGCCAGCGGCAACATGAGCCAGGAGGACCACCACGCCAGCGGCAACATGAGCCAGGAGGACCACCACGCCAGCGGCAACATGAGCCAGGAGGACCACCACGCCAGCGGCAACATGAGCCAGGAGGACCACCACGCCAGCGGCAACATGAGCCAGGAGGACCACCACGCCAGCGGCAACATGAGCCAGGAGGACCACCACGCCAGCGGCAACATGAGCCAGGAGGACCACCACGCCAGCGGCAACATGAGCCAGGAGGACCACCACGCCAGCGGCAACATGAGCCAGGAGGACCACCACGCCAGCGGCAACATGAGCCAGGAGGACCACCACGCCAGCGGCAACATGAGCCAGGAGGACCACCACGCCAGCGGCAACATGAGCCAGGAGGACCACCACGCCAGCGGCAACATGAGCCAGGAGGACCACCACGCCAGCGGCAACATGAGCCAGGAGGACCACCACGCCAGCGGCAACATGAGCCAGGAGGACCACCACGCCAGCGGCAACATGAGCCAGGAGGACCACCACGCCAGCGGCAACATGAGCCAGGAGGACCACCACGCCAGCGGCAACATGAGCCAGGAGGACCACCACGCCAGCGGCAACATGAGCCAGGAGGACCACCACGCCAGCGGCAACATGAGCCAGGAGGACCACCACGCCAGCGGCAACATGAGCCAGGAGGACCACCACGCCAGCGGCAACATGAGCCAGGAGGACCACCACGCCAGCGGCAACATGAGCCAGGAGGACCACCACGCCAGCGGCAACATGAGCCAGGAGGACCACCACGCCAGCGGCAACATGAGCCAGGAGGACCACCACGCCAGCGGCAACATGAGCCAGGAGGACCACCACGCCAGCGGCAACATGAGCCAGGAGGACCACCACGCCAGCGGCAACATGAGCCAGGAGGACCACCACGCCAGCGGCAACATGAGCCAGGAGGACCACCACGCCAGCGGCAACATGAGCCAGGAGGACCACCACGCCAGCGGCAACATGAGCCAGGAGGACCACCACGCCAGCGGCAACATGAGCCAGGAGGACCACCACGCCAGCGGCAACATGAGCCAGGAGGACCACCACGCCAGCGGCAACATGAGCCAGGAGGACCACCACGCCAGCGGCAACATGAGCCAGGAGGACCACCACGCCAGCGGCAACATGAGCCAGGAGGACCACCACGCCAGCGGCAACATGAGCCAGGAGGACCACCACGCCAGCGGCAACATGAGCCAGGAGGACCACCACGCCAGCGGCAACATGAGCCAGGAGGACCACCACGCCAGCGGCAACATGAGCCAGGAGGACCACCACGCCAGCGGCAACATGAGCCAGGAGGACCACCACGCCAGCGGCAACATGAGCCAGGAGGACCACCACGCCAGCGGCAACATGAGCCAGGAGGACCACCACGCCAGCGGCAACATGAGCCAGGAGGACCACCACGCCAGCGGCAACATGAGCCAGGAGGACCACCACGCCAGCGGCAACATGAGCCAGGAGGACCACCACGCCAGCGGCAACATGAGCCAGGAGGACCACCACGCCAGCGGCAACATGAGCCAGGAGGACCACCACGCCAGCGGCAACATGAGCCAGGAGGACCACCACGCCAGCGGCAACATGAGCCAGGAGGACCACCACGCCAGCGGCAACATGAGCCAGGAGGACCACCACGCCAGCGGCAACATGAGCCAGGAGGACCACCACGCCAGCGGCAACATGAGCCAGGAGGACCACCACGCCAGCGGCAACATGAGCCAGGAGGACCACCACGCCAGCGGCAACATGAGCCAGGAGGACCACCACGCCAGCGGCAACATGAGCCAGGAGGACCACCACGCCAGCGGCAACATGAGCCAGGAGGACCACCACGCCAGCGGCAACATGAGCCAGGAGGACCACCACGCCAGCGGCAACATGAGCCAGGAGGACCACCACGCCAGCGGCAACATGAGCCAGGAGGACCACCACGCCAGCGGCAACATGAGCCAGGAGGACCACCACGCCAGCGGCAACATGAGCCAGGAGGACCACCACGCCAGCGGCAACATGAGCCAGGAGGACCACCACGCCAGCGGCAACATGAGCCAGGAGGACCACCACGCCAGCGGCAACATGAGCCAGGAGGACCACCACGCCAGCGGCAACATGAGCCAGGAGGACCACCACGCCAGCGGCAACATGAGCCAGGAGGACCACCACGCCAGCGGCAACATGAGCCAGGAGGACCACCACGCCAGCGGCAACATGAGCCAGGAGGACCACCACGCCAGCGGCAACATGAGCCAGGAGGACCACCACGCCAGCGGCAACATGAGCCAGGAGGACCACCACGCCAGCGGCAACATGAGCCAGGAGGACCACCACGCCAGCGGCAACATGAGCCAGGAGGACCACCACGCCAGCGGCAACATGAGCCAGGAGGACCACCACGCCAGCGGCAACATGAGCCAGGAGGACCACCACGCCAGCGGCAACATGAGCCAGGAGGACCACCACGCCAGCGGCAACATGAGCCAGGAGGACCACCACGCCAGCGGCAACATGAGCCAGGAGGACCACCACGCCAGCGGCAACATGAGCCAGGAGGACCACCACGCCAGCGGCAACATGAGCCAGGAGGACCACCACGCCAGCGGCAACATGAGCCAGGAGGACCACCACGCCAGCGGCAACATGAGCCAGGAGGACCACCACGCCAGCGGCAACATGAGCCAGGAGGACCACCACGCCAGCGGCAACATGAGCCAGGAGGACCACCACGCCAGCGGCAACATGAGCCAGGAGGACCACCACGCCAGCGGCAACATGAGCCAGGAGGACCACCACGCCAGCGGCAACATGAGCCAGGAGGACCACCACGCCAGCGGCAACATGAGCCAGGAGGACCACCACGCCAGCGGCAATATGAGCCAGGAGGACCACCACGCCAGCGGCAATATGAGCCAGGAGGACCACCACCCCAGCGGCAATATGAGCCAGGAGGACCACCACCCCAGCGGCAATGTCCAAAATGATGAAAGTGACAGAATGGAGGACGACGTGGCAGATGTTGTGTCAGTGAATATTTGACGTGCTCTTGTCTTGATTGCTGCGGCTTTAATAAAGGCATGGTCTTCTTCAACCTTTCATTTGTCTGACAATTACTTTACTTTGGCACTTTTTTGGGTCAGATATACAGTTAAACTCTTATAATATACAGGTTGTTGTTTTTTTTCCTCTTTGCATGGTCTCCACTTCTTACAAATGCTAATCCATGCATTGCATCTCGCCTGGATAAATGCAATGCATTCCATTTTGTCCAGCCAGTCCACCTTTAACCATATCTAGTTTGGAAAAATGCTGCTGTTTATCTCCTTACTGGTGTTCTGGCACAGGTTGTCTTTAAAGACTGAGGTAATTTTTTATGTATTTTTGACATTCACATATGCTGAAACTATTGTCCCAAAATGCTTAAATCGATTTCTGTGCAGGACTTTGATTTTCCACCTGGTATTGCACAAGGTGAATCCAACACTTTGTTCAAAAAAGGTGGGCCAGACACAAACACTGATTAAATGTTTTTTAAGACTTGCCTGCTACAGATATGCTTCATGTTTCTAGTATGATTAGATTACACTAGTTTTTATTTTGAATGTAGAGATGAGATTCAGCTGCTGAACAATAGAGGGGTGGATCTCTTCTAATGGGGTGTAGGGCCCTCTGCCACGCCCAAATCTATAAACCAAAAGCTTCATATTTTGTTGCATACATTTTGGGTGGTTGGAATGTTAACGTAAAATTATAATTGAAAGTGGCCCTCAGTCTTGCATCTTTCTATTTTTCTGTATGTGACCCAAAGAGGCAAAAGTTTAGATGAGCCAGGACAATGTGGCAGATGTGTTGGTGAAATTTTAACCTGTGCTCTTGTCTTGGTTGCTGCAGCATTAATAAAGGCATGGAAGTTTTATGCAACTTCTATCTGACCACAGCAAACATAACGCCCACGGGTTAAATAAAACATGCTTATTAATCTTTAAGAAGTACTACTTCTTCAGTTACTTCGAGCATTCAGTCTTTATCTAGTGAGAATTTGTGTTGGTTCAGAGACCATGTTAACCAGCAAGAAGACTGGGGGAAAAAAAAAATAAAAATTCATGGCTCATCTGTCTGCCTAACAAAGTCAATATTACAGTTTACAAGAACAGTAAATAGCGTTAACTGCAGACCAGTGATGATAAAACTGCAGCTGATTCCAATTAACAGAATCATCATCAGGCTGATTATGAATCAGCTGTGTTAAAAAAGGGAAATATCCAAAACCTGCAGGACTTCAGCCCTTGAGGACTGGATCTCACCATCCCTGCTGTAGACAATTTTGTCTTCGTGTTACTATGCAAGATTTGATTGACTGTCTAGTCATACTGTAATGCTATTTGAATATAAAATTAGCAGTATTTTACCACATTGGTAGTTTCCACAGAATAAAAATTTAGACAACCAAGTCATGTCCTAAAGTAACCAGTGCTCGAGTGAAGGATTTAGGCTACTTTACCCACCTGTTGAAACACCCAAAAAGTTTCATGTTAACACTAATTTGGACAGATTTCCCATCATGTAAAGCAATTTGATTAGTTGAGATCAATAACACATTTTTCTGAAGTAAAATGTGCCTTGGCTCAATCTTAATCAGAAAAGAGTCACTCTAATTTTCTTACCTTTAGTTTGTTGCTTCAACATAGAATCCAAAGACTGGAGAAGTTAAAAAGTCTTCTTGAGTGAAACATCATTGGCAGGGACATCTATAGAAAATGGGGAGGAAGTGGGAAAATAAATGATTACAGAAAATCTCATTCAAAGATCATGTTCTCAACTGGCACACCTGCACATTGGATCCAGCTTGTGTTGCGCCAAATGAAAAACAAAGGACTCACTTGAGCTTTTGGTGAAACAAACATTCAATTTCTAACACAAATTTAATAATAATAATAATAACAATAATAATAATAACAATAATAATAATCCACATTACCTCCACCTATCAAGAGGGCATTCACTAGAACAACCAAGAGCCAAACAGTAGCCATCGCTTCCATGACAGTTGCGAGAAGGATGGATTAGATTAGCTTTTAAATTAAACTATTGTTGCATTCTCTGTAATTTCTTAATGTGCAACTAATGTAGCATTTGATTTAGGGTGGGATGAAGTCAAACGTTCAACCCAAAAAGTGGAAACTGATGACAAAAAGGACTCCTTCAGCCATGACCATGAAAACCACAACATGACGGAGGACCACCAGAGCAAACCTCAGAGCCACAACCTGACAAAGGAGCGCCAGAGCCACAACATGACCGAGGAGGCCCAGAGCAATGCTCAGATCCACAACATGACAAAGGAGCGCCAGAGCGACACCCAAAGCTACAATATGACCAAGAAGGATCAAAGCAATGCCCAGAGCCATAACATGAGCGAGGACCGCCACAACGACACTCGGAGCTTTGATTCATGGTTCACGGAGCACATCTTCAACAATTATTTGCGAAGCCCCAATCACCAGAGTGATGACAGTCTTAAACTGAGTAGCGACATGAGTGATAGAATGGAAGAGGACTCCGCAGATGTGTTGCTAGTCTGCATCTGTTGAATTAAACGGCTTAAATTTGATTTTCTAAGTGGCTTTTTACCTTGGCCCTTTTTGGGGGGAGGGGGGGGGGCAACATATGTAACAAAAGGGACTCATCAAAATTGTATTGTAGGAAACTTCCCATATTTCTGATGGGTTTAAGATTTGTTGACCCTGTAGAGCAGGTTTCCCCTATCCTGTTCAAGAACTGGAGTCCTCCAGGTTTGAGATGTTTCCGTCTTCACTTCTCATTCTAAAGATCAGGATTGTGATAAGATTTCTGAGTCAGATGTGTTGGAGGACAGAAACCTCTAAAACCTGTATGACCCTCCCGATTTGAGGACCAGGAATGGGGAATCAATGTCGCACGATCAATCACATTTTATATCTGTTTTAAATGTACAATAATTTTTTTCTAAGTTATCATACTCTTAACAAAAGTGGGGAAAAAAATGTTAATAGAAATAGTGCAAATACATTTTTGTCGATAGCCGTCAATGGCAGTGAAAGTTAAGCTGCACAGGTGAGGATACATGTTCGCCTAATAAAACAACACATGGTTGACTAGTTGCAAAGCATTTTCAGTGAAGCATTTTACAAAAAACATTTTGAGCATTACAGTAAGTTATCTGTAGCCGAGTGCTGAAAAAGTAACAGTGTCTTCTGGAATTGTGTAACCACCAAGGGTACAAAGTGGTAAAGTCAGAAGCACTGAGATATAGTAGTGTCACTTGTTTTGGCCAACTGAACTGAAAAGTGTTGTCTATAAATCTATTTGGGATGAATAATAGCTAATATAGATAACAATGACTACAATTGTTTAATTTTTCTCTGTTGTCTGTTTAGTTATGCAACAGCCACTCTGGAGTACATAACTTTTTAGCCATTGACTCTCGTTAATTTTAATTTAATTTAAGACTTAGGTATAGAGTTTACTGGTAAACAAAATGATCAGGCAGAGCAGCCTTTTCATCAAATCTGGTTCTCTTCATCTTTTTCAATTCAGAAAGCATTGTGTTCTTGTGTTCCCCATCTCCACACATCTTAAGGAAGTGTTTCATTACTTTTGCTAGATAGCTATTTGTGCTGGACTAGAATTGCTTAATTTGGCATTGCATAGGACACTGACTCCCATCACTCAACTCAGCTCTATTTACAACAGAGCACTTTACAACCACCGCTGTTTTCTGAAGATGGAACTCAGCGGCAGCACAGCATGTACAACCAAAACAGCATATGCCCCCGAATGGAACCCTGTGGAACACCATATGTTACATTATACATGGGAATTCATATTGCTTATACTTGTCTTACCATTTTTTGCTCGACATAGTATGAAGGGATTACAATAAGAAATGACTATGTACTATCACAACAGCCACAAGTCGACCATAGAGCGCATCAACGTCCCTGCAGCACAGATAGGCCAAGTATCACCTGTATCTACCCCGGTAAAGAACCACGGTTCGTACTGATATCCACAATCAATTTAATCCTCATCCATCATGAAACAGTTACGGAACACCGTGAAAACTAAGAACAAAGACATTGCACGTATTTAAAATCAATATTTACAGTCATTTCTTTAACTCAAACGTTCATAAATAAAACATAAACATACTGTGTGCGCCCTGTTAACCAGTAGTAGATAAATTGTAGATAAAAGTCTATCACGCGATTATCTTTTGTCTCTTTCCAGTGATGTATTTGACTCTTTTGTCTCGTCTCTCTCTTGCGATATCTTTCTCTCTTTCGTCCTGTCTTTCTGAAACTTTCTAGCAGCTTCTAAACTTTTTGACCCAAATGGAAGTGATTGTTCAGAAGATAATCTCAAAATAAATCCTTTCACTAAGATAAACGGAAAAACTAAACCATGAAAGGTTTTTAACCTTACGCTTCCGGGTCATGTTGGCGCAGCACGTCTGCGACACGGGCTCCGTGGAAAGCTTCTGCTAAAATCCTGTGCAGAGGAGCTCACAGCGGCATGGCAGCCCATCTTCCAGAGATCTGTGGACTCACACTCCATTCCCAGCCTCTGGAAAAAATCAGTAATCACCCCGGTTCCTAAAAAACAATGTCCTGTGGTCAATAATGACTTCAGGCCTGTGGCTCTAACTTCCATTGTCATGAAGTGTTTCGAGAGGCTGATGGTGACTCTGCTCAGGGGGGAGGTGGATGCACACTTAGACTCCCTTCAGTTTGCCTACAAGCGGGGTCGCGGCACTGACGATGCTATCAACAGCATCACACATCTGGTCAGCAAACACCTGGACGGTCCTAAAGCTTATGCACGTGTGTTGTTCGTTGACTTTAGCTCAGCGTTCAACACAATGCAGCCACACCTGCTTTTGGGTAAACTGAAGGAGATGAATGTGAACCCGTACATCTCGAGGTGGTATCACTCCTTCCTGACACAGCGCACACAGCAAGTCAGGGTCAACAGCTCCCTCTCGGAACCCAGATTGATAAGCACAGGCGCCCCACAGGGCTGCGTCAGCTCCCCGGTCCTCTTCACGTTGTACACAAATGATTGTGTGACATCACACCCAGAGAACTTTATCATTAAGTTCTCTGATGACACAGCTATCGTCAGCTTGCTGCAGGCCGGCGGTAGCCCACTGGACTATTTCTCAGAAATAGAAAAATTTGTCCAGAGGTGTGACCAGAATCATCTTGTGCTCAATGTGGGGAAGACAGAAGAGGTGATATTTGATCCAAAAACTGTTGGTGACCACAGGCCAGTCGTCATTAAAAGCAATCACATCAGCCAGGTGGCTTCATACAGGTATCTGGGGGTCCACATTGACAACTCACTCAGCTGGAGGGTTGTTGGGTCTGATATTACAGATCCCCTTAGTTACTGACCGTGCACCAAGGAAAAAGGAGGCAGAAGCTGTTGCTTTGTTTTATTGCAACCGCGGCTGGGAGAGGAGAGGAGACGCGAGACCTTAACTCACGCTCGGCTCCGTCCGACTCTCTCTCCTCCCCCGGCCACCTCGTCGCTTTTATTACAGTTAAGTTTCAGTTTCGTTTCATACGTCATGGAAAAATACAAAACATTAGAGAAAGTTGAGCGGCGCCTCTAAACGACAGTTGATAATATAAAAACATAACATATATACAGGATATTCTTTAAAATACACATAATGTTAAGACTACTGTTTTAAGCAACTTCACAAGGGTACATGTTGGAAGTCTCTGCTCCAAACTCCAACAGCGTCTCTATTTCCTACGCAGACTGAGGGTCTATGGAGTGGAGCAGAGGATCATGCTGTTGTTCTACCGGGCTGCATTGGAAAGTATCATCAGATACGGCAACCTGACTGTGCAGTCAAGGTCACAGATTGCCGGTCTGGTGCGGACTGCCATGAAGATCATGGGGGTCAGGAATCATCCTTCCCTACAGATGCTTTATGAGCGGTCCGTCACCGGACTGGCACAGAAAATTGTTACTGACCCGACTCACATTCTGCATCATGAGTTACAGCTACTGCCTTCCGGCAAGAGATTCAGAGCCCCCAGAACCAGGCTGAACCGCGACAAGAACTCATTCCTGCCGACATCTATCAAACTGCTTAACAACCGACATTAACATTAACATTAACTCAGTGCAATAAGATATATGGTGCAATGTTGTGTGTGTGGAATATATGCAGCCGTGCTGTACATACTCATGTGTATATATATATGTATATATATAGGAGTGTGTGTGTGTATATGGATGTGTGCAGTCCTCATGTATGTACTTCTCTACACATGTATACTTCTGTGAAGACTTCTGGGAAGTCTTCTACTTATTGCTGCACTTCTTATTTAACTTTAATTTTATCTCTTTCTATTCTGTTGTTTTTTCTTTACTGTAAACTGCAGCTGGACGGAGTCCAGGAAAAAGTTCCCCACGGGGAAAATAAAAGTATATCGTACCGTATCGTATCGTAACTGTATTTGCAAATTGACAGTCAAATAAGTACACCTACTTAAAATATTGAACTTAAAGATTGCATACTTTCATTGTCATGGCAACCAATCAAGGACAATATTTGCGCCAGCTACATCACCTGCAGTCAATGATGGCCAAGCGTGACGTCCATCCATCCATTTACTACCGCTTATCCGGGGTCGGATCACTCGGATTGTTTTAGGAGAGATGCCCAGACTTTCCTCTCCCCAGCCAGTTCGACCAGCTCCTCTGGTGGGGTCCCAAGGCCAGCTGAGAGACAGTCTCTCCAGTGTGTCCTGGGTTGTCCCCCGCCGGTGGGACATGACCGGAACACCTCTCCAGAGAGGCATCCGAACCAGAGGCCCGAGCCACCTCAACTGGCTCCTCTCCACATGGAGGAGTAGCTGCTCGACCCTGAGTTCCCCCCGGATGATCAAGCTTCTCACCCTAAGGGAGAGCCCAGACACCCTGCGGAGGGAAGTCATTTTGGCCGCTTGTATCCGGGATATTGTTTTTTTCCGGTCATGACCCACAGTTCGTGACCGTAGGTGAGGGTATAGAAACATAGATCGACCGAAGCGTGACATAATCACAAATCTTTGTAGCTTATAGGCTACCTGACTCGTTTTAAGAGTTTTTGACGACAAAATTGAAAGCACTCATAACAAAAAAGGAAAACAGTGGTCAGATAGAAGTTGCATAAAACATCCATGCCTTTATTAATGCTGAAACCAAGACAAGAGCACAGGTTAAACTTTCAGCAACACATCTGCCACATTGTCCTGGCTCATCCAAACTTTTGCCTCACTGGGCCACATACAGAAAAATAGAAAGATGCAAGACTGAGGGCCACTTTGAATTATAATTTTACGTTAACATTCCAACCACCCAAAATGTATGCAACAAAATATGAAGCTTTTGGTTTATAGATTTGGGGGTGGCAGAGGGCCCTACACCCCATTAGAAGAGATCCACCCCTCTATTGTTCAGCAGCTGAATCTCATCTACATTAAAAATAAAAACTAGTGTAATGAAGCTTATCTGGAGCAGACAAGTCTTAAAAAAACATTTAATCAGTGTTTGTGTCTGGCCCACCTTTTTTGAACAAAGTGTTGGATTCACCTTGTGCAATACCAGGTGGAAAATCAAAGTCCTGCACAGAAATCGATTTAAGCATTTTGGGACAATAGTTTCAGCATATGTGAATGTCAAAAACACATAAAAAATTACCTCAGTCTTTAAAGACAACCTGTGCCAGAACACCAGTAAGGAGATAAACAGCAGCATTTTTCCAAACTAGATATGGTTAAAGGTGGACTGGCTGGACAAAATGGAACGCATTGCATTTATCCAGGCGAGATGCAATGCATGGATTAGCATTTGTAAGAAGTGGAGACCATGCAAAGAGAAAAAAAACAACAACCTGTATATTATAAGAGTTTAACTGTACATCTGACTTATGTCCACCATCACTCCCCAAAAAAGTGCCAAAGTAAAATAATTGTCAAGCAAATGAAAGGTTAAAGAAGACCATGCCTTTATTAAAGCCGCAGCCATCAAGACAAGAGCACGTCAAATATTCACTGACACAACATCTGCCACGTCATCCTCCATTCTGTCACTTTCATCCTCCAGGCTCATGTTGCCGCTGGCGTGGTGGTCCTCCTGGCTCATGTTGCCGCTGGCGTGGTGGTCCTCCAGGCTCATGTTGCCGCTGGCGTGGTGGTCCTCCAGGCTCATGTTGCCGCTGGCGTGGTGGTCCTCCAGGCTCATGTTGCCGCTGGCGTGGTGGTCCTCCAGGCTCATGTTGCCGCTGGCGTGGTGGTCCTCCAGGCTCATGTTGCCGCTGGCGTGGTGGTCCTCCTGGCTCATGTTGCCGCTGGCGTGGTGGTCCTCCAGGCTCATGTTGCCGCTGGCGTGGTGGTCCTCCAGGCTCATGTTGCCGCTGGCGTGGTGGTCCTCCAGGCTCATGTTGCCGCTGGCGTGGTGGTCCTCCAGGCTCATGTTGCCGCTGGCGTGGTGGTCCTCCAGGCTCATGTTGCCGCTGGCGTGGTGGTCCTCCAGGCTCATGTTGCCGCTGGCGTGGTGGTCCTCCTGGCTCATGTTGCCGCTGGCGTGGTGGTCCTCCTGGCTCATGTTGCCGCTGGCGTGGTGGTCCTCCTGGCTCATGTTGCCGCTGGCGTGGTGGTCCTCCTGGCTCATGTTGCCGCTGGCGTGGTGGTCCTCCTGGCTCATGTTGCCGCTGGCGTGGTGGTCCTCCTGGCTCATGTTGCCGCTGGCGTGGTGGTCCTCCTGGCTCATGTTGCCGCTGGCGTGGTGGTCCTCCTGGCTCATGTTGCCGCTGGCGTGGTGGTCCTCCTGGCTCATGTTGCCGCTGGCGTGGTGGTCCTCCTGGCTCATGTTGCCGCTGGCGTGGTGGTCCTCCTGGCTCATGTTGCCGCTGGCGTGGTGGTCCTCCTGGCTCATGTTGCCGCTGGCGTGGTGGTCCTCCTGGCTCATGTTGCCGCTGGCGTGGTGGTCCTCCTGGCTCATGTTGCCGCTGGCGTGGTGGTCCTCCTGGCTCATGTTGCCGCTGGCGTGGTGGTCCTCCTGGCTCATGTTGCCGCTGGCGTGGTGGTCCTCCTGGCTCATGTTGCCGCTGGCGTGGTGGTCCTCCTGGCTCATGTTGCCGCTGGCGTGGTGGTCCTCCTGGCTCATGTTGCCGCTGGCGTGGTGGTCCTCCTGGCTCATGTTGCCGCTGGCGTGGTGGTCCTCCTGGCTCATGTTGCCGCTGGCGTGGTGGTCCTCCTGGCTCATGTTGCCGCTGGCGTGGTGGTCCTCCTGGCTCATGTTGCCGCTGGCGTGGTGGTCCTCCTGGCTCATGTTGCCGCTGGCGTGGTGGTCCTCCTGGCTCATGTTGCCGCTGGCGTGGTGGTCCTCCTGGCTCATGTTGCCGCTGGCGTGGTGGTCCTCCTGGCTCATGTTGCCGCTGGCGTGGTGGTCCTCCTGGCTCATGTTGCCGCTGGCGTGGTGGTCCTCCTGGCTCATGTTGCCGCTGGCGTGGTGGTCCTCCTGGCTCATGTTGCCGCTGGCGTGGTGGTCCTCCATAGCATCATTCTGGGCTGCCAGTTGGGAAGAAAAGTTGCCATTCAGATAATTTAAAAACAGGTCACTACAGTCATGATTTCCAACCACTATGCCAGCGATGCAGAACTATTAAAATGTGCTTCCACTAGATGGCAGAAGGTACAATAATCTGTGTCCATCCACCTGTTGGCATAATACTACATTCAGTTAACTTTCTGAAGTTTTGAATAAATTGTCAACATTTTCGATGAAACACTTAAATATCTTCAAGAAAACCTTGCACGTGCTAGAGTTATGCATTAATTCTTGCACAAATTTGTTTTGGTTTAGGCTTGCCTTTCAATCCAACATGACCGTTTCAATCAAACGGAACCAGGCAGTCCAATGGCCAAACACCCAATTTTTTCCTCACCTTTATTTTGCAGCTTCATTACAGAATTCAAAGCGTGCAGAAGTTCAAAAGCCCCCTCAAGTGAAACATCATTGGACGTCACATCTGTAGAAATTACAAGTCTTAGTTATCACAAACAGAGATTTGATTAATCAAATGTTACCTAGCACAGCTTCCTTTTTAAGACCAGCATTGGACTCATCTGATGTAGCATCAGCTAGAAAACAAAGACCTCCTTTAAGCATTTGGGGAAATAAACATTAACTGCAACACAAAATTGATTAAAAACATTGTTAACCACTACCTGTGTCAATCAAGAGTGCATGCGCCAGCACAACCAAGAGCCAAACAGCAGCCATCATTTCACTGAAATGATTTCAGTGAGAGTTATGAAGAGCACAGACAGCATGTGCTTTTATAGCAGGTGCCTCAGATGCTAATTATTGCCAATTAACAGCAGCTGTGGTCATCTGTCACCTGCTATAAAAGCTCATGCGGTCTGTGCTCTTCACAACTGTCACTGAAATGATGGCTGCTTGTTGGCTCAGGGTTGTGCTGGCGGGGCCTGGTGCATGCGCTCTTGATGGACACAGGTAGTGATGGGCAAATGAAGCTTTTGTGAAGCAGTGAACCACTTCAGCCAATTGTTTTGAAAATAGGTTCATTACTCGAAGCTTCAGTTACAGCGACCTCTACTGGTAAACTGCAAGGCTGCAGTGGATTTAAAGCATCTTTGCTTTGAAAATTCTTTGATGGACTCACACTAAGACCGAATAGCATGTTCTATTGACAAATAAAGACTGATGAATGTGTGTATTTTGTTATTGAGGAGAAAGTGCTGGTAAAATATGGCATAGGTTGGGTGTGCTTGTGTAACTGACAGGGGGTCATGGGGTTCAAAGATTTTTATTGAGGTACATTATTTTTTCCACTGTTTTTGGATTGAGCTGGTTTCTTTTCTTTTTTTTAGCATTTGGGGAAATGAACATTAATAAACATTAATTGCAAACAAAAAGCATCTTGCTCTTTTTGCACTTAGCCCTTTATCGATATGGGGCGTCATGCGCATTATTATGACAAGAACGCTTTGAATTGTAATTGCCAGCGATTTGCAGGTGTTCTAATGAATAGGCCTTTCGATGTCATTGTTTCATTCAACGCCACCCAAAACGTGCCTTTACAAGCAAACGCGATGACAAGATGTCAAAGGAAAACTTTGAAAACTCTCACTAGACGAGGCATGTGACGTGTCGCGTTTCGATCATGAAAGACAGCGTTCTTTTTTTTCTTCCAGTGGTTCCAAATCACTTTTATTTCGATAACGCACTTTATTCTAGGCAATTAATTTCCTATGAAAAAACATGCGAAAACTTCTACATGATTCCAACAAACGCAACATGGAGCTTCTTGCCAAGCCACAGGTCAATGATACGTTTGAACGAGATGAACTGACTTGAAGACAAACTTAATGGAGCAGCGACAAGACATTTTCATGCAAATTAAGTAGGATATTTACTGACATGCCAAGGTCAAGCTCAGCCCAAAGGTGATGACGAGCGTCCACGCAGAAGGCTTCCTCATCTTGTTCGTCTTGTTCTTGTTGTTGCGCAGATGCATCAGATCGAGACAGTCTGTACAGTTTCGGACGATGCTGTGTGCAGGCGACAAGTGACCAGTCCACTGCCTGTGAGTGTTCAGACTGAGCTATAATGGGATCCGCCCTCAGCCATGCCCAAGCGCGACTTGACGGCAGACGCTTTGTTTACTTTGATTGTGCAAAGTATGACCTAAAAGTGGTTATAGATCATTTTCAGGCAATCTACTTGTTCAAGTCAGCCAATATCAAGTAATAGAGATGAGTTCACAGCAGGGCTTACTTTTGGAAGCTGAGAGCAAATTCTTGGGGAGTGATTCATGCTGCCACTTTGGTACAAAGTTATGAAATATTGCATTTGCTGTAATTATTTTTCATAATGTCAGGATTTTTTGTTACTGAGTAGCCTATCATGTATCATCATATTTGTTTATGTGAAGACATGGATCATGTGAAAGATTTTTCACTGTACTTAGGAAATCGATATCAACATTGAAGGTATTATTTGATTACTATATTAAGTGTAATCTTTGCGTGTTCAAAATAATTGAAAAATGAGATCTGATGAAGAAGCCTTCTTTATAAAGAATTTATTTTAAGAGCTCTTAAAAGACACAAGACATGCTTACATTCAAAGGTGATGTTAAGCCTCCAGTGTGTCCATATGAAAAACACACAGTCGCTTTATAGATGAAAAAAAGCATACTCCTCCTCTGAGGCTGGACAAAGGGTTAGCAATTATAATAGACAGACAAGTGATTTATTGACATGTTTACTCCAGTTTCGTCCAAAGCCGGAAATATATGATTAGATAGGTACTACCATGCGACCTAGACTCCCTCAGACCCACAGTGTTATCACCCTGAGAACTTGAGAACATGCCCCCCCACTGCATTCCTATCTCACCAGCTGGAAGGGAGTGAAAAGTGTTATTCATTACACTACAGTTATATGTCCAATATATTTCACACAAACATTATCACAGTTATATGGCATCTACAGTATATACTATAAGTAGATTCATAAACAGTAAAAATATGCATAGAAAATGTTAAATGTCTTCAGTCCCTCAATGAACAAAATATATTTGTTCAAAATAAGACATTAAATCCCTTAGAAATAGTCTAGAGAAAAATTCCAGCCGGATCTTCATCTGATGTCGCCACCGCGGTCATAGCTTTAGAAGTTACAGATTCAACCATCATATAAGACGACTTGTTTTGTACATCTTGCTTTTCAATGGCTGTGGCAATAAGCCGCGTGCACAACGATCTCAAACAAGGAATACAGCAACAACCGCAAGTTGTCAAGAAAGCTGAAACCAAATTTTTATATCTTCCAAAAACATCCATCCAGTTATCCAAATTGACGTATCAATACCGGACTGCTCTTTCATTTTTTTATTAAGTGTTCGGAGTCCCTCAATGGCATTGGTTAAACTTCCACCCGGTGCAGTGTTATTAGGAATAAAAGTACAACATTGTTTTCCGAACATTGAACAAACACCACCCCTTTCTGCAAGTAACATATCAAGGGCTATACGATTCCGATTTAGTCATTTTAGGTTGTTCTGTCTTACTCATGGTTTTATAAATGCAAATTAAAATTGGAAAATAGGGATCAGTTCCAGAGAACCATGCCCACAGCATTAGGCCATAACAAAAGGTGTTATTTATGGTTACATTAGGTGGCCGGATATTACCTTCAGGAAGAACAAAAATTAATTTGAATTGATGTCCCATTCTTCTCAATGTTACTCTCTTGCTAAAAAAAAAAAACTGCCTCACCACTGGAACCTGACGGCCAGTATCGGCCACTTTGGGTGGTAATGAAGGTGCTCCAGTCCAGTCGTAAAACACTACCTGTCAAATACCACCAGTACTTGAGCCAAAGGCCCCCCTTCGTCGGCCCCCCACTACTAAATCCCTTCAAATATTTAATGGGGAGTTTGACAGATGTGTTTGTGTTAGGAGCAACGGTCAGGACAATTGAGTTATTATACGCCCAGTTCATTATCCATTGGAATTTGGGTAGAAATAACATTTCTTTTACCGGTGTGTTGTATTCAAACTCACGTCAAGGGGTTTCATGAAAAACCAAAATGGCACAACAATTAACAAGAGAAAAACCGAGAAAAACCGTCACAATGCAGCAATTAGTAGCAGAGTTCTTCATCGAAGCCATCTTGAGAAGAAGTTCTTTCGTCGAAGGAGAAGGATGTTTGTCAGTCGTTGGTTGATGATTTATTTATTTTTTTTAGAGGCGTTGTCAGTCTTTTTCCGAACCCTGGCTCACTGCCAGAGATCGCAGGAAAGGTCACGGGACTTCATTCCCTGTGTGACTCTATCCTTGTGAATTGATGAAAAGGGGCATGTGACTCAAATCACCATTGAGTGATTTCTCCTTCAAACAGCAGATTGACACTTGGTCAGCTTTTCCCATGGAAAAGGCACTACAATGAATCTCCTTCCAGGACCTCCTACGCTGCAGCTTCCCTCCTTGGACAGCTTGTCAGGTAGACACTGGAAACGGCGTGGTGGGGCTCGGTGAGATGGCTCCAACTGGTGTGGGCGTAGATCATCAGACGGTTGCCCTTGGTGGCAGCGTTGAACCAGAACCAGCCAGCCTTGTAGATGAGAGATGATACCAAGTATCTCCTTTCCGATACAAGCGCACCGCACAGGATGTACGCTCCTTGACCTTAAGTGGACCTAGCCAATGAGGACAAGACCATTTCCGTTTAGTTACTTTCAACCACACATATTCACAATCACTTATTTTTGAAGGAACATCTGTTTAACTTAGAGAATGTAGACACTATCTCTTTAATTACCGGGGGCCTCTCAACGTGTGACTCCCTCAGCGGAACATTGGGGGTGGGAAACAGCCTGTTTTTATGACCCTCAAAAGGAGTCCAGCCTTTTTATGTCTTATGAAGTTTTTGTTTTTTCAAATGGGTTCGTCTAATCCAATATTCCTAAGAAGCCCTTATAATAGTAGATAATGATTAATCAAATATTTTACCATGATATTTACTGTTGTACATTTAGCATAAATGTGCTTTTTTATAATACATCAAATTTCTGTATTTTTTACGCTGGTTTTTATTATAGCAGTGTAAATCATTTAAAAACAACATCATCTTAACCCAAAACTGCTCATGTCCGGCCGGGCCATAAACAGTCTGAGAAGAGCTTTATATATATTTATACCTTTAATAAACACTGCAGTCCTACAGTTCATTTTTACAACTTGTCTCATAAAATAATGTCCACCAGGTGTCCCAATGTTCCTTCCACACCTAAATGGCAAATTCCATGGGCTCTAGAAATTATACTTTTCAATTGTTTCTGAAATTGAATATACTTACCTTATTTCTGCTATTCGGGTTGTCTTTTGTCATCTTTGTAGAACTTACTTTCCTCCAAGTCAAATCCTCTCCATTCTCCATCTGTGAATTAATTCACTCACATACTATAGAAGTATCACCTCATTCAGACTAACTTATAGTCCTATATTGATTTAATTCAACATGAACTGTTTGTGTGCATACCTTCCTTCGTGACACACACAGACAGACCAGTAACTGACTCCCTCATCTGATAAAGATCAATTTTGATCATTTCAGACCTGAATGTGAAAACTGCAGCCGCTTACAAATTGCTGCTTCAAAAAGGGAAAAAAAACTGACACCTTGTGTCCTGTTGATAATAAAAACCAAATTGGGGCAATTTGGCCAACACCAAGACTACAGGAGCAGATCCTGCTTAGCTTGCAACAATTCATAAAAACAAAAGCCCTTGAGGCGCAAATTTGAATCCTGTCCAGGCAACACAGGGTGAGGAAAAACCCCCAAAACAAACTAACTATAAAATAAGATAAAAGATCAAAATACCTACTTCAAATAAACCAAAAAGTAATCTTAAAATGCTAATTATCCTCCCCTCTTCTACAGAGTAGCGGGGCTTGTAAAACACAGTAGGCAACTTTGCAGATCATGACCCATTTAAAAATCAGTGCTGCGACCTTAATCAAAAATTTAAAAATTTTAACCAGCAATTTTGCCGTAAGTGTTCCACATCTGAGTCCAATCCAGAAGCTAAAATTTAAAAGGAAAATGGGCAAAAATTAGAAGACCAAATCCAACAAGCATCAAACAACGGAAAATATAGTATTAAAGATTAGAATACATTTTATACTACCCTAATTCACATAAGCCGTTCTCAATTTCCGAAACTACGTTGCTATAGATCACATCTCCTTTTCCGACACAGTACAGAGTGCAAACTGTACTCAAAACAGACCAAAATATGACTCAAAGGCTGATCTCAGATGACTCGAACTTTGAGTCCACACTGGAGTTCATATTCCTTCCTGTCCTTGTTGATAGCAGTTTATGCAGGGCAAAGTTCAAAGCAGGCCTTAGCTGTCACTGGAGACCCCTGACAGTTTCATCAGGACGGCTGTGATGAGAGTTTGAGATGTCTGCTCAAAGAGTTGATGGACATTTTGCTCAGATAATTCATAAGAGTCATTGAACAGTCTCATGGCGAGCGGATTTGCAGTATACCATCCTTTTCGCAGTCCGTGTGATCACTTCCCCCCCGAAAGTGACCATTGTTCAGTTCGCCGTCCACTCTGTGCCCAACAGCCAGGTAATTCCAGCACGTTGGAGACACCCAAGAACAACACCTCTCGTCAAAGATTGAACCTACCTGAAACACTTATACACTCGGAACAGACAGAGGGAGATGAGATCATAGCAAGAGATTTATATGCTTGTTATAATTAAAAAAATAATAATTTTCTCAAAAAATATGTATTTTGTAGTTTCATCTAAATGTGTTCTACATTATAGCAAGTAGTATTACTATATTTACGCATATGTCTACCATAGACTTCTTCTTCATTACATGTTACCTCAAATTTAAGAAAATGTGACAGCTGTCAGTCACCCTGGCCACTTGGAGGAAAGTCCTCTCCAGACTTCTAGAATGGGACTCAGATAAGGACAAAGGTTAAATCATTTTCACACCTACGAATGAGTTATCAGAGATGCAGGGGAAATCAAAAAATCAAAAATGAAAAGTCTATTTCAATTAAAATTTGGTTTTATTACTTATTCAACTATATTAAAATTTGGTTTTATTACTCATTCAACTATAAAAAACACAGATCTGATTTTTTTTTTTTAAAAATAATATGGATAGTGGCCTGTAGGTATCATCTAGACCTCTTTATCTTTCCGCATTCTTCTCTTACCTAGAAAAAAGAAAAGCTCCCATTACAGGACACATTGCCCTCTGACTCCTATTTTCCACACAAATCCCCCTCCTCTCTTCTAAGACACAGGGAAGGAGCAGAAAAAGGGGGAGGGAAAATCACATTCAAAACCTATTTTTTCTTCTTTTTTTTTCTACATTCCTATACGAAAAACAAACGCCATTATCACACCAGTCTTTTCTACTCAAAAACAACACCAAACATACAGTTAAAGATTTTAAAGAAAAACAAATGAAATATCCATCCACACATTTCTTATTCACAATTACAGATTCAGTTAACTTCCAAACCACCCGGATAGCCCCCACTTTCCTTATCTAGGTCTCATTCGATTACTCAACAATTCTCTCAACTTTTTCAAACTTTTGGGGCACATACGCACACACATACCAACTAGAAAAATTCCCATTATAATCACACAATTGACCCTAGTCATTTTATAACAAAAAACATTCTCTCCTAATCACACAAGTCACACATGCTCCAGATTAGTACGCCATCTAGAACCAATAGACTGTGGAATCTCCGCATGCCGAGCCAATTCCAATCCGAAAAATTTTGCCTTATTTAATCTATTTTCCGGGTCATGTCTCATTTCCAACAATTTTAAGCTGGCGGAGATTTTAGCCTAGCATTCGCCACGCGTTCATCAAACACGTTGCCGTTAGCCGAGCCGTGGCTAGCGGACTCGCTCAACACAGCTTTACGAGCAACTTTCACAGAGCTGCCCAAAGCAAGCATTCTAGCGTTAACCAACATTTGGTCCACGACCTTACATTGTCGTCTCACTTTTTCCATTTAAAGAAAATATAGATGTGTTTTTCACGGAGTCAATCAGCATTTGGCGCTGTTTTATACAAGCAAGCTCTACAGACTTCATTAATGCAATCAGACATGTCTCAGATTTTAACGGTGGGAACCAACCTTTATCACAATTAGTCCGCATCCATTCATTTAAAAGATTTTTCATCTTTCGCCGTCGCCGTGGTGGCAGCGCTTCAGCCATGACGAGCGTTGCGGCCGTGACTTGTTCGCTTAGCGAGAGGCTTTGAGTATGGACCGGAAGCTTATGCAAATCAAACCACCCTGAGTCTCGGTCAAAAATGTCGTCCATTATATGTAGTAATTTAGTCGTTATAATATTTATAAAGTCAGTGATGTCTCACTTATGATACTACAATACAACAGATCAAAACTATTCTCATTAATCCCCCCAAAAATTATTATTATATATATTTTTAGAAAAAGAAAAAGAAAAAACGAAACAGAAATCAAATATCTTTTTTGCGCGACTTACTAAAATACTTATCCGGATCTTCGCGGGCGGCTTTTCACACATCACCGAACCGTGAAAATACACGGACGGGCAATATCACACCAAACCGTAGCGATATACGGCGTTTAAAAGCTCTCGCTCCGTGTGATCAATACGGGCGGCTTTAAATCAACACAACAGACACACACCGAGGAATTATGTCCCACGGTCTAATAATCCACAGCACACACATCGTAGAATTATATCAATACGAGCGGCTAATACACTCCCAGCACCCACACTGTGTAAATGATATTACACAGGCGGCTTATCCACACAGCCTATTCCACCGCGGAACAAATCTCATATGCCGTTTCCGAACGGCGGAGCGCTCCCACTTGACGTCACTTCCGTATACCATGGGCTTCCCATGCATGGTTCAATGTCGTAGTAATTTTCAAACTCGAGGACTTTCGCGTCCCTCCGTAAAAAAAAAAAATACGACTTTAAAACCCCCTAACTAAATACAATTTGGTACGGACGTAATGCAGCTCTGAGTAATCCCAAACAAACAGAATTTCTCTACGTGGATAATTTGTCCACTCACCTTGTTAATATTTGCGCATTTAGAAATTCAGTTGTCCAAGATCATCACAGCTGTTGCAAAAACGTCCCAATTTGCCGCCGTCGAGGGTCACCAATTGAAGGTATTATTTGATTACTATATTAAGTGTAATCTTTGCGTGTTCAAAATAATTGAAAAATGAGATCTGATGAAGAAGCCTTCTTTATAAAGAATTTATTTTAAGAGCTCTTAAAAGACACAAGACATGCTTACATTCAAAGGTGATGTTAAGCCTCCAGTGTGTCCATATGAAAAACACACAGTCGCTTTATAGATGAAAAAAAGCATACTCCTCCTCTGAGGCTGGACAAAGGGTTAGCAATTATAATAGACAAGTGATTTATTGACATGTTTACTCCAGTTTCGTCCAAAGCCGGAAATATATGATTAGACAGGTACTACCATGCGACCTAGACTCCCTCAGACCCACAGTGTTATCACCCTGAGAACTTGAGAACATACCCCCCCCACTGCATTCCTATCTCACCAGCTGGAAGGGAGTGAAAAGTGTTATTCATTACACTACAGTTATATGTCCAATATATTTCACACAAACATTATCACAGTTATATGGCATCTATATACTATAAGTAGATTCATAAACAGTAAAAATATGCATAGAAAATGTTAAATGTCTTCAACATGCAACCCTTTTTCTGCCATTGTTCAATATATCCTATAGATTGTGTATATTGTTTCAGTCTTTTCCAAACTGAAGCTAACCATGAAGACGCTCCATTCACTGTTGATGACATTGCTCAGCAGTTATGTCCTCATACACTGTCAAGACATTTTAAGTGTTTTTTTTTTACAGCAATTTACCGGCGACACTGTTGCTAGTAATTTTAAATTACAGTATCAGAACTGTATTTCACATTTACACTAGTAAAGAGTTACTGTAAAGATGGAATGTGTTTTTTAACTGTAAATTACCTAATTTTACAGTACACTATAGTGTAACCTCTTTTTTTCTTTTTTTTAAATGCAGGCCAGACACTAATTTTAATCTGATTTTTTTTTAAATTGTATTTGTTTATAAAATTTGCAGCATGTACAATTATTCAAAACAATAATTTAGTCATTTGAATTCATTTGCCAGCATTGAAATTCATTTCATTTAAGCATTTTGTCAATATTATTTATTTGTCTTTTCTTGTTCAAACCCCCGAAAAACAAATTTGCTGTGGCTCAGTACCACATTGCTAAAAATAATCTGTGTGTGTGTTAACGGTTGTGTTGTTGGTGTCTTGGTGTCAACCAATTGTGTTGCTGGCAAAGGCAATCAGCAATTTTTCCTATGATGTACACAGACAGACAGATAACATTGAAAACATTAATTTGAGGAATACAAAATTTTGCTTTTGTTCCTGTGAACGAATAAGCAGCTGCTGTAACTTTCATTGCGAGCAAATCAGTTAAATTGAATCTAGAAGAAAAAATGTACAATTTGACCAAGTCATATATGTTTACTGTAAATCTCAGAACCTGCTTCTCTATGTTAAAAACATAAAACACATAATCCGAAGAATACAAACAACGCATCTGTGAAGCCCAGATTCTCCTCTAAAACGTAGGCAACTTTTACCTCCATGCTCACCATCCATTTTGTGGCAAAAAACACACATTGCACATATTAAAAGACCCATACTTTTAAAATTCAGCAATAAATAAATAAATACATCAAATGAAGACTCTTATCAAGCAGTATCATTCTTGCTGCGGCAGGAGGGTCATCTCTCTGCTTCTATTGACAACTTTGTTTCATGTTTCCAAGTGCTCATGCGAAGTTCTAATCTTCAAGGTCTTTCAAGCTTATTTGGCACATCTTTGCTTCAAAGCTTCAAAGCGTTGCTATGTGGCAAGAACAAGGTGGCAATTATGCAAATAAGTTGAGTCATGGGAGACTTAAAGACTTCTTCAACAACGATAGTTCGTGAAAACAAACATGAACTAAGACTAATACTTGGCAAGGGGGCAAACTAATAAGAACAAATACAAAATAACATCCAGGAACACACAACTGACAAAAGCTTTGCAGGGTCGAAGGTGGCAGCGCACGCGTGTTGGTTTAGCCTTTTCGCGTCTTAAATCAATGCATGTATAAATATCTTAAGAGCGAGAGAAAGAATCAAAATGGAATGAATGGGAAAATGATGATGCACATTGCATATGGTCCACATGACGTCACTTCCGGTCAAACTACTGTCTCTGACCGCAGGTGACTGCTTCCAAACTCGGCCTGCTTTTGGTGCCTTATTCCCCAAAATGACGGGGTTCATCATAATTTGTTTGAATCACGTTTGGGTTGCATTGATAAGTACGTATAAAAATAACAAAAAGTAAATAAAAGCTAAACATCAATATAAGAAATAAAAAATAATAATTTTAATAACTTTGTGCTGAAAAAAATGTCAACCAAAAAGAGTAAAAAAAAGAGTTTAATAATGGAATATTAATAAAATAATCAAACTTGCAATATACTAAATAGTTTTGTGGATTATTACTACTTTTGTATTTTAGTTTCATACTGAGGTGTTTAGTGTACTGCATATGTTATGAGCCAGAGGAGAGAGAGGTGTAACCGAGCGAGCCTCGTTCTGTATCAAAACATGAGCGCAATCCTGTAATAGCTCGATAGATGACTCAAGATTTGTTCTGGCTTTGGGAAGCGGACTGTCACAGCCATTAGGAAAGTACAACAGGAGCTTGGGCGCCATGTAGTGGCTCACTACAGTATAGTGGTGATCACGTTGTCAAAGTGCATTCCATTTTTTGACCTGGCAAATAAGGGGGGCTAGTTTGTTTACATTGCTACTGAGATGCCATGCTTTTTTTTTTGTACAGAACAATTTCGAAAAGTTAGAACTTTCTAGTTTGAACATTTTGATTGAGTAAGCTATGTTTTAATTGACATTTTAAATGGTATTTTCTGTATTGTGCTCATTGACTGACGTACTTACCAGTAGTGAATGTGATCATGTGTGTTAATGTGAAATAAAAACGCTTGCTATTCACATTAAACAAATATTCAAGTGATGACAAACACTGATTTGGGCAGTTCATGTAACGACCGTACAATCACCTCTGATCACATCCTTACCGTTTCCTCTTTTCTTGCAGATGAAGCTTCTCCTGTTGCGGCACGCGTCGACTCTCCAGTAGCCGCTGGGAGTGATGAAGGAAAGCAGCTGACAAACGTTTGAGACCGTAAAGCAAATAACACTTCATTGTTGTACAAAGTAAAGTAAAATAACACGATTTGAAGTAGGTGGGACTGCACAATGCAGCCTTCAACCTTTTATCAAGAGCTATAATTGAAAATAAAAATATGATTGATTTTAATTATAATTATGTACAAATTGAATGGGCTTAAAATAAAATTATTATAGATTTAAACTCTTTTCATAAAACAGAGCCCATAATATGGAAATGAGTTATTGTGGATTTTGCGTTGAAAATAAAAGTTCTAAATATTGTACATGCACAATTGAAAGCCATTGATAAAAATTAAAAAGAAAATCTGACATTTGGTTGTCAGTTACACTGAAATCATGTTTAAATTTGAATTTAGGACCATGTGTTCATTATGACAAACTAATTACAGAGGAACTGTTATAATACATTAATTGGTACCATGAATAATTGACTTTATTATCAAGTGTCTTGTAGGACCCAAAGACTGGAGATGAAGCAAATACAAGTAATCAGATCTCTTATTTTAACATATTATTTGTTATGTATGAACACACTGATATAGTTCCAGCATTCACAACGTTGAAAATCAAAATCCAAGTACAGTAGAAATATACCATATACTAAGAGTAGTCTGTATTACACATGCAGTGTATCCCTTATATTATAGGCTTGTCAAATACATCAAAGGTTAACAACTAAAACAAAACAAAATAAACTGTACACCTAGTTTGTTAAAAAGTTATTTTGCGTGCAAAACGCACGCCCCCTCCTGTGGCCGAGGGTAATAACATGGCATCCGTGTTTTCAGTTGGCCAGACTCTATTTACAGCTCTGTATATCTCTTTCGTTTACTGCTCCCTTGTGGCGAAGGTGGACAGTAGCAATGTGGCCATACTATACACAAACGAAAAAGATTGGATTCGGACCGGCTGAAAAGCTGAAGCTGGTCGCCATTTTTGAGTAAAGCGGAATTGTAATACATTCTCAAACTAAGAAACTTTTATAGGGGCTGGGTGGCTAACTAAGGAACCCTGCTGACTTGGGATTAGAGTTCCAGTCCTGTTTGAGGTGGATGGCCCACCCACAAAAATTGGGCAGGTTGTGTCAGGGAGGACATCTTGGCGTGAAAACTCTGCCAACCATATCCTGTGAGTGTTAAAATTACATCTTTTTCTTCTTCGTAGGAAATGTTGATAATAACACTGGTGTTATTTTTAACCACAGAAAACCTGGTAACCCATTTCTTGCGAACAATCATCAAAATCTTGACCAAAGGTGCTCAGTATAAATAACGCAAGTATTGGCTTGGGCTTAGCTGTTTCAATTAATTATCATTAAAGTGTAAGTCAACCTTTAACATTTTTTTACAATAATATGTAAAAGGGAAAAAGGGTCCTCATGTGCCACAAAAACAAAGTTGAGATATTTATATACTCGAATTCTGCACTTAATTCTCTTTAAAATGATATTTACCATAATACATGGACGTACCTCAAAAATTCAGTTTAGTTTTGAGAAAAATGGGTTTAAAGTTTTAGTACTTTCTTTTTCTCTGTTTTTAAATATATATATTTTTTAAATTTAATAATCTTTTTTATTTAAGGAAAAGATTATTAAAAATTAGGGGCTTCGGGCGATTACAATTTTTAATCGTAATTAATCGCATGACTTTACTAGTTAACTCACGATTAATCACAGATTTTATATCTGTTCAAATACAATAAAAAAATCTAGGTTTTCATACTCTGGTTAACAGAAGATGGAAAAAAAATTAAACTAATAGAAATAGTTCAGGGCAGCACGGTGGCTGACTGGTTAGCACGTCCGCCTCCCAGTGCAGAGGACGTGAGATCGAGTCCGGGCTTCGGCCTTCCTGGGTGGAGTTTGCATGTTCTCCCCGTGCTTGCGTGGGTTTTCACCGGGTACTCCGGTTTCCTCCCACATTCCAAAGACATGCATGGCAGGTTAATTGAACACTCGAAATTGTCCATAGGTGTGATTGTGAGAATGGTTGTTCGTCTCTGTGTGCCCTGCGATTGGCTGGCAACCAGTTCAGGGTGTACCCCGCCTACTGCCCGAAGCCAGCTGGAATAGGCTCCAGCACCCCCGCAACCCTTGTGAGGATAAGCGGTCAAGAAAATGGATGGATGGATGGAGAAATAGTTCAAATTATTTTTTGTCGTTTATAGCTGTCAATGGCAGTGAATGAGGTAATTCTCCCCCCACTCCCCCAAAAAATTAAAGCTTGTAAATGTGTGCTATGACATGTTGCAAGTTGATGTTGGCGGCCAGTGCTTGGCGAGATGGTGTTACAGCTTCACTCCAATGTTAATTGTGTGGCTTGAGTGTGAAGTATGATCTTGCCCAGCATATGAAGCCTCGCGCGCCGCCACCATGCTCAGATGTGAGCATGGAAGGCGAGTGCGCAAAGCTGCCAAACGCAAAGTAGGCCCTAGTTACTCCTCGCATGCGTTTCTCGTCTGACGGCCAGCGAGCGAGAGAGAGAGAGTGGAGCAATGGCACCGAGGAGGATGGAAACCAAACCGCTCATCTTGTTTGTGAAGATCCTGCTACTCTTCTACTCCTTCATCTTCTGGGTGAGATGCCTTTTCAACACGAGGAGAGTTTGCAATCTGTTGTTCTTGTTTTCATCTTGAACTGAAAGATATTTTTGTGGGCCACTGGTCAAGTTTTCGCCAAGGAAGTGAGGGGAATGGTGCTGTTTCTGATGGCTTGCACGAGGATTCAAGCTGTTTATTTAAAAAAAAACGAGGTCAGAGTTCAACATGGAATCATCTGAGGAATGATGAGAAGCAGGGCGAAGCTATCTCACCCACTTGGTAATGAAAAAGGTGTCTAACACAGGCGTGTCCAAACTTTGTCTTCCAAGGGCCGTCTGTTATACAGTGGAAGGATGCAAGGGCCACTTGGACATTTTTCATCTTTAATTTCTCAAACACGTTAAAAAGCAATCAATTAGTGTAGGTGATGAGATGCTAAGCAATGATTTAGTGGTGTAGCTTAAAATACAGGGTGGTGACAAATTGAATATCGAGGGAAACCACACACAAACTGAAATATTTCAGGCCATTATTTGATTCAATTTGGACAATTATGGCAGAAAGACACACACACACTCAAAAATACAGACAAAAAACTTCTTTACAATAATATGATCTTCCACCCCCAAAACACCCATCCCAGGGGGCGGCCATTTTGCCACTTGCTGTCAACTGAAAATGACATCACAGTGCCTAAGTCATGGCTCACCTGTTTTGTCGGTTTGGTTATGTGACGTTCGCCCTTAGGGACTGTGATGTCATTTTTGTCAAAATAGCCCTTCATCGTCACTAGTTCACTTTCCACTTTATTATTCAGGAGCTTTTCAAAGTTATCTCCAAAACAATGTAAATTAGTGTCATCATTTTGGATTTGATCTGATAATTCAAAACTATTGTTTCTGAATAACGATAATGGCCCCAGCAGAGAGCTCTGGGGTACTCCACATGTAACTTGGCAAAATTGTGAATATCAACTTATTGTGCAGTTTTGTAATCATGACGCCATGAGCCACAGTGTCTACTTCTACTTCAATGCATGTGCGAGTCCTTTTCACACCTCTGTCGACAGGTGACAGGTGTGGTCCTGCTCATAGTGGGTTTGTGGTGGAAGTTCATGTTGAGTCCCTACACGTTGTTGATCTCCAGCGCACCGTCCAACGCTCCATTCGTCCTCACCGGCACCGGCGTTGCCATCGTGTTGTTCGGCCTGTTCGGCTGCTTCGCCACATGCAGGGGACACCCTTGGATGCTCAAACTGGTAAATGATTGCTTCAGTTTGGTTTTAGTCACGGATTTATCACGAAAACCAAGGATCCACTCTAGTGTACATGGCACCTCAAAACATTTAGATTTTCAAACGCCTTTTTGATTTTGTTGATTAACTTCTATGGGTCATATATTGTACAGCAGGGGTGGCCAAGTTCAGTCCTCGAGAGCCCCTATCCAGCCTGTTTTCCATGTTTCTCAGCACTAACACACCTGATTTATGATCAGGATCGTTATCAGGCTTCTGCAAAGCTTGTTGATGATCTGATCATTAGATTCAGCTGCGCTGAAGGAGGGATACATACTGTAGAAAACAGGCTGGATAGGGGCTCTCGAGGACCAAACTTGGCCACCCCTGTTGTACAGAGTAACATAAATAATTGAAGTTGCTACGACCACGTCCTCTTGACCTCTGACCTCAGCCTGATTGCGTGTGTGACCCCAATAGTACGCCGCCTTTCTGGCTTTGGTCTTCCTGATCGAGCTCATCGCTGGAATCTCAGGCTTCATCTTTCGCCACGAGGTTCAAACTCGACCACCGAAGCAGACTTTCATTTGATATGCCAGTATTGTTGCGAAAGTGTTTGTTTGTTTGTTTGTTTGCGTGTTCAGATCAAAGGCACCTTCCTCACTACGTACAGCGAGGCTGTGCTGAAATACGACGGACGAAGCGACAGGAGTGTGGCTGTGGACGATGTCCAACGCAAAGTCAGTGTCTCGCTGTTTTTTTTCTCTGGCTTATTTTAATGCTTAGTGCATTATTAGTGTGTCGATACCAAAGTTGTTTTTAATTGATTAATTCATTTAATTGTTTTTGGTGGATTGTCCACAATAATATATCTTTGTGTTATCGTTGTTGAAATTTTATGTATCAACAGTACTTGTGGTATTGGTACACTTTATTGGGTACTCAGTAGTGAATACTCATACTTGTCTTACTACTTTAGTGAGGTCTATCTGTTATCAAATAACTGATCCAATGGCTGCCATAGCTAGCAGATGATAATCTGTTAAAAATCCACCAGTCAACACTGCAAAAAAAGCCTTATAAAAAAAAATGTAGACACATTTTCTTATTTTGAGTTTTAAAAAAAATCTGCCAATGGGGTAAGCAAAATGTGCTTGGAAAGAATTTTTAAAACTTGTATATACATATTGCCCCTTTAAAACAGTAACAGTCTTAAAATAAGAAAAACTTGCCAAAATTCGTAAAATGTGCTTATTACAAGCAAAAAAATTATGTTATGTAAGAAAAGGTTTACTTAAAATATGTTGTATCTTTTTTATCAATATCAATGATTTTATTTCTAAGTTAAAAAATTACAACTTAATTGGGATTTTTTTTAATATAGCAAATAAAGCTTACATTAGGACATATATTCTCGAAACAGAACATTTGGTTCCAAGCCTTAATGCTTAGTGTCAAGCAGGCAGGAAATGGATCCCATTTTTATGGTCATAGGTATGCAGCCAGGGATTGAACCCACAGCCTCCCAGTAGACACTCTACCAGTAGTCCACTGAGCTGATTACATGTTTCATGATATGCAATTGTGAGTAGTGCAGCTGTGGTTCAGCAGCCATCCACATTTTGTTGTTGCATGGCTGTGCCGATGTGTTTGAAAACAAAAACCGCTGTGTTCAAACTTTAATTGGCATCTTATTGAGAAGTTGTGTAATTGGTTTTCCTCTTAAAATGAAATTTTTAAAAAAAAGTCTTGCTCTTCTGCTGGTCATTTCATGCAAACTATTGTGCAAACCATTATTTTTTCTTAATATTAGCTGTAATGTCTTATAATAAAAATATATTATTTCCTTAATTTCAGATACATTTTCTAATGCAAAAATTATTATATTTTTTTTAATGTATTTTTTTAACGCGAAAAAAATACCCTTAATCAAGTTTTCCTATTTTGCAGTGTGCATGTCGTTTTGCTTTGTCGTCTCTGTGCAGTTGCAATGTTGTGGTGTTCATAACTATACCAGCTGGTTCGCCAGCGACTACTTCCCAACCGGGGGAATCCCAGTCAGCTGCTGCGTTACTTTCTCCGATTGCAAAGAGGCAGACTTGAAGAACGCCACTCTGGCAGCTGGCAAAGTCCACAAGCAGGTGATGAGCGATGATGTCACGGGTGTTCATCATTGTGATATGAGAAATGATCAAATCAGCAAATTGAACAAATGTGTGTGTGCAGGGTTGTTACAAGCTGGTGACGTCCTTCATCGAGAGCAACATGGGAATCATCGCTGGGGTCACCTTCGGGATCGCCTTCTCCCAGGTGCTAATCCGTCTTTCACAGTAGCATCACCAACCATGCTAAACAAACACAGTGCTGCCTTGAGATATGAGTTCAATTCATTCAGTGACCAAAATTGTATCTCAAATCATCTTTTCCTACTGAAATGAATGGAAATGCCATTAACTATTCTAACGAACAACATTGTCTGCGCCCCAGCTCATCGGCATGTCGTTGGCCTGCTGCCTGTCTCACTTCATCAACGCCAACCAGTACGAGATGGTCTGAAGAAGGAACACGTTTCAACCTGGAAACCTGTGGAATCGCAGGCTGCAATAGAGGAGGTCACAGATGCTTGTTTCCCATTCAGTTTAGTTAACAAGCTGCTTGTTGACTAATTTACAAAGGCCAAAGACTATCTTGAATTCTAATCTCAAAGTCCATAATGTATTATTATATTGTGAATTTTAGCAATGTTTACTTTCTGTGCAGCGCACAACAGGTCCAAACTGATCTGCTTAAGTCAAATAATTTGAAAGTCTTTCACCATTTTATTAAGTCATTTAACTGAGATCTGGTTCAGATATCTCTCAAACTGTGGAAGCTACCTTTACACTCAGGGTCAGGGGTCATCCTGAAATGGGCCTTCCCTGAACCCACTGGAGCACTGGCCAATTTGCAAAATGACTGACTACTGTCGTATAAAATAAGGAGCAATATAGTTTATGGCAATGTCCAAAAATGGAGGGTATTATCTTAAAAAGAGAGCTAATTTGGTGCACAACGTCGGCTTGCAGCTGGCTTGGGTTCAGCCGACCCAGAGCGTTGTCTCTCAAACTCTGCTCTGCCTAACTTAAACTGGTACTTGCTGTCAATAAAGTACTGTTTGTTCATCTCATCAAGTTTGTATCAGCACAACACAACACATTTTACTCTTGCTTGTTTGATCCTGAATCAGACTCACTGTGGTTCATTTTGTGGAGTCCTGAAGCAGCAGCAGCACACTAACCTAATGGCAGGATGGTAGGTCAAAATTACTAAGTGCTTCGTGCATGTTAAAGCGCTTCGCTGTACATCTCATTTTTACTCTCAATTAATTACACGTGTACTTAAAACAGCTAAAGCTGACGATGCTGTTAACTAAAGCTAATCTTTGCTAATTCTGCAGCTCTGCTTACTTTCTGGCTTGGAGGACTTGTGTGTAGTCTCATTCACTAGCCTAGCTGCCAAGTCATGGGCGGAGAAATTGTGTGGGGGCGGTATTATGTAAATTGAATGAATTGTTCTTTAGAACGGCTAGCTCACAGACCCATTACAGGAAGTAGATTATAAAAGATTTAGTTTGTTTAGCTACAAGCAACTGTTCTTCTTACTGTTCATTAAGTAGCAATTCTTTTCAATGGTACGATGAGCTCGACTCAACTTGTGGACTGCAAAGCTCGTCTCCTCTTCTTCCTCTGTTTAGTCTTCAGTTTATTTGTTTTCCAACTTCATCATCCCATCATCTCTTGCTGCATGCTTGAACGTGTGCAGCTACTTATCCTCTAAATAGCATTAGTGAGCTAATTTTAGCCCGCCATAATACACACTTGACTCCTGGCAGTAATCATTGAGTGTGGCGGTTGTTTTGAGCACTTCATCAATGGACTCAGCCTTGCTCTTAGAAAGAAACACGAAAAAAGCAAGTGTCTGACAGAGCCTTGGAGCTACAACATCGTTTGCTTCAATGACAACTTGTAGGGGGGAGAAACCTAACAACTCTGGATTTGAACGTGCGCTAACTGCCTATCCTCCCAAGTCACAAGTGTACTCTTTGAGTATAGCTGCTATTGCTAGTGACGTTCACTACCGCTCAGAAAAATACAGAATAGAGGAGTTACGCAAGATAGATAAATACATTAACAGTGTCAAATTTAAAATGTTTTCTAATTATCTTAATCAAGAGCAGGCGTGATGGGAGAATGATCATTGAATGATCACACATCTAGGAGTTAGCACTTAGCACCACACAAAGTCAGCATTTTAGCAAGCTAGCAACCAATGTTAGCAATCTTAATTTTAATATTGCAGCTGTACGATGAGATGATAAACATGGAACGCAGAAGTGCTGTGAGCCTGTGACATATCATGGACATGAAGTCAGCCATCAAAGATGAATGAAATAACTAATTACTTCAAGGTGAACATTATTCTCTTCATGGTGTTAATGTTTGAAGAGCATTTCCAAATGTCCACGCGTTCTTCCCGAGAGGATTACCTAACTGATAAAGGGCCTCTGAGCAAAAGCGCCCTTAACTTCTCGGGAATACAACAGATTTAAAGAGATGGGGTAAAAAAAAAAGAAGTTTGATTTTAAAAAACATGCATGCATAAAGTCTGTAAGCTACGGAAGCGTATTGCATTCACTTGAAAAAAAAACAACTCCTGTTTTTCTGACAAATTTTTGGGGTGGAGCTTTGTTTTTTGAGTATTTTTATTTTTATTTTCAGTTTTTCTGAATATTTTTTTCAGTTTTACTGAATTTTTTTTTTTCTGTCCAAAAAATATTTTGAAAAACAGGCAAAAAAAAATATTCAGAAAAACAGGAGGAAAAATGACTCCGAAAAACAGGGGGGAATTATTCAGAAAAACAGGCAAAAAATTATTCCAAAAAACAGAATTTTTTTTTCTGTTTTTCGGAGTATTATTTTGGGACCTCTGAACTCCAAGTGACCTGTTGCAGACTCTCTAATAGCGGAAGCGGACACTTTCCCGCATACCTCCATATGTAATAAGATGGTCATGTTTACTTACTGGCTCTCAATAAAGGAATGAATGTGTATACTGCATTGTGGTTTGTTCTCTAAACTCTGAGGGAAAACCCTTTTAAAAAAAATATTCAGAAAAACAGAGGAAAATACATATTTTTTTAAACTGAAAAAAATTACTCAAAACAGGAAAAAAATATTCAATAAAACAGAAAAAACCTTTAAAATAACAAAGCTCCCCCAAAAAATTTGTCAGAAAAACAGGATTTATTTTTTCTTCAGGTAAATGCAATACGCTTCCGTAGTAAGCAGAGAAAAAGTTACCCCCCCCCCCCCCAAAAAACGGCATTCCAATCAAAGATGATATGGATGGAATGATCACCAACACGGAGAAGTGGGTGTGCCTATCACACCTGACTGGACGTGAGGCAATCTATAATCTGGTCGCCAGCCAAGGGCAGGGCACAAGTGCTAACACTGTCATTCATACAATTTTAGCGCACCGTGCTCCCCTGCAACTTCACAACAGTAATGTGTGAACTGAAAAAGTAAATAGTACCACACACCAATTATTACAAGCAGTCACTTTTAAGATTGGTCATCTATTGAAAATGTTCTGTCAGTTTTTCATGACTGTACATATTAACACCAGCCTCCCAGTGCCCACAGTCATCTTGATGGTCTTTATCAAGTTCCCCGTTGACCATGTCACTGCTACTGGAAGTGTGGTCATTTTCAAGGCCGTTGCATTGCACTCTTGCCCCCCTCCTGGTGGAGCTCCATTGGGTGTGGATTTGTGTCTCAGGGTACGATCACCCTGGTGGAGCTCCAGTAGGCGGCCTGCTGTGGCGTGAGCACTTGGACGTGACATGTAGGGCATGACTGCTTCCTCCATAACCATTCCTCTATGCACTGAAAGACAGAATAAACACAAATGTCAGTTTAACCAAAGAATAGCAAAGATACTGCATGATGTCAAGAGCAGGAAACATACATTTCCATGTATGTACTGTATAGTCATTTCAGGAAATGTACATTTCCCTCTTAAAATAATTGCCTAGGTCATTTTTTTTTTACCTTAATCATCTCTCCATGATGCAAATTGTTCAATATTTTGTGTTTCCTGAAAAATCTGAAAAAAATGACTCGGGCGATTATTTTTAAGAAGGTATCGATTTGTCCTTTTGGTTTATATCAATGTGAGATAAGAAGTGGCAGTCTAATGTCTTTGTTGTGTATTTACCTCTCGATGGAATGTGTGTGTGCACTGCAGCTCGCGGACACCGCCCGATCCTCGGTTCAGGTCGTTATGGCAGATCAGACACATTCTGTCTGCATCGCTCTACAGTACACACAAGCAGATTTTAGTTTTTTATATATATTTTTAAAACTATTTTAACATAGATTAATGACTTTGAACATTAGAGGAAGAGTTTGCAATTTCACCCTTCCAAGTCACTCCTTCTGTCTTAATAACGATTCTTACCAAAATGACAAAAAAGTGATTTTGGGGGGTGTTTCTGATGGATTTCTTTCTTCTTCTTTTTTTTTTTTTTAATCTTTTCAAGTGGGGAAGTAAAATGTGGCTGTATTCACTGCTCAGTATAAAACATTTTTAAAAAAATCACATTTTTAAACTCGTGTATAATGTGAGTGCACACACCAACACCAACCCCCATTTAACCTCTGATTAACCCCAAATAAAGTTCAGGTGTTCTAGTAGGCTTTTCTTTATATATTTTTTTATTTTCAGCAGAAGCCTTGGTTGTTGTTGTTGTCGTTTTTTTTACAAAATTGACTGGTATTTGTAGCTGCCCTCTACTTTGTATTGCACTTTCATGCTTCACTCTATCCTTCCTTTGGTGATGAACAGTGTTGTGTTTAAATAATAATAATAATAATAATAATAATAATAATAATAATAATAATAATAATAATAATAATAGAGGTTCAGCCTTGTTTTTTTTTGTTTTTTTTATCAGATCAGGTCACATTTTCCATATGCAATTGGGAGATTTTGTTAAGGACCAATTAAAATCAAAGTTGATCTTTTTGGACATAATTCCAAAAGCTATGCTAAGTTACTACAATCTTGCAAATGTACTCGTAGCCATATATCACCCACCAAAGACATGACATTGCGTCTCCTGAACTGGCCCTTTCTCTCAGGCGTAGTAATGACCTCCGGGATTGTAGGTATGAGAGAGGGTCTTCGCTCAGTGGCAGGTGAACAGGGGCCGCCCTCCTGCTGCGAGGGCAGCAGGCGGCGAGAGGAGGAACTCCGCAGCAGAGTCTTGGCGGTCACGGGAGCCCGGGTGCAGGAGTGGAGACGAGCAAGCTGCATGGTCGTGAGAGTCGACTGTGGCACACCAGTGAGAGTTTATTTTATTCACAGGAAGCAACTGGAAACAACCACTAACCAGAGAGTGCAAAAAGTAGTCACACTCTGACTTTACTGTAGTGGAAACACAGATAGCTGTGTAAAAAAGTTACAGTAGAAGAACTGATTCAACTTGACTCCATTTTAGGGTTGGGCAAGTTAAAGCACAACTAAGCGAAGTCTGCCATCTAGTGGTGAATAGTGCTTTTACAAGGTACAGCTGCCAGTTGTCCATCCCTGCTGTATATACAATAGGCTACCTGTTTTGACATACACACAGAGAAATCCTTCAGGAGTTAAGAGTAAAAAGTACAGATTTTTGTTTTCAAATAAAGAGAGTTCAAGTAAAAAGTCGCCTGAAAAATAAATGATCAATTAAAGTCGGCCTACAGTACCTGAAATAAATCTACTTAAGTACAGCAATGAAGAAATTCTACGGGCTGCATATTACCAGACACGGTAATGATGATCTGCGTTTTGTTTGAAGACGTGCAGGTTTTTCTTCTCCGTCCTCATTTTTCTCTTCATCAGTTGTCTTCTGCTGCTCGCCACCTCTGTACCGCTGCATCCAGGCATTGAAAATCTTGGCATCCTCCTCCTCGTCCTCCTCTTCAACTTCCTCCTCTGAAATTACAGGGTTCCGGTCTTCTGCAAAGACCTCGCCTTCGTCTTCAGAATCCATAAGCAAGGTTCTACTCAGCTTACCTTGGGATAATTAACAGGCCAACGTTCAGGTACTAATGGATAGGCTGTAAAAGGTCAAATTAGCTGTTACTTGGCTGGAACAAACTAATACAATGCTAGTCTTTATCAATGTGCTGCCTCTGCTTCAATCTCGTTGCTTGTGTTGCACTCGCCAAAAGCCTGATAATCCATTTAGGCAAAGATGGATAATGCTGGTTTAGTGTATCTGTGTCAAAGTAGCCCAAAGGTGAGAAAGGGGTGTGTAACGTAACACGACAGTTTGGTTAATCAATGAAGTTCACATTAGGCCATCCTTTACAACCTATATTCAATCAAATACACTACAAAGACAAGATATTTAATGTTCATGATTATTTTTTCAAATATTAACTTATTTCGAATTTAGGTACAATTTAAGGTAGGCATATGAGATTTGTGATTAATTAAACAGGCCAATATTTCACAGTAAGTATACACTGAGACGAAATCATCATTATTTCAGTATTTTTGTTAGGCGGGGTGTTCTGATATTTTTAAGGGTGCTTTAGCTCAATAACGATTGTGGAAGACTGCCTACTGCATGTCAAGGGAGCAAATAAACGACTAATGGAATTTTGATGGTAATAAGTGTGGAAATCCTCTGATGACCATGACCAAGGTAAAGAAACACATTTTGATTTAAAAAGTTAAGCTGTTGAAATGTACTACTGTATAAGAAAAAAAATCATTGCATTGTGAAAACAAACAAACTTGAAGGGATGAAAAATAAAAATAATAATAGATATTTTATATTTATGAAATGCAGTAAAAGAAGCATAAAACATATACAGTATATATATATATATTTAATCTATAGGGGTGATAAAAGTTAAAATCGAACATGGTCTTCTCAAATAATGTTCCGATTGGCTGATTGGCCGTTGTTGTGATGACGTATGCGTGCGTGCGGCCGGGCGTGTACCACAAGCAGTTTTACCTTCCGGTATGATGGCTGTCTAGTCTGATGTTGGACCGTAAATGAAGGCTGCTAACTTATCAGGATTATTACCAACTTGAATTTCCAGTCTGTGACCTAAAGGCCAAATGGGTTCGTGTTGTTGCATTATTATTTTTTTGTATTACGTGAGAGAGCGTCATTTATCAGACTAAACAGTTAGCTAGCTAGCCAGCTTGTATGCACTTTCTGTTTGCGAGTACTGTAAACAAATTCCATGAAACGAACAATCAAAACATCAGTAATTAGTAAACAGTAAAGTTAGGTTGTTCTTACATCGAGTTAGGTAGATATACAAGTAATAGATAATTTTATTTATGAGATAATGCCTCATTTTTGGATGCTTCGTCCTTTGCCCCTTTGTTCTAAGTTACCTGCTCGTTTGCTATAAGTTGCCTCGTATACAGCGTCGTCATTTTTGGAAAACAAGGAAAAAGCACAAAAAAAATTAACTAAAAAAGAAGAGTTCAGTTGCCTCCATTCAACCTTTGCGAGTACCATGACCTGGAAGAGTTGAACAAGACAGAAACATGAAAGACAGTGTTTTTTTAAAAACACATTATTTTAATTAATTTATAGTAGGATTTAGTACTAGATTAGGAGTAAGGCCAAAGAAGAGATGGAAAGATAATATATCTCATTTCAAAGTGAAGCCAGAGGATGCATAAAATAGGAGTTCTTTCACAGCGCAGGGGTGGACAAATTCGGTCCTCCTGGGACCTTCTCCAACACAGCTGATATATGATCAGCTCATCGGCAAGCTCTGCATAAGCCTAGGACTGAGTTTGCCCACCCCTGGTCTAGTGTGAAAAGTTGTGGGAAAGAAAAGATGAAGTGCAGTGGGCAGTGGTTCTCAACCGCGGTCCTCAAATACCCCTATCCAGCCTGTTTTCCATGTCTCCCACAACCAGCACAGGTGTTTCAAACAATCAGCTAATCAGCAAGCTTTGCATGAAGCCTGATAACGATCCTCAGCTGTGTTGGCTGGGGAGACATGAAAAACAAGGTGGATAGGGGTACTTGAGGACCGGGGCTGAGAACCAGTGTCTTAGGGAACTTAAATTTAGCTAGGGTTAGGTGGGAAATCTATTTTTGGTGTGATCCTGACTAAAACAACCAGATTTCATACAAAAAGAGTAGTCTCTTGACTTATAAGTGCCAACCGTTATGAATTTTATGAGTTGTGTATATTGTGTATTTTTATATTGTTTTGTGTTGCCAGCCAAAACTTGGCTACAAACCTCAAGTGAAGTGGAAAAAATAAATGGCACAGTTAAGATTCTGTAATGCATGTGGACAAACAGATCTGTCTGCTTACTGTACTTATGACACAAATAAATAATGGAGTCAAAACACAGCGATGGTTAAGTATCGAGCAGAATGTCGCTCTACATAACGGAGTAAAAGTGCTGTGTGTTCTTAAAAAAACACTCAAGTTAAAGTAAAATCACACTACTACTAATACTACCTGCCTCTGAATATTATTATATTTTCCAATTGTAATTCCATTATAAATTGTACTGGTGCTCTCTCTCCGCAGCCTCTCCACTCTCCTTCTCCTCGCTGCGACTCCTTGTCCCTCCTCTTCGTCTGCTGACGGCGGCAATGTGGCAGGTGGCACAGCAGCAGAGCGTCAAGAATTATGGGATTCTGGAAGAGTTTGTGTCTCTGATGACAGAAGCAGTTCCCCAGTTACTGACAGAAAAGCAGAGGAGCCTGCTGCTGCTTGCGCTGAGGGCCAAGGTGCAATCTTTGTCCTATTTGAGTGTGTGTTTTTTTTCTTTTCAACCAAAAGCATTAGTTGTGATTTTTTTTTTGTTTACCACCACAATAAAACCTCATGTGTTTAAATCATTGCAGTTCAGAAAAGTCTAAGCATCAACATTTCGTCATTTACCACAGGTGAGCCTTTATGAAGCTGAACTGAAGACTAATCACCAGGACAGGATTCGCTCCAGCTCCATGCCACCAGTGAGAGAGAGAGAGAGAGAGAGAGACACACACACACACACACACACACACACACACACACACACACACACACACACACACACACACACACTATTTTCATCGTTTAGTTTAATTTAATCCAGGTTTCATCATCATTTTCACATACTTAAATTAAAACGTAAAAAACAACAACTGTTGCAATCAATTCACTCACTGATCTTATTAAAATCTATTCTCCTGTTATTTTTCTTTTTCTCGTCAAATATTTGTTGTGAAAACTAGCCAAAGCATTGTCTTGTAACATCCAGGGAACATTTTGGGATTTACATTTTTCTGTCTGCCTTCCTGCATCACCATAACCACAACAACCAAGGCAGATCTCCTTTGTGAAAAAAAAAATAATAGCAACTAGCAAGCGTAAAATGTTATCCATTCAACCACTTGAATTGTAGCAGTCTGGCCAAAGATCGAATTTAACACAGTACATGTAAACTGAACTTCACATAAGTGTGGAAAATGTGTAGAGAGGCCAATGTGATTGTAAGTAAAGTAACATGATTAATTTATGCATGTGTCATAAACATAGTCATTTTGAAGTTGACACGATCAAACTGTGCTTTACTTTTGTGGTTTTTGTTTCACAGCTCAGTGCAGGATCACAGATTGTCGACTGTGATTCTGTTTTATTGACTCTGACTGAAAAAGCAAGTCCAGTGGATAGAGAGTGCCTCTTGCAGGTCAGAGGAGCAGCAACAAGAAGATACCACATCTCAAGATTAGCCTGTCCTTTCATGCCACCTTTTTTTACTTTGCTTTTTAAGGATGTGTTCAACCAGACGTTTGACGAGGCTCTCCAGACTCTTCTGTCTGACTTCCTGGCCAGGCTGGAACAGCTTTTTCCGGTTCCTGACTTCAAACAGGTACACACAAATTCATGGAATGGACAAAAAGTGTATTGTTAGGATGCAAATGTTGATGCAAGGCCATGATATCATTTTCTGTAAAGTATGAAAGACAATGAATAAAACTAAAAAAAGTGATTTCTGTAGAAAAAAACGGTTGAGAAATGTGGAAGGAGAAGTGTGTATTATATACTAAAGGCACTTGGGGGGGTTTTCAGGCTGCATCATGGCTCAGTGCTGCCCCCGCTGGCGTGGCTGACTGTTTCAGTCTGGCTGACAGGGAGGACCTGAAAGTACTACTGAGTAATCAGAGCTGTCAGTTGGGTCAAGTCGCTCCCGCAGGTAGAAATCATCCATCTGGCTGTGCGTCTTGTTTGTTTGAAGCCGACATTTGGGAAAACTTGTTATTTTATTTTTTCAGTTGATTGTGACACGGAGAACATCCTCCACTCTGCTTGGTCCCACCCTCTCATCACAAAGCTAACCAATCCTGAGCCTCCTCACCTCCGTGTACAAGTCCAATCGGATTCCCACATTGACACGGGTATTATCGCCCTGGATGTTGATATGGAGGTAACCATGAAGATGGAAGATGAAGAAGAGGAGACTGTGACTGGCCAAATGCCATCACCAGCTGAACCCAAGCCCAACCTCGGCTCAACTTTGGATTCAGTCTCTCATGTAAACTTGGAGGCGGACAGGTGAGGTTTTTTCCTGCCTGATGTCATCATCCATGCCACACTTAATATATTTCACCAATCAATGTTTCTAATTAGAGTGGAGGACTCAGGCTCAAGCCAATCAAGAAATGTGACAGATCAGCCGCCCTCTGACGCCATATACAGTATTCCCCAGCATTCTCAGCGAGTGGCTCACAAATGTCCGAAGTGTGGGAAATTTTTCATCTACCGCTCTCAGGTGAGGTCTGTCTCCACACTGTCACCACCACAACTAGTTCCAAGAACAACAAGCTCAGGTGGCATCATGATAATATATTTTTAAATTAATCTGTTATTGGAATTTTATTCTGCCAGTTATTGGCATCAGCCTAAAAAAAATCCATATCAGTCAGGTGAGAGTACTGACGGCACTAATGAGCTGTTTGTCTGCAGGTGATAGGTCACCTGCGTTCCAGCAAGTCGTGTGGCTCCGCCGTAGCCGCGACTCTAAAAGACCGCCAGGCTGAAGCGCAGACTGATGACGAGGCACTCCCCTCCCCAGAACATCAACGTAAAAACCTCCGCTCCATCAAAAGCCACATGTGTTTCCAGTGCGACGATATCTTCGACACCAAAGCTGAGCTGCTGGCGCACCAGCGCAGCCACCGTGCCCGGCCCGTCTTTCGATGCGGCCAGTGTGACAAGGAGTTCCTTCACCTGGCCAGTTTGACCAATCACAAGCAGACGCACCGTGACAGCAGCGGGTATATCTGCGACCAGTGCGGCAAAGAGTTCAAGTCGGACAAAGAGAGGGACGCCCACCGCCTGCAGCACCGGCCGCCTGACCTCACCTGCACCGAGTGCTCGCAGACGTTCAGCTCGCAGACGCGGCTCCTGCGACATCTTCAGACTCATACGTTGGAGGGTGCCGAGCTGCGCTATCGTTGCCGTTTCTGTGAACAGACCTTCTCAGGTAACGTGGATAGAGGTGGCAAAAATACTTTGTACTTAAAGGGGAAGTCAACCCAAACATTTTCTGTGTGCCCAGACTAGTCTAAACTAGGCATGGGCCGATATTAGATTTCGACGGTATGATAATCGTGAGCAAAAATATTGCGGTGTCAAGGTATCACAATATTACAATTACAGCTCTAAAATGTCCTTTTTAAAGATATTTGGGTTAAAATAAAACAGTTTTTTTTTCATTCAACACATTCTATTTCATTTTTCAACTAAATATCGAATATTTGGTACATTAAGAAACGTGTACCATGCTAAGTTTAAATAAATAAATGTTGACATTCTTCTTGTTTGGATTCTTCTTAGCAAGTCACAGTGTGCCATCTCCTGTAGTTGCTCAGGAACAAGTCATTTTCTGTTGACATCAAGTGACAAAATGGCCGCCCCCTGAGATGGATAAAAATGGATGGATTTTGCTGCTTAAATAATATTCCACAAATGCAATGTTAATCAGAATACCGTTTTTAGAATAGTTGGGGCACATACATCATATTATTGTAAATTTAAAAAAAAAAAAATGGGGGGGGGATTATTTAATGGAATAATCAATTTTAAAAAGATTCAATTGTGACAGGCCTATTTTTGTAGTGCTTAGTATATATTTTTTTAGGTGATGGTGTATATGTGTGAATGACTGATTAATTCCCAACAGTCAACATCAAATTTGATCATGCCTCCATGCATGATGTCACTTGTTTATCTTCTCTAATTCTCTGCAGGTGTGACTCTGCTTCGCATCCACCAGCGCTCCCACACGCCCCTCTCATTCCAGTGCGACAAGTGCAACAAGATGTACGCCACGCTCACCGGCCTCCAGTCCCACCAAGCGACTCACAACGCAGACAGTCGCCTCCTGTGCTCTCAGTGCGGCAAATGCTTCAAGACCCGCGACGGTCTGGAGGGCCACCTGAGGACGCACAGTGGCGAGCGGCCGTATCGCTGCTCCTACTGTTCCAAAGATTTCACCGCGCTCGCCGGCCTCAATGTGCACGTACGGCAGCATACCGGGGAGCGGCCGTATGTGTGCACAGTTTGCGGCAAGGGCTGGCCGTCCGGTGGCGACCTGCAGAAACACATGAGGGTTCACACAGGTGAGCGGCCGTACGCCTGCGAGGAATGTGGGAAGTCGTTCGCTCTCTCCGGCCACCTGAATGAACATCGTCGCATCCACACCGGTATGTTTAACTGCTCTGCACTCTTAAAATGTAAATGCTTAGTGTTCCAGATGTAAACATGGCTGATTGGTGTTTGTGAAATGCTTGGCATCCAGGAGAGAAGCCCTTCTCCTGTCCTGAATGTGGAAAATGCTTACGGAGGAAGTTCGACCTGACGAAACACTTGTTGTGTCACAGCAACAATCGTCCATATGCCTGCGTCTCCTGTCCCAAGAGTTACACTCGCAGGACTCACCTGAACAGACACCTGTTGACACACGGGCCAGCCGGCGGCGAAGCGGTGCCACCTGACGAAGTTTGACACTGTTTTTTTTACTTCAGCAGCCTTAAAGGATGTGCAGCTTTTCTTTAGTTTTTTGTTTCGTTTTTTTTTTTTTTTTTACAATTTTAGGTGTTTTGAATGACACAGTGTTCCAAATTATTATGCATTTACTTTTTCCCGAAATTTTCCTAAATGGATACAATTTAGATACAATTTTAGTTTATAGTCATGGAAAAAAAGAGACTACCGTTATGTGTATTTCTTCTTCATTTTTATGTCTGGTGCCACTGAAAGTGTATGAAGAGACTAACGGACACAAAAGAAAACAGATGCCTTAAACCAGGCAGTACTATGCTATAGATAATTAAGTAAGAAGTTCTGAAGTGATTTTGGTTATCAAGAAAAACTTTTGAAAAATGTCTCGATCAGCTCCTAAATTCAGTACTAATGAGCTTTCTTTTTTATTTTAATTTAAAAAATATATTTTTTTATTTTTTATTTACTCATTCACTGCCATTGACGGCTATAGACGTCAAAAATTCATTTGAACTATTTCTATTAGTTTAACATTGTTTCCACTTTTGTTAACAAGAGTATGAAAACCTAGAGAAAAAATATTACTGTACATTTAGAACAGATATAAAAATGTGTGATTAATCGTGAGTTAACTAGTGAAGACATGCAGTTAATTACAATCAAAAAAAAATTAATCGCCTGACACGATTTAAAAAAAAAGAAAAAAGAAAAGAAAAGATTATTTAAAATGAGGGGCGTCGGGCGATTACATTTTTTTATCGTAATTAATCGCATGACTTCACTAGTTAACTCATGATTAATCACTGATTTTATATCTATTCTAAATAAACAATTTTTAAAAAATCTAGGTTTTCATACTCTTGTTAACAAAAGTGAAAAAAGTTAAACTAATAGAAATATTTCAAATGAATTTTTGACATCTATAACCGTCAATGGCGGTTTTCCCATGGCTATAAGGTATTCTTATTTTCATTTTAAACAAACCACAATGAACAACATTTGTGGGGCCAAATTACTTAAAATAGTTTTCTGAATTAATTCAACAGTTTGAGAAAAAAAAGAAGCAAATAGGTTGTAAATTTTTCATCAAATCATTTACATAGAGCTTCTATGTTAAAAATGGGGTCTCTCTTTTATATCACTTTACATAAAATTTTAAAGTCAAAGTTGTTTCTTGCCTGTATCTCGTTTTAAGGGTGCACAAATTGCCTCAGAGTTTCTGTTTGGAGGCACACTAAAAAAAAAATACACTGCCAAATCTCATCCATCTTGATCATCCAAAGTAGCATAGTATACATTAGCAAATAAAACTATTAGAAAATATATTTCATGTATTTTGTTTGACTTTTTGACATTGTTTAGGAATAGCCAAAACACAGATTTATGCTTGAAAGCAAGCCGTTTGGAATATCCCGCATCTAAAGGTGATTGGGATACAAGAAACAATGAGGCTCACCTTTGAAACTAATGATCAAACTTTGTTTTCAAGGATCTAATATGACGAGAGAAAAAACATGCAAATACTTTCCGCAGAAAACTAAAACTTTATTTAACAAATCATGCATAATTTGAAGTACAAACTACATCTTGATGACATTTGTTTAGCCGAGTCATGTATGCGCTGTGATGAATGGTGGATAGGGTTGACATCGGCAAATCGGAAACAGGACTTTTATACAGTATGATTGCTGTTGGTAATTTAATTTAAACGTTCATTTTATTGTAAATATAGATGGATGTTGGAGCAGAGATTGTCGCCACATGTCCTATCAATCAAATTTCGGAACAGGACTAACTTTATTTGCTTCAATTTGCTTCACAATCTATTCGCCGTCATCAGCGCTTTCAATGACTTTCCTCATCCACCTGCTCATCCTGTAAACATGCGTGAAGAATCCGTACTTCCCATCACGGTCGCAGCCTTCACCCCACGACACAATGCCAATCTGGTACCAGCGGTTTTCTGCCGGATGCTGCAACAACACGGAGACTTTCAAACTAATCTCTCTGAAATAATAGACAGAGTTGATAGATGACGATGTTGTTCCTTTCACCTTCATCACAAAGGGTCCACCGCTGTCTCCCTCGCAGGCGTCACCTCGCTCTGAGTCTTCAGGTTTATATCCTAAAAAGGAATCAGCGTAATGTTAGCGTGGCTTCTGAACCAGCAAAAGAGAAAAAAAACGAGTGGAACAAAGAAATAGTACCAGCGCAGAACATGTTGTCAGTGATCCTGATAGAAGTGGAACCTCTGCAGGTGTTCTGATCTGCGATGGGCAAATGGATTTGCTGAAGAACTGTCGGTAAAGCTCTCGCAGACGGGCTCCAGGCTTCCTTTAAATTTCCCCAGCCGGTCACTCGTCCTTTGAATCCTGCATTCATCAGCCTGTCGGTAATCAAAACATGTCAGTCGACAGCAGTCGTCCCCAGCTACTTTGGACCGGGCTGCACAGTTGAAAAAAACTTAAAAAACAAAACAACTTAACTTTACTTCTGGGTAACTGATTACCCGAGGCTTATAAATACTTTATTTTGAAAAGTGACCGGATTCTCTGTTATGACAGACTCTCTACACATGTCAAAATGCTAATTATCTCAGTCACGTAGCGCTGATGCTAAATTGACAAGCTAGCAAAATTAATTAAAAAAAAACAGATGTACAGTATTTGGACCAACGTTATTTTAGTTAACTAAAACTAACCAAAAAAAACTATTTCGTTAACGAGATCAAATAAAAACGAAAATGCTTTTAAAAAAACGAAAACTAACTGAAACTACAGTTTATGTTTACAAACTAACTATAATTATAGCAAAAATGTCCTTCGTTTTAGTCTTTGCATGAGCCTTTGGGGATGATTTATTTTTATATTAACCGGAATAAAGACATTTTAAAGTGTGTCACACAAAAGTGACGTCATCTAGCAGCAGCCAATAGAAAAGCACCTTCAGATAACGTTGCTCCCATGGTTTTTAAATATTGCGCACAAGTAATACACACTTTAAAAACAAACAAACTAAAACTAATACTGAAACTGACTCAAACTAAGCAATTATGAAATAACTAAAACCGATACAACTAACACAACCACCCTGAAAACTAATTAAAACTAAATTTAAAACTCAAAACGAAATACAAACTAACAAAAATAAAAAACTATAATAGCCCTGATTTGGACCACAAAAAAACCCAAAACTTGTAGCAAAACCACCGCCTCATTGTCTTCTACCACGGGAAGGAAAACGGCCTGACAGACTACAGTATTCAGGCGTCAAACTTTGCCTCACATTTTGGCCACCTTCTTGTTGGGCAGGCAAATGGGATGGATCTGCTCGGTGAAAATGATTGGCCGCCTCATGTGCAGTAGGGCGATGTCTCTGTTCAGATTCACCCTCCAGTCGTACTTCGGGTGGACGATGATTTTGTCGATCGCTACGATCTTCTCAATGTTGCGTTCAAACCTGGAGAAGAAAAGATCTGTGACGTGTCGCTCGCAAATGGTTGCCTGGCAAGTGGCAAAGGAAGGTTTTGTCTTACTTGGCCCTGTTGTGTTTGCCAAGGCGCACCAAGATGTCATTGGTGGTGAAGTTTTTGTTCCATGGTGGGTATAGGATGCAGTGAGCGGCCGTGATGATCCACTCGTCGCTGATGAGGCTGGCGCCGCACAGTAGCTCCTGAGGGCTTCGTTTGTATAGCATCACCTGCCTGAAGGACAGATACAATTGACTTCACCTCAGGACCAGGGCTGTATTTAGAGTCACTTAAGGGGCCCCAAGGCAAACCCGATTATGGGACCCTCCATATTTGTGCACTGCAAAGATTTTGAAGTGTTTATCATCAACTAAAAAGCTTGAATTTGAGAAAATGATCCTTTTTACTGAGCTAGATAGTCCATACTCTGACAGAGATGTGACTTAACTCGTTTACTGCCATTGACTGTTATAGACGTCAAAGATCCATTTTCACTAGGCTGGCAGTGAATAGTTAATAGACTTAACAAAATCTACTTAAGAACAGTAACAAAATGCCACATTTGTACTTCCAGCCTTGTTTAGTAATGTATGCAACAGGATGTGATAGTCATTCAAGTTTCTACGGAAATTCTAATCTGTTTACCATGGCGCAGAGGACACCTCGGCGTCGGTGCCCCCAACAATGCGCTGTTGTTGATATGATTCCAGCAGCTGCTTCTCATTAGCATCCTCCTTGTCCTGCTTTTCGAACAGGGGCCGCTCTCCACACACTGCAACACAGCGAGCTCAGGCGCATCCATTTCTCCACCAGATATGAACTAAGGGCTTACCAATCTCCCCTTGCCCAAAGGTCCGAGGGTTAAAAAATGCCTTCCTAGCAGGTCCTTTGCCGACAGAGCGCTCGCGGCCGTCAGTCTCTGGCGGCGACTCATAGTTAATCAGCTCTTCTTCTGCATATAGAAAGACACACACCTCAGAGCGCCCATTGGCGTGTTGTACTGGTTGACGTGGTACCACTGTTGTCATATTTACCACACAGCTGGAGGTCGCAGTAATCCACTGTCACATTCCCAGATATCCGAACATAGCACCATGGGCCCTCTGGGTCGCTGTCTGGGTTACGACACTTGTTGCCCTCGAGGCTGACTTCGGGTAAGAAGTCCTTGCCCTGGCTCAGCTTCTTGACTTCCGGCAGGGACCATTGCAAGCAGGTGTGGCCCCGTAGGGTGACGGCCAGGTCGCCTGTGTAGTCTATGCCATTTTCCAGAAAACAGTCATTCGGCCTTTTTGGTGCAGGGGCCTCAGTTGGGGGTACAAAGGTTTGACCTTGAAGAAAGAAACATTACATGATACAGCATCTGTAACACTTTGTAACTTTCGAGCAGAGGTGTCCAAATGTATTGCTGCATTAAGTCATCTTGAGTTGGTTATCAAGACTTGCCACATATTGGAACCCTGCAGCTCTCCTTCGGCACCAGTGGGTCCTGAGTGAAACACCAGGGTCCTTCATCTTGTCCGTCTGGGTTCCGACAGTAGTTCTCATTAAGGATGCTGCCCGGTTCTGAAGCATTGAATTCCCTGCAGAGAGACATGGTTTCTTAAATACATGCCACCGTTTGTGTTTGCGTGCCTCCCTCGATGGAGCTGATACCTTATTATGGGATGCGGGAAGCCCTGACTCCATCTTTGACAGAGTCTACCAGATTTAGTGATGTGGACGTTTCCTTCATAGTTGAGTCCTTTGCCGGAAACACATTGACCTGAGGGGGGGGGGGGGGGATGCACAAACTGAAGGATGTTTTGATCACATCAACCACGCTTCCTTATTTTTGCGTTTACCTGATATACAATCTTTGACCAAGTCGATGTTGGACTGTGTTCGTACCAGTGTTGTTCCTTTGCAGTCTGTAGAGGGACACATTTGCACAGTTTGTGTGCTTGTGTGAGTTCAGCTGCTCTGGACTTTGTTCGTGTTTGATTAAACTTCTCGCCGAGTCAAAGAACTTGAATCGAATGTAACTTGTTCTTGCTAGTGAGCCGTGCTAGCTTCTTCCTGTTGTTTTTGAGAACGTAGGACAACCCGGCTAAACTAGATGCTAAATGCGACAGTGTACTCACCCAGGTATTTCTGCCAGAAATCTTCCTGAAAAAGAATCTCAAATTGTAGTTAAACTCACAGTAGCGCTCATAGTCACCAAGTCAAAATGAGTGTACTCGTACTGTTTTGTCTGGCTGTTCGAACACTTCTCTGGCCTCTTCATGGTCGCAAATTTCCTCCACACATTCTCTCTCCAGGTTTCCTGAGTACAAAAGCGAAACACTGACCCACGCCGACTGGGTTTGTTTTTTTCATCTTGGGGAGCAGGTTGTTTACCTGGTTTCACCTCCTCGAACAGCTGGTTGGCTCGTCGCATTCGGATCAGAACTTCTGAAGCTTGTTCGCTGTCAATAAAAACTACACAAACAAATTTAAATGTACGTGCCTTTAAGAACTCAAACTGAGGTTCTACTGAGAAGTGTTTTTTTGGGGGGGGGAGTGCTAATTTGACCACTTGGTCTTGAGTCAGGGTTCATGAAATCACTGGCGTACGTGATGTAAAAGTATTCTGACATTTTCACTTCACTACCGGTACCAAAGAAAGTACAAGGATCAAATACCATGTTCTGTCAGACAGCCTTGCAGCAGGAACAGAAGTAGAACAGCCGCTGGTCCCACCATGATCTATACGTCCACGGAGAATGTCCAAACCAAATCCACTAGATTTCTGGTTAAGTCTCTTTGTAGACTCCGCGTCATCTGGTGGGCGGGAATATTGACTGCAAGGTCAAAGTGTGATTTTGTTTGATGAAGCACACTTTTTTTTACTCTAGTTTATCCTGCTCCTTAACACCAGGTCTAATATTATTATTGATGTGTTATTTGAATGCCTGCTTGTGTTCTGCTTGACTGGATACGTTGTCTGGATCTGGATACAGTCATCTGAATGTGATTGATTCTCTGGATAAACTGTTTAGTGGGATTTGTAGATGTGCATTGAGATGATCAAGAAATGTATATGCTAAAATGACAGACATTCTACATAATGATCTTCAACCTGCATCAGTGACCATTTTGAACTTTCTTGCGCGAGTTCTGTAAATGTGCCAACAGTATGCATACTCGGCTCCTTCTGTTCCCGTCTTTTATTTCCCAGGAAGTTGCCAGGTACATAATCTAGAAAATCAATAAAGATCGGTGAAAATAAGAGATAAAGTTGTAGGTCTGTAGTCTCTCTTGAACCTTAAAAACTTTATCTGGAGTGTCCCATCAGCACACGTAAGAGCAAATATTGACAGAAAGAGGTGAGCATACTGTGAGCAAAAGGCTGGACTTCACAGCATTCATGTGGTTTATGTGAGCGCTCAAAACCACTAAGTACATCTCCCAGCATGAACATTTGGTGTATCGCTCCAATTAGACTCAAAATGATAGAGGAATCTCTTCAGTGACCCAGGATTTATCATATATCCAAAAGCATGGTGAAATTATTATCCTCACAGCCGAGGAGATTGGGGTTCTAATATTCCTCTTCCAACCCAAGAACGTGCTTTTTGGGTTAAATGATAGATGTGAATGGTTATGTTGCTATTGGTTGACCTATCCAGGGGTACTCTTGTCAGTTATGAGCCAATTGAGCTTTTTTGTATTTAGTTACTGAGTTCATAAAATTTGCCTATGTGCACATGTTGTTTTGATTGCATAAAAGTCAAGCTAGCTTGGTTTGAAAAACATCATGCAGGTATATGTTTCAATTTTCATGTTATTTTTTAGCTAAGGTGGCTTTAAAAAGAAACTCAGTTCACAATGTTAGCAAAGATATGGGAACAAGATGTTTTGACGTCATGAAAGTCTAGCTAATGGCCAGCACTTGGTTAAAAACAACAAACTTGCAGTGTGACGTGTTCAGAATAAAGTGAGTGTGGTATAAGTTCATAAAAGAGGAAAACTATTTTGTGTGCAGTTTTTGTTTTCATTGTTCAAGTAATTAAAAAAATGGGTATGATTGGCTGTAATCAATTAAACGAAGACAAAAATACTGACACCCACTTCCGTACTTCTGTAATCCGGTACTATTACTTTTTTTCTTCTTTTTTTTTGTGCTTACAACTGTTGTATTGGAACCGAAGGGAAATTGACGCTCTCTAACAAGGGGATTAGCTCTCGAACCCTGCTTTCACCACCTGCCATCATAAGCTCCAGACGGCAGACACGTCTGTCGTCGTTTGTTTTTGTAAGTGTTTCTATCGTCCATATGGGGGCGACATAGTACTTTTAAAATCGTTTGCAGTTGACTGACGGTGGAGAAGAAGTCAAAGCTTGTCAACAATGGCGACCGAGTTTCGGATGGAGTTGCTCCCTTCAGACCCGTTGCTGCATATATTGTCCTTCCTTGACTTTAGAGACTTGATCCAGTGAGTACGTTATACTGATTCGTTCTTACGGCTACCGACCATACGACTCGTCTGAGACGTTTATCGCCGAAAAAAAGTAAAGTGGCTGGATGGCGCTAAGACGGCTAACAACAACAGTTAGCATTTTGACAGCCAAGTAATTGAAACAACGATAATACTGTAGTCGATAAACAGAATATTTGTGGCTTATTACAAGAAACAGTAGACACGGAAGAGACGACAAAGTGTTGAATGCTGTAAAGTTAATAGAAAAGACGAGCATGGCGTTTGATTACTTTAGCCACCTTCATTATAGCTACATATCAAGAGCTTACAAACATATACACTACTTGCGCTGATATAAACGTTTCACCTTGAGTAAGAAAGTGCTGACCGAAATAAGATTTTAGGAGGAGTGTAGAAAATAGAGTGCATTTTTGGAGTTGACAACATTGACGGGGAGTGTCTTGCTTTTCCCAATCTAGAAAAGACGGTAGCCTAATGTATCTTACTGCATACTGACTTACAAAAAAGCATGTTTACACAGACTCTAGCTGATTTAAAATATTGTATTATGTGTTGGTGTTGTTTAATAATGTAACATCAGTTTGTGTCTAATTAGTAATGATCGGAAGAACGCCGGTTCTAAAAGTATTTGACACTGTAGCCATACTTTGAAGCAAACAAATGACAGATATCTGAAAATATTTCTTAAGTACAGTCATGAAGTCTATATTTTGTTACTTCTCACCACTGCCTACTATTTAAAAAAAAATGCAGTTGTGTGTTTGTGTGTATGCTCGGTTTGCAGCATCAGTTCCACCAATAGGAGGCTGAATGAGTTGTCCAAACACAATCTGTTGTGGAGGTCGCCGTGCTCCAAACACTGGCTGATCACAGAGTAAGTCACTCATGGTTGTAGGAATGGGCAATGCTGCCTTTAAATGAAATCACAATTTATTTTATTTTTTATTTATTTTATAGTTTTTTTTAATTGAATTTATTTTCCACAGAAATCCAATTTAAAGTGACAAAAGCAATACATGTAACAATCAAGACAAGTTTTTCATATATTTTTTTCCCTTTCTGAGATTTGTTTTATTTTTTCTAATACTGAATAATCTTTTAAAGTTTTCATTGCAAACATTTTTTTCCACAGCATTAACTTGCATCAATAAAAAAAAATACGAACAGCCCTACTTGGCTGTTGTTGATGAATTTTGCTTTGATGTTTAGCGCTGAGCGACTGAATAGTGGCCAGTCCTGGTTCAACCTCTTCAAGGAGTACTACGCGGACCTGGGCCGATACATCCAGTACTACTCGGTGCTGAAGAGAGCCTGGGAACAGCTGACCAGTTTCCTGCGGCAAAGATGTCCACGCATGATTGCGTCACTTAAAGGTGATGTCATGAGAACATCTCATCGCAGCCTCTTGTCTAGTTTCCTAATGTTTGCTTTCCGTCCATTTGGGTGTCCAGAAGGTGTCACGGAGACCGAACTGGCCAGCATCGAGGCTCAGATCGGCTGCCGCCTACCAGACGACTATCGTTGCTCGTACCGCATCCACAATGGCCAGATGCTCGTCAGCCCCGGGTCAGTATGTTGGTGCCTGTCTCTGCGCATCTCCGCATGCGCGTGCGTCCTCATGCATTTGCATCCACATGTAGGCTGATGGGTAGCATGTCGCTGTCCAATCACTATCGCTCTGAGGTATTGCTGGACGTGGAGACGGCGGCTGGGGGGTTCCAGCAGCGGAAGGGGATGCGACGCTGCCTTCCGCTCACCTTCTGCTTCCACACGGGCCTCAGCCAATACATGGCCCTGGAGCACACGGAAGGCCGCCGCATGTTTGAGAGCTTCTACCTCTGCCCGGTTTGTACATGTCATGCCAGGAAACCCCGGGGGTGTCACACGCCTCACTAAGGCTCGCGTGATTTTCACTTTCTCTCTTCCAGGATCAGACAGCTCAGGATCCCTCAGTCGTCAACATGTTCATCACAGGTGGGTTTCTTGCTACGCTTGCTCGCTTGTTGACATGCGGGATTGTCAAAAAGTAGACAAATATGTATGTGTTTAGGTTCCTCCTTTTTGGAGTGGTTCACCACCTACGTCAACAACGTGGTTACAGGAGAGTACCCCATCATCCGAGACCAGATTTTCAGGTACCTGATTTTTTGCTATTTGCAGGTCTTGCGGTCTGAGCAAAAAGTGATTGACCCCCACAACCCCTCAAAAAACTTCAGAATTGCCTATATTATGTTTTTTATGGGAAACTATAAATATAGTAGAACCCAAAATACTTGAAAATCACTTTAAACGAGATGCATCACTTCAACAGACTTCCTTGACACTTGGTATTATGGTTCTACTTTACTATTGAGACAGGGCTGTGGCTGCATCTTAGGGCATTTCAGAGACGGCAAAAAAACAACACCCAAATTGAAAAAAAAAAATCACCAATGGATAAACAGCAGTTTAGTAGGGGACCTTCCCTGCCTCTTCTTCGCTTCTCTTCATTAATACCCAATAGGAGTTTTTGGGTCAGAATGATTATTTTTTTTCCCTCCAATAATTATTCTCCGCAACTTCTGTACTTAAGATGTGCCACAAATAGAGAGGAGAGGAGAAACAGTTTTGTCTGTCATTTGGAAGTAGTTCATGCAGCAATGGACTATATGCCGCGGAGGAGGCGGGACTTCCGGGTTTTCACCCATCAACTTTGTTTCCGTTTCCGGTTTGCGGCGTGTGGGCCGCGTCCCAGTACTTGCGCTTCTGCCTTTGTACCCCTCGGTTGTGCGTTCCCGTCGACGAGTGCGAGGCTGCAAGTGTGTAGTGTCTGTCTCGGTGTCCAAAGCATTTCAGATAGCCGAGACGCCCTCCCGCTGATGAGCGGGAGCGCGTGGTTGGGGGGTGCAGGGGTAGGGGTGCGAGTGTTGGAACGTGGCCAGCAGGAAAGGTTGCTGATGCGTAAAACCCGGAAGTCCGTGGCATCTACCCCATTCTCAATGTGTGAGACCATTCGAGTACTGTTTTATGACTACAAACTCCCTCTAGTGGCATGTTAAAAAATTACTGGCTAAATACAGTTCAGTTCAGTTGTAATTAACGTTTAAGTTGAATACATGTCTAATGAATATTTATAAAGTAATGAAGAAATAATTAGTGTTCTATTTTTTATTTTATTGTTTATTATGATTCAATTATGTAGAATGCTCCCTCATTGTAACGCGGTTCACTTTTCGCGGTTTCGCTATTTTGCAGATTTTTTAAATGCAATTTTGCATGCTTTTTTTTTTTTTTTTTACAGTCAAGTATCTATTTTATAATATTTATGAAGATTTGAACATTGAAAATGTCAATGCCTTGATGAGAAAAGTGTATAAACCGTGTGGTGAGAGGTTTAGAGCCTTAAAACATTTCTAATAAATGTAAAACATAAAGCTAACTACTTTGCAGATTTCATTTATTGCGGAAAACAAGGGAACACTGTAATTAGAAATGATTGTTTTATTATATTTTAGTTTTATTAGTTATAAAAATAAACTCACAATTTAACAAGAAATAACATGTAAAATAATTCATGCTTATTTTAATGTATTATTTTAATTAAATTGAATTAAACAATTATTCAATTAAAATATGTATTTAGTAATATTTATTTAAAATAAAACAAATAAGCTAATGTTTAATTAAATGAAAATAAATAAAATAGATAAATTACTCTAACAGGTATTTTTATTAGCCACTTTAAGAAGTATATCGCTAAATTATTTATTTACGATAAATTGATCAACCATTTATTTAATCAGTATTATAACTAAAATAAAGTTTTATCAATAAAAATAAACAATTTACATTCGCTGTTCGATGTATAAAAAATTAACTTGTAATCGAATTTAGCAACTTTTAAAATAAAGTAATCAGTACAGTACTACTTTTAAAAGAGTAATCTCATTACATTTCCAAGGTAACAGGGATTGCGCTCAAAGGGACCTGTCCTGCAAGAAGGAGCACTTTTATTTTCACATATGTAAAGAAAATATTTTTATTTGATTCTTTATGTGGAAGTTGATCCAAGTTTATGCTCGGTAGAAACAGAAAAAAATGACCAAAAACTAAAATCTATTTATCACATTTATTTATTAAATACATTTAATTGAATATTTTTTACATTAAATGTATTCATTAAAATGTATTTATCTATTAAAATCAGAACTTGGATTTCCGTTAAACAACTATATCGTCTAAAAGACGGCTGCTTAAAACTCCACGTTGTTGTGTGGCTTGACTGTAATTCAATAACCACCATCAAGCGATTGTGATGTCACTTCCTGCAGGTACGTGCATGATAAAAGCTGCGTGACCACCACCGGGGATATCACCGTTTCCGTTTCCACCTCCTTCTTGCCTGAGCTCTCCTCCGTCCACCCGCCGCGCTTTTTCTTCACTTACCGCATCAGGTAGTATTTACCCGCTTGCGCTCGCCGGCCTCGGCGCCGCTTAACGAGCCAAATGTGCCGTGCAGGATCGAGATGGCGAGCGGCGCGCCGCCCGAGGTGGCCTGCCAGCTGGACAGCCGCTACTGGAAAATCACCACGTCCGACGGCAACGTGGAGGAGGTGCAAGGCCCCGGCGTGGTCGGTACGCTGCTCATGTCACATGACTTGCCGCCGGCTTGACTCTGATTGGATAAGATGAGCGATAAAGTGCGTGTGTGTATGTGAGAGCAGGAGAGTTTCCGGTGATGACGCCTGGAAAAGTTCACGAGTATGCCAGCTGCACGACCTTCTCCACGCCTTCAGAGTACATGGAGGGACACTACACCTTCCACAGACTTGGTAATTAATTTCAAGGATCTTATATCTCTCACATGCACTACTGAAATGCTCTCACACATTAATAAAACCCTCATACACTACGATTTGATTTGACTGATTGAAATTGGCCGCTCATGGAAACTACTGATATGCTCTCTCACTCACTATTTTGCTCACATACACTACTGAAACAGTTTTTTACTCACACAAATAAAACACGAACACATTTAAACACTCTCAGACATGATTTTTTTCCTCTCACTTAACTGAAACAGTCTCACACTACTGAAATTGGTGTTCACTCGCATATTAAACACTCATGCTCACACGACTAAAACGCAAACAAGCACACACTACTGAAACACTACTGAATTGTTACACTCACACACAAACTCCAGAAATGCTCTCATACAGTACTCACACACTCTCACTACTGAAGCACCCGCTTACATTGTTTTCACTTATACTAGCCAGTTTTTTTTTCTCACACAACTGAAACACACACTATTGAAATACTCACATCTTCTCATGCATAATACTGTAACACTACAGAATTGTTTCACTAACACACAAACTACTGAAATGCTCTCACACAGTCCTCACAAATTCTCACATTACTGAAACAATCTCATATTTCTTTCCCCCTTACACTACTGAAACACTCTCATAGGCTACTCAAGTGCTAGTGAAGCACACTCACACTACTGAAACACATATGACATTTCTATTTCACACATGCACAACTGAAACAATCACACAGGTTAATTGATTTTCACTCACAAACACACACTACTGAAACACACAGACATGACTGAAATGCTCTCATACATACTACTGAAAGGCTCTTACTCTACCGAATTGTTTCTCACTCAAACACTCAATCAAAATGCTATTACTCCTGATTTCTTTGCTGAGACTATTGAAACTGTCTTGCACACAGTACTGAAACACACACACGACTGCGTTTTTTGGCTCACACACAACTGAATTTTTTTTGATAACACACACCACTAAAATGCTACGTCTACCTGACTGAAACATGTAGCGTATTTCTGTACTGGATTTAAAAATAACTTGCCATTGAGTCCATTATTATTATTATTATTTTTATGTTTGTGTATTTCCTGTCTTGTTTCAGACAACAAGGATGTGTTCAACGTGGCAATCCCTCGCTTCCAGATGGTGTGTCCACCATTCCGAGAGCCCACGCTGCCAACGGTGAGTTGACAGGAAGTGACACGAGACAGGAAATTGATCATTCACAAAAGCGATCGGTCCCCTTCCTCGGTCAGGAGTCGAGCGATTACACGCCAGACTTGAGCGGCCGCGGCGACGGAGATGAAGACAACTACAACCGTCTGAGGGCGATCGACATGGCCGCCCTGGAGGGAGCGTGGTGCCCCCGACACATCTGATGTATGCGTCGAGACGCCGCCGTGGGAACCAGGCGGATGACAGTCGGTCATTTTTTGGTTGGTGGTGGATTGTGGGGGAAGCCATTTGGGACGTTGTGGCCTCGCAGCTTGTCTCGTCTGCATAACACAACAGCGCCGGTTTGTCTTTGTAAGGATTTTGAGGTGAGGCCTCACTTGTGAACTCTTCAGCTGTCAGCAGCCGGAACAGAATTCCTGATATTTTTTTTTGGGGGGGGGGGCTTTAGTTTGATATTAGTCTTTTATTGCAGATAGGCGATATTGTAAACAGTGTGGTTTTAGTTTCAAATCGCAGAACAAATATTGCACTCGATCTCACTTCCTGTGGTGGCTTAAAGATCACATCGTCGCTTGTAGTTACTTTTGTTAGCGAGAAGCGCAGTGAGATCATTGCAGATTTCTTGCTGTTTCTATGGTAAAGTGACATCGCTTTCATGTGATTGATTGCAGGCTTTGGTTTTTGTTTGTGATAATGTGAAAATAAATCATATCTTCATCGCTGCATCACGTCAACACTCCTGCCAGCTCGGCCGTATTTGATCGACTGACTTGACACACTCGCATTCATTTCCGCACATCAATCACAAAGGAGGAAAATTAAAGTACAAACAGGTTCGAACTAGTGAGTGCTTAAGGGTCGCGTTTGAGGTTTCAAAAAAATGGATGGGCCAGGGTGGCACGTTTGCGTTTGACTCCAGACTTTCTTGCTTACAAGTGCATGGATACGAATGGAATCCTCCCACGGGAATGCAAAAACAGTCATAGTCTCTCAAAGTTGGACATAGGTCTGAATGGTCATCTAAAGTATATGTGCCCAGTGACTGGGTGGCGACCAGTCCAGGGCTTATCACACCACTCACCCTAATTCCAGCTAGAGTCTGACCAGCTCATTTGTGACCGTAATGAAGATTTGTGTGAAAGTGGATGGATGGACAGATTGGTTGTCATAAAAAATAAATAAATTGTAATATGGAATCAATAACCAAGTATTTGGTAATTAGATAAATTAGTACAAAAACACACAATAAACTGCTGTTTTATTTACAAAATTCAATAATTTACTTGGAAATAAACATTTAAAATAATGTCAATATTTTTTGAAACTGTGCTCTGATTACTGCAATTAACCAAAGGTTTAATCAAAGAGTTGATTTGTGGGGTCCGCGCACTCCACTATAAAGGGAAAATAAAAGCTGATAAGTGCAGTCAGTAAAACAGTCAGGGCTCTTCGTACTCAACTAGGTATTGGTGAAGCATGCATGATGTAGAAAAAGCTGTAATATTAGTTTTAAAACTGCACAATGCACCTTTAATTTACAAATCAAGTTGAAAAATTATGTAGTTAATTTGAACGATTAAAGCACATTTTTAAGATCAATTCTAATTAATCACACAGATATTTGTATAAAAATATACACTAAACTAATACAAAAGTGGAAAAAAATGTAAATAAATAAAAAAGTTTGTTTTTAACCTTTTTTTTCCTAAAATATAAAATACATTCCTAAAAAAAAAATTTAAGAAGGGGGGGGACTAAATATAAAGCAATTTTGCCACTGGGTGGGCTTGATGGAAGAACAGCATGGGCCGCTGCCCTGTTAGAAATATATGAGTTCGTCTTCATCCTCGGCCTCTTCAATCAGCCTCCGCGCTCTTTTCCTCCCCGCTCTGGTCTCCTTGGTCTCCTCCTTGATCACCACCGGCCCTCTCCCCTCCTCATCCAACACCAAGCCCAGTCCGCCTTCTCCTTCCTCGCGGGCGGTGCATCGGCTGCAGTGCCTCCGGAAGCCGGCCAGGAATTGCGACCTGAAACAGCAGAAGGGGCAGGCGTAGCGCCCCGGCCGGTGGGTCCTCCGGATGTGCTGCCTGAGCCGGCTGGGCAGGAAGAACGTGCACTTGCAGTCTTTGCAGCTGTACGGACGCGGCACGTCGTGGCTACGCACCACGTGACTGATGGCAAAACCTGAGTTTGAGTCGAATTGGAGTCTTTTGTTATTTTGTTTTTTTTAATCAAATCATAAAAAAGTCTTTTCATTTGCATTTGAAAATCAAAACAACAAATGACGTACACGCGCAGAGCCCTCACCTTTCATTTTGTTTTTCCAGCCGCATATGACGCATACGTAGCGATTGGAGCAAAAGCGGACCACTTTAGCCGTCGCCTCCATTTCCTCTTTAAGAAGGTCGCCGCTGAGGGGGTCCTCCTCCTCTTCGTCGGCACCGCTGCTCGGATGGCGTTTGGGCATAAAGGTGGAAGTTGAAGCGGGGTCGCCTTGCCTGATCCTCTGAGAGACGAACTCTCTGGGGATGTTGTGTTTTCGCACCACGTGGGTAATGGCAGAACCTTTCAGCTTGTTTTTCCACCAGCCGCAGATAAGGCAGTGGTACATGTCGCCGTCGAAGACTATCACGCTATTGTCCACATCGCTGATCATCATCTCGGAGGTGGCGTCTTCATCCTTCACCTCCTCCGGGCTCTGCGGAATTGCATCATCCTCATTGGCGTCCTTCATATCCGTGTCTATTTCCTTTACTTCCCCATCTACTTCTTTGTCTACTTCAATGTCTAGTTCCTTTAATTCCTCGCCTACTTCCTTTAATTCCTCGCCTACTTCCTTTACTTCCTCGTCTAGTTCCTTTAATTCCTCGTCCAGTTCCTTTAATTCCTCGTCCAGTTCCTTTAATCCCTCGTCTACTTCCTTTGCTTCCTCGCCTACTTCCATCACTTCCTCATCTGCTTCTTTTATTTCCTCATCCACTTTCTTCACATCCGCATCTATTTCCTTTACTTTCTCGTCTGCTTCCTTCTCCCCCTTTCCGCTCCCGTTGTCCTCCAAGCCGGCTCCTTCCGCCGCCGCCGCCTCATCCAAGCAGTGTTTGGCGATGATGTGCTGGTACAGTTTGTTGAAGTCGCGGCTGGTGAAGAAGCACTCGGCGCAGTGGAACAACCGGGCGCCACTCTGGTACATCACGATGTTGCCGAGGCGGCCCATGGCCACGCTGTCCAAGTAGGTGGGATGGGCCGAGGCGATGTGGGACAGCTGAAAGGCGTGACTTTTGGCGAAATTTCCGCAGAGGGGGCACTGGAGGTGGGAGGCCACGCCGCTGCACGGGTCCCCTCGATTCTGTTTGACGACTGACATGACTGCGTGGCGGCACACCAAGACACAGAAAGGTGTTTGAGCATTTATTACACAACACACAAGTTTGAATGTGGTCGGTTGATTCTCAACAAAGCCCCATTCACAGTAATAAAAGGGTGTGCGCACTTATGCAACAACATTACCTAATTGTTTGCATTTACTTTCCTTTTAAAAAAAAATCTATTGAGCTGTACAGGGTGAAATTACTAGTGGAAAAAGTTGTTAGAGGCTTAATCTTATTTGTTTCATTCTTTCAACAGTATCTCACCAAAAAGGTGGGATTTGGAAAGAGGAAAAAAAGAAGACCCTCATACTGTATATTAACAACATTTGCAGAATTACTGATTGTATTATTAATACAATGAATGTCTAATCTCGCTTTGTTGGCTCAAGCAGAACACGTTTAATGTTTTATTAAGCACACTGTAAAAACTAGATGAATGATGCAAGCCAGTTATTTGCTTGGTTACAGCAGTTACCTTCCAAAACAACGATGCGGCTAACAGCAAGCAGGCTAATTGTCTTGCTTGTTCTTTCACGTCTACGTTTTTCGGCTTCACTTCAACCGGCCTGCCCCTGACGGATGCCGTCACGGTGGCAAATCTGTTGTGCGGCACATATTGCAGAATCTCCGCGCAAAAAGAATGAAAAAATAATAATAATTTCCCCACAAAACATGGTGCATACTCACCGCTTTAGCGACGCGTTGCAGTGACGTCACTACTCGTCTCTGAATGACCAATCAGAGCCTGCGCTTCTTGTGCACTCACCAATCGCAGCGTCTCTTTGGTTTGGCTCTGGCCAAACAAGTCCATTCCGCTCTCCTTACTTATTGTGAGAAGTCACAAAGTGGCACTATGGTACAGAATAGATCGACTTGTTCAACTCCTGTCTTCTTTTCCTACTTAGTGAAAAAGGAATACAGACTGTACTTAGAAATAAATCGTATTCAACTTACTTTTTGGGGGATTCAACTTTCTTTATTTGTCTTTTAGTGTCAACAGTCAAAAAACAATCATTAAAAAAAAGAGGTCAAATCCTATTCTATCCTCGCCCCTGGCACATCTTAATAACAATAAGAAAACATATGCCACATTTGTCATGGCAAAGAAAAACTAAACCTAAATCAAGCGAGCAGATGCAGGACAAACCGATCATTATTTCAGTCCAATTAGAACTACTGTACTTGCACTTTTGACATATTGTACAACAAAAATGGGTTCTAGGTCTCTTCAAGTTCAAATGAGCACTCAGATCCGAGAGTTAACCTGACTTTCTGAAGTTTGAGAAAATGGAGAACCTTCTTAAGTCATTGTGCAGGTGCAGATTCAGGCTCCTGGCCAGCAACGTTGAAAATGCTATCATGTCCTTATTTGAAGGACGATGGAGAGGAGAAGGAAGAACATTAAACATAGCCATCAAAGCATTTGGAGCAATGTCTTCCTCAGTGACCTTAGATAACACCGTAAAAATGCCAGACCAATATGAATTTAGAGAAGGGAAAAGCTGAAACATTGGCTATGTATGTAGTCAGCTTTGAGTACTTTAGCCACCTCTGTTGGCCGCTTTTGACTTGACGCACGATAAGCAGTAATGGATTTGGGTGACAGCAGCTCATTCCAAACTCCTCAATCTGATGTGATGCTCTGTGCCAAGGCGAGCGGTCACATCAGGGTCCGAGATCCAAAGAAGGACCGAAAATGGAGCAACATGTGTTAAGGTCAGCGACCATCTGCAGACGTGGATAATCCTCATTAGCAGATTAGCAACACACAGGCGTCACCCGGAGGAAGATCCCATTTGTGTTCTGATGCTTCGGGTGCTGCGGCAAGGTCGGACAAGTCGCTTTCAATGTGGGAGGATTGTTTTCAACTGTAGGTTTTAGTTTGCAGCAGACTTTCAAATGTCAGGAGCTAGATTTTTATTTTGAAGAAAGTAGTATTGGACATTGGGCCATAGGATGATTTCCTACGTGGATTGTTTGGGTAGAGATGGGGCGGGGAACAGTGTGGCGTCCCAGTGCTGGAATTCGGGACCTGATGAGGAGCAAGACCAGCTTCTTCCTCGCAGGATCACCCCACTTCAGCCCAAGACGGAGGGCAGCCTTCGGCGACGTCTGCTGACGGCTAAAATCCACCAGCACCATGAAGCCATTTGGGGACGGAATGCAGGCATGGCTGGCTGGCCACCCTCTGGTGACAAAAAGCATCTCCCACCTCACCTGCAATATCCCAACCCCTGGTACGGCCAGAACTGCTCGCCACAAGGCCGGATCTACACGAGCGTCCCCTCAGAGGTTCACGGCAAACCGTTGTTGACTGATATTCATGGAAAGCAAACTGTGCAGTCCTATCAGGTTCCTCGCCCTGCCCTTACCCAGTGGCGACGGACTAGTTCGTACCCGCCCACGCCGGAGCCTCGCCCCGGCTACACCCCTCCGGATCCATCACCTCTGAAAGTCCCGTCTCCTTTCAAGGAACTCGAGGTAGCACCGCAGTACAGCCATCGGGCCAGCAAGAGGCGTAAGAGGAAATTCTTCAGCTTTAAGAAGCAGCAACAGAAGGAGGCCACGCCCCTTTTGCACAACGGTATATACAGAAAATGTGTGTAGACAAACGATTTCATGAGCGAATCTTTTGAATGGTTCTTTTTAATGAACTGATTCTAAAGATTTAGTTCACTTTAAAGAACTGTCATGCCCATCACGAACTGCTGTATTATTTGTTAGAAATGAAATCTGAATTGGGTACTTGCAGTGTAAATGGTCTTAAAAAAAATGTGTTGACGTTTTGGAGACAGAAAAGCTAACTAATGCTAACTATTGCAATAAGCTTTATAAGCTTTAGCAATATCCTTTAAAACTCATTGTTTTGTTTTCCCCCCTCACAGATTTGGCTCCAAATTGACTTTGGAGATTGGCTCCCGCTTAATTTTTGGGCAATTAGTTTTCTGACTCCTCATTAGTGATGGTCAATGTCAACTTCCCACTCATGTACCAAATGACATTCATTCATGAATGGTGGAACATGACTTATGGAAATGTTTGAAAACAAACAAGGATTAAATGCAAATCTATTGAACTTAAAAGTTAAATACAACTGACCTGTACAACACAGTTCTCTTTTAATTAACCCTGCTTTCTGTGAGCTAAGGTGTGTTTGCTACGGATTAGCTGCAGCTCCATACGCCGGGCTAGCAGTTGATTTTGAAGACAGATGGCTTTACCGTTCAACAGCTGCTACTTGGCAGATTCACCTGTGAGCCTCACATGCTTTCGGCCTCAGCAAAACCACACTCAAATACAAAACTCCTGTTTTTATGTCCAAATGTTAATGACCACCCCTTACTTGGAAAGCATGAACTGAGGGAATTCCAGTCGCAACGCAGCAGCAACGCCCACGACAACATTTTCATAATAATGCATATATTTGTGGAGATTGAGGTCAAGTTGCGTTTTACAATTTTAAAAATGTGCAGAATTTGACAAGTTACTTCATGTTAAAGATTAGATAGCTCTTAATATGAAAAGAAAAATGCACTGAGCTGTCACCAACGTCTTACAAATGCAATTATGCTATCTGGTGGCAGAAAAACGATCTCAACACAAATCAATATCACACTCATTTTTTACAGTATGGTACAGTACATCTTTTTAATTTAAACGCAATTTTATGAATCATTATATTACTGTATTAATGACTAAAAGATGGAGCCATGTTTGTATTAGTTTAACATTTATTTCCCACTTTTATGTTAACAAGAGTATGAAAAGTTATATATATATATATTTTGTTGAACATTTTATTGTACATTTAGAACAGATATAAAATGTTCGATTAATTGTGATTTAACTATTGAGGTCATGCGATTAATTGAATTAATAATTTAATTTAATTGCCTGACACACCTAATATATTTTAGTTCAATCATTTTGCGATATCTTGTAACATTCAAATATTTTAACAAGACAAAAAATGATCTAATGACAAAATTTCATTTAATGTGTATTTTATATTTGCATACATTAATTTAATTTACAAAAAACATTTTAAAAAAATTTTCCTCACGTTTTGATTCAGGCCTGGTTTCCTTTTATCATGACAACATGGGGCGGGCCAATCCAAACTGTGCAAATGGTCCCCTGGGCCAGACTTTGGACACCCCAGAGCTCTGAATAACGAATATGAGTGACTGTGTAACCCTTTCCTGCTGTAATAATGCGACCTACTTACTGTCCAATTATTAAAACTCATTAAACCCGCATAGAAGAAAGACAAGCTGTCAGGCATAAAGCGAGAAGTAATTAGTTGCTCCACTGGCCTCAATAGTTGGCACACTTCCCGACCGGAACCATCTGAGTTTGGGACTCAAGTTGAAGGTGGTATCATCATTCACACCAGGAGTGTCAAACTCAAGGCTTGGGGCAAGATCGAGCCCATCAAATCATTTTATGTGGCCCACTAATAAATGTGTCTACTTCATGTATCTTGCTGAATATGTTGTTTTCATTCCCCAAATTGCAATTTTTCCTTCATTTTAACCAATTGGTTTCACCTAATCCCTTCTTGAACTAAGTTGGACAATAGTAGTACAGTGTACTGTTTCCCAATATTTTTCCATGAGTTCTGATATCAAATTAAATATTTTGTCACCATTTTAAAATATATTATATAACAACGATCAAATGCAGGGGCGATTTTGCATACGAGTGGTATCTTGAGTGCTCCAACTTACAAGTTTTTTTTTTGAGTCACAAGCTGTTGGTTGGCTTGGTTGCTTTTCTTACTTTGTGCTGTGGACCAAAATGTTATAAATGAGTGAACCTAAGCCCATTAGGGCCGTTCAATTGTGTGTTCGATTTAAAACTCATCTATAATGTCCTCATAAATACACACACACTGCAGCGTAGAGATTTAAAAAAAAAAAAAAAAAAAACGCTTGCTGTGAAGCTGCACTTTTATCTTCAAAGATCACTGTGTGTGCGTGTGTGTTTAAATAGCTCATCTGCGGTAGTGCAAGTAACCTTTATCACTTGGTGACACACTTGAAGGGCACATCTATTCTGGCTGATGGCCAGTATGTTTGCGCTTGTGAGTGTGTGTGTGTGTGTGGGGGGGGGGGGGGGGGTGGACAGATAGACAGATGGATAGATAGATAGATAGATATGCTTTTAGCTGGTCTAAATCACTGGTTCTCAGCCCCGGTCCTCAAGTACCACTATGCAGCCTGTTTTACATGTCTCCTTCATTCAACACAGCTGAGGATCGTTATCAGGCTTCATGCAGAGCTTGCTGATTAGTTGATTTTTTGAAACACCTGTGTTGCTTGTGGGGGGACATGAAAAACAGGTTGGATGGGGGTACTTGAGGACCGCGGTTGAGAACCACTGGTCTAAATCAGGGGTGACCAAGTCCGGTCCTCGAGAGCCCCTATCCAGCCTGTTTTCCATGTTTCTCTCCACTAACACACCTGATTTATGATCAGGATCGTTATCCGGCTTCTGCAAAGCTTGCTGATGAGCTGATCTTTAGATTCAGCTGCACTGCAGGAGGGAAACATGGAAAACAGGCTGGATAGGGGCTCTCGAGGACCGGACTTGGGCACCACTGGTCTAAATTCTAGTCTACTGTCACTTTCCCGGGGGCCGCTGCCCCATTAGTCCCCCCCCTCTGGACGCCCTTGATGTAGATCTAGTGCAGAGTTTAGAGAGAGGATAGTGAGAGAGATCAGAGAGAGAGAGAGAGAGAGATGAAAAGGAGTGTGAGGATCACCGCGTTGCGCTGCAGTGTTCAGCTGCATTCATTTAGTGTGTGAGTGTTGGCGTGATGGTTCTGATCGGCGCAGCCATCAAAGGCATCTTCAAGTATCTAAAAAAGAACACAGGTGAGTTTGTTCTTGTGTACGCTTGGTAATGTGTGTGAGTGTGAGTACTCGTACAGTAGCGTGACCATTTTTGTAAAGGACAACTTCAGGTGGATGAAACATTGGTTACCATAGAAACCACCTCCGCGCCTGTGTCAAGGTCCACCGCAGACCCGTGTCCTGATTTCTTCCTCCTGTCTGCAGCAAAGGACGGCGACCGCTGGTCCATCCACTACACGACCCAAAAGCCCCAGCAGGGTCTCTTCTTCATCCCTGCGAAAAAGCAACACGCGAGCGCCGAGGATTTGCAAGGTCAGAGTTGATTCGAGATTGAATACATCAATGGGTTGCAAAAGCTATGTGGACAAGATCATCGGGGACAGGGGCACTGTCATTTAACATGATCTTATTTCAATGACACTACTGCTTTGAGATATGAGCAAAATTGACCATGACCATAAACATTGTTAGTATCTCAAGTTAGCAAACTACAACCACATTAATAAAAAATAAATAAATAAATAAATAAATAAAACTGAATGGATATTAACTGTTGTTGGTTAAAAACTTTATACAATAAATGAATTCAAAAACAAATCTTCAAACGGCCTGAAACATAGTGACATTGTGTCCCAGCGGGAAGGCTTTGGACAACAAAATGTGTTTTGTTTCCTCTTGCAGCATTTAGCAGAGTGACTCAGCATGGAGACAGCAAACCTACCACCTCTCTGCTCTGCACCCCGAGCCCCACCTCCTTCACATCCCCAGGACTCTGCCAATCAGAGGGCAGGGTGCACAGGCGATGGAGAGACAAAAGCAGGAAGATGGTGAGAGCATTTCCACAGGCTGCAAATTGAAACACAACATAAATGAGTCCAACCCAATACGATTTGTGAAAAGATATATATCGATTTATAGATTAACATCTTCTATGGCGTCGTATGCTACAAAATGCTCCTATGAATGTGCATCTGTGTATTTTATGCAGCACTTGTCCTCATTTGACCTTTCGTTGTGATTGATTGGTGACCAGTGCAGGGATAGGCCCCAGCTGACCCCTGACCCTAAGGAGGACAAGAGTTATTTTTGTGTTAATTGAGAATTGGATACAAAGCCTACTTTTAAAGGGACGGCACTTATTTATGTTGTGCATTGAACATCATGAGCACGAGACTTTTAACTTTACTGCATCACATTTAAAATGGAGGTCTATACTATAAAATTGTACAAAACTGTGTACAAGCTCCATTTGAAGGTCTGTAGATAAATGTCTGATTTCCTGTAGTCGTCTTACTGTCTCTTCTTTTGTTCGACTTTCTGTTGCCTCAGAGGTCCACATTTTGGGACTTTCTCTCTCAGTCGTGCTTTTCTGTTTGTCTCGAGTGGTCAGTTTGGAGAAGAAAGGTAAACATGGACCACTAGAATTGATTAGAACAGTACTTTGACCCAGAATTGTTCCTCCAGTCAAACCCCCCAAAATTTCTTTACAATAACATGTTATATGCAGCTCTACTAGTCTAAATACGGCATTCTGGTTAATATTGCGTTAGTGGAATATGAGTTAAGCAGCGAAATCCAGCAGTTCTTATCAATATCAGAAGGCGGCCATTTTGCCACTTGCTGTCAAGTGAAAATGACATCACAGTTGCTCGGGTCTCAGGTAACTACCAATCACAGCTCAGCTTCAGAAAACAGGTGTGCTGTGATTGGTCGTTGCCTGAGCAACTGTGATGTCACCCGTCGACAGCAAGTGGCAAAATGGCCATGAAATGGATAAAAACGGCTGGATTTTGTTAACCTTGCTCTGCAAACTGAATTCTCGCGGTATTTGTGAGTTCACAAACTCCCGAGAACACATCTTGTACCGAGCCCGTTGATTTCCACCGATCCGTACCACTGGTGGTTCGGACCAATCACAGAGCGACATTGTGTTTGGGGTATGATATGCAGCTGTTACGAAACCATGAAGCCAGCGCCGACCCGGGGGCAGACAAAAAAAACGAACATGGATCAATGGACGCTGCAATTAATTCTGTTCTTGCATAATTATTTACCCACCGTTTCCTTGTTGAATGTTGAACAGCGAGAGCCGCATCGTGCATTTTCAGCTGGTAAAGATGTTGGTGTGCCTCCCCCTCCTCCTCCCCCCACCCCAAGCTCCAAGTATTGTCCAGAATGTCCCTTGAGTGAATCACAATATCAATCTGGCTGTTGCCAGGTTAGGATTTTGCTGCTTCACTCAAAATCCACAAACTCAATATTAATCAGAATACCATGTTTTGACTAGTGGGGCTGCATAGAATATATTATTGTCAAGATTTTTATTTTTAGTTTTAGTTGACTTCCCCTTTAAGTTAGTTTCAACTATCTGAGTGACTGTTCCAGTGGTTCAATTCAACCCATCCCGGGTAGATTAGACTAAATTTAAAGTAGATTTACCCATGTGAATAAACCAAGATGTTGTCCCAGTCCTCAGCCTCTTCGGATGGAGAGGAAACAGTCATCCTCAACGACACACGCCCTCTGACCCCACTTGTCCTCAACCCGATGGATCTCACCACCTGTTGGGACGTCTTTGCTTGCGAGACGGATCTTGGCGCGAAGGCAGAAGCCATCCCCCGACTCCCGACCCCAGAGGAGAGGATGAGGCAACAGGCAGATGCTGTGACAGCTGAAATAGTTCCGATCAACATAACAGGTGGGCACCGGGCCTGGTCTCAGGTTAGAATGCGATTTGGGCCTTAGTTGAAATGGAAAGTGAAGCTCAACTCAAGTCAAAATGTTGAAAAAACGACTTGAGCTTCCACTTGTGTTCGGGCCCAGATGAGGCTTAATCCAACAAGTTGTATCTTCAAAATTGGTGACAGGTCAGAGCTTTGATCGCCAGGCCAGCTTCCGCAAAGTGGCAGACTCCTCATCCCGCCGCCATCAGAATCTAAATCGCCACATGACACATGTCACTGGGAATCCTGTCGATGTCATCAATAAACAAGGTAACACTCTTTGGTTGAATGATTCACACCCACTGTGCAAACATCAGGTGTCACACAGGAAACATTTCACTTAACTGGTCTGAAAATTATTATTTCATTACAACAAATAATACTGTGTCTTTGTTCTATCTTTCCCAGTGACCTATAGTGATAGACAGAACAAGGAAATCCTCTTCCATTAGATGAAAATAATGCAAGTGTGTTCAGCAAATACATAAGAGGCAATGAAGTTGGGAAATACGGCTCTAGTTCCTCCACCAATCAAAATCAGTCATTTCACTGTATTCCATAACATCTCCTCCTGTGTTCCACTTCAGATTCACCTACAGATCAATGCTCCCGGGCCTCTCCACTTGCCCAACAGGAAGAGGAGGAGATGGTCATCAAGAAGCGAGAATCACTGGCGAGGAAGATCCGAGCCCCGACAGGACAGGGGCTAGCCAGCCTTATGATGTCCCTCACCTCACCACGTGTCGACAGCCTCTCCCGCTCCTCTGACGTCCGCAGCCTGCCCCGCATGGCCACCAGCTCCTCTCTGGATTCAGATGCCAGCTGTAACAGTGTCTCCTACAGGACACTAAGCGCCTCCTCATCCTGTTCGCAGGTCTGTTTCAACGAGACATTCTGTCAACCGTCTATGCTTTATCGTGTACCTTTTCTTTGACTGTTTTACATTGGATAGAAAATAAACAAGTTAGGAGACAAGTTTCCCTTTAGGACAAAGACGTTTTCTGAACTGAACTAAGACTTTGTCCCATCTATAGGATTTTCCCAGTGAGCTCCAGCCGCTGCTGCCCTGTGACCTAAGCGCAAGGGTTACTCCTCAGTGTCCTTCCCCCTCTCATCTCAGCAAGCCTGCCTCTCCCCGGGAATGTTGGCCGACTTGCTCTTGTGATCATGTTGGCCAGTCTCAAAATTGCACCCACTGCCGCTCCCCTTCCACTTCAATAGCAGATGCAGAGTCTCTTGATGCGGCGTCAACCCTGTCACGCTGCGGAAGCCATTTTTCCCTCCAGTCTCTGTGTCCCACTGGTGGTGGTTGGACTCCCATCAACCTGGATTCAATTCCTGTTTCCGTGGTTTCTTCTGCTTGCTCCTCCCCTTGCAACTTTGAGTCGGTGTACTCGGAGGATGTGACCCTGTCTTCCGCGCAGAGTCGAAGTAGATCATCCAGCACTTCCTCCTCCTCCTGCCGCAGCATCTCTCTCCGGAAGTCCAAGCGTCCGCCTCTGCCACCTTTACGGTCCGACTCCCTTCGGCGCCGAATAAGCCGCAGTAAGTCATGTCGTACGCCATCCAGCCTCGGTGTGGAGCGCAGTCCTCGGTCATCAACCCAGACCTTGCACGATCCCTGGGTACCTCGGAACCATAGCAAACGACGCCAGAGTGGGATTGACTGTGGCACAGTCACGACTTTTGAACCTTTTGAACAGGCAGATTCATACGACAAACTCCCTTCAACTAATGGCTACAATCCTCACCTCCCCCATGATTCTCCCATCTCAAAAGAGGAGGGACGACTTCAGTGTCTCGCTCCCCCCTCTAGTGGTTACTCCAGCCAGTTCAATCCCTCGCCAACAGGAACTCCCCCAGGCGCCTTCTCTGTTTCTCAAAACTATCCTTTCTTCTACCCTTATGCAACCTCCCTCCCCCTTTCTCCCAAGAAGTCAAAACCCCACCCTCCAGAGAGGAGGTCCTCTCTCCTCTCCTCAATCTCTTCCTCCTTTTCCTCCACCTCTTCCTTGTCATCCTGCTCCTCCTCCAACTCCTCTACCCAGCGTACTTATCCCCCTGCCCACTTGCTTCCAACTCCCCCTCCTCCACCTCCTCTCCCAACTTCTACTCACCACCCACCTCCTCTCCAACTGTTATCCCTTCATCCCACACCTAGGTCACCTTCTTCTCTTCCTCCTCCCCCACCCCTGCCACTTTCTCTTCATCCTACTCCACTGCCACCTTCTACTCTTCCTCCTCACCTTTCTCCTTTCACGCCTTCATCTCTTACCCCTCCACCTCCTCTCCCACCGTCCTCTCTTCCTCTTCCGCCGGCTCATCTCCAAACGTCTTCTCTTGCTCCTTCCTCTCCTCTTCCACGGCCATCACTTCATCCCAGTCCTCTTCCACCTTCTACTCTTCCTCTTCCTCCTCCCCTCCCACCATCAAATCTTTCTCTTCACCCCACTCCTACCAAACCATTATCTCTACCTCCCACTCCTCTGCTATCCTCCTCTCTTTCTCCTCACCCCTCTCATTTCCCATCCTCTCTCCCATCATCTGTTCATCTTGAGACCACTCATCTACCGCCATCTTCTCTTCCTCCTTCCATTCCTCTTCAACCCCCACCTCTTCATCTCAGTCCTCTGCCACCTTCATATCTTCCTCCTCCACCTCCTCCCCTTACTCTCCTACCTTCATCCCTTCCTCCTTCCCTACCGCCATCATCAATCCCAACATCCCTCCCACCTCCATTGGCCTCTCGACCCCCTCCGCCTCCGTACTCCCATGCAATCAAGCAGTCTTCCCATCATGCTGTACTGTTTTCGACATCTCCCGCTGTCACCCACCAACTCGCCAGATTACACCTGCCACCAGGCCTTGGCACATCCCCAAATTGCAGTGTGAAAGGTTCAAACGTAGTCTCCTGCCCCCTTGTCACTGCACAGGCTTTGCGGAGCGTCAAGCTTCGCTCCATCGCAAACCAGGAAGTCCAACACCCAAAGAGCAGGATGGCCGGTACCAAGTTTTCTGACACGCCTCGGCTAGACGATGCTCTGAGCCTTCATACCCCTGCCCATGATAATTCAGAACAACAGCAACCTGAAATATTGTCTAGCTGTATGGTGGTGTCCAAGGATGAGTCTCATATCCAGACTGTGACCCAAGATGATCAACTTATAAATGGCCAAATACATCTGGGGGATTCTCATAGAGATCCACGTGAGGTTGGAAGCTTGAGGAAGAAGCCCATCCTTCCACAGAAACCCAGTCTTGGTATTCTGGGGGTGATAGCATCTCCAGAGGCCAGAGAAAAGCTAAAAGGGAAGGGCGGCAGTGCATCTGACCGTGTAAATCCACAGTCCGTTCCTGAGACCACCAATAACACAAAATGTGTAGTTGGACCCACAGGTAACATGTTGCACAGTGACAGCTCATCAAGCAATAAGGGCTGCCATTCATCGAGCATGGTGGATGTTTTGTCGTCCTTCGACGGCACCATTCCTGGACCATGGTGCACTTTAGAGACTTTAACACGTAGCACTTTAGCAGCCCAAATTGGTGCTGGAACATCACTCCAACAAGAGGTGGACAAACAATGTCACAGAAGGATGATGAGGTCACTGGGTGAGGATGAGGAAGAAGACGAGGAGCAGAGAAAGACAACGATGATGTTTGCCAACACCAAAAATAGCAAATCAAGGAAGAAGAGAAGAGCAGTAGGAAGACAGCTGCTTATGATGTCATCGGGTAGGGTATTGTCATCCTCTTCATCATCGTCATCTTCATCCTCAGACGAAGAGGCTGAGTCACAGACAAGGGAGAGTAGTTTGCGTGCTCTGATTGGTCCGAGAAGCTGCTCCCTGAGCAGCGTGTTGTCCAGTGACAACTTGCAAGGAGCAGTTTCACTGAGTGACCTCCTCATAGAAGAGCCACAGGATGAAGAGGAGGTGTTTGAGGCCAGGAAGACGACGGATGCCGGCCGGCGTTGTGATGGTACGCCGGTTCCCGCTGTCATTGTTTCACGCAAACTCTGATGTCATTAGGCAGCTTCTCTTGTGAATGTGCAGCTGGTTTCTTTACAGGTGGATCGCCGGGACCACGAACAACTGAGGACCTTTTCACTGTCATTCACAGGTACACGCCACACACGTGTATAAGAAACACACAACATGTCCATCAGGTTGACTCACGTGCTTGTTTCCTCCCACATGAAGCAGTGCATTATGGGAAGGAACGGCTTGATGGGCAGTAAGTGAAGGCAAGCAGGTGATAGCCTTAGAACAGGGGTTCTCAAACTTTTTTGGTCCAGGGACCTTAGTATATTTGTTTTATTGGTTCGTCGCTCCCCATATGTAAGTATGCGCTTTTAAAGGGGAAGTCAATATTAGACATTTCTTGACAATGTGTTATGAGCTATGAAGCTAAAGCCAACCATTTTTATCAATATCAGAAGGTGGCTACTTGCCACTTGCTGTCGACTGAAGATGACATCACAGTAGTTTAGGGCAAGGGCAACAACCAATCATAGCTCACTTGTTTTATGAAGCTAAGCTGTGATTGGTTGTTACTTGAGACCTGAGCAACCGTTATGTCATCTTCAGTCGACAGTAAGCGGCAAAATGGCCACCTTCTGATATTGATAAAAACTGCTGGGTTTTGCTGCTTAACTCATATTCCACTAACGCAATATTAACCAGAATACCGTTTTTAGACTAGTGGGGCTGAATAGAACACATTATTGTCAAGAAATGTTGGGGGGGTTGACGTCCCCTTTAAAAATGATATGACATAATTTGTTGCAACCAATTTATGGCTTATGAAGATCCCCGGACCCCAGTTTGAGAACCACTGACTTAGACGCACCCTCTGCTGTCAACATTTTTGCCAACATTCTTCTAGTCAGCTTCCTTCCCTCCTCTGTCGTCATTGTGACAAGAAAATACAAGCTCGCCATCCAAAAGAAGTGAAAATGTCTTATCCGTCCGTCTGTCTCAGGTCAAAGCGGAAAATGTTTGGACGAAGAGATTCTTCCAGTCTGACCTCATCCGACCCACGACCTCGACCAACACCACAATCTTTTGTAACCCTCAAAGGTAAAAGATCGGCGAAAAGTGAGCGCTTCAAGACACTACTGTTGAGAAAGGGGAGTCGCTTGCAGTCGTCCTGTCGTATATCGGCTGTTGAGCGTCTTCGCATAGCTGCTGCTCCTGCTGCCCGCGTCTTGTGTACGGTAAACACTCAACTGACTCTCAATGTGGCACAAACATGCCCAAACATGAGCACGCCCTTGGCGATGAGGCAAACAAGGTTATACTCGCCACACTTCTTGGTTCGTTCCTCCCTTGCCACGCGACGTTGCCTTCACACCGCTCCCTGTTCGGCAAGTCGGCGGTTGACTGCTCGCCATCGTCACTTTGCTGGCCCCATGACTGCAATCTATGAGAAGGAAGGAGAAGAGGAGTAAGATGTACACTTGACTACTCACAAGAAGTTTGCGACATTTGGTTTTTGAATGACATTTTGGGATGGGCATTTATCATCTAGCACTGGTACTCGGGGAGGAAACAACTGTTGTGAATTTTGCCATTCAGCTCCATGTTAAAGAAGAGAAAGCTGTGAAAAAAAGTATTGAAACAAAGAGTTGGTTTAAAAAGGTACAATTAAATGAACCCATAAAGTTTGTAGTGCATTTTATGTTCATCCTGAAATTCACCCCAAAACCAAAAATTCTTTATGTATCTCTGTAGTGACCCTCTTGACAATCAAAACAGGTCACCATGGTTACCTGTGGGTTGTTGTTTTGACGCGTGGTTCGATGACGAAGATTCACTCCAGTTTCGACTTTACAATGATCATTTATTTACTTACGGTTCATTTCAAAATTGTTCCATTTGGACAGAAAACATGATTCCATAATGACCACGACACCACGGTCACTGTTTGCTTCCCCCCACTGGTTACACCTCATCATCCCATTGATTAAGTAGTCTCGGGGCCAGGGCAAATTGGCACCACTGCTCCCCCAAGTGGTGGGAGGATTAACAAATAAACGCGTAACAGAAATGGCTATTACAATCCTTAAAGTCTCAGAACAAAAGACTCGTAAAATCATGTTCTGTCATGTTTTGTTCTCATTGTTGCATGCACATGGACATGAGATCAGTTTTTGAACATTGTCATTATTTTCTCAAACAAGGTTAAATGAATAAATTAGTCTCTACTGTAATGTAATGTCATGTCATATACTGTATCATACTATTTTAGGTTCATTGTCTCCTGGTTTTATCATCTGCTGTACTGTAGTCCCGTTGCACAAACTGAACAAGGGTGGAACCTGTGATCATTTTAGTAGCAATAAATCTGGGTTTTGTATCAAAAAGCAATATATGAGATGAATATGGTGTAAGAAATCATGCAAAGTGATGAAAAGTGAAGGAGGTATGTATAAAATAATTTTGAAAAGTGCTAAATAAAAGATTTTCCACTCATACGATTTCTTTTTTTTTTTCACAAATTGAATGACAACCACATCCATTAACTAAACAGATTGAAGCCTCTTTTTTGAAGGATCTTTCACTATAAGCCAAACGGCAACTTATTATGAAGTGATTTGAGTCTGCTGCCCCCATGCAGGGCTTGTATTTCAAATTTGAGCTCTTAAGAATATAAACGTGTGGCGATGATCCGGAGTCAGTCTTGCAGTGAGTAGTATTTTTACTGTTGCGTACATTTCTTCTGATTGTTGAAGAATGCACATGTGTCCCAGATGCAGCAAAATAGGTCTGCAAATCCCTGAATTATCATTTTTCTTGTGGGTCTCGCTGATATTTTAGAAGCTCATCCACTTCTAGGCTGGATTGTAGTAATTTTCGGTGTTCTCTAGTTGCAGATGATCTGCTTCACAGTGGAATGATAAAGCGATTTTTTTTTTAGATGACTTTATAGCTTTCCCCAGACAGATGTGCTGTCACTACCCACTTGCTGATGTCCGCTGAGATTTCTCTTCCTCTCAGCATGACTGACCTGTATGGGTTCACCTGGGTAAGACTTAAGTGACGGGGTTTTGTCTCTGTTTCAGTCAGTGATGCACAATTTCTCCGCTAAACATCTCTCATTTTATTGGTCCATTTCAGTGGTTAGTTTAGCTACCAATTTGTTCCACCTGATCCTACTTGACTGCTTGTTTTAAGCAATGCAGCTCAGGGTTCACTTACTTTTGCACCTACATGAATTGACCAAAAACTCTTCTTAATTAAGTTTTGACTACACAATTGATTAAAAAAAGAACAATGCATTGAGTTGCTAAACCTACATCTGTTATTTCATATAAAATGTAATGGTTCAGATTGAACAAAATCAGGTTGAAACAATTGGAAAATCCAAATTGTTCAAGAGGTTCACAAACTATTGAGCAGCACTCCACTTCTTAAATTAAAATGTAATTTTACTCCATGGTCAGCAGAGGGTTTCTCCACTTTTCAAATTCTGATGTACTCCTTTTCCGGAAACTAAGAAATCTATGAAATCTCTCTTCTGGCCAAAAAACAACAACATAAAAACGTTTTCAAGTGTTCAGTCTAGAATGAAATGCCTTTTACCCACATTGTATGATTCAATCCATCCATAGGCTACAGTATTTTTTTTTGGGGGGGGGGGGGGGGTGAAGTTTTAAGAATTTATGGGCGGAGCTGGTGCGACGCTGTGATTGGCCACCCCAGATGTTTTTATTTCACGTAACCGGTAACATGTGCAGGTGAGGGAACGCCGTCACACCCAAACGACGAAAAGTGATTTGTTTGACGTCATTCGACTTTGTCCCCGCGTTGTGGAGACAACTTCTTCTCAAACTTTTCCCGTTCCGTTCGTCGTGTGCCTGCACGTGCAGCTTGCGCTCTTGTATCTTCCTCCTCCTCTAGGAGGAGTACGAGGAGGGAGGAGAAGGGGAACCTCGTCGAGAAGTGGTCCTTCCGTCTCACTCGATTTCAGTTAAGTATGAAGATGAGGATGATGATGGACTGACAGCTTCAGTGCGTGTGTGGATATAGTGAAACCTGGACGGGACACTATAGGGACCCGGGAGAGCAAGACAAGAGGTACAGGTGCGGGAATTAATGGGTTGTAAAGGAAATTACACAATTGTAATTTAAAAAACAAAGAATTTTTTTTTTTTTTTTTTTTTTTAGCTCTTTGTTGAATTGCATAGGTGTAAATGATCAATGCTGCGGGCAGGGGCTATTTCGAGATGGAGGACAATTCAGGCACCAACAATTTTGAAAAATGTACCATTTATTTCATGAATTGTTTTCACAAACAAACAAACAAACAAAAATAAATGAATAAATCCAATTAAAGCAGGCTATGTAGTATATAATTCGATTTGTTCATCTCAATCATAAACAGTGCCATTTTCTCATGATATTTTGTTTGTCAAATCACATTATTTTGCTGAATTTGGGAAAGCCTTGTTACCTGAAAAACATACAAAATTTGTGAAAACATCATTTACAATTGTAGTCAAATGTTATTTGAATAATATTACTCTATTAACAGAAAAGTAGCAACATAAGCCTGTCATATGTGGAATTTTCTGAAACTGAGGAATTTTCCAAACCCAAATCCTCCACAACACTTTAAAAAAAACTTGATTACTAAAGTACATAAAATATTGGACTGCACACGCTCCTTTTCTCACGAATAATGTTACATTTGTGCTTTTTGAGTTTAGTTTTTGGGCAACTAAGTGACACTGTTTCTGTTGAGTCATGTAGCTCACTTTTTTTTCTCTTTCCCTAGACAGCTAAAAGGTTAAGTAACAGGGTTGTGTCATGTGTATGTTGAGACACAACTTGGGAGCATAGTTGCAATTTGGGGGGAAACAAAATCACAATTGACTTAAAACTTGTCTCAGCTGTTATATTTGATATGTTAGTCATCAAGATTGAAGGACAAGATTAAAAAAGCCATTCGGAATTATCATTTAGGAATTATTTTTTATTACTGCTACAGTTCCATTGTGTCTCAGGCGGAGCAGTATAATTGACACAGCAAGTACATGTTTCTGTATTTTGTTGGTGGATTACTAGAAAATTTAATTGGTGTACAGAAAATGTCCTCCTTCTGGAATTACCCAGTAATTAAATATCTGTCATGGCAGATTAGAGTATTTGATTGTAAAAAATTGGAAGCCCCACGTTTTTCTTGAAAATCACACATCACATCTGAAAGACGTCTATGTGTTTGTGTGTGTGTCCCCTCAGTGACGATGGTCCAGTGGCTGTCGGTGACGTTCACACTATTGCTGGTCGTCGGTTATGGCGCTGTTGCTGCCCTCCTCAAAAGCTCTGGTCACCAAGAGGCTCACAGCCTCCTCAAATTGGTGAGCCAACGCGCCATTGAAACAACGGAGTTGGCGCAGAGACTCAGCGGACACCAGGGCGAGTGGCACCCAAAGACTAGGTCCAGCGTTCAATTAGGTCAGTAGAGTTCTACTCATATAGCTGGTTAATTTAGTTCAGATCAGTAGGCCTATACGGGGATGCCTTGAAATAAAAGTCACCTGACCAATGAGTTGTTCTAGAAATGGCTGATAAGTTAATGCTAGCTCATAATGGGAAATGCCATAGGCTAACAGATAGCATCTACTGTATCTATCTATCTATCTATCTATCTATCTATCTATCTATCTATCTATCTATCTATCTATCTATCTATCTATCTATCTGTCTGTCTGTCTGTCTGTCTGTCTGTCTATCTTTCTATCTATCTATCTATCTATCTATCTATCTATCTATCTATCTATCTATCTATCTATCTGTCTGTCTGTCTGTCTGTCTGTCTGTCTGTCTATCTATCTATCTATCTATCTGTCTGTCTGTCTGTCTTTCTATCTATCTATCTATCTATCTATCTATCTATCTATCTATCTATCTATCTATCTATCTATCTGTCTATCTATTGTTACTCTACTCGTTACTGGGGAAAGCTAATATTATTACTACTTTTAGTTACTAACACTGGTGGTTATTGCACTGCAATGGTGATTAAAGTTTTTCAAATAGCAAGCACTGGACATTGCTTAGTTCAGTGGTTGTCAAAGTAGGTACAAGTGTTCATAGAAAAAAAATAAGGCAGGGGCTTTATTGCTAAAAAGCATATTGTAAGGCACTGTAACATTATTGACACGGCATTTAAATGCAGGAAAGTGATTCCATTGATTCTATTTTGTTTCTGCAGCTCAGAGCAGAGATCTGCAGCATAAAGACAAGATCATCAAACACCTAACAGGTCAGGTCCTTTATATGGTCATATGCTAATGTTATGAAATCTGTCATGCATTTAAAAAAAATAATTCATAGTGTAGTAATGTCTGTTGGGGGTTTGAATCCAGGCTGCAGCCATCCTGTCTGCATGCTAAGTTTAACATTTCCTGTCCTCTTCAGGTCCTCTCTATGTCAACCCAAAATGCAGGAGTCACTTTAATAGACTTTATCACATCAGGGAATGTGTGGTACCAGCTTGTGAGTACCTCAGCTTGCACGCCGCACCACCTTGAACCTGCACCGACACAACACCACTCTTGTCATGAACCCTCAGCATCGCCTTTGTTCCTCTTTGCTGAACATACATACTCGTAATCTTTTCAGCGACGTATCCTGAAACTATCTTTGCCAACCTGTTGCCTTTAATCACCAGTTCTTTGAACCCACAACAACATTATAGTGTTTAACACATTAGCAACCAAAAAATGTTTCTAACACTTCTAAATCTGCCTAATTAGAGATTCTCGTCCTCGGCTCCGTGTAGTCCTGCAGATCGGTCAATAAACAACCCTGCCAAATTTGAATGATTAAATCAATGGTTAAGTAAATAAAAATGTATGTATTTTGAAACAAAATCGCTGAATTCACTACAGGGTCTTTAAGTTACTTTCTATTAAACAGGTCGTCAAAATTGAGGTTAAATTATTATTATTTTAAAACCCATTAGCATTTAGGGCTGCACATGGTAATGTTTAACTCATTCACTGCCATTGACGGCTATAGACGTCAAAAATTAATTTTAGTTTTTATTCATAACTATTTCTAGTTTAACATTTTTTCCCACTTTTGTTAACAAAAGTATAAAAACCTAGATTTTTTTTGTATTAGAACGGATATCAAATTTGTGATTAATCGTGAGATAACTAGTGAAGTCATGTGATTAATTACGTTTAAAAATTGTAATCGCCCGACGCCCTTAATTTTTTATAATTTTTTCTTAAAATAAAAAAAACTTTATTAAAAAAAAAAATATATATATATATATATTTTTTAAGAAAAGGTTATTAAAAATTTGGGGCATCAGGTGATTAAAATTTGTAATCGTAATTAATCGCATGACTTCACTAGTTAACTCACGATTAATCACAAATTTTATATCTGTTCTAAATGTACCAAAAAAATCTAGTTTTTCATACTCTCGTTAACAAAAATGGGGAAAAAAATGTCAAACTAATAAAAAATAGTTAAAATGAATTTTTGACGTCTATAGCCGTCAATTGCAGTGAATAAGTTAATTGGTATTGTAATTATAAAAGAGGCAAAAGGGGGGGGGGGGGATGTGTTCCATGGACCCAAAACGTTTGAGAATCTCTGGTCTAATGCTCAGAAAGTGGTTGAAGAATATTGTAAACTAAATGAACAAGCAACATCATCACATCTGTTGTAAATGTTGTCATTTTGTCACCCTGTGCAGATTTTAAAAGATGTGCTCGTCTGCTGACTCGACTGGCCAACAGCCTTCGGTGTGCGGAGAGGTGAACGATGTCATGGTACAGTACTTATTCATCTACAGCATTCATTCCCAATCAGGGTCTGTCGTCAGAGATCATCATCAATTGTTTTGGTGATTTTCTAAACAACAAAAGTAGAACTGAGAATACTGGGATCAAAAAGCGTAGTAATATCACTAGAATCGTTAACGATACCCACCCTTGAGCTGAAACTCCCCAATAAGATGGTTCAATCACATGCCTGACACCAGATGGTTCTAACATTCAATTTGTTTCAACAAAAATAACTTGTGAGATATGAATAGTGGCGGTTTTTATAATATTTGCGAAGCGCTCTTGTTGACTAATGATGGGGAGGTTAAAGGTCACAGAAAAAGCCTCCACACTGACTTGTAGCAAAACAGCAGATGGTCACTTGCTGAGATCAATATCAATGCTTTTTTTTTTTTTTTTCCTTGCTTGCAGGCGTGACAGAAACATGGACTGTGGCCCAACACAAAGCAGAAAACATCATTTTCCCTAAACTGGAGGGTGAACATCTGACATCACATCAAACATTGCCCCCCCCCCCCCCCCCCCCCCCCCAAAGGCGAGGATATTGTGTGCGGATGTCACAGAACAAACACAAATACCCGAAAATGAGTCAGGTTGAGCACAACAGTTGTGAGTCACGCTCTTTCCGGCAAATGGTAAATATGGGATATGATGCTTTTTTTCCTTTTTTTTTTAACTTCAAGGTTCTCTAAGCGCTTTAACACATCTCCTCATGCATCTCCGGATGAACAAGCAACAGGGGTTCAATACCTGGCTCTTGGGTTCTTCAATGCTGTATGGATTCCACCTGCAAACCTCTGGGTTACGACACTGGCACCTTTGGCCAATACCACAAATTGAAAACGCTTTTTTGTCGACATCATATTTCTTGATGGCGCCCCTGGATATGACTACTCTACCGCCCCCACATGCTAAACTCTTAGCATCGACTCTTACGCACTTCGTCAATTGCTGCTACTAACGTCGGGAAGAGTCTCCCAAAAGTCACCCGGGACTCCCCAGGTACCTCCACCCTCAAGACATACTTGAGAACGCACCTCCTCGAGATTGATTTGCTTTGTTTTCATTCACTTTTTTTTATTTTTTTACTTTCTCAATTGTAGTACTCGACTATGAAGAGCCTTTGGAGAACTTATCAGAATCATTCAGGCATCATGAAACTGTAGTGAAATAATGAAAGTGGCAGAAAATGTGCGCACATACCTGTACTATAATACTGTTCGTTATGCGTTTCCTTTATTTTAATTCATTGCATGTATGAAATTTGGACATGTTCTGCACACTGTGCTGCTAGTGTGTGTAATAAGTGGTTAAATGATACTAAAATATTATTTTTTACATGATTTTATTGTATATTTCAATGTATTTGATAAAATGAGTCATTTTCATCATGTATATTCTAAAACAGAATTTCATCTTTTGTCAATGGAGGCTGAAACACTGGTTAGTTGCAGAATGAGTACTATTTACACTTACGTTTTGTAACTTTCCTCATATTATGTTATGTAAAAAAAAAAAAAAAACTTTCCTCATATTATGATTGATGTTGTCAAGCTTAACATCACCACTCTGTAAAGTGTAATATCAATTGATTTTTTTTTTAAATCCAGAAATTCTAAAATAGTTGTTGTTTAGCTTGCTAACTGAATTGTTAAGTGATAGTCCACCATGTGCTCATTAAATGCTAATTAGACAAAAATGTCCACCCTGTCAGCACTATTTTGATGTTTTGCATGTACAGTTAATTTATTCAATAAAAAGAGAGAGGGATGGAAATAAGGAGTTTGAGACCTTCACCAACAATATGCATTTCCAAAAGCACTTTGTACTTACAATGAATATGAAGTTAAATGGAAATACCAACTTTTTGTGTGAAAATGAGGATTTCTTAAAGGCACCTTTTATTTAATGACATTGACTTGGCCTTCCTGGGTGGAGTTTGCATGTTCTCCCCGTGCTTGCGTGGGTTTTCACCGGGTACTCCGGTTTCCTCCCACATTCCAAAGACATGCATGGCAGGTTAATTGAACACTCCAAAATTGTCCCTAGGTGTGATTGTGAGTGTGGTTGTTTGTCTCTGTGTGCCCTGCGATTGGCTGGCAACCAGTTCAGGGTGTACCCCGCCTACTGCCCGAAGCCAGCTGGGATAGGCTCCAGCACCCCCCGCGACCCTTGTGAGGAAAAGCGGCTAAGAAAATGGATGGATGGATGGATGGACTCATAAACGGCCTTTAAGTTTCTATGAAATCTCTATATTTAACTATTGTATCGTTACTACAAGTAGTATTTGCTTTCATCTCTAAAAGTGTATTATAGGATGTTTTTTTTCCGATCGAAAATGATCCTGCTTGCATTTTGCTGACTTCTTTCATTCACAAGACTAAAGATCTCTTACTTTTGACCCTAACTAATTATATAATTAGTAATTCATTCCCAATGTCATTTTGACTTCCTCAGCTGTCTTTAAATAGGTTATTATTAATATCAACAGGAAGTGTGACCATATCGCACACACTCATTTATTCAGCTCTGCTGTCCTCAATTCCCACCGAATAAACTCGGCTGATATCAGTCAATTCTGTTGTGTTCTGTAATGGCGTGAAGGTTGACCAGTAACCAAAGTAATTCGTTTCTTGATGACCAAAACTACAATTGTTCTCAGATTCAACACTGCAAATTGATCCCAGCTGTTCTGTCATTTGTGATTATTTGGATGTGATGTTGGAGCTTTTAAGTAATGTTAATTGGTATTTAAGTGAAAGGAGTGGAGTGTGACTTTTGGCTCAGTGAATTGAAATGTCATTTTTCCAAATGACTTTTTACAAATCAATTTAACAAAATTACAGTGACATTTAACATGACATTACTTTTGGTTTCAAGTAATTAATCATGGTTTTCATTTTGTCACACATAACTTTCCAAAAACAGCACATCTGGCTTCCAATAGCTTCTCTGTCTAATCTGAAAAAAAGAAAAGAAAATGCTGGTCATGTTTATTTTTTTCTGTTAATGTGAACTAATTTGCCTTTTTTTTGTATGTTTTCAGAATGTTTTTGCTCAAGCATTATAAATGGGGCATGCATGGGCTTTCTTTTGTGTTCAGCCTTCAAGGCAATCCACATTTTGGTACTTATACCTAAGTAAAAAATTCTGTCTGATGTCTTCCTGCAGCTGGGTGATGTTTACTTGTTTAGTAATCCACATCTGCCTGTTGCCTCATTCATATTATTTGGAGTTTGGGTGTGTCCATGTATGCTCTTTGAGCCCATGTACACTGTTCACACCACCCATCTAATCAAGGGTGTGTGATGAAGCTGGTGTAAGCAACGAGGGTGACAACATTCACGTTGTCAGTCAGCTGAAGCTCCACTGCGACAGGCAGAACCACATTGCTGCGCTCATGTTGACTTTGGCTAAAGCTCGGTGTTCGGCAAATGTTTCTTTTGCTTAAACATTTTAGATCAACATACAGAAGCTCCTCCCAACCATGAATGTGTTGTCCAGTAGGGATGATGAAGCCAAAATCGCAGTCAATAAAGTGATGGTGTGAAAAATGTGTCTGTAAATATCAGCTTTAAATTCCCTCCAGGTGGCCAATAATATTAACTCATTGGCTGCCATTAACGGCTATAGACGTCAACAATTCATTTGAACTATTTCTATTAGTTTAACATTTTTTCCCACTTTTGTTAACAAGAGTATGAAAACCTAGAAAAAAATATTGTACATTTAGAACAAATATAGAATTTGCGATTAATTGTGAGTTAACTAGTGAAGTCATGCTATTAATTATGATTGCAAATTTTAATTGCTTAATTTTTAATCATCTTTTCTTTCTTTTTTTAAGAAAAAAAGAAAATATGGTTAAAAAGGTTTTTTTTTTTTTAAATATTTGTAATTACTTAAAAAAAACAAAGAAAAGATTATTAAAAATTAGGGGCGTCAGGCAATTAAAATTTGTCGTAATTAATCGCATGACTTCACTAGTTAACTCACGATTAATCGAAAAATGTATATCTGTTCTAAATGTACATTTTTTTCCCTAGGTTTTCATACTCTGGTTAACAAAAGTGGAAAAAATGTTAAACTAATAGAAATAGTTCGAATACATTTTTGACGTCTATAGCCGTCAATGGCAGTGAATGAGTTAAACACTGTATTTATATTTTAGGACTTAATAATGAACACTTTGGTTTACTGTGTAACAATAGCACTTAGAGAGTATACAATAAAAGTAGTATAGAAAAATGGTATACCACTGCACGAGAGAGCGTACCAAATTTTTGGTCATGTTGCCAGACACATGCCAAGTGTCCATCGAGGCAGATGTGTGTGGTTTGCACCTGAGGCATATTTTTCACTGGTTCCTTTCAAGACAATTGATCATTTTAAAATGTTCTGCTCTCTTTTAAAAGATGCATAATTTGCAAGCGTGGCAAGCACTTTCCAAGAAATTGTTGACTTGCATCTGTCCAGTTGTTTGATATTTCACGTTGACTTATGGCCTCAGGTGCAGAAGGATGACAGTCATGTCACCAGACATTTGCAGGCTGAAGCTGCCATTTAAAGGAAAAGCATCACAAGCCGCTTGAGCAATTCTTTGATGTTAACAGGATGGTTATAAGAAAGAAATTCAGCAAACTACTGTAGTATAATGCCAACTGCCCATTGTGTTGCACACTACCGGTGAAGCACTAGATGTTAACTGGGAGCATTTTACAAAGTCACTAGTAGTACTATACAATACCACGTGCTGTACTTGTCAACTAATGCAGTTTTACCTCATAATAGCAACATATAGGTCACCTGTTGGTTACCTGCAGTCTCATGTTGCCTTCTGCTAACTGTTAGAAGTTTGTTCTAAACCGGTTAGCATAGCTGTTAACACAGCTAGCATGTACTTGTGAGCAAAAACTATGTTTGCATTCATTTGCAACCCCATTAGTGCAATTAAGATGAACACAAACATGAAAGTAGCATTCAAATCAAATGTAGCTTTCTTAATTTAAATGCAAAAGACTTATTCAGCAATAGTTTTGGAAAAATATGCTTTAAGGGTCTGTAATTGTAACATTGCCAAACAGGGAAAATAATATGACAGATAAAATATCTCATAACAGTGTACAGATGATGGTTGAAGAGGACCAATCAAATTACATGATGGGCTATTACCTGTTTTTCTTGAACATAAGAAAAAGTGGTCAAACAATCGATCCATTTTTCATCAATGAAGTGCCTAATATCCAATTCTGGAATGGCCCGGATTAGGACGCGTCATCACACTCTCACTATTATTATCATCATCTGCGGTCACCTGACACGTGACTCTCTAGCTCATTTGTGATTGGCTCGCGAGAGAGTTGACGACGTGACAGGTGAGGCGGAAGTGAAGAGTCACGTTTGTCGCAGGTGGACAACCTGACGAGACGTCGTTGAAAAGTAAGTTTCATCTCATCTTGGTATTCGATTCGTTATTTCTGCTTGGGACGCACGTCGAGAATTTTTACGTGCGTTCTACTGGTATAAACAGCAGCAAGTGTCGTTCGAGAGCTGCCAATTAGAGGTTCATAAACAACACAACTTGATAATGCCTGTAGGGAAGGATAGAAAATTATTTTGCTTTCATGGGGAACTGAATAAATTAAAGTATTCACGGTTGCTATAATCAGAGTTTGACTTTCCTTACTTCCTTTCCAATTTGTGTGCAATAATTCTGTTTTGCTGAATGTTTTGTTTGTGTCGCCATTGGGCGTTTAATTATCCGGTTACTCAAGCTTTACTGTCAGTATTTTTAATCGAAGCACAGTTTGACACTTTGGTTATTTTGTCCTTTGATCACTCCGGAAAGGAGCAGTTATATGTGAATAATTTATCATTTGCTCCTAAAAGTTGATTTACTTCTGAAAAATGCAGTTCTAGTTAGGTTTTTGTGCCCATATTTTTTATTGCTTGGGAGTTAAACTGCAGCGTTGTACTATTGGAGGTTCTTCTTTACTTTAATTAAAAAAAATTAAAACGTCCACACACAAAGTTTGAGTCAACATTTCTTTGATCCATCCCCAAGTTGTGTTAATTGTTAGTTTCCACTTTTGCACCCATGCAGTCAAGGTTTGCTTGTGACTGGGAAGCTCATTGGCCACACGGTGGTGCTGCTGTCTTCTGTTGTTTTAGTTACCTGGGCCTCATAAACACAATTAAATACAGGAAAAAATGTTATATAATGGGGCGATTACACTTTTATGCTTTTCACAGTTTGCCTTCTGAATCAAACCATAAACATGTTAAAAATGAATCTGACACCGCCGCTCTAGAATGAACTTATTTGCTTTACATGACTGACAGTCACACACCAGTGACCGCCAATGCTAGATCTAGATGTGAATAGAAACATTAGAACTGTTGCATGGATCCAGCCAGAAATTGTCCTGTGGGACTGAAAGTACACTAGAGGGATCTAGCACTGACCTGCTCCTGTTAGAACTGTAACAAAACTGTCAAGCCTGCCCAGCCGGTCTGCCAACATTCCGCATGTTGCAGCAGCAACACATTCCTCTGGAACATCCACAAAGTCCTTTTATTCTGAATGATCTTCATCCAACATGCAGCTGAAGTGTCAGTTACTGTAAAGGTTTTGCCATTCCACAGTTAAGTTTGCTTTGGACTTCAGTGTGAATAACATGGGAAAAGCCCAACATGGCTTCTAACTTTGACCTGTAAGTGTAACTAAAACAGCTATTCCCCTATGTCTAGTGAACAGCCTAATTCCATCTGACTTGGCGTCTGAGGTCAAGAAAGCCACCAAGATCCTCAAAGGATTCACTGAAATCTCCGCCGGGAATGGACCGGACAAACTCATCCCAGGTAGGGGTTTCCCCACAACAGCTTTAAGTAAAGTCAAGTTGCGTCACTTCTAATGAAACTTGTCTAAAATCAGAGGCAGAAGCAAAGCTCCTAATGCGACAAACCAAACTTATCTAACCTTCTTGTACCACTGCTATTTTTGATGTAACTCTGTCAAATTTGATGATGCCTCTTTCTCTGCTCACAGCTTCCTCACAACAACACTCAATCTTTCAGTTCTATTGACATAATTGTGTATAATTATTATGTAGGGACTGTGTACAAGTGGCATATCCACCCTAGTTCTGAGCTGAGGGTGCGGGTTCGAATCCGGGTTCTGATCTTCCTGTGTGGCATTTGTATGTTTTGCCCATAATGCTTGTGTTTCAGCTGGGATAGGTTCCCGCTCACCCATTTGACATGTCATGATGATGACATGTCAAATGATCAATACTGAGCTCTCCCAAAAAAAAAAAAAAAAAAAAGGTTCCCGCTCACCCACAGCAGTGTAGAAATAAGTGGATTATTGTGCATGTACATTTTTAGTAATATATGACAATAGATATTTGCACAAAGCAAATCTGACATCTACACCTGTGTTTTGCTGTTTGCGGTGCATGCAGCTAATGTGATTGCGTCAGCTGAGGGGCTCGCCATCATCTCCGTGGTGAAGGCAGGCTTCGTGATCACGGCAAGAGGAGGCAGCGGCATCGTCATCGCCAGGCTGGGTGACAGACGTGAGTTAAAGGGCCGAGGTCTGCCTCTGGGCTTGGACAGGCGCTGTGCAGTGCGTGGATTTTCTTATGCGTCTCCTTGTCTTCCTCAAACTTTTTGGAGCAAGGGATCTCTGATTATCTTAACTTATTCACTGCCATTGACGGTTATAGACGTCAAAAATTCATTTGAACTATTTCTATTAGTTTCACTTTTTTCCCCCACTTTTGTTAACAAGAGTATGAAAACCTCGATTTTTTTTATTGTGCATTTACAACAGATATAAAATTTGTGATTAATCGATTAATTACAATTTTAAAAAATTTAATCGTCTGACGCCCCTAATTTTTTTATAATATTTTCTCTTTTTTTTTTTAAATTAGGGGCATTAGGCGATTTACCATTTTTAATTGTAATTAATCACATGACTTCACTATCACAAATTTTATATCTGTTCTAAATGTACAATAAAAAATTGTTTCTAGGTTTTCATACTCTTGTTAACAAAAGTGGGGGAAAAATGTGAAACTAATAGTTAAAATTTATTTTTGACGTCTATAGTCGTGAATGGCAGTGAATGAGTTAATATAATATCTAATTGAGCGTTGCCAATTTTCAAGAAAACAAGTGAGTGTTCTGAGAATACGTTTGTATTTTTTTAAGTGTTGTGCATGCATCTTTGCAGGCTGGTCGGCTCCTTCTGCAATTGGCATCGCTGGCCTGGGTGGCGGCTTTGAAATTGGCGTGGAGGTGAGTTTGAGCTTTGAATGGCATTCCTAAGATGTCTGGCAGCAGGAAGGAGTGGAGTGTTTTTTGATGCTTGCTCAATGGCCACTTTAGCACATAGCTCACCTCTCTATCTTCCTCAGGTTTCAGACCTGGTGATCATCCTCAACCATCGGCGGGCCATTGACGCATTCACAAAGGGCGGGAACTTGACACTGGGCGGGAACTTCACGGTGGCTGTGGGTCCGATGGGCAGGTTGGTTGCGTTGAACTGAAGGAGAAGTGTTTGTTGTGCTCAGTGTCAACAGTTTTCATGCAAATGACATCACAATGTTTTCACGTTTGTGACCTCTGCCCCTTGTAATAGACGAGACTCGTGACAATTGTCATCCCTCCAGGAACATAGAGGCCGATGTGACCCTTCGCAATATGGCCGCTGTCTACACCTACTGCAAGTCCAGAGGGTTGTTTGCCGGCCTTTCTCTGGAGGGCTCGTACCTGATTGAACGCAAAGACGCCAACCGCAAGTGGGACCGCTTGACAGCCAACACTTTCAGTATTTTCTGTTTGTTTGTTTTTCCACATGAATTCCGATACAGATGTTGCTGTGAGCTTGCAGGTTCTACTCTCGGAATTTGCGAGCGTCTGGTATTCTGAATGGCGACGTGGAGCCACCGCAAGATTGTGACTATCTCTACGATATGTTGAATAGCTACGCGGAGAGCCATGTTACAGAGTGGAGCGGCAAGAATGTGACCCCAAAGGTAAATTGTTTTCAACTCAAAATGTGTACTTTGACAAAACACAGAGGATTGTTGGCAACGATGCCAAATTTGAATGATTCAAAAAAAAAAATTGTATTATAAAATGAGGCTTCAAAATCATGAGAAATCAAACATTGTCTCTGGTTGGTGTAAGTGTGTCCACTGAATGCATGAAAACATACCACTTGGTCTAGCACAGGGGGTGTCAAATTTACGGCCCGCGGGCCAGATCAGGCCCACAAGGGGGTTTAATCTGACCCATGAGATCATCTTGTAAAGCAAAAAAAAAGAATAATGTCGGACCAATTAAACAGACGGCCAAAGTCAAAACATAATTGGTAATTTCACAAGCATTTCTCCAATGAGCAATGCAACTTGTACACAGAATTGACCTGTCAATATTTTACACACAATCTAAAGTTACAGTTGAATAAAAGAAAAACATAAATCAACTTCAATCAAACGAACGCGCTGAATACGACACACATTCAGCTACTGATAACACGAACACTTAAGATATTGCGTGGGAAAGCTGAACGCTAAACTGAATGCTTATGAAGTAAATTGAAAGATAAATTATGTAAAAAAAAAAAATACAAAACATAAATTGTAGTTGAAAGATAAATGAATAAAAAGAACACTTGAACCCAGGAGGCGTGAATTTTTGAAGCAAGTTGAAATTTATATGGAAAAGTGTTATCTGAAAATACCCTCCATTCATTTAGATGGAAAAGATTGCTCAAGCAAACACACTGGCACGCAGGTTTGGTTCCTGTACTGTCCTCATACAGTTCACCTTTGGTCCAATTATAAGAAATGAAGTTTGCAAAGGCTGCAGGTGGCCTACAATGACGCCTTAGGAGGCCACGATGGACCAGCGCAAGTGAGCTGTTTGTCACAGCTGGAATAAAATGCATTACAAGCCACTTTGCGAAAGCTTATATACAGTTTTATTTGGCGCCTGAATAGGACAGTGAATGAAGTTGTGTTGCTGTACGGTATCAGTCTAGGGTGTGGAGACATTGGTATGACGGTCTGATAACTGCATAATCGTCCCCCGTTTTTTTATTTATTTTTTTATTGTGTGTGTCTCTGTTTTATGTTTGTTTACATTGGACCAAGAGTCCGGAATAAAGTTGAATTGTGTGTATGTGGATTCGAACCCACGACCTCCTGGGTATTGGACAACTAAGGAGTATCAGACTGCTGGTAATGATGATCAGTTGTATGTATGGAAGTGGGCGTGGAAAGCAGGACTTCGAAAATGTTCAATATCAGTCCATTGAAAATGAATGGAGAAAAGTTGATATTGAATGTTAAATTGTGCAAATACTGTAAGTAATGTGGAAGCAGACTATAAATACCCCGGAAGGCGTGAATTTTTGATGCAAGTTGAAATTTGAGATCTAATCGTAAGTATTATGTGGGAAGCCGTTTCACGGCAAAAAAAAAATTGGAGAATACAAATCACAATAACACAATTAACGTCCTATAACTTCATTAACTGTTCCACATAATGCATTCTGGAAACAATATATAAGCAAAACATATATAACACGCCCGGAACTCATACGGGCAAAGTGTTGCCACAATCCATTAGTATTATTTTTGGAACAAATATATTTACAGTTGAGCTATTTAAGGCTGGCCTGCAAAGAGCGAAAATCTGTGTTTAACTGGCAGCAATTGTTTTGAAGTTATACACCGTGATTTTTTTCTCCTCCTCCAAGTGTGAAGCTCAACTCGCTTCAAAGTCGACACATACCGCCTTTGTCTGTTGAGCATGAACCATGTTTTTGTGTGTTTTCTCAGTCATCGCGTCCTCCCCCTGCCAGACCTCCAGCTCCGACCCCTTCACGAGTAGGGAACACCTCCCAGTATCCTGCTGATACAGGTGCAACTACACTGCAAGTCCTGCACCAGAACTTTACGACATGTGCCACATAATCAACACGCTTCCATGTAGAAGCACAATTAATTAAGAATAAGGTTACGTTCACCTCCGAATGCCACAGTTGGTCATCACCGTAACCATGGCACCATTATTGTGTGTGTGCAGGTTCTGCAAGTCAAAGGTCACTCTACCCAAGTATCTCCATCTACAAATCTGACACGTCAAGTAAGTTGGTCTTCATTGAGGTGCTCCTTTCATGCTGCGGCACCCCCTAGTGCAGGGGTGGGCAAACTTTTTGACTTGCGGGCCACAATGGGTTTGAAATTTTGACAGATGGGCCGGACCAGGAGCATTTGGACCTCATAGCACAGTAAAAACACACAGATAAATGTACAACCCAATTTACTTATTATGTGCACTTAGGACTGCGTTTTTCAAATGTGCAAAATCCACATATTTAAAACAGCTTTTCCAATAGCTTCATTTTTATTGTTTTAGCTCAAATTTTTGCTGTGTTTTTATGCTTTGTAAAGTGACCTTGGGTGTTCTGAAAGGTGCTGTTTTTAAATGAAATGTATTATTATTATTATTATTATGATTATTATAAAATAGCCCTAATCCAGGTAGTACGTTTGCCTCAATGAATATGCAAGATGCGGCATTTACACACTATTTGGCAAAGTGGGAGGAGAAATGTAAATAGATTATAATAGCACATACACTGTGATCTGTCAAACCTGGTGACTGCATCTATTATTAATAGATTTCAATTCAAGGCGTAAAGTTAAAGATTTTTTTTCCAGTGGCAATCGGTCCCATTTTTATAGTCTTTGGTATGACCCGGCCGGGAATTGAACCGACGACCTCCCAGTCTCAGGGCGGACACTCTAACCACTCGGCCACTGAGCTGAAAAAAAAGAAAAAATAAATTTATTTTTTTCTAGCCTTATTGGATAAGTTCGGCGGGCCGGATTGAAACGCATAACGGGCCGTATTTGGCCCGCGGGCCGGGGTTTGCCCATGTCTGCCCTAGTGGATAATAATAACTTGACCCTAGCTTGAATTTTTTTGTTAAAAATATATGTAAGGTAAATTTTTGGGAAGGAGGAGGAAACACCGGCCGTGATTGACAAATAAATGTGGCGGGAATTCAGATGTGACTAATTCACATCATCGACGGTTTATCCTCCATACCTACTGTGGTCAGTGGATTTTTTAAATATTTATTTTAAGGATATTGACAACATAAACCTTTGATTGACAATGTTTCAGATCACTTGTTAGTATCCTGACACCTGTTTTTTTTTTTTTCTTTCCTTCAAACATTCTATCCATAAGGAGAAGGAAGAAGAGCGCCAGTGGGCGGAGCTAGCGAAGCCCTGGTGGTCACTGCAGTCCACGCGTTTGCGGGGCAACAGCCTGGTGACCTGAGCTTCCAACCCGGCGACCGCATCACCATCATCACCAAAACTGAGAACCAGTACGACTGGTGGGAGGGGCAAATGGGTGGGCAAAAGGGAATCTTTCCTGCAAACTATGTCACTTATTGACCGCTGCCACCTGGTGGGTTACAGGAGGAAAGAGGTTGCACCTTGGTACGGAACTATGGCAAGCCGTTTGAGCGTTTATTTGAAATCTTTCATATTCAGCTTAAGGTTCATATACTAGTATAGTTCGCCCATTGTTTCGGAACAAAGCTGATGTGTGAAACCCGGAAGTCGGAAGTCCCGCCTCCTGCACCCCATAGTAATTTTTTCTAATACTAGTGCCACTTTTGGTCAACTAAGCATTAGTTTGATATCCAGTTAAAGCGCTTTAGTAACAATTCAGTGCACCAGTTCATATGAAATAAATGCTCAAAATTGCTTTCCATAAAGCCCGTTCAAATATTTATGCGATATCCAACTTAAGAACGACAATCACTAGTAATGTTTTTCTCACTACTCCTGTATATGACATTACGTGGCACTCGTAGAATGACTACATGTTACTAGTGACTGCTAGTACAATTTCACTCGTACAGTAGTGTGCAGGTTTCATGTACAGTTTTTTCGTACTCGTGCACAGAAATGCCATACATTCGTGGAAAGCAGTAGTGAGGAGAAGAAAAAAAAAACATTATTAGCAGGATGTGTACTAGTACTTGTACATAGATATGGAATACATGCTCAAAAGAGCTTGCCATACTGGTACATAACTTCTTCACAGGTCAACCATTCATTCATGAATCTTAAGTCATTTCGCTTCAACTGTTTTTAACAAAAATATTTATCTTGAAAATAAAAGCTATTTTGTATTGGAGCACGTTTCTTGCCCTATCACACTTGTTATATGGAGCACGTTTGGATTGCACGTGTGTTCCACTTGAAGCAATGAAGGACGAAGCTTTGAATCCCTTTAATTCAGTGACAAATACGGCCGTTCACCACCCGTACGTGTTGGTTTCTTATAAATAGGATAGTGTTTCAAGACTTAAATCAAACTAAAGTACACAAATAAAAACAAACGCGGCTCATTAAAAAGGAAACATGGCTGTTTCACGCTGCCTGGGAGCTGTTGTGTGCTTGCCATCACTCTGGTGCGCCAACTACGACCATCTGGGGTTGCAGCTTCCTGAAAAAGACAGTAACCAGACTTTTTATGATTTACAATCTTCAAATGGTGTTGCTGATTTTTTTTTTTTTTAATGCCACTCGATTAATAGATTTAATCAATTTATTTGGGTTTTTCATAAGTTTTATTTTAAAGTGATTCTTGTTTTTGCCGTAGTTCAAAGCGTGTTAACATGCATCATAGTGCTTGTTTACAAAAGCAGTAAGTGTGGAGACTTTGTCACTGCCTTTAATGACTTTTCCAACGCCTCTAGCAACTTTCTTCCCAAACCAGTGAATAGTAACTTTTATTCCTAAGAAAGCGACAACGTGAGCCGAATGAAGTCCGTTCTGTATGACAAGACAGGAGCTCGAGGAAAGGAAAACGTGGAGCCAGTGGGCACTGAATATTTCCAAAGACATGGCGTGCCCATTTATGCGTTGCAAACGAAATCATTTAGCCACATGTTGGAAACTTTTGACCCAAGGTTAGTTTCCAAGCTGGAAATATTTTGCTGAGGCGAGGTCACCTTGCCTCACCTATTCAACTCTACGCAAGACAAGAATGCCAGAGAACCGAAGGAGCGTGTAATATTATTTTTACGCAAAACCAAGTATGATAGGAAACAGCTGAGGCATGTAGCTTGATTGCTTATTTTATGATGAATTGTAGGACATTTCAAATAAAATGCTAGTTCATTAAGGATCATGTCTACATCAGGGCTCTTCTTAGGCAGCTCTTCCAAACAATTTATAATAAAGCTTTAGTAACGTTTTCTTTGGCATAAAGCAATTTTGTTTCATCATGCACCTAAAAACACATGTAAAGTCATAATCCTTTTTTTACTTGCATTTTCTGCGCATGTGCAGACTTGATCCAAGATGACACCTAGAAAACAAACTGGTTGCACAATTTGGTGTGAAGCGTTAGTAATTACTTGCTACCCCAGGGAAGCGGGAAAAAGCAAGTGGAAAATAAGTTTTAAGCTGTAAAAGGTTTCAGACTTTCATGGTTGCAAATGTATGTAATTTGACAACAGCAAGATGCTATTACAGAACTGCGGTCAGTGTTAGCCAAGGAGGGAGAAGTGAAGAGTGACATTTTCATCATGAAGATGTAATACTGTTAAAATGGTTGAATTTAGGTTAAAAAATAATCTAATTGCCATGTTTTACTCAACCAATACTGTGATTGCAAAATTGAATATGCAAATTGTGTCAAGGTCCTCTTCCCATCTATTTTTCTAACAAACACAAGCAATATGAATCTGTTAAAAAAAAAACATTTTTTTTTTATCCTATAGGGTAAGCTTAGCTTACGCTAAAATAAATGCAAATGAGCCATGAAATAATATTAAAAATTGTTTCTATCTAACTTGCTTACCACTTGCAGTCTTGTAAACGTTAACTACGACGTCAGAAAATTATGTGGCGTTAACAAGTCAGTAAATCATGTCGGATTACAACAATAATGCAAACAAATCTGTGGCTTTGTCACTTCAACTTTTCATGTTTCATGAAATGCTAATATATTAACATGAGGACTGCACTTAAGCACTGAACCCTTTCTAGACACTATATAAATAAAACATACACACGGTGTATATAAGAAATAAAGCATTACGGAATGGCCAAAATGAATAAATTATAATCAATGATTTGAGTTCTTACCAAGTACAGTATTAGAATTGAGGTCAAATGAGTTGAGAAGTTAAATTCAAACCACAAAAAAAAAGTATAAATAAACTACTTTAATCCAAACGCGGGCAGCACGGTGGATGATTGGTTAGCACGTCCGCCTCCCAGTGCAGAGGACGTGAGATCGAGTCCGGGCTTCGGCCTTCCTGGGTGGAGTTTGCATGTTCTCCCCGTGCTTGCGTGGGTTTTCACCGGGTACTCGGTACCGGTTTCCTCCCACATTCCAAAGACATGCATGGCAGGTTAATTGAACACTCCAAATTGTCCATAGGTGTGATTGTGAGAATGGTTGTTCGTCTCTGTGTGCCCTGCGATTGGCTGGCAACCAGTTCAGGGTGTACCCCGCCTACTGCCCGAAGCCAGCTGGAATAGGCTCCAGCACCCCCGCAACCCTTGTGAGGAAAAGCGGTCAAGAAAATGGATGGATGGATGGATGGATAATCCAAACGCTAAAACATTTTATGTCACTGTTTTAACTCAATAAGCCGTGCTTCTGTTGTTAATTGTGCTTGGGTGCCCTCTAGTGGTTGTGTGGTTTAGTTGGCTTGTGCCTCAGACTGGCTTTGCTGTGACCCTTCTGTGTGCTCACCTCATCCTTACGAGGGAATGCTGAGCTGGCCTGACACAGTCGTCCACAGAGTCAGGAAGCGGGGTGCCGCTCGTCTCCGGAAGCAGTAGACACAATCCGCAGCCTATGATTGGCCCGCTGCTGTATATGAGCATGGCGGCCAATGAGATGGCTCCTCCGGGGTTGGGCGGGAGCAGAGTGCTAACCAGACAACCGAGCCGGTAACACAAGTTGACCAGTGAAATGCAACGCTGCCTTCAGGTAGAATACACAAGACGTTAAAATGAGTCATCGGCTTCAGGGGATTGGTGCCAGCCGTCCATTGTAACAGTCACCTGACCTGACCACTGTGGGAAACAGCTCGATGCTGTACAGAGCCAAGATGTAGATCGTCGCCAGCATGCAAAATTTGCCCAGCAGTGCCAAACTCATCACTAGCAATGCGTCACCTGTGACAGACAAGGGGAAACCGAGTGTCTATGTTACGTATTGTATGCTGTAGCCCACATGAAAGCTCCTCACTGAATCACAATAATATTAGTCATTCTTCACAGGGGATAAAGAAAGAATATTAGGGGTGTACCAAAAAATCGACTCTCATTCAGTACGATTCAGAATAAATTTTTAAATGTCCCAAAATCGATTTTATTTAAATTATTTTATACTGTCTTTCCTTTGTCTGTGTGTGCCTTTATTTGGAGTGCTGTTCATGTTATACCCGATTTGGCCACTTGGGGGCAGTGTGGTTTCACGCAGTTTCATACACTGTTCAGTTGTAGCCACATTAGAGAGTAAAAGGAAAAAGTCACAATCAAGTTATTCCAATAAAAGGTTTTTTTTCAGCGTGGAGCCGTTCTATTGAGAGATAAAAGTGCCGCGAGTATCGCGCTAATTAGCATTAGCGAGTCAGACTGGAGTAGATCATTACGATTCCTTGCACAGCTATAGATTGAAGCAAAAATCATTGTCAATCAAATTATTATCAATCAAAAATCGTTCTTAATCGTAAATTGATTCGGAATCGAATCGCAGACCCAAAAATCGGAATCGAATCGAATTGTGAGACATTCAAAGATTCCCACCCATAAAGAATACATACAGTATGTCTATTGCTAATATCGTCTGTATTCCTTCACGGTTAGCATTCAAATATCTCACACGTATCACATCTATGCTAGTCTGTGGCATTACACAATGTTCAAGTCAAAAATACTTAACTAAAGCAAAACTATGTGAATGTTTTAAATTATAGTAGTTCTCTTTGTTTTAGTTGGACAATAAACTTAAACAGATGGTAGCAATTAACTTTTTTGAAGCGAGTTGAGCTCACATTCACCATATAGCTAGCGAGTGTACATTTCTTGACAATAATATGTTATATGTCACCTCACTAGTCTAAACATGACATTCTGATTAATATTATATTTGTGGAATATGAGTTATGCAGCAAAATCCAGCCATTTGTATCCATCTCAGGGGGCGACCATTTTGCCACTTGCTGTTGACTGAAGATGACATCACAGTTGCTCAGGGCTCAAGCAACGACCAATCACAGCTCACCAGTTTTCTGAAGCTGAGCTGTGATTGGTTGTTACCATATTCCACTCACGCAATATTTTAACCAGATTACCATATTTAGACTAATTTAGGCACAGATTGAGCGAGCAGCTATTTGTCAAAGCCTCACACTGGTATCTGGACAGCAGCAAGGACAGGAAGCAGGCAGTGCCGCTCAGGAACAGAGTCAACATGCTGATCGGACGCCGATCAAGGCGGATCAGTGGGATGAGCAGACAGGGAGCCTCTGAAAGACCGGAGAAGAACTGGGCCGAGTAGACGTTCACGCCGAAGGAGCCGATGTTCAAACAGATGCCGTAGTATGTCAGCGCGGTCGCAGCACTGACCAATCACAACACAGATCAGAATTGTACTCAGGAAGGACCGACGAGAGACCTGCAATATAACACTCAGGGCATCATCACGCGTGAGTATACGACGACTACTAGGCAATGCTACACTTCCAAGTAAATTACAAATCCTTGGGTTGATCCACCCTTGCAGGGATGGGGGCATCAGTTATACACAGATTTTCCACATACTGTATGACTCAGGCTTGGGGAGTAATGGAATACATGAACCGCCGTTACGTAATCAGATTGCATTATTTTTTTTTTAAATATCTGTATTCCATTACAGTTACAAGAAAAATCATGTAATCAGATTACAGGTACATTTATTTAAAATGGGGATTACTTCGAGGGATTACAATTTCTACGATGAGAGAGAGGGAGAGAGAGAGAGCGAGCGCGGGACCGTTGCTACATGTCGGGGAGGTGGGAACGAACGAACTGACTAGTCGTGTCCTCCACACGCGGACAGTTTGAAAAAGCTTCACGGACGAGAGGAGGAAATGGCGACCGGTATTCACTGGAATTTACTCGGAGCGAAAGTTTGAGCTAAGAGGCCAGCGGCATGCTACGTGCTGTAGCTTCTAGCTAGCTAGCCCGCTAGCCTACAACCATAATGTGAGTTACACCTTCCAAACAAATCTTCCTCCCACCAATTCACTATTTAAACATCATACACAACATATACACGGCTAAACTTGTGACTGGGATAAAATTCTCATTGGATTACTATCTATCTATCTATCTATCTATGAGGTGTGGTTGCTTTCAGTGACAGTTCGAAAACAGCATATGTCCTTCAATCAACCAATCAATCAATCAATCAATCAATCAATAGCCTACATGCTTTTTAATTACATGTGGATTTTTGCTATTGGTAGGCTGCCCGGGTCCCTATCACCCGCAAATAGCAGGGGCACATTGTATAGTATATATATTGTGGTGATATTTATTTTTATTTTGTCTTCATGAGCATACTCAATATTGGAGTAATCCAAAAGTAATCCAGTTACATTACTTTAATATTATGGTACTTGGATTACATTACTAACTACAATTTTCATCAGGTAACTTGTAACTGTAATGGATTACATTTTAAAAGAAACCCTCCCAACCCATGAGCCAGAACTTTGGCGCCATCTTGTGGCATTTTTACAGCATTACAGAAAGCGCACAAAACTGTGATGGGTTGACTGTATGAAAACGATGCGTTACCCCAGATAGCTCATGATTGACAGCCGTAGCAGGACAGTTGGGTGTTTGAAGAGGAGGAGGTCATTTGGTGAATGGGCTTTCTGAACCTCAGTGGCTTTTTGCTTCTCCAGCATGTCTGAGCCTAGAAGCTGCGTATACATGCAAGCAAATTATTCAGACAGCAGGATGTTATGTTTGTGTCTGTGTGTGTGTGTACCGTGTCCACACACTGCTTGTCTGCCGCACTTCCGCTACAGTAGCGGTATAGAACATCCGTCCTCCCCATTAACACCAACCAACTGGGTGACTCTGGCAGTGAACTGCGTGGACAAACACAAATAACACCTGAGAAGGAGAATTGATCAAACAGTTGGATAGAAAGACACTGCAGGTGAATGGACAGCGTACAGACACATGCGCAGGCAAGGACGAACCGGTACAGTGGCAGGCAGATGAACTGCGGCACGGCCAGAGACAGGTGAAGCTGTGTCAAAGTGGGACTAAGCCAGGCCAGCAGAGCTCCGCCCATTGTCCCGAGACTGAAGCAGAAGCCCAAAAAGGCGGGCGGCCAGAGGCGAGCGGAGGGGGCGGTCCACTCTACAGCTGCAATGCCCAAGCACAGAATTACACGCTCATCAAAAGCCGGGAGCATTGATTTTCATCAAAAGCGAGCCCTAATATTATTATGTTAGACCACCCAGGCAATTTTCTGCAATTTATTCTATTGAAACTTTTTTATTATTATTATTATTTTTTTTTTTTTACAAAAAAGTATGTTTAAAGTTTCAATGTGTTTGGATTAGTAAAGTCTCAACGTGACAGTGTTTAGAATTTAGTGCCATCTAGTGGTGAACTAATAGAATGAAAATGACCTAAGTTCAAAGCGTGGACATGACTTACGGTGCCTCAGAGAGACCAAACTTTGCAAGCCTACCACCAATTACTATGTTCCCCAAGTTCTTCTCATTTAGGTATACATAGCAGGAAGATAGCGGCAAAACATGTGATATAATTAGTAGGGGTGGGAATCTTTGAATGATTTTTGATTCAAAATGATTTGATTGACAATGATTTTTGCTTCAATCGATAGATGTGCAAGGAATTGTAATGATCTACTCCAGTCTGACTCGCTAATGCTAAGTAGCAAGTCAGACTCTCGGCACTTTTATCACTCAAAAGAACGGCTCCACACTGCAAAAAAAAACAACTTTTATTGGAATAACTTGATTGTGACTTTTTTCTTCTACTCTCTAAAGTGGCTACATCTTAACAGTGTATTAGACCGCGTGGAACCACACTGCCCCTAAGTGGCCAAATCGGGTACAACATGAACAGCGCTCCAAATAAAGGCACACACAGGTAAAACAGTATAAAAAAAAATCGATTCTGAATCATACTAAATGAGAATCACGATTCTTATGAGAATAGATTTTTTGGCACACCCCAAATAATTAGCCATTACTAGACACTAGTTATATATAAAATAAAATAAAAGTGTACGTTGATGTGATAGAACTTTTTTTTTGTGCATATTATTGAAGTAATTGTGGCTTTTAAAAATGAATGAAAATTGTCCTGTCTTATACCAGTAATTCTCAATGGGCTCCGTCTACTGGTATAGTGAACCGTATACGTGAAAGTTAAAAGAAACTGTATGAATTTAATTTTCAAACTTTCAAAGTTGTATTTACCTTTTAAGCACTATACATTTGCATCAGTGGTGATTGCTCTAAGACTGCAAGGTGCTCACAGCTTCCCCTAAATGTTGGGCTTTTCCCCACCCTTCGGACGCACAGCGTGTCTGGGAGTTTATGGACAGTGGTCCGGCCCAGACATTTGGCTACTGCGTGATGATTGGATGATCGTGTGAGGCATAGAAAATGAGCTTCCTCTCATTTGAATGACCAGCAGCCGCCACTGTTTTGCATATATGAACTGTTTTAAGTAAAAATGGTTATTTAACTTTAAGGTGCAGTACATTTAATTAAATTGTTATTTATTTTTTCTCTTCCTATATCACGATATTTAAGTACAGTCTTAAATGCTCAAACTAAGCATAATGTTACAGCGTCTTAAACTTTTTGGGGAATCCAGCACAGTACATTTGTTCAATACAGATCAGTTGTAGTTAACTTTTTAGCATTGAATTTAATCTTTAAAAACAGTTTGTTTTTGTTTAAACATTTATAATTTTGTCCAATTTATGTGCAATATATCTTATTCTTAAGTAGATCATTATTTACATTGCATACATCATTTACAGGTTTCCATGTTACTGTATTTAAGCACAATGATAGTAATGTTCGAAATATGTTACAGTGACTTAGATTAAAATTAAATGTAAAGAAAGCTGGAACAGGCTCCAGTATGCCCGCGACCCTCGTGAGGATAAGCAGTTCAGATAATGGATGGATGGACTAATACTGCTAGTAAAGCACTAGATGTTAAGTAAATCCAATTGTATAACCTCAATAGTAGTACTAGTAGTTGTCATTCTACTAGTATGTTGTTGTTGTTTTTACCCAGACTGAAGGAGCAGTTGTTGATACAGCAGCAGCAAATGCCAGTCAGACAACGAAGAGCAAGGAACAGGAGCGGCTGCGGTAGGACAGTGGGCACCAGGCCGCACAGAGCCTGCACCCACACGCTCAATAGCAGCACCGGACGCTTCCCGTACCTGCACACGCAAAGACAAAAAAAGCTGTTGAGTGCAATTTTTGTTATAAAACAGAAAATGGCAAAAACATATTTGGTGATGTTTGTGGGGAGGATGGAACGACTTATTTACATTTCAATTCATTTCGAGGGGGAAAGATGATTTGAGATACGAACGTGGTCATGGAAGGAATTAAACTCTTTATCTCAAGGCACCACTGTACTTCGTTACCGTACTTAAGATTTTTCAAGTGTCTGTATTTGACTATTTACTTTTCTGACTACTTTTACTTCCTAACGTACATTTGAAAACAAATATCTTTCTGTACAGTGGTGCCTTGAAATAAGTCTTTATTATTCCGTGACTATGCTCGTATTTTGAAACACACATTATCATTATTATTGTTCCCTTTTGAAATGCACGGAAATGCAATTAATCAGTTCCAACCCACAAAAAACTCAAAAATTATTTTTATTAACATGTTTTTTATTTGAAATAATTAAATACAGTACCATTACTTCTACTTAGGTACAACGTATGATTACTTTTGCCACCTCTGGTGAGAATTGTACCTGTCAGACAGAGCTCCGCCCACTAGTGATCCAAGCAGCTGACCCACCATGTAGACCGTTTGGCCGTAGGACAACCATGCAGTCCAACCACACGCTGACTGACACGCACAAGAAACAAACGGTCAATCTTTATTTGCAACAATGGATTACACTCATCAATTTGTGTATGTAGAAGAAGGTTTAGATCTTTGAGTTCATCTCGTAAAAAAATGGGAGCAGAAGAAAAGTGTTGTTTATATTTTTGTCGAGTATAAAGCAAATGCTTTGGGAACGTGAAGAACGCATATGTGAGTAGAGCCCCCCCCCCACCCCACCCCCCCTTCTCTCCAACTCAGACCACAACACAATTCACCTCATCCCAACCTACAAAACAGCTCTCAAACGCAGCAAACCACAGAGAAAGACTGTTAAAATCTGGTCTCATGACAGCATTGAGACCCTTAAAGGATGTTTGCTATGCACGGAGTGGAATACCTTTCATGGGCTGGATGTGGATACTGCTGCTGTGACTGAAACTGACTATATTCAATTCTGTGTGGACAACATCATACCAACAAAGGAAATAACTGTTTACCCCAACAACAAACCGTATATTACTAAAGAGGTTAAAGACTGTATTAACCGCAAAAAAAGGGCATTTAAGAACCAGGACAGAGCCCAGCTCAAACTGGTTCAAAAAGAACTCAATCACATGCTTAAAAAAGCAAAAAGGAAGCACAAAGAGACTATAGAACAACACTTTGCTGCCAACAACTCCAAGAAAATGTGGGACACCATGAGGAGGATCACCAACTTGACTCCTGCTCAAAAAGGTCTCAGCACCCTAAATGACCTCCAGAAGGCAAGGGAGCTGAATGACTTTTATTTAAGATTCGAAACCCAGGACTTCTCCTATGAATGTAAGGAGGTCCTGAGGTCCATTTCAGTGAATGAGCAGGACTCAAGGCTGGTGATTCATCCCCATGATGTCCAATCTGCTTTTAGGTCTGTCTGCACAAAAAAGGCCTCAGGACCGGATGGGATATCTGCCCTTCTGCTATAATCCTGTGCAGAGGAGCTCACAGCAGCATGGCAGCCCATCTTCCAGAGATCTGTGGACTCACACTCCATTCCCAGTCTCTGGAAAAAAAACAGTAATTACCCCGGTTCCTAAAAAACAATGTCCTGTGGTCAATAATGACTTCAGGCCTGTGGCTCTAACTTCCATTGATATGAAGTGTTTCGAGAGCCTGATGGTGACTCGGCTCAGGGGGGAGGTGGATGCACACTTAGACTCCCTTCAGTTTGCCTACAAGGGGGGTCACGGCACTGACGATGCTATCAATAGCATCTGGTCAGCAAACACCTAGACGGCCCGAAAGCTTATGCATGTGTGTTGTTCGTTGACTTTAGCTCAGCGTTCAACACAATGCAGCCGCACCTGCTTTTGGGTAAACTGAAGGAGATGAATGTGAACCCGTACATCTCGAGGTGGTATCACTCCTTCCTGACACAGCGCACACAGCAAGTCAGGGTCAACAGCTCCCTCTCGGAACCCAGATTGATAAGCACAGGCGCCCCACAGGGCTGCGTCAGCTCCCCGGTCCTCTTCACGTTGTACACAAATGATTGTGTGACATCACACCCAGAGAACTTTATCATTAAGTTCTCTGATGACACAGCTATCGTCAACTTGCTGCAGGCCGGCGGTAGCCCACTGGACTATTTCTCAGAAATAGAAAAAATTGTCCAGAGGTGTGACCAGAATCATCTTGTGCTCAATGTGGGGAAGACAGAGGAGGTGATATTTGATCCAAAAACTGTTGGTGACCACAGGCCAGTCGTCATTAAAAGCAACCACATCAGCCAGGTGGGTTCATACAGGTATCTGGGGGTCCACATCGACAACACACTCAGCTGGAGGGGTACATGTTGGAAGTCTCTGCTCCAAACTCCAACAGCGTCTTTACTTCCTACGCAGACTTAGGGTCTATGGAGTGGAGCAGAGGATCATGCTGTTGTTCTACCGGGCTGCATTGGAAAGTATCATCAGATACGGCAACCTGACTGTGCAGTCAAGGTCACAGATTGCCGGTCTGGTGCGGACTGCCATGAAGATCATGGGGGTCAGGAATCATCCTTCCCTACAGATGCTTTATGAGCGGTCCGTCACCGGACTGGCACAGAAAATTGTTAATGACCCGACTCACATTCTGCATCATGAGTTCCAGCTACTGCCTTCCGGCAGGAGATTCAGGGCCCCCAGAACCAGGCTGAACCGCTACAAAAACTCATTCCTGCCGACATCCATCAAACAGCTTAACAACCGACATTAACATTAACATTAACTCAGTGCAATAAGATATATGGTGCAATGTTGTGTTGTGTTGTGTACATACTCATGTGTGTGTATATATATATAGGAGCGTGTATATGGGTGTGTGCAATGTACTTCTCTACACATGTATACTTCTGTGAAGTCTTCTACTTATTGCTGCACTTCTTATTTATTTAATTTTAATTTTATCTCTTCTGTTGTTTCTCTTACTGTAAACTACAGCTGGACAGAGTCCAGCGAAAAGTTCCCCACGGGGAAAATAAAAGTAAATCGTATCGTAAATCAAGTGTTATGGACCATGGTGATAAAAGTTGCAGATTTTCCATTCTAGTTTGTTTTTATTTAGTCTTGACTTTTTTTTTTACAGTTAGTTTGAAACTTTGAATGAGTTTTTACTGTCTGTTTTGTTAGTTTCGATTTTTTTTAATATGCTTCATTTTTCATTAGTTTTAGTGTTAGTTTTATTTTTACTTATATATTGAGTATAAGTGTAGTATATAAAATAAACCCTGAAAATTCATGTATGAAATTAATTGACAAAGATTTTTTTTTAAATGATAATTTTTTGCTATAATTTTAGTAAATTTTTGTTTGGTGAACGTAAAATGCACAGTAGTTACAGTTAATTATCTTTCCATTATTGTTTCTTATTTTATTTTATTTCATGAACAAAAATGTTTTCTTTTTTTCAATTTTAGTTTTAGTTATTCCAATAGTTTTCGTGAACTATAATAACATAGTTCTTGACCCGACAGAGCAGTTTTCAACTTCAGAGGAATTCAACTCTGAACTTTATAGACTAAATAGCTTGAAGAAATACCCCCCTGGTTATCTCTCTGGGCGCAGAAATTATCACCGAAAAATCACAGATCTAAAAATAAAAATTTTATATGATATCTTATTTGATTCATTTCCCCTAACAATCTTTTGTTACTTGTTACTTCACAAAGAAATTGTTAGTTGATGCAAGCCTGAACTGTGGTCATAGTGCACAAAGTACAGCAACAGTGCTTGAATATATATGAATGTGACCTGAGTTGTTTGTTAACTCCTAATGGGCTTTACTGCTGCCAATCAATTATTCATGTATTTATTTATTTATTTATTTATTTTTTAATAACTGTTTTATCAAACTTGTATGTGCAATACATTCCAATTGAATAATTATTTAAGAGTAGTTTAATTAAACTGCAGAATGTTTACAATATCAAATATACCCAGGGGTCCCACACTACAGTATTTTAAAATTGTTCATCATGGTGATACTTGGAGAGAAAAGTTTTTTGTTTTTTTTAAGTGTACAGTGGAAGCTGTATTGCTTTAACTTGGAAAAAAAAAAGTCCTGTTTTTTTTCATTTTTGGGGGACGGGGGCTTGTTTTTTTTGAGTATTTTTTTCTGTTTTATTGAATATTTTCCCCCCTGTTTGTTTTTCTGAGTAATTTTTCCCTGTTTTATAAAATAATAATTTTTCTGTTTTTCTGAATATTTTTTTAAAAAGAGAGAACAAACCACAATACAGTATACACATTCTTTCCTTTGAGAGCCGGGAAGTAAACATGACCATCTTGAACGTGTCGCTTCCGCTATTAGCGAGTCTACAACAAGTCACTTGGAATTCAGAGGTAAAAAAAAATAATAATAAAAAATACTATAATAATTTTTTGCCAGTTTTTTTTAAAGAATTTTTCTTCTGAATATTTTCTTGACAGAAAAAAAATATTCAGAAAAACAGATAATTAAAAAAAAATACTCAAAAAAACAAAGCACCCCCCAAAAATTAGTCAGAAAAACAGGAGTTTTTTTTTCAAGTGACTGCAATGCGCTTCCGTATAGTACAACTGTAAAAAAAATAATTAAAATAAATTGAAAACCTCTGTGCTAGACCTAGACCGTTAAGTGCCTCTCATGCTTACATAAAGTCAAGTGACAAATATTGGCATAAAAATGTTCCCTGTCTAACCTGCAATTTTAAATAAATTTATGTTAAGTCAAAACATTAAAAATGCTTGTTTGGTTATCATGAGCTTGTTGAGGCAGCCATTATGTTTAACGCAAGGGTGCTCAAGTTCGGTCCTCGAGAGCCCCTATCCAGACTATTTTCCATGTTTCTCTCCACTAACACACCTGATTCATGATCAGGGTCATTAACAGGCTTCTGCAAAGCTTGCTAATTAGCTGACCCCTGGTTTAACGTGACGGCAATGCTAACGCGTGCTAGCTAACTCGGCTCACTAAATAACACAGAAATCTCTAGATACACCACTGAAATACAAACGAACAAAATGAAATGCGTAAAAACATAATCAAAACTTTAACTCGTGTTTTAAAATACATCGAGTATGCTTAATGTGAGAATTTTAGACGTTTCTTCTAATATTTCACTCACGTCTCGGTCGCCGCTTTGAGTCATCCAATCATATTCGTCTTCCGGAAGTTCCACGACCTCTGATTGGTTTCGCGGTACCAGCCTTCCGCGTGTTGTTCCCGAATCGCTTGTGTCGTTGTCATGGTGACAGTTTACCTCGGCCACCTCAGCCATGAAAATGTCGAGGAAGAAGAGGAATGAGTTGAAGAAAAAGGCGAGCGACAAACGCCAGAAGACGGACAGTTGAAGCGGACACATGGCGCTGTTCCCTTCTGGAGCTTTTTCATTCCCGCAGTGTGGACTTCAATAACCCGCCGCCATTTTGACTCCCCCAGCCAAAGGTCCGTCGTTTGGACTTAGAACCCTTGTGACCTGTCAGCATTTCTTTTTAAACTTTAACATGAGCTCGTCTTGACCGCCCTTTATGCATTATAAAGAAAGCGTGGAGGAGGGCCCGGAAATGTATGTCTATGCTAGGGGCCCCCGCTACTCCTCCCTCCTTCCTGATAGTGTCTGTGCAAAAGTCAGTTTTTCTTGAGGTGTTGCATGGCCTTGAAGGCCTTGATGTTTGAGCTAGCTAGCGTAATTCTGATATTAAACAAGGGCATAAAGAGACATATTGGGTTATTGGAAAAGCAGCCTGCAAATGGAAAAATTCATAAAGATTAGTGTGATTAGTTGGTTAATTCTGATCACTGCCACAGCTGCATCCCCACTTTTAAGAGGGTATGCACACTTGTGCAACCACATTATCTCATTTATTTAAAATCCCCTCTCCAAATTCATTTTTTTTCTTCAGTTGAGTTGTGCAGTTGGTGGCACATTGTCTACGTGAAGAATGGAAAAAGCAGTTTAATTTTTATGTGGCCGAAAAATGAGAGCGATTCAAAAATCAATCTTCTGCAGTAGCTTTAATGCTAGCACATCATAAAAAATGACATAAACGGGCTAATAAAGAGTCATGAGTCAGATATCACGGTAGCTAAAGAACTTACTGTCGATTTCAACACAATTGGTAGCAACAATAGACAGAGCATACAACAATTGACAAATTATTCATTCTCTGAAAAAAAAAACCCTAATATTTCTTCAGCTTCGTAGTCTTTTGTGTTTTGCTATTAAATCTGCGCTTAATACTGTATGTGGCCAATGTGCACACACTACAAGGAGCAGCAGATGCCCACTGAATTAAGGCATGACATCATAATGCACAAACTAATTATTAGCACATTACAACGATTTTTACACCACTGTACTGTCTTAATATATATATATATATTTAAACCTTTGTAGCAAAATACTTGATATGCGGTACAGCGTACACGTCTCACTATTGATGCAGCAACTGGCTGGCTCCTCAGGCCATTGAATCATGAAGTGTGCTTAAGCAATTAGATATAAGTTGTACACACCGAAGGCATGTATGTTCTCTTAGCGTCTGTTAAGTAAATAATGACACGACATACTTAACCATTTATTCTTATTCTTATTAGTGTCATGGGTACGCTGGAGCTTCTTCCAGCTGACTTTGGGTGAGAGGCACGGTACACCTTGGACTGTTTGAGAGCTAATCACATATACACAAAAAAAATTATGAAAATGTCAAATTGAGCCTGTTTAGTTGACCACAAAAATATTACTTGACTGCATTATATAAGTATGTGAATGTCAACAGGTAGAAAAAAAAAGGTTGAATTGTACTTTCTGCCATCTAGTGGAAGAGCATTTAATTGTCCTACATATCACTCTATGTCACAGGCATAAAGTAGATAGATCAACAAGAAAACAATTGCTGTGGCGTACAGGAAGTAAAATTCATGCAGGATTAAAAAAAACAAATAAAAAAAACAAGTAACAATTCTAACTTCAAAGCATTTAACAGGAAGAGTCCCAATGAGGCTCCATCCACGGGCCCGTCATGCTTTACTGCTCGCTTCTCGTTGCTCCATCACTACGGCCACAGCTGACAACGGCGTAGAGAAGGAGCCAGCCAGGCTCTGCAGGCCATACACCAGGCAGCGCCAGCTGAAGCTGCAGGCCTTCTTGACATTCTGTCGAGCAAAACGTGCCCGGGTGGTGAGTATGTTGAACTTCACTAAAGTATACCAGTGTTTCCCACAGATTTGAAATCTACTTGGGTGGGTGGACTCCGGCGGGGGTGGGTGGGTTTGGGGTTTTGGACGGGAGGTGGGTCTCAGGCCTGTTACTACGTCTCCTCTAGCCTCACGATTCACAAGTGAGTGACGGCGAACTAATGTTACATGCGGTATATCCTGTCTCGATGTGTTTTTTTTTTTCTTTTTAAATAGATTTTTAATAGATTTTCTAGAAAACTTCTTGGGTGGTGGCCAATTTACTTGGGTGGCCCACCCAAGTATTAACATGGTGTGGGAAACACTGGTATACTTACTACATTTTTTTAGTTGTGGCATTGTGAAATGTGTTTAAAGATGCTCTGCTGGCTTGGCACATCTATCATATCACTTTAAATGTTGTCTTTATATCTTAGTGGGGACATCTCATTGACATAATCTATTTCCTAGCCCCTTACCCTAGTCGCGGGCCTGCTTTGAACACTCTAATTTTTTCAAAGTAAACGCTTCGGGCCCCGAAGTGGGACACCGCAGTCAAGGGCATCCCGGGGGCTGCCGAGAGGCAGGGGCTGGGACAGACGGTGGCTCGCCTCGCGGCTAGCCGCAACCGAAAACATGCAGGACGGCGGCTCTCTAGGACCGAACTTGCCTATCCCTGGCCTAACCCTTACCCAAACCTCAACCAAAATCCAATTCAAACCTAAACTCTAAAACCAAGTCTTGACCCTCAAAAAGAGGTCTGAACTTGTGGGGTCTACTAAAATGTCCCCACAAGGACAAGTCGGTCCCCACAATGGTAGTTCAACCGGGGGGGGGAAACAGTATGGGCCCCATAATGGAGCAAAGACAAATACACACACACACACACTGTATATGTTACTATATTGCTTTTGTCCAAAATTAATTAAATATTTACTTATCACTGGCATTCCAATAATGCACAATTCACCCACACCAATTTATATATATATATATATATATATATATATATATATATATATATATATATATATATATATATATATATATATATAAGGCAGCAGTCCCCAAACTTTTTCGTGCCACTTTCCATTTTCATATGAAGACATATTTTCAAGGACCGACATAGAAACATAAAATGAAATTATTAAAAATATCACTCACTATTAGCAACACTTCAATGACCCAGCGGCCATATGGTGTATTCCGACAAGTATGACAGTAACGACACAGTGCAGAAAATTATTTGATTAATAGAGTTCTTGTTAGCACACTGTTGTTGTCTGTGCATTGATTTGAAACATCAAATTGTGTAGCTGTCATTACTCCTCACCGCTGATAAGACTCTATTAAGGCTAGCGGTGATTAGGGTTAGCTTCAAGTCATTAGCTTTTGGCTAACGTCGGACTTGTGTGCTAGCTTCCACTGTGCATGTGTGAGATCTACTTTACAGTTTTGGAACATAGATCGCAATTATCTTTCAAGTGTTTGTTTTAAACTGTTTGAGCAATATGAACTTTTTTTCCTTTTTTCTGAACAATCAGTGTTATGGGCCTAGGCAGCTAGTATATGATTTCCGTAACAAAATACGGTTAGTTCGTAAAAGTTGGGAGCTCTGCTACATTCATTTAACAGTAATATTAGCATTGTATTAGTTCACTATAAATTCACCATTGTTTTGTGTAATTTCATGGCAACTAATCTAATCCACTATGACCAATTTATTAGAAACCTTACCTGATTAAATCTATGCCGTTTTGCTTATGTGAGATTGTTTCACTGTTACACAGCTATTTGTTAAACCAATGTTACTTATTTATTTCATGACCATATTTATTGAGTTGAACAACAATAGTGCTTAGCACTCCACATTTTTGTTTACATTAGTACCAGAGTTAAATCAGCGCTTCTTATCCAGAGTCATTTGTATCTGTACTTCTACAAGTACAGAATAAATAATTTTATAGTTGCGTTCGGGACATAATTAATATTAACATTCAACAAAAGTAGATTTTTCTCTTACTCTAATGTACTTCTTCCTCCTCTTCTTCCTTTTCTCCTTCCTCTTCAACCTTTCCTCTGGCGTCTCCTGGCTTCCTTCATCCTCGATCAAAGGTTCGTATTTATCTGGCAGTATGGCGAAATATACTTCCTTGGAAGTTTTCTGCTGCCTCCCCTCGACTCCCATCGATTGTCTTTGTGGCAAAGTTGTTTGTGTCTTCCTCAACGGAGGACCTTTGGAGCGGGGAGTCGAACTTTATTAGTAGCCTGAAGCTGAAGCTCTGTTGGCTTTTAAATAAATGCAGGATTAAACAAAGAATGTACCCAAAAAAATTCTGTCTGACCTGCAACTCTTTACATTTTCTGAAAAACATTCGGCATTTATGCAGGAGCTTCTCTATGTTTGTTTTACAGAATAAACACAAAAACTTGTCACTGAGTCAATAGGAATAGTATCTCTGTAGAAAACCTCCTACTTTACTGTGCTTCATTGAAAATAATCTAGTAACATCCAAATGCCATAATCCTCCTTGAGGGTCTGAAGTTTGCTGGCAAGTAAGAGCAAATAAGCAAGAGGAAATAAACCAACATAGCAAATTGTTTTGTGAAAAACAAATTCCTTCTTCTGCTTACGGCCAGACAATCAACTGTAGTTTCACAAACACAACTCTTATAAGTTATAAGTGTACAGTATATAAAACTTGAGACAGACTTACTGAAAACAATCTTGAGTGGTTTGCTTGTCTCACCTGCATGGAGGACCATGACCTCATGCGGGTGTGGGAGGAGCTGCTGACCAACAACATTTAAGTATAGTGTTTATTGTTTTTCAAGTGACTATTTGAAACACAACTTGGACCTGCAGAATCATCACTTGATTTGATTTTCAGTTTGTCAAAATAAGGTTTTTGTTTAGTTTTAACCTCATTATTCTTATGCAGTTACTGTAAGGAGGGAGGATTTAGTTAATTATCTTCCAAGTTCTGACTCATAGGGGCAATAATGGCACAGACACAAAAAAAACATGCAGTACGGGCATAAGATCATTCAAAAAGTTTTTAAATGTTTTGTATTGGTACAGAAAGAGTAGCAGAGGTTGCAAAAGTTACCCTCTGCACTTAAATAGAACTACAGATGCTTGTGTAAAAGGTAAAAGTACAAGTGCTGATTCATCCCCTGTTATGAAGTAAAAGTGAAAAAAAGTGCACTGTAATGTATTTTTATTGAATCAAAGGCACAATTTTACCAGAATAAAGTTTTTCCTTAAATTCACTTGCTATGACTTCCTTAATTCAAGATCTACTTCAAGATCATGTTTTTGCGACAATCATGAAAAAAATTGACTTTATTGATTGAAGCTCTTTTTTCCACAACATACCTTTGACCGCCAACCAATTAAGCCATCGTTGGAACATCAGCGGCCAACATACGGACTGTAAAGTTTGTTCTAAGACACAGAGGTGCTGCAATGATTTATTTTTATTATTATTATTATTATTATTATTATTATATATTTTTTTTACATTTGATTAGAAAACAATGTTACATCCATCCAATCCATTTTCTGTACCACGTAACTTTACTAGGGTTGCAGAGAAATTATTATTACTGTTATTATTATTATTATTATTATTATTATTATTATTATTGGTTGTGTTTTATGTTTAGGTGCGCTTAGGTGCTTCTTTGTTGACTCTTGATTCTGAACTTGAACTATGGAAGTATTTTACTGTATAAAACGAGAAGTACTAAAATATGTAGACAAACACACACTAAATTGTCCTTTTCTGTCATTTGTATTTTAGATCTTTCTTTTTAAGGTATTTATTTATGGACTTTTTTTCTCTCTCTCCAATGGTTTTATGAGATACAGGCAGGTCCAAGTAAACCCATTTCGGTCGGAACTATTCGCTGAGCATCTGTATCTACACGTCAGCTTAACAGTAACGGACAAAACCCACTGGTCGGCAGTGACAACTTTTTGCCTAGGCACGTAAGAACCCGTGTTTGGTTTTATAAATACCCTCTTGTAGAAATACAAGTTTGCTGTTGTTTAGGGGACGATACTTGCAACAGTATGTGTTTGTTTTCACTCCGAGTGCAGCGGTGCTAATGCTGGGCTACTCTGCAAGGACGAGTCTGTGACGTCATGTAGCAGCGCCGATGAAATACTACCAGCCATTTGAGCATTTGTTTCATATCCTTGACATCTGTTTTATGGTCCATGTACTACTTTGTCCTCACTGGTAAAACAATCATTCTGTAATGGTCTCATGGCTTTTCATATTGTATGCTATTTGTTCCTAATAACGTAAACATTTAAATGTCTAGCTCGCTATGTATCTACATTTGAGAAATTGTAAGCATTAATAATATAAATAGCAACCCTACTCTGGACTGGTGAATCTTAACCACTACATTACAAACGGCTCACCTGTGTTCTCATTCCTGGCCACTCTAGAGCGCAATACCATGTGGAGGTGATGGCCATTTTGTTACACTTTAAAGAGACATTGCCTTGCCTCAGAGACTCCTTAAGGACAGGCACTTTTAAAACGTTCCGTGAAATGACTCGCACCTGCAGCACTCTGTTGACTGACAGCGGCAAGGGGGGGCTTGTCCTGTACTCCCAGTCGACCAATGTATATGAAAACCTTGCCCTAGAGGACTGGATCGAGGCCAACGTGGACCTGCAGCACCGCAACATTCTGTTGCTGTGGCGCAACATGCCGGCCGTGGTAGTTGGACGACACCAAAATCCATGGAAGGAGTGCAACCTGTCGCTCATGAGACGTTCCGGAATATCTCTTGCCCGCAGGCGAAGTGGTGGAGGCACGGTCTTCCATGACCTAGGCAACCTGAACTTGACCTTCTTTGCTTCTAAGAAGGGGTACGACCGCCAGAGGAACCTGAAGGTCATCACTGAGGCCCTGAGACGTCTCCGGCCCGAACTGGAGGTTGCAGCCACCGAGAGGTTTGACATTTTCCTGAAGGGGCACTACAAAATCACAGGTAGGCGTTGTGAAATTCTGTGCATTTTCCAAGTTGGAAACTTCAGGCAATAAACTTCAATAAAGCAGGTTGGCTCTTAATTGGAAACTTAATTGGGGAAAAATATATTTTAGCATAGGGCAGACTAAAACAACCAGATTTCATGTAGTAGTCGCTGGATGCCCCGCCCCCCCCTCCCCCACGAACATGACATATATATGATTCGAGGATGTCATTTTATCATAAAATTTACAGAAATGTTTCACAGGTGTTGCTGCCTTTGACTATTGTGGATCAAGGTGTATTTAGCCACACTAACATATTGTTGTTAACCCCAGGAAGTGCCTCTCGAATCAGCCGGAAGTCGTCCTACCATCATTGCACTCTGCTGCACTCGGCCAACCACTCCGCCCTCTCCCCCGTGTTGCACTCCTCCTGCCAGGGTGTGCACAGCAACGCCACGCCCAGTGTGCTCTCGCCTGTTGCCAACCTGGTGGACCATGACCCCACACTGACGTGGGAGATGCTACTGGATGCGTTGGCAGATCAGTACAGTGCAGGTACAGCGGAAGCTCGGTCCATGACCTTTGTCTCAAGACGCTGCGAGCCGAAATATTTTTGAACTAATTTCGAGTCCACCCCAACAAAAAGCGAAATCCACAATATAAAAATACCCTATTCATCTCTCAGAGCACATTTTTATAGCAATTGAGGTATTTAAACACACTTTTAAAACAATACAAACACATTTAAATACATATATTGCGAGAGAGCAAGAGCAATGGATAAGACAAAAATATTATACAGTGTAACAATGTAGCATTGTACAGTAAACAAATCCCATTTTTAAACTAATTTGTCTCAGAATGTGTATCAATAATTATACACAGAGATGAACAGTATAAAATGTATCTAAAGCCGTCACTTTTCTGTAGGCGTAAAAAGCAGGATTACAGCGGATGACGTTGAACAATTTTGAAATACTTGTGGTTTTGTTCTTCTTTTGAATTTACAGTTTAAAACGAAATAATTATACTGTCATCATGTGGTTGGTAGTGAAATTACACTTGATACAAACAAGTCAGACTAAAATATAGTTATTAACTGTTCCCAAAAAATTGTGAAATAGCTGGACCACAAACCTGGTAGCCACATTATTGTAATACATTCCACTGTATTGTTTTCTTTGAATGCCACTTTGTATCAATGTGAGCCTTCACCGGTTCTCTTTTGTTTTCTTCCGTCTTGTATGTCTCCTCAGAGTTTGGCGGCAGAGCTGCCATGAATTTGATGAATCCCGCCGATGACTCTGCATTTCCTGGTCTCAGCAGCATGTCGGCAGAGCTGCGAGGATGGGACTGGATCTTCGGAAAGACGCCAAAGTTCAGCGTCCAAACACGTCTAAAAATGACCGACGATCTTTCATCAGCCGGACGCACAGTCGAGCTGTGTTTCGAAGTCAAGCACGGCGCGATTGAGAGCTGTCGCTTGGACGTTCCTACTGACTGGCTTCCGCACAGCTTGAGCAGTGAGCTGAGGGGTGTGCTGGAGGGAGAACGATTTTGTCCACAACGCACCGCTGCAGCTTTTGCGATGCTGTTGCGTTGCGAGAGTGGCGAAAGACAGAAGAGACTCTGCAGACTTTGTGACGCCATATTGGCTGTTATGGGCTAAAGGAAACACAACAGGTAATAGATAGTATTCACTGACGTCACGGGATGACGTGATCTTGCAGGTCAGCGGCATATGTTGTGGCTGTTTTTTCAGCGTGCTCAGCCGTGTTCCCGTTGTGTTTATCTTATTTTGTTATTGATAATGTCACACTCAGCTTCAACTTGTGTAAAAAAGATGCATGCAGAAGGTTTAGAGCAACACTCCTTGGAGCGGTACAGGTTAAAACGTTCTTTGATTTAACAAAATAACAAACATTTGCCGGTGTTACTGTCCGGACTGTATGGCGACATTCACGTATGCTCCGAGGTAGGATGGCTCGAACCCAAAACACAGACGGCATTTATCGGAGGTGAAGAATCTCGGTTTATTTTCAGATCAAGTTAGCTAGTTCCCCAATCGCGCTAGCTACAAGCATTAGCATATTACTACAACAACATTGTTGACTCATCACTTATTGTTATACAATGTGACTACAATTTCAACTTTTGGCCTGCTGGGAAAGGAAAATAGAGACTACTATGGAACCACAACACTGACAATAAGATTTGGTATTGGGGGAAAAAAATTGTCATTGTAGAAAAAGCTGCATTGTCATTGAAACAAGTATTGGCATTGTGAAAGGTTGTATTGAAAAATAAAATACGGACATAAAAAAACAACAATTTTTTTAAACATATTTTTTTGTATTATGTCTTTTTCAAGACCAATCTGTAGATTTTTTTTTTTTACACTTTTTTTTTTCCGAGTAGCACAGATTTTCAGTTTCACTTCTCTTTTTTTCAGTTTCAACTTATTGGCAGTCTTTTAACGTGGAGGAGCGGGGTTGGGGGCGTGGCTTTGAGCGCGAGAAAGCCTTCCAGCTTTTGAGGAGAGGAGAGCGCGCCTTCTGTTGGCTAAAGGCAATACTCACGGATGGATACAAGTTCACCAAGAACTCCTAAGTAATATCAAGATCGCATTACTGTAAAATGCATTGGAACAATCTTACAATAATACTTACCGGTAATCAAAATAGTTAGAACACAAATCTGCATACCAAGAGATTTCAGACAATTCCATGCTCCCAATTTTGTGGGAATAGTTTTGAGCTGGCTGCTTCCTCTTCCAACGTGACTGTGCACTGGTAGTGCATGAAGCAAGGTCCATAAAGACATTGATGACAAAGTCTGGGGTGGATGAACTTTACTGGCCTGCACAGAGTCCTGACCGAACCTGATAGAACACCTTTGGGATGAATTGGAATGGCGACTGACAATTAGGCCTTCTTGTCCAACATGATTCTGATCAGTGTGTGACCTCACAAATGCGCGTTTGGAAGAATGGTCAGAAATTTCCTTGTGAACAGTGTTCCTATAGTCAATTAAGCAGAACCAGATGCTAACCAGCTAACCAGATGTATGACAGTTTTATCTCCTGATATAACAAGCAACATACCTGATAATAAAGCTATTTTCATGGTACCAATTAATTATATAACAGGTTATTTGTCATAATGAATACTGTATATGGTCCTAAATTTAAAAGTGATTTCAATGTAATTGACAACCAAATGTCACATTTTCTCTTTAATTTTTATCAATAGCTTTTAATCGTACATGTACAATATTTATAACTTGTATTTACAACACAAAATCCACAATAACTCATTTCCACATTATGGGCCCTGTTTTAGCCAAGAGTTAAAATCGATCATTTTATTTTAAGCCCATTGACTTTGTATTATAATTGAAATAAATTATGTTTTTATTTTCAATTATAACTCTTGATGAAACGGAACCCAGAACATATAGACATGCCATACACACATACATATCAACCATGAATAGAAGGCATAATGAATGAACGTATTTGTACATTGGTACAATATCAAGTTTATGGCTTCATAGGAGAATGATGAAAACTATTTTTGAGATGAACATACATGTATGAATACAAATGTGCTATGCTATGTCTGAAACTTAGATGCAATACATCCAATTTCATGATACCGGATAACTGCATGGAAATGATTGTATTTCAGTTTTTATGGGTGCAGGACTAGGCGGCTGTGATTGTATTTCAGTATTTAAGGGTGCAGGACTAGGCGGTTGTGATTGTATTTCAGTTTTTATTAAGGGTGCAGGACTAGGCGGTTGTGACCGAGTACTACTGTAAGAGTGCTCGATCCAGATTCTCTTCACTGTTGCTGCTGATTCAGACGATAGGTTGGCATCCTTGCTGCCCCGCTTTTGAGGGAGCCTCTGGACTGCTAAATTGTACGCAAACAATGTTGGTACAGAATCTGGACGTAATTTCTTCAGCCCGTCTTGTCTAGTCTCATACTGGGATCTCTCAAAGTGTTTCTGCAGAGAAAATAAAGTAACAGTGTTAATTATATGCAGCCATCACACACAAGGACTGAAGAGAACTTGTAGCACATGTTTTTCATAAAATAAAAAGACTGGAACCTCCAGTATTTTGTTTGTGCTTCATCAAATTTACAACTAATTCTGACATGTACAGTAATGTTCAAAACAATTGTATATCCCTTACCTACACGATTGTGATATCAAAATGATCCCATCTAAAAGTAGTCATTCAGACTAAAATTTAGGGCCGGAGTTATACAACGTCTAGAACTCTATAATTGAAGTTACGTTTATAGGGGAAAAAAATATTAATGTGCAAGTGCTGAGAGGTGTCGCGGCATATTTTCCACACAGCTCCTCCCCACCTTGTTCGATGGCATCTCAATATGCCATGAGAGAAAAATAAAGTAAATTAAAAAAAAAAAAGTAACGGCAGACGGCACAATTCACTCATTGGACGAGATCGAAGGCTGCATTGTGCAGTCCCGCATACTTCAAATCGTGTTATTTTACTTACTTCGCACAAAAATGAAGTGTTATTTGCTTTCCAGTCCTTTCGCTTGACATGCACTTCCCACAATTTCCTCCTCTGTGGGTCTCTAGGGAACCGATGCATCATTACACCTCTGCCTGGTCGTTGTGAGCAACGCTTAGCTGAGCAACAAGGCATGATTGGAACATGGAAGTAATAACAATGCTTCAGAAACACCTATCGCAAAACATTACAACTGTGTCTAACGCAGCGGCTGGGTAGCAACATGGCGTCCGTATGTCATGTGACCAGCAGTTGACAAATCACAGCGTAGTAACCCTGAAACCGCGCTGCAAGTATCACTGATCTGTACGTATTACTGGATAGCGGATAGCCCATACACGCCCTTGCAAGCCGTTGAAGACACAGGGCGGCCATCATACTGCTCCCATCTCGCGAGCAGACCTATATAAACTTCACGTATACGTACAGATTACACATATACAGCTCGTAGGCTCTTAGTATATGGGGCAGTGGTGATGGGGTGGTCACTATTTATACACCTTTTTAACAAGTGGACTGTGGCGGTATGTGCTTCTTTGAACACCCGCTTTTTCTTTTATCGCTCAGCACAAAAAAAAGATTTGGCAGAGGCACCTTTTGTTTTTAAGTATATCATTTATACATGCATTTAAGGCAAGTTGTAAAATGTCTGAACTCCTCTTGTTTAAGTTTAACAAATTTAAAACATCATAAATCATGCTCTTTCTACTAAGTACTGTCTCAAATGTTCTCCAATTTCGGTACTGTAAATGTATAGGATCGTATGCCGAGAAACGTTTATTCGGAGTAGTAATATGGCGGCTCGCGGCTTCAAAGGTCTTGGCCTATCGGCTATCTAGTTATATATACAGATCAGTGGCTACTGAGCCATGTCTGCCACCCAGTAGTGAATGGCGATATTACAATTTAAAACGGCTGTCCATCCATATTTGCAGTTCAGCACCCGCAAGTGTGTGTGTGTGTGTGTGTGTGTGTGTGTGTGTGTGTGTGTGTGTGTGTGTGTGTGTGTGCGTGTGTGTGCGTGTGTGTGTGCGTGTGTGTGTGTGTGTGTGCGTGCGTGTGTGTGTGTGTGTATATGTGTATATGTATATATATATATATATATATATATAGCCAGCGTGCCACCAGTTGCATGCCATTTGGATTAGGAACGATTCTGAACTGACGGTATGTCAGTTGTGTGTCAAAGCATGAGATCAAATAGTTTTGGTAGTACTGTAGTGTATGTGCCTTGTGATGGGTGTGATTATTAATCCATACTTTTGCGTGTCCAATAAACCAACTGGTGAGATGAGAAATGAACAGAGTTTCCTGCGCAGGATAATTCTTAGAGGAGATCTCCTGTTACACCATTGAATCAAACTCCGACAGGTTTTGATCAACAATGCACCCCCTTCTTTCGAAGGGCCAGCCTTTTATTACAATTCAGTCTCCAAGCAGAATATCTCTCCCTTCATGAATGAGCAAATGTGTTATACAGTTGAAGGACATGTCAAACAATAGAACTCTTAGTGCAGTTGCAGCTGTATTCGTCTCTAGCCAAAATATGTATATTTTCAAGGCACTTTTCGTATTCTTCTCCATAACAAAATCTCACTTACAATTTGACCCAAAAGCACCAATGACCGTGACTAATGGAAAAGCAAAGCAAGTTCTGTTCAAGACCACAATGTACGTGTACAAATAAAAACAAGAAATTCTGGACCAATCAGTGTATAGCAAAATCAAGGGCTAAAATATGTTTTCGCACAAAGTGATGAGAAGGAACTTTTTTAGACAAAACATGGTCCCAGCTTTAAACCCAGAGCATACGAGGTCAACATCATGTGCCCTGCTCAGGACACAAGACACTTTGACAAACTTAAAATGAAGAATTAAAATGTTCATGATCAGTAACAATAATTGATATATGAAAATAGGTATTAAAATGTTATAATATCCTTCACTTGGCTCACAAAAGGTTGAAAATAGTGCTTTTAGTTTTTGTTTATTTGTAATCATTTGCTTTCTCCTGACCAACTGTGGCGAACTGAACCCATGGCGTAACATTGGATGCAGCGCCCATGCGCAGCGTGCTTACTCGCAATATCACGGAAAAAGAATGTCTCACGTTGTGCTTTTTCTGAGGACCAGACTAAAATACTTGTTGGGTGTGCTTGTCTTTGTTTTATTGTAGCACAACTTGTCGTGTATCATCGCGATTATCACTGCGCTATCTTGCACTCGATACCCTATCAAATTAAACAATTTCATCGTCTTTCTCGTTCGATAATCAGGAAAAGTAAATAGAGTATGACCTCCTGTCCACGCAAACACTAGACGATCTTTGATCGATGTGAACCATCCGAGTGCGGTGTGCGTGGAGAAGCGGAGAACATCGGCTTTAAGGATGGGAAAGAAACAGAAGAAATCCGGGGAGGATAGGTAAAGAAGCACCCGCGAGGGCTAACGCAGGGTTTGCCTTCGCTGACACGCGGCGGCACTGAGCGCCATGACGAAAACGCGCCCAATGGCGCCACGGAGTTTCTCGGTTCGCTTAGCAGCTAACTAAAGCTAACCACGAGTCGACGGGTGCCAGAACGGAGGCAGGGAAGAAGTAATTGTGGAAATAGTGCAGTTTAACAAATATTATCCATTAAGTCAGGGCGGTCACGTATTGTGCGCTTAGACCGCTCAAAGCCAATCTCGGCGCTCTGCTTGTGCGTGTTAGCTGAGAGTCACTCGTGTTAGCCGGCTAGCGCTAGCATCCAGCTGGTTATCAAACGAAGCCAGAGAGTCACCTAAAGATTACTCTGCTACTTTTACTTACGTGTCTGATTCGTTGCTTGACTATTGGTAGTTCAAGCCTCCCAAAAAGCACCAGAAAGTTTTTGTCATGTTTGTCATCACGAAAAATAGATGTGTTTTGTAAAATACAATCACAAAAATATCATAAAAGACAGCGTGAAAACTTGTAAAGTGTGATTAAGCCGAAACTCAGACTGGTAAATGTGTGTGATAGTGTGTGCCTTTAAGGAGCCAGGCCTAATAGTGAGTGACGTCAGGCGTAGGAGTTTTCCAGACTAGCTACGTTTACTACTCCACTAGGGGTAAAACCAGGGTTGTGGAATCCAGGTCCAGAAAGTAAGAACCCTGAAACAGTTTGGCTTTAGAAGCTGGTGTTTTTACTCAACAGGTGACGATGAGCTTGTTTACCTGCTAGTTGAGTTAGAAGCACCTGTGGCTAAAGGCAGACCGTGGCAGTTTTTTCTTTAAAAAAATAAGTTTTTAAAAATATATAATTTTGGACCTAGATTGCCCAACAATTCATATAACAATTCAACTTTGAATGAAGAAGAATATTGGTTCATTTAGACGGATACAGTCCAAAACGAATCAATTACTTGAAATTGGTTCAGTAACTTTTTAGCCAAAAATCCAAGAACACATCACACAGGGTTCTACATTAACAGTGGCCCACTGCCACTCTGTGAATATGTGTCCGGCCCCTGAAGTTCCCTGATGCTGGCCCAACCAGATCCGTACTAATTGTCAAAGCAAAAGACAAACTGCTATATAAATCTGATGCACTATTATTAAGGTTGCTGACCCCTGCATTAAACTTTCTGTCCCTATTTAGCTCAATTAATTTGCCTTACTGGTGGGACTTGTGTTGTTCAGCCAAAGTTTTGGTATGTCTTGAGTGATCTTGTGAACAATACTGTCATTGTTCATGGAGATAGATGGACCAGAAGAACCTGAGCTAGATTAGCCCTTTAAACCTGAAGTCTGTTGCACCAAACTGAAAAATTGTAGCCTATAAGAACACATTTTTCTGTGCATTCTTGGATACCAAACTCACTACTATAACATCACATCCCTCCGTAGTGATGTTGTCAACATACACCTGCCATCATTTAAAGTGGGACCTTAGTCAAGGTTGAGGATTTATGCGCAGTTCCAAATACCAGTCAAATTTGTGCTAGAGAGCAATACATTTCAGGGAAAGCCTAGTAGAGTAATTTGACTTGATTTGGGGTTAATAAAAGGCATTAACGCTGGCAGTCGTGTGCTGACTCCCGTTTAACATGAGTTGAATGTGATTGGTTAATCCTGAACTCAGCTATATGCCCGTTAATAAGAGGATATGCAAACTTGTACAACCACACTATGTCATATGACAAAATCCTTGCATTTGATCAGAGGTATAGTTCAGTGATTTCCAAACACACAGCATTTAGTATTAGAAATCATCAAATTTCACCTAGTTGTGCCAAAAATGTATCTTTGTTTGCGATGTATAGTGACAGGTTGAGCAATTTGTGCTCTTCCTTGAGATGGCAGATGGTACAATTAAGTTGTGTATACACCTGTTGCCATTCATACAACAAAATAATAGCTATAACGTAACGAGCCCAAATTTCACACTAAGTTAATTCTACTAGGGGCTGATGAACAGTCAACGCTGCGAGCAAGTTGTTGAGTCAGCAGCGTGTGTGTTTGTTCCAACAGAGCAACCAGAATGAGCAGGTTTATGAGAGTGTTTGTTTGACCGTCCGATTTTGACTCCATCAGCACTAAAGATGACGACATCGATGCTCTGGCAGCAGAGATCGAAGGAGCTGGAGCGTCAAAGGAGTCAAAAGGGAAGAAAAAGAAAAAGGGAGCCAAGAAGGATGACTATGAGTATGTGACATCCTTTTTTTCCCTATCATCTCGCCTCCACTTTACTAAATTATCTCATAACATGTTTTTGTCTGCTGCTGCAGTGAGGATGACATCTTGAAGGAGTTGGAGGAATTAACTCTGGAGACGCATGGTGGACAGGGGATGGTAAAACAGTCTTTGAATGCCTGGCACATTTGTCGATAGGGTTGCAATACTACAGAAATTTTCAAAGTTGCAAACGTTTCATGAGAATTTGTGAGAATAGATCATGTATTTCCCTAAATTGACAGTTGGCTTTCTAATAGGGAACTTTTTTGAGTTACAAGAGTTTTTTTTTGTCAAGCAAACGACAACTGGCATTGACATTGTAGTAACAAATATTTGAACAGAAGTGGTGGAGCAACATGTTAATGTATCACATGAATGTATTTTTATTTATTTATTTTGCATGAGTTAATGAGATTATTTTGTAAATGTTTCAATTATTTTGGTAGGGGTTGAAGTTAGTTGTAGTTAAAACAACATTCGTGTTTTTATTCTTCAAAGAAATAATTGCTCAGTTAAATACTTAAAACTTGATATGCTAACCAATAAATCTGTTGAGGTGCTGTGCCTGTTACTTGTGCTTTTATGCATGGATGTCGGCTTATGACAAAACACAATGTTTCTATTTATTCAATGTTCCACCCCTTTGCAACCCAATTTGTCATGTTTCTTCACCAAGCTGCCTTCAACTTTGTTTCTTTGTAGAAAGACGATGCTGTGGAAAACGATGTGGAGCCTCCTAAAGCAGAGAAGAAGAAAACCAGGAAGGGAAAGGTGCAGAGTGCCAGTCTTGAGGAAGTGGAGAGAAATAAAGCCGAAGGTGCAGATGATGAGCTGAGGAATGGACAGCAGAAGAAGGTGGGGCGGAGAAGAAGTTATGCTAATTTGTATTGATTTTTTATTTTTTATAAACCGTGCCTGTCGTTAATAATGTCAGTGTTGCACCTCAAGGTGGCACCTTCTGCTCCATCCGAGTCTGATGAGGAGAGCGACTCACGGTCTTGTTTGAAGACCAAAGGACTGAAGAAAGATGCCAAGAGACCTTCCGGCTCTGACGAAGGCAACAATGAAGGCACAGCTAAAAATCAGAAAGATGTTGACTCCGAGGAAGATGAGGAATTCACCTCTCGGAGGGACAAGAAAAATAAGAACAAGGGAAAAGCTGCAAAAAGCGACGATGAGGATGAACAGGACGAAGATAGCGGCCCCAAGATGAAGACGGCGGCCCAAAAGAAAGCAGAGAAAAAGGAGCGGGAGAAGAAGAAGAAAGAGGAGGAGAGGCTCAAGCAAAAGATGCTGAAGGAGAAGGAGGCCAGCGGGGACGTCAAAAAAGAACCAGAGAAGAAGTCTGCAGAGACCGCACCCCCACAGGTGCTCCCTGTCGCAGATGGAAATGTGAATGAGCAGGAAGAAGCAGAGCTAGAAGATGAGGGTAAGATATCTGCCCGGACGCATGCCGGCACATGCGATGGAGAAAAAAAAAAGTCTCCTTGTTGTTTTTGTTTTATCAGATGAGGGTGACAAGAAGAAGAAGGATAAGAAGAAAAAGAAAGGGGAGAAGGAGGAAAAAGAGAAGGAGAAGAAAAAGGGTCCAAGCAAGGCCACGGTGAAGGCCATGCAGGAAGCTCTGGCCAAGATGAAAGAGGTGTGATGTTAAAAGTGTGGAGGAGAACTCGTTGGTTAGTATGCTCCCCAGATATCAGAGCTCCTTTTCGTCTCTGTAGGAGGAGGAGCGCGCCAAGAAGGAGGAGGAGGAACGGATTAAGAGGCTGGAAGAGTTGGAGAAACAGCGGCTGGAACAGGTAAAAACCAGACAACAGAACCAACCTCTATTGTTGAGGAGGGCGCTTCAAATGTACCATCAAAAAATAATAATAATAATTGGGTGTCAAGTGATTTTGCATTGACTTTTTTTTTTTTTAATAAATCAGATGATTTGAGTAATTGTTTCAGCCTTATAAAGTACTTAAAAAAATAAATATATATATATATATATATATAAGGTAAAATAAATAGCTTGAGTTCATTTTCTGGTCTTTCTGTGGAACTCACGTTTGACCTCTTGACACCATGCAGGAGCGTCTTGATCAGGAGCGCAAGGAGAAGAAGAAGCAGAAGGAGAAGGAACGGAAGGAGCGTCTGAAGAAGGAAGGGAAGTTAATGACTAAATCCCAAAAGGAGGCTCGGGCTCGGGCTGAAGCCACCCTTAAAGTGCTGCAGGCTCAAGGTGTGTTGGCCAATCGGCTAGCTTCTCCCGTGGTTGACCACCAGCGGTTACTTTTCCTATCACCAGCTGACCTGTGTCATTGTGCAGGAGTGGTGGTGCCATCCAAAGACTCTGTGCCAAAGAAGAAGCCGGTTTATATGGACAGGAGGAAGAAGAAGCAGCCGATCACGCAAACTTCAGAAGGTATGGTGAACCAATTTGTTATTTACAAATTCCCCTTTTCACTGTTTCCCCCCTTCTTGCTAATTGAAAATTTTTCAGGTGTAAATGTACTTTTATGAGCCAAATTATCATCTATTGCTTTCAACATCTATTCTCCATAGTGGCCAAAGCACTAAATAACCAAATTGTCCAACACTGGTTGAGATAAAACTCGATGGCAATAAATCATAGACAGAAAATTAAATGGTGAATGGAGACACAGAACACAGAAATCCAGTTAAACATTGTTCTTGCTAGCAAGCATGTTGCCCAAAAAAATAGAAATGAATTAAAAAAAATCTTCTTCATTCTTCTCCTCTTTTTTCTTCCTTTTTTAAAACATTTTTTAAGTAAAAGTCATCCGATTTCAGCCTCTCAAATGTGAATCATTTCTCATTTAGTTAGTTAGTTCATAGATATTATTGTTTCAAATCATATGTTAACCAAATCCTATGCTAACCAAGTTTTTTCAGGAAACGGTCAAGTACACCCATAGTTCAATGTGAATTCAGAACCGTTGTCATGTATTGTGATCTATTTCACAGAAACATCTGCGGTGACCTCGCCAACATCAGAAACGATAGAGCCCGTTGCCCCGGCAATAGAGGCAGTGACGCCGCCAATAGAGCCAGGTGAGAGGTAGGAGGTGTATACATGTGGAGGATAGATGCGGCAAAATTTAACTGGTGGCTTTTTGTGGGTGCATTTTTAGAGATGAAGGCAGATTTTGCCGTGGACGACTGGGAGGCGATTGCCAGTGACGAAGAAAAAGGTTAGTGTTGAAGCAGGATCGGTTGGAAGTATCTGCAGCCAATTGCAACTGCTGATGGTTTGAGTGATCCTCTGGCAGAGTTAAAAAAAGTCCGCATTGAGGTAAAAGAGGAGTCCGCTGTCCCACCTCAGCCCACCGCCAGCGAAGAAGAGGAGGAGGAAGAGGATGAAGATGATGAGGATGATGATGACGAGGGGGAAGAGGAAAGCGAGGAAGCGCCAGAGGAGGAGATGGCCAAGGGCGTGGCGGGGGGTCAGGGGAAGAAGCAGCAAGCAAAGGAGAGTGAAGATGAGAGCAGTGAGAGCGACGATGACGACGACGACAGGACCAAAGAGGAGCGTCTGTACGATCGAGCTAAAAGGCGGATCGAGGTGAGTGTCCAGAGCAGCTGAGGGGGGAGCGCTCACCTCTTTTCACTCATCCCGAACTAGATGTTTGTGTTGTCATAGAAACGGAGAGCGGACAACCTCAAGAACATTGACATAAACAGACTGAGAGCGCCGGTCGTGTGTGTGCTCGGACACGTCGACACCGGAAAGACCAAGATCCTTGATAAGGTACACACGTAGCTGACTTGGTATTGTAGTGGTTCACATGGCTCAGAGTTTCCCCAGCCTGGCATTGAAACTCCTCATGAAGCCTGGGAATTACAGCCCCTTTGCATCATGTTGCTTTTTGCGTCTTTCTGTAAATGATTGATTTGCAACCACTGTGCCACAGCAGTGTGCCGTGAGAGATAATCAGGTGTAAATGTAATCGGTCAGAAAATGATACAACTAATGTATCTTTGTTAATCTCTCTATACCACTGGTCTGCAACCTGCGGCTCTGGAGCCACATGTGGCGCTTTAGTCCCTCTCATGCGGCTCCCTGTAGATTTCTTAAAAATGTATTTGTAGAATTATTATTTTTTTTTACATATTTATTTTTACATGAAATATTCTATAAACGAATTAATGATTTAGATTTAGAAAAATCTACATAAAAAATGTCAGTCCCAAATTTTTATGTTGTCAGAAAAAGACAAAAGGTAGATGAAAAAGTTTTTAAAATGTCCAAAAAGTGACCATAAAATGTCCAAAAAGGAAGGTCAAAAGCGGAAAATTACCATAAAATGTCAATGAAATTGCCAAAAATGTCAAAATAAATAAATAAGGCAGAAAAGAAAACATTCAAAAAGTATCCATAAAATGTCCAAAAACAAAGAAAGGCAGAAACTTACCAATTACATGTCGGTCTCTACAAAAATGATAAAAATAAATAATAATAATAAAAATTAAATAAAAAAAAGGCAGAAAAGAAAACATTAAAAAAGTAACTACAAAATTTCCAAAAACAAAACAATAAATCATGAAAATGACCATAAAATCAGAACATTGATAGCAAAATGGCATCAAGTAAAAAAATTGCCATAAAAAACTGGAAGAAGAAAGGCAGAAAATTCATAAAATTGCCAAAAATGTCAGATATTTGACAGAAAGGCAGAAAAATCTAAAAGCGTATGAAAAACAAAATGAGAAAAATTACGCACACAAGAAACAACAACCCAAAAATGGAAGACAAGTTCATTCAAGTACCATGAGTCAGATTGTTCTGTTAAATTCTTAAGTCAGGGTACAACAATACTAGTTTTTGAGTGCAGAATCGATTCGTCGACTGGTTTGTGGTTATTCCAAATCAGTGGAAGAAAACGGATGGTTTCTGGCTATTAACTTGTTTCTGGCTCTTTATTGCTTTGTCATTCACACAGCTGCGACACACCCACGTTCAGGACGGCGAGGCAGGAGGAATCACACAGCAGATCGGTGCCACAAACGTCCCGAAAGAGACGATCGAAGATCAGACGAAGATGGTGAAAAATGTACGACATTGACACGTACACATGAACACGACAACAAAACAGGAGAGACACACAAATTGTTTGCAAAGTTTTCATTGTTTGTGCATGTGTAGTTTGACAGAGAAGGCATAAAGATTCCTGGCATGTTGATCATCGACACACCAGGGCACGAGTCTTTCAGGTGAGAGTTTGTCAAAGATGAGCTGATTTGAGATGTATCATGTGGCCTAGTGTGATTTGCCTAACAAGTCCTCGTACTTGATCAGTAACTTGAGGAACCGAGGTAGCTCCCTATGTGACATCGCCATCCTGGTGGTGGACATCATGCACGGTTTGGAGCCTCAGACCATCGAGTCCATCAACCTGCTGAAGGAGAAGAAGTGTCCTTTCATCGTGGCGCTAAACAAGGTGACTTCCTGTCAGCTGCCCTACTAGTAGCGAAAAGATCCTTTGTGATGCTAACGGCTAATCTTCGCTTCAGATTGACCGTTTGTACGACTGGAAGAGGAGTCCTGAGACGGACGTCTTGGCGACACTGAAGAAGCAGAAGAAAAACACCAAGGATGAGTTTGATGAGAGGGCAAAGGCCATCATCGTGGAGTTTGCTCAACAGGTGCACATTGATGGGCTTTGCTAGGCTTGCAAACGTGTGCGCATAATTGTCATGGAAACGTCCTGATTAGAAAATTCCCATGATTGTGCAACCCCAGTGTGTTCTCCAAATCTGCTGCTCTGACCTGATGTCACCTTGTTGATGTCGTCAGAGTCTCAACGCCGCCCTGTTCTACGAAAACAAGGACCCGCGGACCTTTGTGTCGCTGGTTCCCACGTCGGCTCACAGCGGCGACGGGATCGGAAATCTCATCGCGCTTCTGGTCGAGCTCACTCAGACCATGTTGGCCCGCCGGGTCGCGCATTGCGAAGAGCTCCGGGCTCAGGTCATGGAGGTAACAGAGTTGACCTGAAATCACTCGTCTTTTAAAAAAACAAAACAAAAAAAACGAATACATGCGGATCTTGCATGTGTGTCAGGTCAAAGCTTTGCCTGGGATGGGCACCACCATAGATGTCATCCTGATCAACGGGCGCCTACGGGAAGGCGAGACCATCCTCGTCCCCGGAGTGGACGGACCAATCATCACGCAGATTAGAGGGCTGCTCCTCCCACCACCTCTTAAAGAGCTCCGGGTCAAGGTACGCAGGTCATTAGAACGCCAACACATTTTAATGTGCTACTGCTAACCTGGGCTTGGCTTATCATAAATTTTTTTATGAAAATATGATTACCGAAAAAAATTGCCAAAAGTGCGTATACAAGATTTATCCCATCAACATCAACATCCATAAAGTCTAAAACAATGTATTACAAAGGCAGCTGTTGAGATATTTTAACTAGATTTTTCCTTTCTTAATGAGTGATTATTAGTTGTTTTTAACTTTATTTTTAACTCATTCATTCCCAGCCATTTTCACTGAAGCAACCCCCTTTGCTCCAAACCTACCAAAAGAAAGACTAGAGTCCCTTCTTTCATCAGGAAAAAAAGTATTTCCATCTGTTTCCATTTTGCAACTATTAGCATTAGAATATGTTTTATAAGTTTTAGCATTATTCGCAAACCTGTTTAAAACACTGGGGGAAAGTTTTTTGCAACATGGCTCTGGTTGATCTCTTATACTCTGCCCCCACCTGCTGGCCGTTTTTTGTAATAACTACCATTGCTTTAATCGACCTCTTCAGGTCGGAGGCTGCATCAAAGTCTTCTGTATATTTTGTGTATTAAAAAACATATGTTTTTGGGACCATGGCAATATTAAAAGAACGTTTAATAAATTTTTAGGAGCAAATGAGTTAATCGACCTCTACATGGGCCGTTATTTGCACGAAGCACATCAAGACGGTACTCGATTTCTTGCCATGTTCACTGCAGGATAGCCTCAACATCAGTTTCCCATCTATCAACACAGTATCTGAAACACAAACTTTTAATGTGAATAAAAAGCGATTAAAATAAAACAAATCCGGTAAAGATATCTCATCAACTGCCTCTGTGATATATATTTTTTAAATTGTAAAGAGACTTTATGGACACCCTGTATGTACTTTTTGACACCAAATACTAGTTTCCTATTAGCCAATAGCACTACCGGAGCAATCTAGATTTATTTTTTCTAGAATAATTTTTTTTTTTCAGGTGGCCAATGCTATAAAATTTTATTTTGTGATGTATATTATTAAGCCTTCTTATTGTATGGCATTAATGTTCAACTAATTCATTATTTATTTATTTTATTTATGTAGAACCAATATGAGAAGCACAAAGAAGTCTCGACATCTCAGGGTGTGAAGATTCTGGGTAAAGACCTGGAAAAGACGTTGGCGGGGCTCCCCCTGCTGGTGGCACACAAAGATGATGAAATAGCTGTCCTGAGGGTAGTGTACTCCCCCTCCGATTACACTTCACACACACTCGCAGGATCACACAGCTGATCTCTACTACTGGTTTTTAGGATGAACTTATCCTTGAGCTCAAACAAACTCTGAGCTCCATCAAGCTGGAGGAGAAAGGCGTTTACGTGCAGGCGTCCACGCTGGGATCACTCGAGGCTCTGCTCGAGTTTCTGCGCACATCTAAAGTACCGGTGAGTAGCAGTCTGGTTATGTTATGACAGCGGCCCCAAATTTTGTTTTGTGCCAGGAATGACAAGCAAACGACGTGTGTGTTTGCGTGTGCAGTACGCTGGCATTAACATCGGTCCAGTCCACAAGAGGGATGTGATGAAGGCCTCAACCATGTTGGAGCACGACCCACAGTACGTCCGCCTCTCTTCACTTTTCTTATGCAACGAGCTGGTGTCCGCTCTCATGTCGCTTCATGGCCGCAGGTACGCTGTGATTCTCGCGTTCGATGTGAAGGTGGAGCGAGAGGGCCAGGAAATGGCGGACAGCTTCGGCGTCCGCATTTTCTCTGCGGAAATCATCTACCATCTTTTTGACGCCTTCACCAAGTACCGCGACGACTACAAGAAAGCCAAACAGGAAGAGTTCAAGTAGGCGTGAGCAAAATGTCCGCCCATGTTTGGTGTGTGGCTGTTGATTGACAAGCGTGTGTGTGTTTGTATGCGTTCAGACACGTGGCGGTGTTTCCGGTGAAGATCCGCATCCTTCCGCAGTTCATCTTCAACTCCAGAGATCCCATCGTAATGGGCGTGACTGTGGAAGCTGGCGTCTTACGGCAAGGGACGCCCATGTGCGTTCCCAGTAAAGGGGTGAGGAAGCTTGCAAAGGGGTGGAAATGTTTTCTTCATTTGCATGGGAATTTAAGACGTGGAATTTTAGAAATATTCCAAATTGGAAACTTTACATGGGAATTAACTGGTAATCTATTGGATCTATATTCAAGTATGAATATTTAGTTTTGTTATAAGCAGACATCGATGCAATTTGCAATTTTTGTGGTGAAGTCTGGAACGTATTGGCGGTTCCTAGCGATGTGCAATTAATCAAATATCAATTACAATTTCAATTATTACACTCCACAATTACAAAATCAACAATCAAAAAAAAATATACTATTTTTTGAGTTTTTTTAAATTCTAAAATAACAAATTTAATACATTTTGTTTCATCCAAAAGGAACTTTCATAATAATAGTGTTGCAAAGAATTGTATTTGTCTTAATATTTTTTATTTATTTATTTTTACATTTAAACATGTTCTTGTTTTGTACCCCAAAAAATCATCCTACTGTACAGTGCACGTGCTGCACTTCAATTAAAAGTTTTTGCCAACAAACATAAATAAATATTGTTATAAATGTATATTATTATAAATTTTGTTTGGTCCAAAAGGAAGTTACATAATTAGTGTTTCTATTTTTTCTAATTTGTCTTTATATTTTTAAGTGTCTAAACATTTTCTTGTTTTGTACCTAAAAAATAAATAAATGATCGTCCTGCTGCACTCCAACTTAATTTTTGTTGTTGCCAACATTAATTAATTAATTAATTAATATTATATTATATTATTATAAATTGTGTTTGATCCTAAAGAAACTTACATAATTCTAATGTTTCTATTTTCTGTTTATTTCCATCAATTCCTATGCAAAGTTTTCAAATTTTGAATTTTTCAATTCAAGTGGTGAGTCCCACACACTTTTGGGGGTGTTTGTATAACAAATTCCTGTTGATGACGAGTGCTTGTGCGTCGCAGTTTGTGGACATCGGTGTGGTCACCAGCATCGAGATCAACCACAAGACAGTGGACAGCGCCAAGAAAGGTCAGGAGATCTGTATCAAGATTGAACCCATTCCTGGCGAGTCGCCCAAGATGTACGGCCGCCATTTTGAGGCCACCGACATTCTTGTCAGCAAGGTGAAGTTCGCCTTGGACCAGTTTTCTGTGTCAACACTATTCATGACAAAATATAGTAGCTCATGAGGATCAAAAATACAGTATTGTTGCTGTGACACAATATAACACTGATTCAATTGACAATGTTTCAGATCACGCGGGCGTCCATCGACGCGCTCAAGAACTGGTTCCGGGACGACATGCAGAAGTCGGACTGGCAGCTGATCATGGAACTGAAGAAGACCTTTGAGATCATATGAGCACTTCGCACTTAAAAAAAGAGGCGGCACCTCTCTTCCTTGTAATGACATGGAATGAAAAGTTTTTACCCGCGAGAACGCTCTCGTCCGGTGTGCCGCGGGTGAAGCTGTGCCACGCTGAAACATTTCACTCTCAGTATCCCGACGTGCCTGTTGTCTTTCTTGTTCTCTGCTCTGATTCGTGGCTGCTGTTGCTTCCTGTCTCCGCCTCCAATCAGACGGACATTGACGAGTTTAACCAGCCCCTTCTTTTTGGCTCTGCCGAGGTGCATTGTGGGACCGTACAACACACAAGGAAACAGCAGAGGCGACCATCGCCAGTGGCAAAGACAACTCTGTGTTGATACTTTTTGCTGTGCGCTTTGTTGGCCATGTTGGCAGCGGCGGAGTGGACAAAGGACAACCCTCGGAAATGTTTTACTGAAGTGCTGATGTAATAAATTCCCATGAAACTTGAACAGTGACTCGTTTGTTGTCAATGAGTCAGCAACGGGAATATAAATGTATGTAAGGCGCACTTGAACGCAGCAGAGTACGCACATACAGTGCTCTGACGTCACCCACTCGTGCTAGATTTCATTCACGCTACCCTAAAATGCATTTCCGGGTTTGGGATTTGGGTCAACAGGCAAGCAAACGAGAGAAACTTTGCGGTTCATACCATGCTTTGCTTCAGGGTGGTGCCCCTCACCTGCGTGGACTTCTTGGTGCGGAGGCCGAGCGGCGGCTTGGAAGTCCCCGCCATCGGCTTGCCATATGCGGGTACTAGCACCGCCGCGACGCCTGCCTCAATTCGGCGCGGACATAGCAGATGTCCGTCTTCACCCACCGATTTGAATATATCTAATATTTAAATATATCATATACAGAAAGCGAAATGAACTAAATATTCAGGCACATAACCTCATTATTCATGTAAAGATAATCTTAAATCTGTTGGTTTCATTTTACTTCCAAGTGTAAGGTCGTCCACGCTTCTCGTGTCATTATCCAATCCATTCCACTTAATCGTGTCGAAAACGTCTTTATTAGTAAAAAATAAAAAATAAAATCCAGTCCATGTTTTCACTGCGTCGTCGACTGCGACCATGCTTGCAATTGTGCGTGCCTCTCGCCAAGTGTTCCAAATACATGCAGCATTGAGGAAAATAACGTGACGGATGGACTGGAATGAATTACTTATATGATCAGAAATCAATTGATTTCCTTCACTTCAATAGTACCGTAGATACTTTGTATGTCATGATTTGTTATCCACTTCTAATCCATTCCACTTGAACTTCCTTATTACTGGAAATCCAGTCCATGATTACCTGCTTGTTTGCTTGCTCCTAACCTGCTTGTATTAGCGTCCAATGGACGCCGTCCATTGTCTATCACGGCCGAGAAAGGGAGTCATGATGGATATAAGGAAGGAAGTTTCTGAAGAAAAAAAGTAAGTCATCATCACTGTCTACTGGTAGTAACAATTAGCTAGCTGTGGCCATGGCTCAGCTAACAGCAGAAAGTCCCATGCTATATTGTCTGATAATTACTCTACAATCAATGCATGTGAAGTTCCTGGCTGATATACAGATGAAGCGAGTTTTTAGAGGGAACTTTATGCTTGAATTCACACTAAAGTAAAAAGATGATTCACTTATGGTTGTCGTCAGTGGATGATGATAATAATAATATAATTGATAATACTAATCCTCCACTCATGTTGAATTGTAGGAGACAGAACTAGGAGTATATAGAGAGCAAGTGTGGAGCGATACCTACTTGAGACGTGAGTGTAGATAGTGAGTCTAAAAATCATATAAAACTCAATATGGATTTAATATTATGAATATGAAACATGTCAGTCAAGGTGCATCATTAACTTGAGAGTAATGAACAGAAAGTGGAGCTATTTAAAATAAATTTAAGGCAGGCATCTTATAGCACACCATACACAAGGAAACGGGCTCTTTGCACAAATCCACTACTTCCTGAATTTAGCATCACTCCTTCATTTCTTGTCTTTCATGATTGGACGAACTGATTAATCCAGGTGTGCCTGACCGCAGTAACTGTGACGACAATGGCCAGACACACCTGGATTAATGCGTTTGTCCAATTATGAAAGACAAGAAATGAAGCAGTGGTATCGAGTTCAGGAAGTAGTGGATTTGTGCAAAGAGCCCACTCGGTGTGCTTTACATAATTAAAAGTGCAATATTTTTATATCTGTTCTAAATGTACAGTAAAAAATGTTGTAAGTTTTCATACTCTTGTTAACAAAATGTGAAAGTAATAAATAGTTCAAATGAATTTTTGACGTCTATAGCCGTCAATGGCAGTGAATGAGTTGAGTACGCAGTTTGAATACTTTTGGCTCTTCCGCTGTCAGTTGGTGTTGGGTATGAAAAGTCCATGTAGGTCCAAGTGAACGCTGACAGGAATGACGGCCTGTGCCAGCTCCTCCAGCGTCTTGGCGTCGAGCACAAGCATGAAAGGGGAAGTGTTAGGGTCCGGAGAGATGACGGATGATAAAATCACTCCTGCAGAAAAGTGATGGGATCTTAAATACTGTTTCTTCAGAGAAAAATAAATACAAATAAAAAATGTCGTGAAAGCTCACCGTCGTCTTCGTCCACAGCTCCGGGTGACGCCACAAACACGGGTTCTGACGGGTAGCAGTTGTCCTGGTGCCATTCCACATGGGTCCTGGTTACTGTGTCAAACTTGATGATCTGGGGGACAAAGGTTGCGATGTCTGTTACGCAGCCCTGCTTTGATATTGGGACGTCTTTCCTTGAGCAATCCTGACTGGTAGTGGGAAAGTAACGAAGGGCAAGTACTTTCTTACTCAAATAGTTTTTAAAATACGTAATACTAATAGATCACATTCAAAAAACGATATTCGTACTGTGTAAGGAAGCGATGCATAATAACCAGCATGTGTTTATCACCTAATTTGGATTTGTAATACAGCATTGTACATTTAAATAAATAAAACTTCAAATTGATAACCTTTTGTGTTGTAGTAGCTTGATATGAATAAGTCATGCTACCAAAGTAGCAACAATGGCTATTTACAGTGCTAACGATAGCTTTGTATTGCTAGCGCGGTTATTTTGTAAGCGCATGTCATTATGAATGGGGAGCAACGGGAGATTGGTTAACTGAGGCTACATTCAAATCTTACGGGCAGTTTTAACACTCCAAACTCTTCCTTTTTAAGATAATTTTTTTATGTCGGCTCTAAGAATGGTTTGTGGCGAAGCTAAAAAACAAAACAACAAAAACACTAATTGCAAATTTGTAATCGTTATCCATAACTAATGCAGCATTTAAAAAAATATATGATTAGTTAACAAGGTTAGTTATCAGCTTTGCGAACATGTTTTGATAGTGAAGAAGTCAAGTTAACGCTAAAACAACCTGCACCGTGACCTTTTTTCTTCTCAGAACAAGCACCAAGTTAATAATAGCAAAAGTTAATGTTACTTTTCTACACAAGTGATTTTACAAATTTGTACTTAAAAAAAAATCAATAACTCTGCTTTCATCAGTCTTTTATTTTTTGTTTAGTTGTTTTTCAGACCAGTATCTGTACTTCTCAAGCACAAAGTGGGAGGACTTTTACCACCTCTGGTTCTGACCTTGTTGGGTTGGGATGACCAGTCCACTTTGGATCCGTAGAAGTATCTGTACTTCTTGCCATTAAACTTGTAGTTGATGTTAGGCAACTCCAGACCTGGTGAGAAAATAAGACAATTCCAAGCCGTTAGAGCATTTGCAGCATCACTATTAGATAGTAGTGTGCTGAATTGTCCATGTACTAGTACAATCTTTGCCCTAACTACTAGTACTACCAGTGAATCATTAGGTGTTAAGTAGTTCAATTTTATAATGTCACTAGTGTCCCCAAGTTGTTCTACTGGTGGACAGGAAATGTTATACGTTAGTGGTAGGGAGGACCTCCGGACCACTTTTAAGGCATTCGCTCTACGACTGCGACATCTAACAACTTAACGCTGACCTTGGAAGAGAGTTTCCGGCTGGCAGTAGACTTGACCGTCCTCCTTCACAACGGCCGTAGCGGTTGTGTCTGCCAGAGTCACCAGGTTGGCTCCTTTTGGCGAGTCCTGTGAACATACACATGGGGGTGAATACTTTTTTAAGACTTTGCGATTGTGTTGCTATTTTTGATTGACTTTAGAGTAAGCTTGCAATCTAAAATAGCAATGAAGTAAACTACTTTTAAATCATTCACTGCCCTGAATTCATATTAAAAAAAAGATTATTAAAAATTAGGAGCGATAATTTTTTTAAAATTGTAATAATCGCATGACTTTACTAGTTAACTCATGATTAATCACACATTTTATATGTGTTTTAAATGTACAGTAAAAACAATTCTAGGTTTTTATACTCTTGTTAACAAAAGTGGGGAAAAAAAGTTAAACTCATAGAAATAGTTCAAATGAATTTTTGCCGTTTATAGCCGTCAACAGCAGTGAATAAATTAAAAAAAAAAAAGAAGAAGAAAGAAAATATAAAAAATTCGGGCGTCAGGTAATTTAAAGTTTTGAATTGTAATTAATTGCATGGCTTCACTAGTTAACTCGGGATTAATCACAAATTTCATATCTGTTCTAAATGTACAATAAAGAATTCTAGGTTTTCAACAAAAGTAGAAAAAAATGTTAAACTAATAGAAATAGTTAAAATGAATTTTTGACGTTTACAGCTGTCAACGGCAGTGAATAAATTAAAAAAAGAAAGAAAGAAAATATAAAAAATTCGGGGCGTCAGGCGATTAAAGTTTTTAATCGTAATTAATCGCATGACTTTACTAGTTAACTCGCGATTAATCACAAATTCCATTTCTGTTCTAAATGTACAGTAAAAAAATGATAGGTTCTCAACAAAAGTGAAAAAAAATGTTAAACTAATAGAAATAGTTTAAATGAATTTTTGACGTTTACAGCCGTCAATGGCAGTGAATGAGTTAATATTTTTTTTTCAATATTTTCAACAGTAATTGAGTGCATCACTCAAATCAATTGTATCACTGCCCTTGGGCCTGACCTTGTTGACATTTAGCGGTAGGACAAACCGCTGGCTGACTGGAGGCGACGCCTTGGAGTTTGCATCAATGAAGCTGCTGGTATTCATCCTCAGGTTCTTCATGTAGAACATGTCGTACAGATGGCTGTCCTTGTAGGTAATTAGGTCGAACACCACGTGATCATCAGTCTCATAGGCGTTAATGTGATGAAAGACCACCAGGGCGTCACCAAAGAAACAAGTGGAAACCCTCTTCCCTGTCGTCCGGTTAAATAAGTGAAAGAAGGTCTAGGAAGGAGCAGAGTGTCAGTTGCTGATCGAAAGCGGTGACGGACGGCATCCAGATGCGTCCACATACCGGCTCGTCCTTGTCAAACTTGAGACAGCTTCCCCAGTTTAGGCCCCGAAAATAGGCGGTCGCCAGTTTGACAATGTCGACTTTGAACGGTTGCTCCACGAATACGATGAAATTGTCGGTCATGCCAAAGCTGTGGAAGTAGCTCGGGAAGAGCGTGGAGCGAAAGGGAAGGGAGCAGATTTGCTGCACCTGCCCGAGGGCGGGTTTCTTCTGCTCACAACCTGAAACAAGCGACTGGTGTTGAAGTCGTCATGCTGCGCTTAGGATGAAGCCACACTGGTGAGCTTGGCGCATTAGCTAGGGGTGTCTAAACGTTTTCTAGAATACAAAATAAATGGATGGATTCAAGGGCCCCTTTGAAATTCTTCACCTTTGATTATTTTAACATGACTGTAAATGTATGCTATGCTACTTCCAAATGCCCTGTAAGTTTAAGCTTAATTATCGAAAATGATTTGATAAATCGATGAATTGTCGATTATTGATGTCAATTCTGCCTTCTCTTAGCATGCCATGTGACGTAAAAGCTTAAGTCGACCTATTTTTTTTTTACAATGATATATTGTACAGTATGTGCACCAGCCAGTCTAAACATAGCATTCTGATTAATATTGTGTTGAGTTGAGTTAAGCAACAATATTCAAACGTTCTTCTTATCTATCTCAGGGTGCGGCCATTTTGCCACTTGCTGTCGACTGAAAATGACATCCCAGTTGCTCAGGAATTACCGTTCAGCTTCAAAAAATAGGTGAGCCATAATTGGTCGTTGGATATCATTTTCAGTCGACAGCAAGTGGCAAAATGGCCGCCCACTGATATAGATAAAAACGGGTGAATTTTGCTGCTTCATTCATATTCCACAGAAACGCAATATAAATCCAAATACATGCATTTAGACGAGTGGGGCTGCATAGAACATATTATTGTGAAGAAAACTTTTGGATTGACAGATCTTTAAAAAAAAGAAGACACACTTCTGTTATCTTAATGCTAATACATAATATGAAACTTCATCATCAAATCTTGTTTGTTGTAAGTTTATGTATTATACAAGTTACGCACGTAGTTTGGACACCCCTAGCATAAACTAACAAATGATCTTGAGACTACCTGAAGTATCCGAGAGGACTTTAAAGATGACATACTTTGGTGGACCAAGTCCTATAATGGCGGTGCCCATGTTGTATGTGTTGCCTTCGTTGTCATAGTGAGGGTGAGCCGTTGCCAAGTTGAGAGCAATATGATTCCTGTAGTTGACCTGCGAAGCGCGCCAAATTTAAAAGAAAATATCTGACAATATTAAGCAGAATTTGCAAGAGTCAGAACACAACGTTTCACCCTTCCAGTGGTGTCCAAAGTGACGGGGTCAATCCGATTAATGTAGTTGATCTCGGAGGAGGCGTAGTAGTCCTGACCGTAGCGGATGATGTTAATCATGTTGTTGTCGGTAAAATCAGGAATGACATTGCTGAGGTGCGTGAATGCTCTGAGGAAAGAGACGTTCCGTGTGAAAATCACATTCTCACAAACACACCACTAAACCAGAGCTGGACTCCGAACGCCTCATGTCACTCACTAGGCCACGCCCCCACACATATCCATCCATCCATTCTTTACACCGCTTTTCCTGTTCGGGGTCCAAGGTGATAAAACATGGACCAGAGCTTGAAATGGCCGCCGGTCGGTCACACGGCAGACAAACGACCAATTCAGACTCAAATTCGCACCGTCGTTCAGTGGTAACTGAACCATCAGTTACGAACAAATTACAGTACACAAATAAGTCAAAGTACCACTGTAGTTCCGTACGGCACCTAGAGAAGATGTTTTTGCAGGGGTCCGGATAGACCATGGTGCCGAACTCGGAGACGACGATCCGGTCAGCCTTGATGTTTTTCTGATAGGTGTGGCTCTTCAGGAACTTACTACTGTAAAACACCTCACCTGGAGAAACAAAAATCTCAAAGTCAACGGCGTTCTTTGTTGTTGGCGTAAACATTATTAGAAGCTTTGACCTACATTTTATATATATATATATATATATATATATATATATATATGTATAATTAAAAAAATATATATATTTATTGTGTTTTTGTGTAGTATTGATTTTGGTGATCGATAGTGGTATCATTAAGAGGCGGATTAAGTCAGGCAAGTCCCCACTGACGGCCCAGGTAGCAAATTTCGGACCGCCACGGCGTCCATCTTTACCCACCGTCTTTGAAAACGAAGCCGTGAAGGAGGGACATCCCATCGAACCAGTGGTTATACTCCGAGTCGCCCACAGAAAATAGAGCGGGCCCGTTCCTCACCAGCGTGCCCTGCAGCCATGCAGGCACACAACCTGCAAAGAGCACTGGTCAAAGGTCTTCTTCGTCTGGACCGTCACCAACCACAAGTGCCAATACAGTCAAACACATATTTGGGTTTTATAAAACGGTCACATTTAACTGTATTGCACATAAAAGCTAAATTAAATTGTACATAATTGCTTAAAAACTGTTTGTAAAGATTATATGCAAATAGAATTGACTGGGAAGTTATGTCAAAAATGTTCTTCACAGTAATATGTTCTATGTGCCACCACCAGTCTAAACGAGGCATTCTCATTAATATTGTGTTTGTGGAGGAAGAATTAAGCAGCAAAATCCCCCGTCTTTACCCATCTCAAAGGGCGGCCATTTTGCCACTTGCTGTCGACTGAAAATGACATCAGAGTGCCTAAGGGCTCAGGTAACGAATACAATGGTCACGGCTCACCTGTTTTCTGGGTTTGGTCATGTTACGTTCACAAGCTGAGCGAGATGTCATATTCAGTTGACAGCAAGTGGCAGTACAAGGCAAAATGGCCGCCCCCCCTTAGATGGATAAAAACGGGCAGCTTAATTCATTAATATTCCACAAACACAATATTAATCAGAATATCGTGTTTAGACCAGTGCGGAGGCATCGAACATATTGTAGTGAAAATTCTTCACACTTTGAATTGAAAAGGAATTCAGTGAGTCGTTCAGTGCCACTAGAGGGTGCCGACGCTTTAACAATCACAGTTTTCATCGCTTGAAGGTTTCCATCTGACATTTCCATGATACAAAAGGAGACATATAACAATTGCCTTTCTGATTTTCCTCACCCTTGACTTGAGCTTTCACGGGCTCTGGTGTTTCCTTCCCGTTCTGAATAAATAATGACTGCATTTCCACAGCTGAGCTTGACTCATTCATTTTCCTGCTGCTGCTGTCACTCCACCATCAAGTTGATGAAACACATGCAGATAGTGTGTACTTACGTGAGTCTTCACTTATCTGTCAATGGGCGTCCTGTAAATGTTACGTAAGAGCTGCTTGGACCTAAAACCGATTTTTTTCTCTCTCTCTTGTTCCTTTTGAAAAAGCAACTTACATATTGTATGAAATGAACAGGGGGGGGGGGGGCGATTTGTCCTTGTAATCGTTCAAACTATTGATTACTGTACCAGTGAGATTTTTTTAAATAAGAATAATTGTGCTTTTAAGTTGTTTCTCAACTTATACAAACCATGTCATGAAACCTTTCTAGCCATGTAGAGGAAAAGAGATAAAGAAGTCAGATACTGTACATGACTCAGCAGAAATGACATCAAGGTAATTGCTGTAACAATGTGTGGACTTGTAACTCCTTTCTTCTATTTTTGTTCAATATTTTCAACCTAAATTGAATGTGTTACTCAAACCATCGTAAGTAAGACTGTTGCTCATATTAGAACAATACATTCATATCCAAAAATATTTATTTTTTGCACTATATAGCTATGCTTGTTCAGACCAATTAGCATAGCAACTAACACAGCTAAGCTAGCATGTGCACTTGCATTGATTTGCAAACATCTTACTGTAGTTTCACTAATACTAAAACACGATTTAGCATTCAAATAAAGTTAAACTTTATTAATTTATAAATTGTTTATTTAGCAAATATATATATATATATATATATATATATATATATATATATATATATATATATATATATTTTTTTTTTTTTAAGGTGCCTAAGTATCTGTAACTGGGTTGTGGCAACACAGCAAAAATATATGACGACAAATACAATTTCATAAATAGTGTTAACTTACTAGCCTGTTGTCACATCCAGCACTACTGTCAGATATATTTAATGTGTTTCATTAGCATCATAAAGTCACTCAAGCTACTTTTATCTGACTTGAACTTTTTTCTCCCTTTTACACAAATCAGACCGGGGAGAAAAAAAAAGTGCGTTGGCGAATTGCGGACATCTGGTGTGTGCTACGTGTTGAAATGAAATCAAAGATTCAGAGAACGTGACCTTCAGACTCTTGTATCTCTAATGGATTAAATCTGTTTATGGCTTTATAACTGCTCTTATCAATGTCACAACACACTCACTTGACCTTCTTCGGTCATGTCATTGCTGACAATTTCATGGTGGCAAAGTACTGACACCAGAAGTACAGAATTGTGTAAAAAGAAAAAGGAGGTAAAGAAGTAGAAGTATTGATTGGACTCCTTTAAATGAAATTCGAAAGTACAGACGGTATTAGTAGTATTTAAGTACAAAAGTAAAAAACAACAACTATAGTGCCATATAGTAATACTTACGAATAAATCATAGCACCAAAGTAATCTCTGGCTAATATCTCGTTTACGGTGCAATCCTAGCTTAGAATTTGCTAACACTGTTATATTGTTGAAGTCCATTTTAGCCACGTTAAGGCAAAAATGAATACTGGTACTTTGACATTCTTACAATGAGAGATGTGATGGGCTGATATCCAAAATGTTCACTTCACAAAGAACACTACGACTGGTCTTGGATGAAAAATGACGTTTATTACAAACATTTGACACAGAGCTGTTAGTGGTCACTTAGCAGCTGTTAGAGTTGTAGAAATAACACCGTCTGATTGGTTTGGTCTGCTGCTCGTCAACAGGGCTGGCGCTACTTCAGCACCAACGCTCGCTTGCCATTTTGACCCTTCATAGTGTGCTTTTCATCACCTTTGTTAGTGCTCTAGTTTAGGCCTAAAAATTGAGTAGTACACCACGATCCGCCTTAAATTCTTTGTGGTGCACTACATTTTAATATCTTAAATCAAACGTAGTGTGCTACTGTATGTTTTTCCCCTCAAACCTTTTGTTGTCACGTTTTAAACAATTTAGAGTGCAACGTTCCACTTTTAACATGTTAGAACAAGGGTGGGCAAAAGTTTGACAAAGGCCACATTAGATTTTTGAAATGAACTAAAGGGCCAGATTATTGTTAGATTAAGCAAAAAAGAAAGAAAGAAAGAAATTGAAATGTGCACGTAAAAAATGTTAAATAGCTAACTGTAAATGAATGATGAACTAACTCTGTCATGTTAATTGCATTATTTTTAATTTGATTAAAATATATCAAACACTTGAATCAACTAATTGTAAAATTAGTTCATGATACTGAATTTGTTTCTTCAAAGTAAATTGATTAAATGGAGCATTTGCTATTAATAATAATAATAATAATAATAAAAAAACATTTTGTGATATTTGTTATAGCTATTCAGTATGACCCAACAGTTATATGGTTAAAAAGCACCTGTGGAGGGTGGAATAAAAAAAAAAAAACGTCCCCCTCTGGTGCCATCTTGTGCAATATCCAAGAAACCACCACTCCCTAGTAAAAACAAGAATTAAAAAAATGCTACCAAAAAAAAACAAAGATAGAAAAAAAATTAAATTTATATAAATGCATTTAAAAACAGTTAATACAATTTGAATAAATAATTTTGTGAAACATAGCTAAATTAATGCAACAAATATTACAGGCGGCCCACCATTGCCTTAGAAGGTAATGTATCCATTACTGTAGTGTTGACCATTTTCCACCTTAAAGCACTCATAGGGGCTTTAAGACCCCTGTAACTCCTTAGTAGGGTTGCAAAATTTTGAGAATTCTAACGTTGGAAACTTTCCTCGGGGATCAATGTAAATAAACCAGCAATGTACCAAATTGAAATGGGGCTCTTAATAGCTTAATAATAAAAAAATAAAATTAAAATAAAATAAAAAATGGGGGCGGGGGAAAGGGTCATAATTAACAGTCATGGTTTTGTTCTTTGTTTGTGATACAATTCTACTTACAAAAAAAAAACCTGAAACCTGCATTATTTTGATGATTTGTGCTTGAATGTGATGATCTATCCATTATTTTAGCACCAATTCCTATTTTAAGTTTCCAGCTTTCCAAAATTCTCGTCTTCTATAATTTTCCACCACTGCAACCCTGCTCCTTGGCAATAGCACACTACATTCAAGCTTAAACCCTACATAACGCAACTACACATCACTGTCAACCTGTCAATAACTAAGCGCTACATTCTACCTTTAACCCAGCACTACTTTCTCAGGCTGCATAGTTCCTTAAGGACGAGGGTGTCTGAGAATGGCACCAGAAGAAAGACGTAGACAGTTTGACAGGAAACAGGACGTCGGGAGAAGTTGGGCAGAGGGGAAGTTGCACAGGGAGCCATAGAAGGAGAGACACAGGAGGTCAGACAGAGAGACGGACGGGCGGGATGCTGGACGAAATGACGGTCAGGAAGCGGGACGGACAGACGGTGTCGTATATGAACACAAACGAGAAATGCATAATCAGTATATCCAATGTGAGCAGAGCTGCACATATGAAGTCACCAAGGTGGCGCCACCACAGGTTGGGATGGTCATGATGGGTGGTGGCCAGCAGAGACAATAGACCTTTTCAGGAAGTTTGTAAACAATAGGTGCTTCCGGGGGGCAGCACGCGTGTGTGTGTGTGTGTGGGGAGGGGGGTGACAGAACTTTCTGGGTTTGCCTTGATTGCTCTGAATCCCGCACTGTGACACTGTTGTATAGTGTTCCACAGGGTTCCATTTTGGGGCAACTGCTGTTTTTATTTGTACGGCAGTTCGTATACAGCCAGGGCTTTTTTAAAGTGCTCTATAAATAAAATTGAATCGGGAGTTGCCGGTGTATTGGTTGTAGACAATAGATGGTTGATGGTCCATGAAATGAGTGAAACCATGAATCAGTCCTTGGTGGAATATGTCGGGGACCACTGTCTTATAAGATAAATTGGCTTGAGTTTATTTACTGACAATTCTGAGATTGCCCTTGCCACCCGGAAGTACGTGTGTGACGTCATGGTGAAAAGGTCTATTCCGGTTTGCCCAAAGGAAAGAAACAAAATCCAGAAATAACGGTTGAAACGGTTGAACATAACATGGTCGTCATGGCAATGCTACAGTGGGGCACCACCTAACGGTCAGTGGACAAAAACCTACACAGGAAGGCGCCACTAAGACACTCCGACGCATTCACACACATACTCTCTCACGCACACACGAATATGACAAACAGTTTCTCTATTAAGGTGAAAAACAGATTCTATTATTCTTCATATCGATCATCTTCATTATGTTCATCCGATCAGTGGCATGTATGCAGTACAATATATGTACATCCTCATCATGACAGGGGCAGAGTCACGCAGAGACATCCTAAGGAACTCCGGGTCTTTTTTTTCTATTTTCTTTTTTTTTTTTAACTGTCTCTAGTTGCCAGGCAACGGCAGGTTCCCGGGTTCAAAAGTTTGTGATGTCATCTGTGATTGGCTTGGGGACCAATCGGATAGCAGTCCTGAATGAATGATGTCTGGAGGTGTGTTTTTACACTGAAACCACAGGAAGGAGGGCGAGCCTAACGTTACCTGCTACAGGGAGTCTGTGTGTGTTCGTGCGTGTGCGTGTCATTGCGTGTCCAGTGCGCTGCGTGCCACCCAGCCTTCGGCCGCCGGCGAGTCGCTGTTGGCCGGTCGGTACACCAGACTCTGACCCTGTTGGTTGGAGGCCAGAATTTGAACCTTCTCGCCCCGGAACACGCAGATCTCGTCTTCGCGTACGGCCACAAAGTCCTGAAGCACCAACACCAACTCCTGAGAAGAAAAAGGTTGTTTCAAAAGTTTTAAAACAAACACTTCATTCAAACCCAAAAACGTGTAAACATGTTGTTTTTTTAATATATAGTTTGACCTTCACTCCCAAAAACGTATTTACATGTTTGTTTGTTTTTATGCAAGAGCATACAGAAGGCTTTGATGCAGCTTCTGACATGAAGAGGTGGCTTAAAGCAATGGTAGTTATTACAAAAAACGGCCAGCAGGTGGCAGCAAAGTATAAGTGATCAGCAGGGCCATGTTGCAACAAGCTCTTTTTGTCCGTTTTCACCAGGAATGTGAATATTGATGAAACTTATATTCGAATGCTAATTGCTGCAAAATGGAACATATATATATATATATATATATATATATATATATATATATATATATATTTTTTTTTTTTAGGTTCAATGTTTTTATAGCAATAGAACACAATATTCTGTGGGCCTTGCAAAATCAGTCAAAATCCAGTAAAACAGTCGGGAGCGAAGGGGGTTGTTTCAGTGATAATGGCTGGGAGTGAATAAGTTAAAGATTCAATGTAAATGTCTGGAAATCTAAAGTTAAATAGAGCTCAATTGTGCTTGGGTGGTTATTCTTTTGCAAACCACTAGAGAGAGCTTGTGTACAACAAGCACCACAATGACCCATTTTAATGTTTTAAAAAAAAAAAATCTAAATTTATTGTGATTGGCACACAAAGTGTTTATGGGTCAATAGGCCCCGCTACATAAATAATGCAGGTCATGACCGGTGAAACTTATTAGAAATGTGTATAAAATTCTGAGGGGAAAATCATAAGTACAGTACAATGGTACCTTGAGATACGAGTGTAATTCATTCAGTGACGGCGCTTGGATCTATAATGAATAAATAAATCAACTTCCCCCATTGAAATGAATGCAAATAGAATACATTTTTTGACAATTTTAAAAGAGCTAAAAGAACTATCATGTGCGTCCGAAACAAAGAAAGCTCTTTGTTCACAATTATCCGTCATTGTGTTAAATGAATTATATATAATAAAAGTACTTGTGGTATTGGTATTTTTGAGTGCTTAAGAGTAAATACTTAAATAATATTAAAAATATTCTACTAGTAGTAGTTAACATCTAGTGCTTAATTAGTCATACTCATGTATGAGGTCATGTTTTGGCCGCTTAAAATTCAATTCCCACCTGGACATCCTGATCGCTGTCTGGCAACGGCTGAGGGGCGTGACCATTCGGTGTGGGCGGGGCTGAAGGCGGTCGCCCCGTCGACAGTGGACGGGTCACCGATATCCCGCCTTCCTTTTTCTGGTACTCGATAGGAGACTGGAGAGCTAAACGATAATGTTAAATGTTAGCGAGGTTCACAAGGCGATTGCAGCACGTCCGGCTTTTTACTCACCAGACAGGAAGTTGTTCTGCGCGTCCAGCAGGGCGGCGATGTTCTCCACCCAGGTGTTCTTGATGTCAGTGGAGGACGCCTGGAGCGTGAAGCGCTCCGCCGAGCCGCGAGACCACAACATAAACTTACAGGGGTCTCCCTCCACGCTGTCCTGCATGGCCAGGTAAGTCACCTGAAGACACAACTGCAGTAAATCCCTGCTAAATCGCAGATTTTGAAGCTTATTCCACAAGGCGGAATGTGAATGTCATTATGTTTTTCTTATGTGGTAAAGCTGGCAAAAAATATCGGCTGATTTTAAAAGTAATAATGCAGTGGCGCCATAGTGTTAATTCACTACTTTTTGAAGGCTTAAAGTTTCTGTAAAATCGATGCTAATTCCCGTTAGCATGTCTTGATTGCTTGCTTTATATGTTAGCACTAAGCTAGCAAACGTTTGTTAACGTGTTTTGGGGAAACTTTTTGGTCTTTCGACAATGCTTAGTTCTTTTGCTGTCTGCGATGTTGCTTCATGTGTGTTAAAGTAATAATTGTTTGAAGGTTTATACTTATCGTAACATTAAGGCTAATTTAATTTAGCCCGTCTTAATTATTTGTTAACCTTAAGATAGCAGCCTTTTGTTATTATATGGATTTTTAATATGTTGTAAATAAACAGTATTTAATTCCCTTTGGTTTAATGTGCCAGTTTTACAGTAAAGCTAAACTAGATGTGACAATGAAATTGGGTCACATCAGATTGTGTGTGTTTTTTTTTTTAATTAACAGAGATTGTGAGCGGGTGTGGATAGTATCCCCCGTAATAAAACATGGATTCACTGAACTTCAGTTTTACCACTTCTTGACCAGTCTGACCTTGATGCTGTTCTTGAACTGGTATCCCGGATTGTTGGATCCTTTGCGAAGGAGTTCGCTGAAGATGATAATCTGCTCAAACAGGAAAACCCGGCGCTCTTTGCTCCGAGACAAAACTCCGCCATCCTGCTCCCACACACAGAAGGTCTCCTGTTGCAGCAGCTTGCCCTGAGAGGTCAACTTCCCCTGAGGACAGACACACATGGGGTCAAGGTTCGCTGAAACTCTTAAGAACTGAAGCAGGCTCAGCATTGTCACACCACATGACCACATTTGGCCTTCCTGTCGCCAGAGCAGTGAACTAAGTGGAAGAGAACATCAGATAAACCAAAGCTGCTTTTTCAACATTTTTGTTTGAAGGTAGTAGAAGAAGGATATGCAAAATGTGCTTACCAAAGACTTCCGATAACAAGATCACATTTACGAGAGCGGCATCCATCACTTGTTGACAAATCCAAGGTAACGTTAATCATATATCACTAAAATGTTGACTGTTACAAACAGTTATGATAGATTGGTGAAATAAATGGACTGGCTACTATCCTACAGCAGATAACTCGCTAAGTAGCATGTCAATGGCTAACTTCAATTAGTTTACGCTCTGGCATTCTTCGCAAACAGAGACATAGCTAGTGTGAAGTACTTTTAGTAGTCATTTAGCCAATAATTTCAAAAAAACACATTTTAGTGCTGTAATCGGCTGAAATACTTTTGCTTAAGTATCTTGAGACTTGCTTAAAAGCAGGAGCTTAAAACTTGAGACTTACTCCCACTTATGAATTTTAGAACTAATTCAGCCGTTTCCCTTGTATAATCATACCTCGTATCCCTGCAGGCGGCCGAGGTTCATCATGTCATTGCAGCGCTTTGGGACCAGCGACATCAGCTCCAGTGCTTTCTACACACAAATTGAAGCAGGTGGTGACTAATAGAATGGTCTAGTTAGGATTGTCTAGTTAGAACTTAAGAAACCAACCTCGATCTCCTCGCAGTCTAGCCCGGCTTTGGCTGTGTACTTCAGGAAATCCTGAGACACACGTAAACCATCTTAAATATTTCAAAAGCTCTGTAAACGCGGCATGTCGCGTGACTAACCTTCAGCAGGAGTTGATACTTTGTGATCCTCTGGATGGGCTTGATTAAGTAATCACTGATGGACATCCTACAGCTGATCTCATGCTGGATCTCCTGCACATGCACAAATGAGTCAGGACTACTTTCAGCAGTGGATGGATATGAACAGACTTCATCTACAGCAGGGTTTCCCAACATTTACTCGGCCAAGGCACTGCCATCTATGTAATTGTATTCATCGTATGTCAATCGTTTCCATCTTTGAATGTTGGCTACAAAAAGAAGAGCCAAAGCTGAGATCTTGAAGAGATTAGATGTCTCGTACACGGTGTCTGAAAATGTCTCGCTTGTTCATTCAGCTGAGGGAAAGTTCTTCCTTTCGCTACATATAGCTGGCATGGGTAGATAGATGAACAACAACAATTTGAAGGCCAATTACGTGAAATGGGATAATTTCCCCCAGCACAGTTGATGCGAATCACATATACAGTACCTCAAAGAAGGTCTCGTACTCGATGACGATGTACTCTGACCGTGGCTTGTTCTGACAGTAAACCACGTACATGTGAAGGCGACGCTCCTGTAGTACGCACACAAAAAGAGGAGAATGGATCACATCCGTTGTTCACCTCTATTTGTTTATGAATAGTTAAAAAAAAAAAAGTGCTTCACCACACGGACACAACTCACATGTCTGATGAAGAGGTCGGCTAGAAGGTCGTGATTTTGAATACAATGCTCCAATTCGACGAGGAAAAAACTAGAGGACGACATACAATGAGTGTGTTGTATGTGAATGCATGAGAGTGATAAATAGTCATTCTTACAACCGACATACTGTATTTTAGTATCATGGATAGCATTTATTTGAAATCACCTTATGTTGGTATCATTTTGTGGATATGCCTTTCTTGTAATTGTTTTTTTTTTTTTTTTATCACTGACATACTTTCAATAGTAGTACTAATTATTCTTAGAAATTGTGTCTCAACACACAACTCTTTTACCCAATTTTTTTATTTTTTATTTTTTTTAAAGAAAGTGAGCTACATGACAATACATCAGGACAAAAATATCATGCTCCGAGTCTGACCCTGGGCAGACCTAAATAAGTCCTCTCTTCTATTTTTCCTATTTTCATCTATTTTTTCCAACCATAATAGAGTGTGTCACTCAAACAAACGCAACCCTTTTAATCATATCAGAAAAATATATTAATATATTACATTTCTCGTTCTTTTTATATACAGTATATATCTTTATCTTATGCTAAGTTCGTTCTTGACGGACCAGTGAGCACAGCAGCTAACACAGCTAGCATGTCCTCATGCAAAGGCTGTACCATTAACATTGATTTCTAACCCTTTTACTGTAATTTGAGAAATTATAAAATTCAATAGGTATTGAAATGTAACATTCTTAATTTCATTGCAAATTAAACTAATATTTTTTTAAGTAATTTTTTTATTCGTACTGGAAAAATATCTACCCCAATCCTCATTATATACTGAATGATTTCCATGTAACTATTAAATTCCATTATTACTTTATGTATGAAATATCCACATACTGTCCATATACTGTAACTGAATCATCAACAGTAAGTATGCAATTGCTTATTCAGTTGTGAATAAATACAGTTGCCTATATATACACACTGCATACAAAACACGGGTATTGTGGTGGGCTTAAATTTGTAAGCATTTAACCTGCACACAGGTATATTTTTTTAAATGTTCTACTTTTATTTCTCTCTGTTTATATTTGTTGAAATAATTCTTTTAAAAATATTTATTTGGTATTATTTTTTAAATATATGTTTTTCAGGTGCCTAAGTGCCTTTTTTATTTTATTTTTATAAACCTAAATGGTCCAGTTTTGCAAAATGTTGGCACCTAAATTATCCTCCAATTCTACAGGACCCATGTACTTTACACTCACTCGCGATGCCAGTCATAAATCTGCTGGATGTTGCCAAAAACAATCTTGTCTTTTCCCCTCATGTCCTCTGGGATCCCTCTGACATCCAACCTTGACATAAAGCCCTGTCACACACACGCACACACATTGGTGTCAGGTACATCAATGCCATCAATAAATTGTGAATTACAGTGTACACATTTGGCATCTAACCTCAACAATGACGCCCAAGTCCTTCACGTAGTCCTTCTCTGATTGGACCATCTCGTTGACGACAAACCTACACAGAGAGACACCCAACGTTAAGCTTGCCACGTCGCGAGTGCTAAACTCATCTTCTCGACTGAGGAGTGCTTTGGTCTCACATGCGTCCTCTCATAGCTTTGTTTTGCTGCTCACTGTCCGACTCGTTCGAACTTTGGTCCGAGTCGAGGGCCTGCGGACCAATGACAGTCATATAAAGACGAAACACACTGCAGCCAAAGAGAGAGAGAGAAAAAAAAAAAAGTCATCAAATTATTACCGCAGTGTTGTTGGGATCTTTGATGATTTGCATAGGAGGCGGTAAAGGGGTATGATTTTCTTCTTCTGGCTCCTCCTCTCCTCCGCTTTGTGCCGCCTCATCCTTCTTGGCCTTCTTTGCAAAAAAAAAAAAAAAAAATCAAATCATCTGCTGTCTTTTTCCTTAATATAGGCCTACTATGAAAAATCTGTCTTTTTTTGTCTTTGAATTGAGGGTCAGCGGCATAGAAAATAGATTTTAAAAAGCGTTGATGCTAGCGGGCTGACAGGCTAAGCTACTGTATGTGATTGTTTTCAATATACAAGGTGTAATTCTCCCTGTTTTAGTCAAAGCAAAAATAATGATAATTTTTTTTTTTTTTAAGTGGCAGAATGATGGTTCACATCTCATAACTCAAGTCACTTATATCTCAAGGCACCACTGTTATCAGTCACTTTGTATTATCTTTTTTTTTTAATGTCAATCAACAATATAAAGACTCAATGATACCCAGATTTTTGTCTTGTGCGTCCTTTCATTCTTTCTTGTGTGTGTTCCTACCATTGTAGAGTTCCCTGTGAGGGGTATAGTCACTTCCGGCCTGTTGTCCCGCCTCCTATTTCGAATCGGAGCTTTCTTCTGTCCATCTGCTTTTCCTTGACTCAATCTCCTTACAGGACTGGTCAACCAGCGCTGTGTTGACGCACACACACATTACCTTCAAATTAGTCAGTGATTATAATAACTGGTGCTAGATCACCATGTTACGGGTCTGTAATCTGCCGTTTTTGTTTTTAGAGGTCATGTAGTAAAATGATTTTGAAATGATAGTAAAGTGCTTTGGGATTCTTAAATTATTTCCAAATTTTCATTATTTATGTCAGGGTTCATACTAGCAAGATTCTGTCGATAGTTAGATATCAAGAAAGATATAGCGTGAATCTGATTCTGGTGGAGTTGCTGCATGTGTAACTAATCTCACCAGAAGTGACCTCAAGTCCACTTTACCTTCAAGGTGTTTCCTGTCCCTGAGCCACTACGTTTTGGTGCTGGTGAACTGGCAGCGCCCCCTGGAGTCCCACCCACATTGGTGACTACAGTGGACGTCCCACCTGGGAGGATAGACAAGGTAAGGTCATAAGTCTCATATCATCAAGTTTTAGGCAAGTCCCAAGTTACTGGCAAAAATCAAGAAAAGTCAATTCATTACTTGGGTTGTCATAAGTCAAGTAATAAAATCTTGTTGAATCACCTATCTTTTAATCATATATTTTTAATAGCTCCAAAGACTTAATTGCATGCTCAGTTAAAACAGTTATCAATGAGCTAAACTGTGGAATTTATATAATAGCTTACATGTCTTTGTGGGTTTTCTATCAATGGATTAAGTTAGCTGTAGTTGTTTCTTAACTTTAAGTTGCAAACCTTGAATGTTGCCACCCCGGTTGAATTAATGAAAAACAGAATCATTGAATCTAAATGTTATCATTTTTGGAGCTCCCTCCATGGTACTTGCTTTATCAAGTGGTGTAGTCTGCACTTTGAATCAAAGCCCACTGGTGGCTTTCAATGTGGAAGTTCACTGACTTGCACAATACAAAAAAAATAACTAGTAAAAACAAATGCCACAGTATCTTGAAAATCTTTACTTTCAAATGTAAACAAGCAAGACAGGTAGTTCAAGTTGAATCTTTTCATAAGTTTTAGACAAGCAAGTCCCAAGTCCTAAAACTGGCAACATAAGACTGACAAGTCATGTGACAAGTAATGTGACCAGGTTGTAGTTCATTTTCTATTGTGTCTTACTTTGAGTGGGTTGAGCGTGCAATGCAACTGTCTCAGGGGTTAATGGTCCAGAATCTGCTGAGGCAAACACATACAGATACAAACACTTAAAGTGAAAAGTATTTATGACAAATAATGTATCTTTGTTCATCGATCTACAGAATGCCAGCAACGTATAGTGGCAAGCAGACCAATTAAATTCTCACAAAAAACAGTACACCGCTCACATTTTTGTAAATATATGGGATACACTGAATACATGACACTTTTAAATGTAATGTACAGTGTGAATTACTGTACTCTGTACCACTGGCAACAAAAGTGAGTACACCCCCAAAGTGAAAATGTCAAATTACCCCCCCGGTGTTATGGCACTCGTTAGTGTCACAAGGTCTCAGGTGTACATAGGGAGCAGGTGTGTTCAATTAAGTAATTATCACTCTCACACTCACTCATACTGGTCATTGGAATTTCAATATGACGAGGATCCGATACAAAGAATTGTTACTCTTAGAATTTTATTTAATTTTTTTACAAAAACGTGACAGTTGTACTCACTGTTATGAGATACTAGCATATGGTATATACTACCCCATGTATCCACCAAGACATTTTTGTCTGGTGCACCATGAATTTTTAAAAATGTTCATAAAGGTTGGAAAACAATGGCACATCTGCATACATCAGGTGTATGCGACACATTGATTCACACGGAGGTAGAAACCTGCGTGTCCAGTTTAACACGCCTGAAACATTCCTGCTACACGTCAACACACTGGCTTCGCTGTAAATGTTTAACCAGCTTGCCCACAAAACAGTTCAGTATCGGACCCACCTCGCTCGTCCTCACATGTAATCCAGCCCCACACCACAGAACAATCCCAGCATGCACTTCTGCCCCGCCACATGCTTCAGTGCGCATCCATGTGGACAAAGCAGACGTCAGGGAGACCCACAGAGAAGCGACACGGTCGTTGTGAACAGCTAGACCCAAGTCCAGAGGAGTACCGGTCAGGGGGCGGGGCTTAGCCGAAGAGGCGGGGTGTAGAGGTTGAGTGTGGCTTGTGATGAGTTGTGATTAGTTGGTTAGTGACAACAAGGAAACTAAAGTGCTTTAAACTGGGTTGATGACATCATGTGAAATTGATGATTAAGGAACTGGAAACAAAAAAAATCCATTCATCCATTTTCTATAGTGCTTCTTTTCACGAGGGTGATAGGGGAGCTAGAGCCTATCCCAGTTTATATTGCGATGAGAGGCAGGTTACACCCTCGATTGGTCGCCAGCCAGTCGCAGGGGACATGGAGACACACCTGCTCACACCTATGGACAATTTAAAGCAAGGATGTCTAAACTTTAAATTTAAATACGAAGGGTCAACATATGCAAACCATATTTAAAATCTAAAATCACCTTAAAGTAGAAGGCAATTGAAAAAAAAAATCTGCACAATATTATGTTCTATATGCCCCCAGTAGTCTAAACACAGTATTCTGATTCAGATTGCATTTGTGGAATATATATATTTTTTTTTAATCCATCTCAGGTGGTGGCCATTTTGCCACTTGCTGACCACTGAAAATGACATCACAGTGACCAAACCCAGAAAACAGGTGAGCAGTGATTGGTCAGTCATCACTAACTGAGCCCTGAGCAAATGTGATGTCATTTTAAATTGACAGCAAGTGGCAAAATGGCCGCCATCTGAGATGAATAAAAACGGGTGGATTTTGCTGCTTAATTCATATTCCACAAACTCAATATTAATCTGAATGCTGTGTTTAGACTAGTGGCGGCACATAAATTATATTGTTGTAAAGTTTTTTTTTTTTACTTAACTAACTACATTTAAATGTGTTTACAATTATTAATAAAAGAAAACCCTGTGGATTTTTTTTACAATTATTTTTTTTAAATTAAACTGAGATAACTTGTTACATTAAATGTCATTTAAGGGGTGAGGAGGTGGAGTGGTGAAGGGTGACGTCATTTGTGTCCCCGCGGAATAGCGGACATGTGGCGTGGACTTAAGATCGTGCATATACTCGCACGGCCACCATGAACGAGCAGGACATAGATGCTGCAGTAACGCTTTGGGCCAGAGGAGGCAGTCGCGAGTAAAAAAGTGACAAACTGCACAAAGATCCTTTAAGTCAGATGTGGTAAGTTGTTACATTCACACGTATTTAAAATTCAAAAAACATCTTTCTTGGGTCTCAATCCACTATCAGCCCTTACCCTCACCCCACATTCCAAAAACTTGTACAATATGTTAATTGAGAACAATAAATTGCCCACAAGTTGGCACATGCCTATATTGTATTTGTGGAACAAAAACCTATTTATTTATTTATTTTTTACTAGCTAAACCGAGAGTTCAGATGTTGATCAGCAGATTTCTTGTGACTGAATGTGACTGATCGGTGTTTATTCTTTGTTTTGTGTGTGTGTTTTTTTGTAGTCGATGCTAAGGTGATGGTAGTTTAGTAGCTCAACCCACACCCCAAACCCACTGGGTTGCCGGTGCGCGAAAGTTGTGGACTTGTATGAACCGGTCCGTGGTGGAAAAAAGGTTGGGGACCACTGGTTTAGTTGACTGATTATGTTATTTATCCACAGATCGGATGTTGTTATCCATTTCTAGATCTCATACATGTAACTCTTGCATGCAATATTTCAGGCTTGCATGTCCTGACAAAGCAGCAAGCGTGATGAATCTTTAATGTTGAGTTGCTCTGAAATATTTAGAGCAGTGATTCTCAACTCGTGGGTCAGGACCCAAAAAGGGGTCACGGATTCATTATGAGTGGTAGCAAAAAATTACAGGAGGTCCTTGGTTTATGACAGTACCGATATACAACTTTGTTTAAAGCCATATGTTGCGCAATTGTGATATTTAACTTAATTTAGGCGGTAACGGGTGCAAGTGGCATCCTAAGCTTTAGATTCTTAACAGTGTGCTCTAAAAGCCACTTTGATATATTTAGAAATATTATCCATCTTCTCAGATACATGTTCTTTATTTTTCTCAACTTAAACAAAAATATGGTTCCCGGGGTGACAGCAGTTGAACCACAAATTTATAGAACGCAGCCAGAGACAGGAAAGGCCCTCAATATACACCGTGTTGACCAAAACGTCTCAACAGGAAGTCAAACGGACTGCCAATAGGGGAAATGGGTGTGGGGGTAGGAGAATCCGGGTTCCTGAAGACACTCACCCTTCCCAGAGCTCGGCAGCGAGGATGAATTGGAGGCACTGAAGGAGGTGGTGCTGATGCAGGAGGGGGCGTTGCCTGAGGAGGCAGGGGACGCCGGGACCAGTGTTTCCATATCGGCAGCACTGTGCGAATGCGACAGGCAGAGGGCGCTCATCGGCAACAAGCCCTCCTGGTGGGAAAACGCAGTCACGATCAATACTTGACATCAACGGCGGTTCCTGGCATGCGCATTATGTGCGGCCACACAAGGTGGACCGCCACAAATGTGTCTGAGCCTCTTACCTGTTGCGGAGTTTGATCGGTGGTTCTGACCAGACACCAGCCGGGTCGCTCCGCTGAGCGTTCCACTAGCTCCACAGTCTGACCGCAGCGTACACTGAGCTCGCCAGGTGATCCAGAGGAGAAATCTAGCAACACCACCACTAACTCGCAGCCTCCCGACAGCTAGAAGCAGGCACACAAACATGAAGATGGATTATTGCAAAGGCCTAGTTTGTACAGAATCCGACCCATCCTGCAAAAATGAAACACATCCAGTGGTGGGAAGTAACAACGTACATACAGTTGGTTAATGTAGTTAAGTATATTTTTCTGAAGGCTTTTGCAAGTTACTCTCAAATATCATCGATCAGATTTTTCTAGCGTGTGCGCCTTGGCCACCTAGGGGCAGTATAATAAAGATTATATGTGGTCAGTACTCAGTAACTCAACTCAATATTATTTATAAAGCACTTTAAAACAACCATCGCTGCATACAAAGTGCTGTACGTGGAGTAAAAATCAGTCATGCAATAGAGACAGGTAAAGCAAAATAACAAAAAATAAATTAATAAATATCATAAGTAGGTAAATAAACAAGTAAATACAATTTATAATAATAAATTAATAATACAAGACAAATCATAAGTATGTCAAAGAAGAAAAAAAGGCAGAATAATCGCTTGTATTTTAAAAGTCGGCTCGCTCATACAGTATCTTCCAACATTTTTGTTTGGTGATGTGCTGTAATATTCTTCCTATGTAAAATGTGTGCCTTGGCTCAAAAAACAGCTGGAAAACACTATCATGGTGTTCGTGAAGTGGCCCCCACGCCCCGCCCACCGAACACACCCCTACCCAGTCCGTGCCAAAATTGACCTGCATGAAATTGGTCCCTGGTACAAAAAGGTTAGGGGCCACTGGTCTACAAGTGAAGTAGAAATTCAGAATCTGCTTGGCTGTCTTGAGACTACTTTATATGTTTATTGGTTAAAAGCTGCGAGGTGAAATTTCTTCACCAATGATCAGCCACTCTATATACAACTAAAAGACACAGAAGATTTGATATAAGTTGAGATAAAGTCACTGTCACATAAAGAAATAAAAGCATACCTCTGCAGCAGAGCAACGACGTGAAGTTGTCTTGAACAGTGAGACCATGAAGGGAGGAAACCCCCTCCCACACAAACACATAAACACGCGTGCACACACCCAGCTGCAGCAGTGGTGAGGTCATTACACACACGCCTCTCACACAGTGTTTGTGACTGAGCGCTACCTTGTCGCTGTCTGCGGTGTTTTGGGATGTTCGGGAGGCGATGGAAACTGTGTCAGGCTGACTGCTGGCGTCACCCAAGCTGTCGGCGTCCTCGCTGGTCTCTCTGTCAAACAGGAAGTGTAAAAATGTTGTCAAGCAGCCATTCTCAAAGTGTCGAAAGCTGGCTCCCTGTTGTGGAACACAGAGCTGGGTTATATGACCTGAAATTTAGATCACGGTATACGTTGAAGCCATTCATGGTAATGGTATAAACTTCTGAATCGGTTTTGTAGTCTATTAGCTAAACTATGTTGATATAATAAGTTAAACAGTCAGGCACAACTTCTGTTAAAAGCCTACTGGACCACGTAAGAACTTATTAAGGTGTATCGCCATTCTGAATTTCACTTTAGCTTAGCAGTTAGCATGGCTTCTCAATTTCTCGTTTTACTTCAGTGATAACAATACTTGTCAAAAGTGTAGCTTATTCATCGAGATGAATGCGAGGATAAGTGAATTAGAGATCATTTGTATCACAGTAGTTCTTAGCCGCGCCAGCTAGCTTATAACTGGTGTGAAGCAAGTTAACCTTTTTGACCCAAGATCTACTTTTATATACTTATATACACTTTACTATACTTTTTTAGGAATAAAATCTGTCTTGTTTTTGATGAACACTTTGGCTGACAACACTACTGTGTATCATTATTGGTCATTATGGTGGTACTTGGTCTAAGAAGTTTGCTAGCCACAGCTGTTAACGTTTGTGGATGCGCTGAAAAACGTCAACAGGGATGGGCATACTAATCAATTAATAGAGAGCAACATGGAACACTAGTGGCAAGGATAATGGTGTCCAAAGTATGAACCCAGATATAAATATATGAAATAAATATTGAAAAAAACAACAACAATTGATTATTTGCCCATTGTAGGTAACAGGGCAAATGCAAGCTGACCTGCGTGTGATACTGCGTTGACGCCCAAGAGTCAGATTGGGGGTTTTCGGAAGGGGGATGGGCTCCCTCAGTGCGCCCCGCAGGTGACCCCGCCTCTCCTGGATCACCTGGCGAATGCTGCGGACCCACTCCTGCTTCAGCTCCAAGGACGATGCCTAGCGGGAGAGCGCGACAGGTTCAATGACAGAAGCGAACCAACAGCCTGAACATTTATTTACCTTCAGAACCGTCTTGTTGTCCGAAGTCGGCGTCCTTCCAACCCAAAGAGCAAATTTACAAGGATCCCCTTCAATGTGCTCAGTCACACCAAGTTCTGATGTCTGTCATGGATGGACAAAACAGTCATTAGCATAGGCCCAATACAGTTGTCTCCCTGTAGGCTATGCCTAATGGTAGCGAGTGTTACCCTCAAGCGGCTCTTGTAAAGGTATTTGGTTCGTCCCGATGAATCTTTCATTTCCTTGCTGAAGATGAGTGACAGCTCAAACAGGAAGAGATGCCGGTCACGCCCCTTCCTGATGAGGGACTTTGGTTCCCAAACGAGAAAGGAGTCCTGCAGAAGAAGCTCTCCTTGCACCTCAAGACCCTCTTCAAGACCTGATGACATCATTATCATTCCATTCATACATCAAAATAATAGCTTTGTGTTCAATTAAAAAGGCCCAGATTGAACACTATGTAAATATGTCAGAAAATTGAGGGATCAATATTTCAGTATAGAGTAAGAACAACTGACTGCTGCCACGGGGGTTAGGGTACCTTCTAGCATGCTGACGTGCATAGCATCGTTAGCTCTCTTGGGAACACTCAGCATGACATCCAGGCCTTCTTTGATCTCGCCTTTCCCTTCTTCGCAGCACGCTAACAACTCCTGCAAAAATGCACGTGTCAAAATGGAGCCAATGGTCAGTTACATCGTGTTTCACCAGCTCACCTTCAGCAGCAGTTGATACTTAGTTATCCTCTGAACGGGTTTGATGAGCGCTGATGAAATGGAGTTAGCAAGCCCGTGTCTCCTCTGGACCTCCTGCAAAACCAACCAGACTGGAAACTAGCACTGGTCTTAATCAATCTGGACGGTCGGAGACTGAGGCAAAACCGAGACAAGACAAGTCTGGAGTGTTACAACACTACCGGAAACTCAAACTGTTGGATCTGGACAACTGTTGTATGTATAAAAAAAAAAGGAGAAAAAAAAAGGCAGTACCTCAAAGAAGCCAGCACCATGCTGCTGGATCAACAAGCTGGAGTCTGGCTTGTTCCTGCAATAGGTCACGTACATGTGGAACTTGTCAGCCTAAGAGAAGGAACACAAACACACTTAAGAGTGGGATACATGATCAAGTGTTTTTGTTTTTTACTCTCAAACTAAATTTGGTTACCCAGGTGACGAAACAATGTCCCACATCTTCCGGAAGTTGCTCGTAGTTCTCCAGCTCCTTCAGGAAAATACTAGAAACGACATCGCTCTGTCAGACATACGGACATAAACAGTCTTTTGTACTGATTTTGTACCTGTTATGGAACTCGTAGATGTCCTGGATGTTCCCGAACACCACATCATCCCTGTTGCTAAGTCCAGATGGAACGTCTTCAGAGCCGCTCGTCATCTCCCACATGTATGTCTGCAGCAGATCAAGTCACACATTAAGGAAGTGTCATGTTTGTGCCAGTCGTAGGAAGTAACCAAGTACAAATAATCCATTGCTGTACTCAAGTAGATTTTTCAGGTATTTATATTTCACTTGATTTATTATTCTGACAATTAAGCTAAAATAGATATTCCCCATCCATGGCCATATTTAAGGGAATTGTTTGATGTTGTCAGCTCCACGAATGATTCGTGGCCAATACTTTGTGTTTTGTGCTTTTGGTTCAACCCTTCAGGAAGAAGAAAATATTTAGCAAACTCTCCGCCGCAACTGTAAATAGTAATTTGTCTATAAATTGGTCTAAGTACAGCTCTGCAAATGAGCGAAGACTCCCTATCCATTCTCTGACAATGAGAGCGCCTCCGCCACGTACTGCAGTAGATGTGCAATTACATTTTATTGTAGTACGGCAAAAAACACAAAAAAACATGCATTACATTATGTATTACGCCACAGCGCAAGGCGTGCCCGGCTGCCTATTTAAGGACTGTGCTAGACTAAAAAGCTCCAGCTTAAAAAATTCTAATATGAAAAACATACAGCAACATCTATTATTTTGTAACATTTGAATAAAGTTAGCAAAGCTATGAAAATGGTTGCTTTGATGGCATAAGAGTTTTTTTTCTTCTTCTCAGAATGTCCAACATGGGAACATGCAAGTGAATAAAAGTGGGAGCTATTTTTAATGTAGAGATGTTTTTTTTCCATGCCAAATTATCAAAACGGGTCTAGTACATATGAATGCCAAAACATATTTTTTACTTTTGTACTTGAGTATATTTAAGAATCTATTTTGTGTGCAAATCTGTTTTTTGTCTATTATATTTAATGACTGTAAACATTTATTTTTACTTTAGTACACATCAAAGAGTGTACTTGTTTTTCCACACATTTTTAATTCAATGCCTTTAACAGTCCTTTTTTATTCTTCAATTCTCTGTGCTTCAATTTAATGGCAGAGCGTGAGTGCTTTTACCACCTCCAGTTAAAACTAATGTTAGCTGTGCAAATTAAATTGAGCAGTACCTCAATGCATTCTTGAAGGTCTCGGACGTAGACTCTCTCAGTCTGCAGCAGCTCCGCCATTATGTACCTGCAGCACACACTTGTCAGAAAACATGGTTCTTATAATAAGTAACACTTCAAACAATATTAAAGTACATGTTCATCGAAAAATAAGGCAGAGGCTCTATTTGTAAAAATTATCATTGGTATAATTGTAAAGCCCCTGTAACATCATGTACAGCTTGAACATTAAAACTGCACTTAAATTGAGGATAAAAAAAAAACTGGAGTTAAATAAATGAAATGCATTGCACATAAGCTAAATGAAAATTCTACCTAAATTAATGTTTTAAAAAAAAATACAATATTACGGTAAAAGATTCAACGTAACACTTTGAGAATGACTGCTCTAAGGTAATGACTACCAAATAGTTACTCACTCTTTCTTGCGGGCTGAGCGCCTCTTCTCATCGCTGACCTGGTGGCTGGGGTCTGACAGATTGACTTCAGGGTCCGAGTCAGACAGACTGTTGGGAATCAGCTCGAGTTCCAAGTCCTTGTTGTCCTAATGGGAAAAAAAAACATCCTGTTTATGCTCTTTATCATCCATCCATTTATTTAACACACTATTTTTTTGTTTGAGCAAGAAGTAAGGTCAGTGTTTCCCACACCATGTTTGTACTTGGGTGGGCCACCTAAGTAAACTGGCCACCACCCAAGAAGTTTTCAAGAAAATTTATTAAAAATATAAAAAAATAAAAAAGTTTTGCGACCAGATATACCGCATGCAATGTTAGTTCGCCGTCACTTTGTGGAACGTGAGGCTAGAGGAGACGTAGTAACAGGACTACATGTCGCTGGCACAGATAGATGAACAAAGATACATTATTTGTAATGAATAATTAATAATTTTCAGACCAATTAGGTGAAATGTCTACGATGTGATTGATTGAAAATGTTTTGGCGCTGACGGTACCTGTGAGCATCCTCCCAGCGCCGTCTCCAGCAGGTGGCGATACTGGCCCATCCTGACGGTGAAGTCCCGGTACCGTTTATCCACTGCGGAAACACAACGGCGAAGCTCCAGGCGGTGGGCGTGGCCTTTAGTTAGCATGCTCTCAGCCAATTGGATGAGCAAGTGAACCTTTTCCTGGGTGTGCTGAAGACATGGCAGATGGCATCAGAGGTTTAATATCATCATCTTTACACAACATTCCAAGTCATAGACAGTTAGAATATCAACACTGCGCCTCGATATTGGAAAATTAAAAACAACAAAAAGAAATCAACAGAATTAAAACGAATTGCTAATAAATGTTACATGAAAATTGTGTCTAAATAAAACTAAACCAATCACTACTTAAAGATTAAATGCACTAAAAAGTTTAATACCACTGAACTGGACTGAGGCCGTGATTCTTTCACAAACCACAAGGGGAGCCCACGAACCACACTTTGAGACATACTTAAGCAAGGTCGATTAAAAGTAACAAAAGTAAACCAATTCACTTTTGCTTATGCTTTGGGCCTGCTACGTTGAGACTCTTACCTTGGCCGAAACACAAAACTGCCGATGTTGGTTCAGCAATTCCTGGGTCTCGGTCGGAGTTGCTCCTGGTGATGTGTGTGTGGCCAGGTAGTGGTCCCCTGATTGCGCCAACCAATCTAGAGCCTGTCAAAAAAAAATGACTCAAGGCATCCTCTGACCTATATATGACTTCTATTCTTTATGTTAGTTTGTATGATCATTCTAATGCTGTTGTAATCCTTCACTCTTTGTAGATTCCATCATGACCTTTCAAAGAATAAAAGATGCATACTTCTGCGAGAATCAGTGAAAATGTGGTGAGTACTCATACATTACCACCATTTTTGTTGACTTAATGCATAGTGGTAATTGAAAAAAATTTTGTACACACAACTGAAATTTGATTTGATTTGATTTGATGATTTGAACATTATACACAAATTTTGTGTAATTTTGACAAAAGAGTGGCATTTTTAAAATATTTTAATGTTTGTGCAATTTGGGTCAATTTAGCCATCAAATTTCAGGGTGAAAGAATAACATTGAGGCTATTTTTGTTGCAGTAAAATAATATAAATTTGATGAGAACTGTATGTGAGGATTCATTATTGCAATACAGTACTGTCAAATTACCTGCTGTGCGTGGTTCTGGAACATGACATACTGCTGGCACTGGTCCAGTCGGCGCTTCTTTAATGTCCAAAAGTGAAGAACTCGATTTTCTCTTTGAAGCAATTCACTGAGGATACCTGTACATATACACACAAATTAATTTTTTTTCTGGGGCTCCCCTTCATTTGCTGTGTATGTGAGTTGGCTTCACGTCACCTTTGACCTGTTGTTCCGGTACTCGTGAGTGCCCAGTCACCTCGGTGACCCCCGAAACGGTGACATTGTGGCCAGAGATGTTGGCCATGGTGACGCTGTTGCGGTGGATGTACTTGAGGAAAACTTCCGCGTTCCGTCGTGCAAGCGTGCAGGCCTGTTTCCATAGAAACAAGACGGTGAAGGACGTTTCATTAAGGCTAGCAAGTATCTTACGATTGTACTTTATACTTTATTTTGGTTCTCAAACTTTTTGGGCCCAGATGAGGACTTCTAAAACAAATGGGATGAAATGAACAATTTATTGCAAATGATTTTATAAATCCCCAATTATTACTGGCACACCCCGGGGGACTAACCCCATTTGCGAACCATATAGCTTTCCACCACACCTTGAGAAAGGCCTCCTTCTGTTCCATGTGTTTGTTAATGAGAGGTAGGAGATGCTCAGGTTGTCTGTCTCCGCCCCCACACCAGTCCTCCTCCCTGCGGTACTCCTGCTCCAGACTCTCCAGCACACCGCATACCTGCATTTTCAAAGTGCACACACAGTTCAGTAAGAGGGACATCTTTCGGGATTATCACACACACTATTAAAATGCTCTCGTAAATTATGGATACACAACTGAAACTCACTCACTATTTAAACGTTCTTACAAATACGACTGACACTTTTTCACTGGCATACATTACAGTAACAAAATTAGCAAATGATAACAAATTAAAAAATAATACCTATTTTTTAACATTAAAGCTTCTGTTTTTTAGGTTAGCTGCAGCAGAGGACAGAAATAATTTTTGCAGCCAGTAAAATCAAACAGTTCTCTTAAATAAGTCTACAGTGGGTAATAACTTGCTTCACCGAATCTGTTGCATCATCGTTGTTAATGCTCCCTGGTTTACGTTCTGCCTTAAAAGTCCCCAAGATCTCAATCAATCAGTCAAACTCTCAACCGCCGTTAACACGTTAAGTGCATAGTAAACATAAACAAATTATTTGTACTTCATTACTTGCCACCACTGATATATTGACAAGAGGGCAAACTTCTGCTTACCTGTTGAGATGTTCTGTAGAAGGCAGCAGAAGCGTTGACCAGTTTGAGTCGGTCCTCGATCCGCAGCATCAGAGTCTGCCAATGGAGCGCCACCGTCTGCGCACAGGACCTCACTGCATCTGGATCATAATGGCCTGACCTACGTAAGCAAAAAAAACAGGTGCGAAGTGACCGGGAATAAACCCATAAATGTAAAATTAATGTAAACCACTAAATATAAAATCAATAAAGAGTAAACATTTATAATCATCAGATTTAAAGTGACATACTGTCTGTTATTTTTGGTACCTATCTTTTTTTTTTTTACAAATATATTGAAGTGTGTGTATGTGAGAGAGAGAGAGAGAGAGAGAGAGAGAGAGAGAGAGAGAGAGAGAGAGAGAGAGAGAGAGAGAGAGAGAGAGAGAGAATTTGTGTGGACATTGCAGATTGTTGATATATGAAATTCAGTTTATTTGAATTAGTTTCTGTATGTATCTATGACTACGTATAAACAGTACAAGTTGAACTTCATAATTGACTTTACAACTCCGCATCAACATTCAAAACTTGAAGTCGACTAACTGCTAATCAAGTTTTTGGCACCTCATCTTCCAATCATCCGGTTTACAGAATAGTTTCTACTTGAACGTCTGCTGCCATTGCCAAACAATAACGTTTTGTAGAGCAGCGAAATGTCCAGACAACAAGGCGACACAGTCTTCAAAAAATAGTCTGGTTGAGAAAGAGAATAGCATTTAGCCTTGCTAGTTTCAGCTGTTCTGCTCGCCGCTCCTCTTACAATATTCAGACCAGTGGCACAAAGGGACTGGCGGCAAGGAACGAAGGCAACGGCGCAAAGTGAAGCAACATCTTCATCGCTGGGATGTTATGTCCAACAACTTTTGTCTCTACGTTTGTGGTGCAAAAAAGACTGGGAACTGCTGTATTGTGCTGAAAAATATCAATTATGTCATTGATTAATGGACTTTGACTCAACTTTCATCACATTATGGTTGACAACAAAAATATTTGTAGTTGTTTAATGCCTAATATGCAGTATGTCAGTGGACTAACCTAACTAGCAGTTCTGCTCTCTGCTGTAGAGCCAGCGCCACCTGGTGGGTCCTCTGCAGGGAGTCGGCATGTAGGAGAGCCTGGACATAAAACCAGTTAGATCAGTGGTGCCCAAGTCCGGTCCTCGAGAACCCCAATCCAGCCTGTTTTCCATGTTTCCCTCCTGCAGTGCATCTGAATCCAATGATCAGCTGATCAGCAAGCTTTGCAGAAGCCTGATAAAAATCTTGATCATAAATCAGGTGTTAGTGGAGAGAAACATGGAAAACAGGCTGGATAGGGGCTCTCGAGGACCGAACTTGGGCACCCCCGAGTTAGATGTTCCCCAATGGAACCGCTAAGCCTTCAATTGTGTGTGAGTGTGTAGTAACCTCTATGGCCTGTTGGAGGCGCTCATGTTCCCTCTGCAGCTGTTCAGCTTCTGACAAACAGCTGGAGTTCAGCATGCAGGATGACAACATGACCTCGCCCTCCGTGATCCAACCCAGCACCTGACCAACGCACATGTATCAGAATCAAAGGTGTGTATTGGGTCTGAAGGTGTGATCTGCAGGTATGTGTGTGTGTGTGTTACCTGTTTGACCTGGTTCTGCAGGTGTCTAAGCTGCAGGTTCTGTTCCAGGTGTGTGTGAGTGTGATCTGCAATCTGCTGCAGTTCCTTCTGTTTGTCCAGCATTAGGCGTTGCAGCTCCTCCACCTGAGAAGAGAGATCGCCCTCCACCTCTGAGAGCTCAATTCCTGATACACACACAAACACGCAGGGAAACACGGACATGTGCACATGCCTGTCAGAAAATAGACTACACCAATGAAATTCAAGTACATTACTATAAATGAGCAATCGCAAATGATGTGCTTACTGTGTGTGTGTGTGTGTGTGTGTGTGTATCCGTGGCAAAGTCAATGAGCTGGTTTCCATGGGGACCAGCTGAGTGCAGTTTCCATGGCTACCCCATCCCCCTTTCTCCCTCCCCCATTATCCTCCTCCGCCCCCCCTTAAATCATCTGTATGTTACTGAAGCAGGCAGACTTACATCAGCCGCTCTATATTACTGTATCATATTCTGCTCTATCACATTTTGTTCTATACAGCTCTTTTCTTTTCCATAATGGTACTGGTAATGGAATCAAATGGATGTTTCAAGCGTCTGCAAGCTCCAAACTGAAAATCACAGACTTCCCTGTCCCTAGCCTCCTCTTAAAGTTCCACCAGGGGAGGAGCACTGAAGCATCCCCAACTGTGAGACATAGTCCCAGCTCCTGACATAGATCTGCCCCAAGGTGGCGTCCCAGTTGCTACAACAGCCTTTTTCTAAGTGACAATCATGGCCTCGGGAGAAACGGTTTCGATGAGAACCTCCCAAACAGTGAAGGTCACAGTTTGATGAGGCCATCAGGACCAAATTATCGGACAGTAGCAGAGATGGCAACCTTAATCCGCCAACGCTCGCCTGGATAGCATTTCCATCAACTTGATGGACAGTTTTCTCCTGGTACTCTAAATTCAGGCATTAGGTTCATTTCCTACATTGACTTTAAGTGTGTCTGTGAATGTGAATGCTTGTTTTTCTAAGCATGCACTAATCTAGGGTGTCCCCTGCCGTAGATGGATGGACAGAATAAGTGACAGAGGCCAGCCAACCTTCACCAAGTGGGAGGTTTGATGTGCAGCACTATACTGATGTTGGAGGCAAATAAAGTACTGTACCACATTGGAGACTGAATACCACAAGAGACAAAGTTGAACATCTGTAACGCACATCAATTGGGTTGGGCAAACTCACTCTCTCTCTCTCTCTCTTTCACACACACATAGACACTTGCTCACTCTCTCTTTATATCTCTCACTATCTATCTAAGAATATTACAATAAATGTACTTCAACTATAGTACACAAAATGGCGACATGAACTCTTCATTCCGCTCAAATCCAACCTTCATCCCACTCTGCTGGGTCAAAATAATTAACCCAAGCTTGGGTAAAAATTATTAAATGTGCTCAAAATTCACAGCTACCCAGAGAGTAGGTTTGGGAAAACAACCTCCCGATTTTTTTTTTAATGTGCATTTAAGAACGAAGTTCTTTTAAGTCCAAATGTGGCAATTTCATCAGAGGCCGCAAGAATTCTACTTATCCTTCCTCGTAGCGCAAAGCTAACAGAACCCTTGGTTTCAAAACCTATCAAGAACCTCTGGAACAACGAACGAACAAATCAGCCATCCTTTGTCCGTTTATTTTGGTTCTGTTTCGCTCAACATAACAGCTTGCACTAGACGTTTGGCGTGTAGCCAAGTGACTCACCTGTTGACTGGACCTCAGTGATGTACTGCTGAAGGTCGTGACCTTGTTGGACCACCTCATAGGTCATGTTGTTCACAGCGAGCCTCCGTTCCATGTGCCTGTAGATCAATCACTCAACGTCTGAAATAGCAGTCTCAAGCAGACTTTTTTTCCCCCTCTGTGACATAACACCAAAGTGTCTACCTGTGAATGCGTTGCTGTGCTAATGTAAGTGCTTCTGGGTTAGCTTCAGCTAGCCGCGGCGGTCCGAGTGCTTGCTTATCTTGGTTTGGTTCAGATAGCCGCTTCTCAGCAGAAAGATCCTGGGATTGTTTCTGGAGCTCCTGCTTCCAGGCATCCATCTCCCCGGTTACCTAGGAAACAGCACACACACATTGAACATCCAGAAGGTTTGAATGTCATTCTGGAATGTCACAAAATTTACCTCCAGTATGCACTGTTGAAGGATACGCAGTTGCAGGTAAACATCCAATCGGATCTTCCTCTGATGGAAAACTTCCTCCAGCTGAACGTGGAACTCTTCTAGTTGCTGCAGCACAGACTCCACATGGGCCACTGAGCTGCCCTGGGGCCTAAAACAAATGCACACTACATTAACTTTGTAATCCACCTCTAGCAATCACCTTCATGTACTGAACTGAAAACAAACGCACCCAAGTACTAAATAAACACACGACAAGAATACTATATTTAGCCCGAGCCATCTTATAGAGGGAAGTAGTGGCCCTGATAAACCATGCAGTGATTAGACGGGAGTCAAACTCATCCAGGCGCTCTACCTGAGTTGCAAGATGAGGTCTTCCCCTTCTCTGATGACACTCATTGCAGCCTCCTGCGGGGCGGGGTTAGAGGCCATGTTAATGTGAGGGTTAGAAGTCGGGGGTCAGAGATGGAAGGGGTGTCGGGCCTTTGTGAGAGGGTTAGTGTTTAGTTCTGAGGTCAGACATAAGCCATTACCTGCGTGTTGGCCTGCTGCTGTTGTTGCTGGTTCATGAGCGTCTGCAGAGCTTCCACCGATTCAGAACCAATGCAAAGGTCGGCCGAGAGCTGCTTCTGGAGTCCTTCCATCCACGACGACAGCTGTGTGTGGGAGGTGGGGATTTTGTTAAAGATGAGGTTCAAGTTTTGAGAGTCGCTTCCTACAGAAGTTACCTCTTTGGTGTGTGTGTAGAAGGACACGGCCAAGTCTAGCAGCATCTTCCTTTGTTCTACTTTCTGAATAAAAGCCTGTAAAAACACACACGAACAAACAACACGTCACCTGCTTGTTCCTTCAAATCAATAATCTTATAAATCATTGCAATTTTTTGGAGAAGGCAGACATGGGAGGAACACTTAAAAGGGAAGTCAACCCCCCTTCCCCCCAAAAAAAATATATATTTACATTATGTTCTTATGCAGTTAGAGGAATATCAGTTAAGCAGGAAAATCCAGCCGTTTTTATCAATATCAGGAGGCGGCCATTTTGCCACTTGCTGTCGAGTAAAAATGACATCACAGTTGCTCAGGTCTCAGATAACAACCAGCTCAGCTTCAGAAGACAGGTGAGCTGTGAGTTGTCATTGCCTGAGCCCTGAGCAACTGTGACGTCATCTTCAGTCGACAGCAAGTGGAAAAATGCTCCCCGCCCCCCAAATGAGAATACAAATGGCTGGATTTTGCTTCATAACTCATATTCCACAAATGTAATATTAATCAGAATGTCATGTTTAGACTCGTGAGGTCTCATATAACATATTATTGTCAAGAAATGTTTAAGGTTGACTTCACCTTTAAGCATTGTGCTAAATGCGTTTTTATTGGCTGAAGATTGTCATGTCACCTGCATGCGCAGTTCCAAGTCTCGGGCCGCCTGGTAGATCTCTTCCTCCTCACACTCGCCAGATTGAGCCAATTGGTCAGCTGCTTCCAGAAGCTTCTCAGCATTGGTGTAAGTATTCTAACACACATTCGTATAAATCACACGTGGACAGTAAACACATGATGACATCACAAACATGTAAAAGAAACTGTGACAAGAGCTGCACGCACCTGAGCCACTTGCTGGAAGTCGTTGTGACGTTTCTGAAGAGCTCGCGCTCGATGCAGAGACTTCCCAACACCGCTGTGCTTGTTGAGGAAAACCTCACCGTGCTGCTCCACCCAGTCCAACACCTGACGCAGTTAGAGGGATAGAGGCAATATTGTGAGACAAAAAGTGTTGCAAGCCACGAAGTAGCCACATCCCATCATTTCAGTAAATGGGCACATTGTACCTGTCTGACGTCTTGTTGAAAGACACACAGCTGAAGGCGCTGGTGGAGGCGGAGCTTACGGTGTTGCCATGCATTCTCCAGGTCATGGTGCCCCTGCAACAGAGTTCGGTTAATCCACACCTATCCATCCCTTCACTAATAGTGAAACGCGAAGTGGGCTGTACCTGCATGACCTGATGCAGAACTCCCATGATGCCATGTGTGGTGGCGGTTAAATCTGGTTTAGACGGCGTGTCATTGTTGTCGGTCACCGTGCTTCGGTTTAGGACGTCCAGCAAGGCTTTCCCACTCTCACTGACCTGTACACAGACAAGTAAGCAGAAAGACAAATAAACAGATGTTCAGATTGACACACTGACACAAAGGCAGTTACCTGGGTGTAGGTGGCAGAGATCTCCTCATTCAGCTCCTGGTGTTTTTTCACAGCTTCCTCTAGTTCAGCCGTTGCAGATGGCAACGATGCTTCAGCATAGGTTTGAAGCCACGCCTCTGCTTTGTGAAGGAACTGCATACACAACCAGGTAGGAGGACAGAAGGGGGAAGCTATGAAGGTGTACAGTAATCTCCCGCCTATTCAGTTGGCTCTTGACAGTTCCGAGCTTACGTCACATGTCAAAATGGCGATTTTATGCTGCATTCAAGGAGGGTTTGAAGTCAGATTTATCCCACTCGGAGTGTCCCAGTTCCGCCTTTAAAGCAGTTGAGGCAAATGCAAACATGGCTGTTTTTCGATAAATTATTTGTTGTTCTGGTTGACGCAGTCATTCCAAATCACATTGTGTCACGTGAGGTGAACATATGTCTTGTATTTACATTTGCCTCGAACACCTTTGAGCGCGGAACTGGTGTCCGATTTTCCACTTTCCTCAAATAAATGTATCCTGTCTGAAATGACGCTCATTGAAAAAAGCATTGTACTTTGTATCGTTGTAATTTGATTTGTGAGGATTATTTTTGATTTGAAAATGTGATAAAATGTTGTTTGACTACTATAACAATATGCCTGGTTTGTATGCTAGTCACAGGCAAAAGCAATACAATACGGCGTGGAAATGAAGCGTTGCATTGTGGAAATATAAGAAATGCCTAGATGTTAGGAACTATCAATACTGTGTTTTTGTGCTCTTTCTATAAACCACAAAATGGCGCCAAAGCCCTGAGTCCAAAGAGAGTTACAGCATGAATTGACAGCAATCACATAACTTTGCCTTAGTAAAGTCTACTTAGCTTAATGCTAACAAACAGTCTACTTGTTTTAATGCTAACAGCCTACATCGCTTAATGCTAACAGCCTACTTCGCTTAATGCTAACAAACAGCCTACCTAGCTTAATGCTAACAAACAGTCTACTCCTTTTAATGCTAAGAGCCTACATCGCTTAATGCTAACAGCCTACTTTGCTTAATGCTAACAAACAGCCTACCTAGTTTTTGCTAACAAAAAAGGTAAAACACCATCAACATGCTCATGGTTAGCTTCAATATCCGCAGTTTTGAAACCCTACAAAGTCACTTACTGTAGTTAGTAGTAGAAGAAGTATTTTTCTTCGTTAGTCTGCAAGACTGTATTTTATTGCCTCCCGGTGGCCAAGTTGGGCACAACAGAAGGAGCAGCACATTGAATGACTACTGACTAATCACCTGCTCTGCCCCTTGGTGGAAGCCAGTTGCCATGGCTAACGTGTTGCTACGCTCTTCCAGAGCTGTGGTCAGTAGCTTCCAGTCTTCCTGGAGCTGTGAGGACACTGTGGCAATCCTCTCTGCCCCAAAATGACCAGCTTCTGCAAGCCTGGCTGCCACTGTAACCACACTGTCCACATTTACGCTACCGTTCTACGCACACACGCACACAGACGCACACAAAGAGTGACATCAGCAAAGGGTTGAACAGTCAAACACAAACGCTGAGTGACTTCACATACTCACCATCACATTTGAGGTGAAGTGCTGATGTTGTGTTTGCAAATCAATGGCGTGCTGATGGTTCTGACCGACCTCCACCAGAGTCTGCACGAACAACTCCTTACTGTGGGCGATCCACTCGGACATCTGTTGGGGGCAAAATTTGACGTGATTTGATGAAGCTTGATTTGTGGATTACTCATCAGACTTGTCCTTCTCACCTTCGTGGCATCCTGCTCAAAAAGGTGCAACTGGAGCGCCTGATCCATGTGGAGCTTCCTGTCGCTCCAGCTCTGTAGCAGGTGACTGCGAGCAACCTGCAGACGGTCGAGTAGAGAGGAGACCTTTGGCGCCACGCTTTGGAAGTCAGCCCCGCCTGACAGCCAGCTGCCATGGCTCCCGCCGCCGCTCTCGTTCGAGGTGTCTCCGTGGGAGGGGCCCAGGCGCATGCGCTGAAGCAAACTCTTCCCCTCTCGGTCGAGGGCGTCAACCGGCGCTGTAGCGATGGTGTTTCGGAGACGATTGTGCTCCTCGAGGATTCTGGAGTTAAGAAACGCTTACCGTCAGCAATCAATACGGTACAGTCTTTGTCCTTTTGACACTCGCTGGCGAGTTTTAGGCAGCTAATCGATAAGCGGGATCCTCACTTGCGGGCGTCATCCACATCCTGCGGTTCTGGTAAGCTGGTCAGCCCAACTTCCAGCTGATCCAACTGGTTCAACAGTTGAGTGGCGGCCACTGAGAACTCCTCCAGACCCAGACGCAACTCGGTCCACTCCACATGATCATACTCCAATGAGCCACCGAGGTCAGCCGTCAATTGAGAAGGGTCAACCAACCGGGACAGACCTTCTACGGATACTAGACTGGTCTAAAGACAAAATTGTGGATTTGTAACAAGTAGGAGTGTAGATGTTGTCAGTCACAAATGTTGAGGTATTATTCTTGGAACTTGGATGCCATTAACTGTACAAAAATTCAAAATTCTAAGTAACTTTTACAAGTATGAGTTTTGAGTACATTTGACAAGTTTAATTTAAAAAAAAAAAAAAAGCTATGTAAGCGTTGAGGAACGAACCCATGACCTTCAGCTTGGGCGCCAGCCACTCTACCACCTGAGCCATGCCACTCCTGTATGTTAGTATATTGCTGGAGTCAGGTGGAAACCTCATACCTTCAAGAGACCGGTTTTAGTCTCATTTTGGACACAATGCTGCATAGCGGCAAACAGCAAGAGCGGCATGGCTCAGGTGGTAGAATGTCTGTCTTCCAAGCTGAAGGTCAAGAGTTTGTTCCTCAATGCTTACGTAGCTTAAAAAAAACAAAAAAAACTTTACTTTGAATTTCTGAACGAAAAAAAAAATTCAAGTAAATATTACTCCTTTTTTATTATTTTTTTACAGTGCTTTAGAATGGAATGGTAGTAGTACCTCAAAGCTGAGCTTGGCACTGCCCAGGTTGGTCTTGTGTTTCTGCCAAAAGGTGTCCGGTTTGATGAGCAGTGCCGTGTGGATGTTGGAGGAAAAGGATTCCTGCAAAGTACGTAACACCGGCTTCACGCTGTCCCACTTACTACCACGCATGTCCACTACCACCGTGAACCCTCGTGCACGCACGTCCTCACTGAGACAGAGACAGACAGAGTCGCGGTCAATGCAGATGGACAGACATGCGGATTAGACGGCAAGACAAACAAGCGCACCTAGGTATAGTTGACAGGTACGTAACCAGCCGGCTCAAATCTTCCTGTTTTATTCGCTCGTGGTTGGTCCTGGCTGGGAATGTCAGGATTGGTCCTCCTCGTTTGTCTCGTCCCCCTGGACATTTAACTGGGTGAAGACCAGATCAAACCAGAATGTCGCTATGCTTAAGTAGTGAACTTTACCTGACACAAAGGCCACCTTCTCTCTGAGCACTGTCAGGACGTCACCTGCCCGGACGCAATCAGCTTTAGTGGACCCTGGAATTCCAAGACACTGTTAGCAGTCCTGTTTTCATTATTGCACCAAACATGGCTTTGCCCCGGACCATGGCGGTCTCTGCGGCTGACAACAGAGCAGTCGGACTTGCTTGTAAGTGTGGGAGTTTAGCTAAGTGACTCATCGTGAATGAGGTCTGCAGCATTGGACACATCTTTGAGGAGCAACCATCAAAACACTCAATTAGCAACCAGAGTGATCCATCAGTTGTCAGTTTGAGCAGCAGACAGCAGATCAGTAAGGGATGCACGCACGCACACAAGCACATACACTGAGTCAAGTGATGAGCCCAAAATAACTGTGTCGTGGAGGGCTTCAGAGAAAGTTGCTCTAACTGTCAGGACTCATTAACCTGATTACACAACAAACATCATGAAGATGTCACTCTGACTTGAATGCGGCATATAACTGCTTGAATAGTCATCCATCCATTCTCCATACCATTTATCCTCATTAGGGTCACGAGTGAGCTGCAGCCTATCTCGATTGACTGTGGGGGAGAGGCGGGGTACACCCTGCACTGGTCGTCAGCCAATCGCGGGACAAACAACTATTCAATCATCACATTCACACCTCAGGATGATTTAGAGTCGTGCGTGAACAACATGCATGTTTTGGAACGTGGGAGGAAGACTGGGGATTTGGAGAAACCCACGCAAGGGGAGAGCATGCAAACTCCACACAGGAAGGCCGGAGCTTGGATTGAAGCCCCCCAGTCCCAGAACTATGAGGAGATGAACCACGCTGTTTTGAAAAAAATTGAACATCAAACATCGAGGTACCTCTCAAATGTGATCATTAGAAGTTAAGCACCGCTGTGAAAATCAATGGAGTCCATAATTATATCGCCTCGAAGTCAGTTGAGGTTGCCATAATACGGTAATTAAAACGTGGTAGCCAATCAGAGAGCAGCTTTCCCATTGGCTTTGGAGTACAAAAACTCGTAAATGGGCATGTGACCATTATATGCCTAGAGCATCTACAGTGCTCTGAGCGTACTCCACACGCACGCGCGCGTACACACTGTCCAAGTCAATGGGCGTATGTGAAGGCATCATGGCGATAAAGCAGTTCGCGCGCACGCTCGCTCACACGCCCTACCTGCCGTCGCCAGGCCGTCCGGGCCCGTTTCTCCTGCTCCATCCCCCGGATTCATCCTCCTCCTCCTCCTCCCTCCTCCTGCTCCTCCTTCTCGTCCTCGGGCACTCTCCTCCGTTATGTTCCGATGGTCGCCTCCTCCCCTGCCTACCCGTCCATACCCGCGGCTTCACATCAGATGGGGCTCCCGAACTAGCTAATATTAGTCCGCCGTAAAGGACGGATGCGTTCCCCTCCTCCCGGTAACGATCAGTGGGTCAGTGATGGTGCATCCTCCACGTTCAGCCTCGACAGTCCTCCTCCTTCTCCTCCTTTCTGATGATTATGGTGATGCTCTCTACGGTAACGCCGCCGCGCGGCATTGCATCTCACGCTTCATCGTAAATGTTCGCGTTACCGTTACCCTATGCACGTACCATCACACAAACCGGTATCTCACCCCCCCTCCTTCCGTTCTCTCTTGATGGTGATAAACCTCGCTCGCCGAGTGGCCTTAGCGCGCATGCGCGCAGAGTAGCGCCGTGCACGAGGGCTGCACCAGCTGCTGAACGCGCGCGCACACACACACGACGCCGTGAACGTTTTATGGCAAAGCCGTATGATGTATCCGATGTACAAATGCGCTGAATGATCCATCTCTCTTTGTTTTCACAAATATGACCATTCAATGTAGCGATTAGTGAGCGGTACCGTCGGCTACTGTATCGACCAGGAGCGGAGGACGTTACTAGTGAGGCAAACTGCACTAGTAAATGTACAGAGTTGACAATTAGCCGTATAAGTGCACCAAAAAGTGGTAAAAATGCCACTAAGACAGCCGTTCTAGTGTGCTGAATGTCATACTAGTAAGAACAAAGGTTCTAGCTGGATAATTCACTGCACTGGTCACATGCCAGTGAGAAAATTTCACTAGCTGACAGTAGTGCCGTATTCTACTGTAGTACAGTACACAGTTAACCCGAATAAATTAGCATAACTAAAAAAAAGTGATGTAATCGGTTGCCTCACTTTTTTTTAGTTGATCAACTCAAAAGTTTTGCAGAACTTGAATGGTTTGATTTACACCCCAAATTTTTTTTTGATCCAGTTACTTCGAAGCTTTCTGTTACAGCAACTCAATTATTCTCAGTTAATAACTTATAAAACCAGTGGATAAAGTTAACAGAAGTCTAAACCATAAGTACACTGTATGTCCTCACAAGAATCCCAGGAATGCTGGAGCCTATCCCAGCTGTCTTTGGGAAGTAGGCGGGGTACACTCCGAACTGTTTGCCAGCCAATCGCAGGGCACACACACACACACACACACACACACACACACACACACACACACACACACACACACACAATGTAGCGTTCAATTAACATACTATGCACATTTTTAGGAATGTGGGAGTACTGCAGCACCTGGAGAAAACCCACGCAGGAACGTAGAGAACATGCAACCTCCAGCCAGGAAGGCCAGAGGGCCGGCTTCGATCTCACAACCTTTTCCTTTAAAAGTTATCAATTTTTGCACACATATTAACTCTAACAAAATCTTTCAAGACAGGAAACTAACATTATTGTTTGATCTACTATTAACAATTGTGCTATTTGATCACTTATGTATTATTATAATTATTATTGACAAAAGACAAATTGACAGTTTGGCAACAAATCTTGTCAATGTACGGTAACAACAAATAAAAAACAAAAACAACAAAATATATATACAAACACTGAGGCATTCCAGTTCAATATCACAACATCATAACCACAATTACATATTTATATGGTAACCCTAAGGATAATGTACATTTTGAAGTGACTAAAACCAGGACGCTGACGTCACCATGAAGCGCCACCTAAGAGAGCCAGATAATAGTCGCAGGATGATGACGATGCCGTGTTTGTGTAGTTTAGCCTGACGAGCTAACGGTGCTAAAAATGACTCAAACGGCTCTTTTAAAGTACGTTTACATGCCAACGGTCTGACATTTCTGGTCGCTAGTGGAGCGGCAACACGGTGCTAATGTGGCACAATTTGTTTTGTGAAGAGGTGAGTGTTTTATATTGGGTAAGGTGTTGGCGCGTTGAGTGTACAGTCCATTGATATTCTGTATTACTTTACTTTTTAAAATCATTATATAAAGGAACATAAAGAGGCTACAGCTACAATGGAGCAGAATGAGGAGGCTGTAATGCATCTGAAGCGACAATTGGAAGATACAAATCTGAGTCCTGCTGACAGAATCAAGATGCTGAATGATACTTTGAAGAGTGAGACCTTTTCCATCTTTCTGTTACTCACTAAATTTGTGTAGTTGGCTAAAATGTACACAAGTAAGAGTATTGTTAATTTAAAATAATATGACTCAAGTAAAAGTCCTTTAAATCATTACTTAAGTACTACTTGATGATTTAACTTGTTTTCCAAATAGATAAAAATATAAAAAAGGAATATACATTTAGATATTGTCCAACAACATCATTTTAAAGGAAACGAGAAGAATGAAGGACTTAAATTAAATTTCTTTACATGACTTAAGTGTTCTTGTTCATAGTTTGTGAGGTAAACCTATTGAATGTGGGTGTTCTGCCTTTTCTGACATTGTTTCTGCCATACTTAATGTAAATGAGTCACTTTGCTCCTGTGTGGTGCTGCGGAGACATTGTCTATTGCCTGACTCCATTTAATTGGTGGGATAGAATGAAATATTGCTTGAGGTTTCTTTGGTTTGGTGAAACCGAGAGCACCCAAGGCAGAAATCACAAATAGATTGTAAAAGCCATAAAGGATAGATAAAAATAAAAGTAGCAAGCTGAATCTAACTCAATGTAATGGACTAGAGTAAAAGTAGTATTTCTTTTTAATAGAAAAAGTTGAGTAAAATAAAAAGATTGTTACTCTTTATTTTATTTTAAATGTTGGAATCGCCCGGGGAGGAAAAACAGTAAATGCTATCTTTACTCAAACCCAGAGTTCCTGAACATGGCAGCGGCCCAGAAGGACAGCAATACGCTGACCAGAATCAAGTCTCTTTTGTATCAGAGTGGTATCCTGAGTCACTGTGTCACCCTCCTCATTCTGGATCCCCAAAGGCTGCAAAGTATCTGGAGAGCTGCCGTCACGCTTGCTTCACTCACAAGGCAAGTGCCAGACAATAGGCCTACCACTTTCCCTCTGTTTGTTGTACTTAACTACTGATCTAACGTTCTGTCTGTCTGCTTGTCGTTTCAGTTCCTGTTGTGTGGGGGTCGAACCTGGTGAATTGTCCGAGACTTTTCATAGGCTGTTCCTGCCATCAGTCATGGATGGCCTCCTGTCATTGGCCAGTCATCTTGCAATGAGAGCTGAGGTGAGGTGGTGAGCAGACATGTTTACCTGCCGATCGTGCAGGATGTTAAGACGTCTGACTGGCGTGCGCGACGCCAGTGCGTGTCTCTCTTCAGGAAGGTGATGGACTCGGTCAGCTGGCTTTTGCGAGCGCACGCAAAGCTCACTGCACAAGGTGAGTGCCTTCCTGAATATTGGAAATTGCCATAACGATATGCAGATCTAAACCATTCATTTATAACTGTTCCAAGAATAGACTTTGGATGTGACAATTGTGATTGAAATAAATTGAACTCATTCACTGCCATTGACAGCTATAGACGTCAAAAATTTATTTGAACTATTTCTATTAGTTTAACATTTTTTTGTTTTTTTTGTTAACGAGTATGAAATCCTAGAAATATTTTTTTGATACATTTAGAACAGATATAAAATTTGTGATTAATCGTGAGTTAACTAGTGAAGTCATGCGACTAATTACGATTACAAATTGTAATCGCCTGATGGCCCTAATTTTTTAATAATCTTTTTTTATAATCTTTTTTTTTTTTTTTTTAAAGAAAATATTATTAATTTTTTTTTGCGTCAGGCGATTAAAATTTTTAAGCGTAATTAATCGCATGACTTCACTAGTTAACTCACGATTAATCACACATTTTATATCTGTTCTAATACAATAAAAAACTTAGGTTTTCATACTCTTGTTATCAAAGGTGGGAAAAAAATGTTAAACTAATAGAAATAGTTCAAATAAATTTTTGACGTCTATAGCCGTTCAATGGCAGTAAATGAGTTAATGACACTTATTTGTTCTTAGTTCTCAGTTCGTCCCACTATGAACTCATCCAGGGCTGTGACGAGGTCACCATGTCACTGCTTTGTGTCCAGATGTGGATTAATATATGTACAGCAAGCAGGTAACACACATGAAATTATACTGTGACGATACGATATATTCCAGACCAACCTGCGATGAGGGAAATTTAAGTTTACTCTAAAAATGACGTATAAACCAAAATATAATTTAATATTGTGTATTTAAACACCATATTGTTCAACCAAACCATACATGTCTGTTAACTTCATACCATACAATGTAAGGCGAAACACCATAAATAACAATCACTTAAAAATGATTGCTATAGCAATGCTTTCATTGTGGTAACAACTTCATCTTTTATTGTCTAAAAACACATTGCTGCTGATGTGTACAGTGACTTCCTCTCCAGTTTAAGCGATGACGCCATCCTGCTGCTGCTCAATGAGGCTGTTGGCCAATTAGCTGTGACCTCTGATGGTGCAGTGGGCGGAGCATCTGTCAGACTGATTCTCCACATGGCCAATCAGTTGCCGCTTCAGCCCTTCCTTCTCAACTTCAAAGGTTACGTGGCGATGTGTGGGGAAATCTCTTTAGTTTATTTGCGACCTGCTAGATCAGGGGTGGCCAAGTTCGGTCCTCGAGAGCCACTATCCAGCCTGTTTTCCATGTCTTCCTCCTTCAGCGCAGCTGATTCTAATGATCAGCTCATCAGCAAGCTTTGCAGAAGCCTGACAACGATCCTGATCATGAATCAGGTGTGTTAGTGGAGAGAAACATGGAAAACAGGCTGGATAGTGGCTCTCGAGGACCGAACTTGGCCACCCCTGTGCTAGATCCTCACTCCTTTGTGCATGTTGGCGCCTCCCATCAGAAAGCGTATCGAGGAGTTCAAGAGGCGGGACAAATGTTTACACAAATGTAATGTTGTCTGTTTGCCTTTGCAGGTTTGGACAGCCTGTTGAACAAAGACTGGCGAGGACGGGGCTTTGACCAGGAAGTAGATCAGTTGATCGCACTTACCCAGTCTCAGGAAAGCACTGTGAGTCACCTGCGGGAGTCACCTTGTCTGTCCACAAGCTGTCTGTCTTTGCTGACACCCGCCTATCTAATATAGGCTTCTGCTGACCTTGAGCGAGCGGCGTGTGTGATTCAGGCAGCCTGGAAATCGTATCTGACCAGACGTAGAATCAAGAGTCTCAGCCGAGTGGTTTGCATGCTGCAGCTTCGCTTCAGGTGTGTCACATGATCAAAGGTAGTGCCGGCTGCTATGATATCCGGCTTGGAAGCATATACCTCAGATTAAAAGTTTGAGGCATGTGGATGAATGACATCTTTTGTAACATAAAATGCCTTTGGCAATGTCGACAATGTGGAAAGATTCAGCTCTTATTCTCGGAAATTAAAGTCACTAGTTGCTTTAAAAAAAAAAAAAAAAAAAAAAAGTCACTAGATGGGTTGGAAAAGTCACTAAATATAGCCACCAAGTCACTATGTTGCCGACAATGACTGTGTTTTTCTTTAAACTAGCTCCTCTCTCGTCACAGCCATGTTGTTAGTTCCGCACATCAGCAGGGATGGACTTTGAAGCACGGAAGCAGCTAAAAAATAAAATAAAAAAAAGATGATTAAAAGCAATCATACCAACAACTAAACTTAAATGAATTAAAATCGATTAGTTTCCCAGCAATAGTTAAAAGAAAGCTGAAAACATTGAGAGAGGTGTTAATAAAGTGTGTATGTGCGTGTCAGAGCTCGCAGAAGACTGCTGCAACAGAAGATTGATGCACAGCGGCAGCAAGAGGAGTTGAATTTTCAGGTTAACACACACAAACACACTTAGCATACATCTGCAGCACCCAAGACGACTGTGTGTGTGCGTACTTGTACATACTACATTGTGAGGACCAAAATACATTTTTAACAGATTGAGGACATTTTTGTGAAGTGAGGACATTTTGGCCGGTTCTCACAACTCAAAAGACCTCTTTTTGAGGGTCAAGACTTTTTTTTTTTTTTTTGAGTTTAGGTTTGAATTGGGTTATGGTTGAGGTTAGGGTAAGGAATGGGGGTAGGTAATCATTTTTGATGGTTGGGGTTAGGGGAAGGGGTTAGGAAATGCATTAGGTCTATGGATGTCCTCACAATTATAAAAGTACAAGTGTGTGTGTGTGTGTGTGTGTGTGTTTGTGTGTGTACGCGTGTGCATTGTGTAGGTCTGTCTGCAGCGTCAACAGGCAAGGACAAAGTTCCATCAAAAACAGAAAGAAATGCTGCAGCGTCTACCTCCTGGTATAATTACACTCACACACACGCGCATGCCCACTCACACATACGAGGTGGGAGGAAGCCACATATGTTCAAGTCACAAATATAATAGATAGTTGGCATATTTAAAAAAAAAAATGATAACAGCAAATGATTTGGATGCTTTTCCTACCATTAACATGGCTTATAACCTGTACAACTTCATTGTAAAAATGAACTGCAATAATGTGGTTGCAAAAGTGTGCACACCCACTTATAATTGATTTTACTATGTTTAATATCCCACAATCACATTCAAACTCATGTAAAACGGGAGTCAGCACACAACTGCCACCATTTGAAGTGCCTCTGATTCAACCTCAAATTTCAGCTGTTCTAGTAGGCTTTCCTGAGATATTTGTTTTTTCTTTCTAACAGAAGACTAAAGGTTTTGTACTAACACGGACTGACTGCTATTTCAAATTGTTCCTTATTCCCTCTACCTTGATTATTTCCCCCACTTCCAGCTGTGCAAAAACAGCCCCGAAGCTTTGTTAGCACAAAACCTTCAGGCTTCTTCTAAAAAGTCAAATAAAAGGTGTCAGGAAAAGACACAACAACAACGGATTATTATTTGGGGTTAATCAGGGCCGCTTTCAAATGTAAACAAGTCATGTAGTTCAAATCTCATGAATACCAAATCGAGTCTTAGCCAAACAAGTCCCAAATTTGGCAACTGACTCAAGTCAAGTCATGTGACTCGACCATTTCTGCCACAAAATCTGCCACACGCATACATACTTAACTCCTTTTCCTATCCAGACCAGGTGCAGCCGTACTTGCTGGAATGCGAGCTCCGTGCAGCCATTTTGATCCAGAGCGCCTGGCGAGGCTTTCTAGCCAGACGACGCGTTGCCTCGCAGCGACCTGCATTGAGACTTGCACACGCACAACAGCATGCTGCCAGCACCCTGCAGAGAGCTGTATGAAGATATTTTTGTTGTTGTTTATATATACATATATATATATATATATATATATATATATATATATATATATATATATATATATATATATATATTGCATTGTTAATATAAGTACACTTGTGAGGGCAAGAAAAGACAGAGCAAACAAAAATACTAACAGAAACAAAGAATCAATGAAACCCAATCCTTAGTAGTGAATTACACATTTGAAAAGGAGTAGGAAGAAATATGGTTATTCGTTCCTCAATATGTCAAATATTCTTTGTCATTTTCATATACTATTTTTTTAACACACACATATAAAATATAATTTAATATTACACACAGTTTGATGGCATTTGAATTTGAGTGTGACCGGCTCCGCCACCTTTTAGGTCCGCCGCTTTCTCCAAGAACGTCGGGCAGCTAAAGTCTTGGCTTCTGGACTTTGCTGGATTGGCCATAAGGGTTTGACAGCTAGCAAGAGGGCGGTGTTGAAGAGACAGGTGGAGGAATACATCAATCTACATCCAGTAAGACGTTTCACCTTGAATTACCTTTACACAGGGACACTCTACCACTGCTGAGCTCTAATATATATATATATATATATATATATATATGTGTGTGCGCGCGTGTAGTCAGTTGGGGTGAGTCGTCAGCAGTGTGATCAACTCCACGTCGACGTGCAGTGGCGGCTGCAGGCACTGCTGCAACAGGCGGTACGACAGAAGAGGGAGGAGCACAAAATGGAGTCGCTGTTGGCACACACTCACACTCAGCTGGATCTCCTCAAGGGTTTGTTTCCATCTTTGCAATTAGCTCATTGTTTGAATTGCAAGTTACTGATGGTCCAAAAATAGAAACTGAATTAGTTTTTTAATATTTCATTGAAAATGGAAAGAATGAACGAGAAGATGAATTGTCATCTGTCTCCAAATGTGCCCCGAGATGGGAAAGTCTTGCCTTGATCCATCACCATTTTCTCTCTCTTCCTCCGCAGATGCCCCGCCCCTCTCTGCTGTCACGGCGAACGATATCAAGTCCTTCCTAAGCCCCTCCGGAACCATCGCCAAACGGGCCCGTGACGCCCACAATGCAAGGCTACAGGCCAACAGGCTACCCTGGTGGCGCACTCTTGGGGAGACGACCGAAGGACTCGAACCAAAGGAGATGCAACTTGGCGGAGTGGACATCGGCTGATTAACCGTCGCAGTGGTTATTTTATACTCTACTGAATTTGTTCTATTGCAATGAGAAATAAATGTCCCGGTACTATATTTTTGTATTTTGTGTTTGCTTTCAATTTATTCTTCAGTCACAACAAAATGAAGTGCTTCGTGTGTGAGGGAGGATTTCATGTTTGTGTGAGGATGTGGTCTGGAACCTAAAACTGACTTTCAGTCGTGTTTTAAGATGAAATTGAGGTGACAGTTGTATGAGATTCAAAAGCAGCAGGCTGTAATGTTTTTGTTTGCAAGAACTTTATGTTTCCATGCCATCAATATTTACAGTCAGTAGCGGTTCAAATATTTTATGGCCAACTCTTAGCTGACTCCCTTGCGTAAAAGGTGTTGCTACTTCTGCGTCTGTCCATCTTTGTTGATGACGTTCTTGAGGAGCGTGACCAGGGGTCTCTGCTCGGTCTCTTCCCAGCTCTTCATGAAGCCGCCGTAGCGTTTACTGGCAGGCGGGCTGCTCCAGCGAAAGTGCTTCATCTTGTAGGAGCCGTCTTTTTTCTGGACTCCATCCTCCCCCATCACTTCATCTTCCTCTGCAGCCGCCGGCAGCTCATTGGTTAAATCGCGCCTTATCTCCCCGGGGAAAACTTCACTCGACTCTTCTTCCACGCCGTTGGACGTGTACACTTTAATGGGACGACGTTTTCGGCCTACGGGCTTCCCCCAGCGGAAATGCTCCATGGCGTAAGAGCGCTTGGCAAGGGGGGAAGTGTCGGTATCAGGCGTGGGGGCAGGCAGGAGTGGGGCTGAGTTGGGGTTCAGGTCAGCGAGGTTGAATTGCAGACACTCCTGAAATGAAATGATGTAAAACACCAACAAGTTAGGTTGCACATGTTTGGCTGGATGACCTATGTGGCGGCGACACTTGTGTTTTACCATCATGGTCTTTGAGTCCAGGTCCTGACAGGCCGCATGGTCTTCCCAACACTGACTGGCGGCTCCTTTGGCCACGCCCACAAGCACCACGGTCACCAATAGCCACGCAGGACACATCCTCCTGCCAATATAGGTACACACACACACACACACACACACACACACACACAAAAACAAAAAACGACTGTGGTTAAAGTCAAGATGACTTTAATTAATAAATTAAAAAAAATAGAAATGTGTTGAGGAACAAAACTAAACAGTGATAATGTAGTGTGTCTTTAATGAGATAAACAGGCCTATAATGTTATACTAAAAGCATACAGTAATGACATAATTTTTGTCACACTTTTTGCTTCAATCAATTGTGCCGCTCCTTCTGGTGTGTGTGCCTCGACCACCTGGGGGAATGAAGACATTTAATATTTTCAATTTGTGGTTTTACTGTTTTTGAATTTACTTATAGACATAACAATGTGATATAATCATGAGTGTTTAAAATAATACAGTGGAATAATGATTTTGTGAACTTTATTTTATCCTCTCACCCTCAAAGCTATTGAAGATAGGAATGTGCATGATGTTATTTAGAGCCTTTTGGCATTAGAGACTAAAAGTCTGGGGTTAGATCCTAATTGCATTTTTCCCCCAGTCAAGAAGGGGAACTGTATGTAAATGTCTGTTTACTAATAAGATTACACCTTTGTCCAACCTGGAATCAACATGTCTGTATGTAAACGTCTGCTTGCTAATAACATCACACATTTGGTCACTAGGAGTTGACATGTCTGTTCTTTAATCAACTTAGGAGGGGAAGAGGAACCTTTTATCTTTTGAGTATAAATGAGTCGATGTTCTGTAAATTGATACACACTTGGGGGGATCCACTTTGCATTCTGATGTGGTGTCCTGACTGTGTCTTTAGAGGCCTCTAAATAAATTCTTGCAAGAAAACTTCTTCATCAGATCCTGAATACAATTATTTTGGACACGCAAAGATTACACTTAATATAGTAATCAAATATTCCTTCAGGAAGTATCATACAAAACATAACAATGGGACAGAAGGATTCATACAGAATTAAGGCTATATTATCGCTCTACTTGTATCTTTTAAAACCCTGCCACATAGTTGCTACATGCTACATGCTACATTAGCCCTTCTATGTTGTTTCCCCACTATGTTTTAGCATTAGTGTTCAGCTAGCTGACGAAAGTCTAGGTATGATCTCAAAAAGATACATTTTACATAGCTAGCTAGCTACTTTACAATGCTGGCATTGGCTGGATTTTTTTTGTTGTTGTTGTTGTTGTTGTCCATGTTCTCATTGATTTGTTAAACTATAAATTAAGTCATGAGAACCCCAAAAATGCATGTGTTTTCACACAGAATGGAGAATTTTAGATTTCCTCAGTAGTCAATTCAGATCTCAGCAGTGGTTTAAATATCTTTTTAACATTGTGGCGTCATACACATATGTTGAAAAAAGTAGATGCCTGTTTCGAATGAGTGGAGTATAAGTACAGAAATCTGTTTTCAAATTGAAGAAGTCTACTGTAAATCTAAAGAGTCATGAGAAAAATACTCATATCAGAACAATCTACTATTATTTGTACTTTGTTACTTCCCACCACTGACTCACACATCACTTTACTAATACAGTTTCTGGAATGTTGTGGCATCTTGGCGCCAGAAGGAACTACCTTTTAGTCAGTTGAGGAGTCCCGTTTAGATATAAGATGTAATTTACCGCCATACGTCATCTGCATCCCAGTTCTGAGTTCAAATCAAGGCCTTCCTGTGTGGAGTATCCAAATAGCTGTAAATTAAAATTGACTCTAAATTGTCCATCAGAGTTGTTTCTTAGTCTTTATGTACTCTGCAAATGACTGGCGACCAGTCCAGGGTGTCTTGTTTTAAAGTTTATTTTTGGTTTTAGTGTTTTGCTTGACTATAGGTAAATAAGTTGGCGCCATAAATCACTGAAGATATGGTAGTTTTCCATGCAGGTGGCATGGATTGAATTCTCACTCAATGACGGTGATAACCAATGCGAGTATGAATGGTTGTCTAATGTCGATTGACTAGCGACCAGTCCAGGGTGCTTCCTGTGTCTCCCCCAGAGTGAGTTGGAATAGAGTCCAGCTCACCCACAAACGTAAAGAGGTATGAAAAAGTGAGTTATGGATTTTCTTCTTAATATTTGACTATGTGTTTATTTTGAACACTCAATCGTCAAGAAAAATCTACATTAGATAAGAGAATTTAACACAATTAATGAAAGAAGGAAACGAATCAAAGTAAGTCTTACCTCTGGTCTGTCTTTGCTCTCTGACGATTGCTGAGTTCTTGGATCCTCTTGGATCAGCCCACTTTTATATTGCCTTCCAAGGGCAAGTACACACATACACACGCACACCCACGCGCACAATGACGTCATCACTAGCCATACTTCATACTTTCCTCAGTCTTTCGTTGACGATTATTTGCTGATTAATTGACCATGTGCAAAAGCATCACTAACGGGCTTCACTTTATCATGGAAACCAAACAAGTTATGAAAAAAGCCCATTTGCTGTTGTGCGGTAAATGTCAAATATTGTATTGCGTAGATTAACACCAGGCTGCTATGTCGTCAGTGGGATTTTAACCTGCAAACCGAGGTGTACGGTTACACGCCTGCACACCTGCTGCCACGGCGTCCTTTTGTCTGCAGGCTCAGCATCGCTCAATAAGATTGGCCATGCCTCTGCAGGGTTCACCATTTTGCTTAGGAGATTTTCAAATTCACTTTCAAACTGAAATATTCTTCAATCTTTACATCCTGGAAGTGCTACTAAAATGTTCCACACCCTCACCCAACTAATTGAAACACAGAATCTTTCCTCCTTTATACATATTCTGTTCATTTGAAGTTATGTTTCCCTCGTACGTGATATTTTAAGACGTTATTTTACTTTTTTCTTTTAGGGGTGTAGTAAAAAAACTATTTGAATCGGAAAATCGGTTTTGATTTGACGGACTGGGTCAACGATTGTTTATTTGAATTTAATTAGCAAGAATTTTTGTATCTTTTTTTTTAGTGTTTCCCACAGATTTGAAATGTACTTGGGTGGGTGGACGCCGGGGGGCGGGGTGGGTGTTAATTTGGTGGTCACAGTCCTGTTACTACGTCTCCTCTAGCCTCGCGATCCATAAAAGTGATGGCGAACTGACATTACATGCGGTATATCCGGTCGCGACACGTTTTAAAAAAAATATATATATACAGTATATATATATATATGTTATTTAAAAAAACAACAACAATTTTCTTGAAAACTTATTGGGTGGTGGCCACTGGCCAGTTTACTTGGGTGGCCCGCCCAAGTATTAATATGGTTTGGGAAACACTGCTTTTACATGCCTTTGCATATTACTAAACATGGCCCGTTGAGCCTTTGCATAAATTATGGGCGCGACTTCCAGTATGAACCGGAACTGGTATTTTATACATGGTAACTGCGCAACTCCACTTTCTGTAGACGTAAACAATGTGTGAATAGTTGTCACAGCTTATAAATGAAAACCTTTCAATCACGCTACCTACTTATGTAACCAAATAAGAGGACGACGTCAAAAAGTGTCCAGCGACAACGTACAGTCGCGTGTTTTTAGCAACTTTGTGAACTCATGAGCGCTTGCTTGACAGTGAGGCCATGAGCAATCTCAAAAGCTCCGAGGCATACAACTACCTACGCAGTAATAAAGTTGGTCGCGTTTTGTGAAAGAGGTCATGATTAGTTGTTTGAAGCAGGATAATGTTTCCAATTCTTCAAAAATGTTGTATAACGGCAAGCTCATAAAAGTTCTCAGTAGGCCTATCAAAGTAATAACAAACACTGGACCTGAACTGTAACACGCACGTGTACCATTTAGAATGTTTTCCACTTCTTTTAAAGGCCATACATCCCTTTCCTCCTAAAATACCTTTTCCTCTAATGGAACACGTGGCGCCATTAGCCCTTCCCGTGGCCTTGAATATCCCTGACAAACAGACGCATGGAAACGAGGAGGGGAACCAAGTAATGGCTCTTAGACGAACTGACCCAGAGCAAAGACTTTTTATTGACTTGTGGTCAAACATGTTAGCCATCATCTGCCATCACAAGTTTTTGGGGGATTTGCTCAACACCATTTTTCGTTAGAATCAGACGGGCAGGCTCATGTCCGCTTGTCGGCATCTTCAAGGATGGTTGTGGCGCAACTTCTTGCCTCCTGTAACAATGCCGACACTCTGGACTGAGTCTGCAAGACAGAACGGGAAGTCAGGTAACTGAGATCAACTTAATGACCATTTCATAATTTGTAAGTAGGTGCCAATGTACTTTGAGGTTGCGAGAAAGTGACGTGGTTACTTCTGAATTGAACTGAAAGGTTGACAGATATACTGATAAGTAGGCTTGGGGAGTAACGGAATACATGTACCGCCGTTACGTAATCAGATTACAAAAAAAGTAACTATTCCATTACAGTTACAGGAAAAAAACATGTAATCAGATTACAGGTATATTTATTAAAAATGGGGATTACTTCGAGGCACTACAATTTTTACGATGAGAGAGAGAGAGAGAGAGAGAGAGAGAGAGAGAGAGAGAGAGAGAGAGAGAGAAGGACAGAGTGAGAGAGAGCGCATGCACGCCCGCGCGAGTGGGACCGTTGCTACATGTCGGGGAGGTGGGAACGAACGAACTGACTAGTCGTGTCCTCCACACGCGGGCAGTTTGAAAATGCTTCACAGACGGGAGGAGGAAATGGCGACCGGTATTCGCGGGAATTTACTCGGAGCAAAAGTTTGAGCTAAGGATCCAGTGGCATGCTACTTGCTAGCTTCTTCTTCTTGCTCGCTAGCCGGCTAGCCTACAACCATAATGTGAGTTACACCTTCCATACAAATCTTCCTCCCACCAATTCACTATTTAAACATCATACACAACATATACACGGCTAAACTTGTGACTGAGATCAAAGTTCATTTTGCAGTTGATGTCACGCATCATCATCTTCATTGGATGACTTGTAACTGTAACCGATTACATTTGACCCTCAAAACTGCTGATAAGATGTCGTTTTTTTTCTACAGTTGTGGTTGTAGGTACTAGCATCTAAACAGTTCTCAATTTGCCTTGTCCGTTCTTACATCCTCTCATGAAACGTCATCACTCGCGGCCCAAGTTCCGTTCGGATTGAAAGTACGAGTCAACCAAGAACTCACGGAATACTCGGATGCTGTTCTTGTCAACTAGCTTAAACCAAGGATGCATTTGTTGAATACTTGTGAAGGCTTGACTAGGAAAATATCCCACGGTGCATTTTGTGCTGCTATCATGGAAGTATATACAAGTCTATTATATAGTCTAATATTGAAAAACGGCCGTAGGGGCGGGCATAAAGAAGGTTAAAGAAATTTACCACACATACTACAGTGGTAAAGAAGAGGGCTAAACTTATAGAACAAGACACCATGAAGCTCATTCAAATGACACATGTAAACCTACCTCCATCTTGAAACTGTCCTCAGTGACGTCTTGAAGGTTGATGATAACGTTGTAGTAGGCCCCGAAAACTGCCGTCTCCAACGCTTTTACTGCAACCTGAAAGCCACACAGATAATACTCAGAGGCTTCCAGCTCAAAAATGTCATGAGAAGACCGATTTTTCCCACCTGAATATCGGATTTGCAGCTGATGTTCCCGTATAAGACAAGTTCTTGAAGTGATGGCCAGAGGGTGCTGATCTTCTCAGCCAGAGACAACGGGACACCGACTGCTTGTTTCAGGCCCTCCTGCAAGGCTACCTCACGCCTGTCAGGGCATGACACACCGTCCAAATGAAATATTTCCAAGTCAAACTTGTAGTTTGTCTCGCAAGGGTGTGTACCTTTTTACTTCCTCCTTAGAATTTTTGGGCATCTTCAGCGCTGCCTAGAATGAAAACAGAGTTGATATGAAGCATAAAACCAGAGAGTTCTGAAAGAGCACTAAATTGTAAAAAATTAGAGGGTTAAATCAGACGTAGAAAGTGAGACCATGTAGCTGTTGAAGGCAGACGAGTCAGTGTCCACCATTTCCAGCAGCTCGTTCATGGCGTGATGAAACGGAGGAATCAGTTTCCTCATCACGCCGTCCACAGCTTCAAACTGCCTCTTGCCATATGTCATCTGGCCCACCATGGCGCCCAGTGCTGCTCCCTGCAGCACACAAAAACTGTCACCACAATGACGAGGGTTAGCCAAGTGACAATGTATTGTCATATGACAAAGTTACCAGAGCAGCCACGGCGGCAGAGACCGAGCCTCCGCCAGGGGCAGCCGTCCGAGCGCCAACGCTGCGAACAAACTGCTGCAAGGAAAGAGACGCCAGGCGGCCGTCGTCCTGCGACCTCACCATGTACCTGTTGGTGGACAGAAGTGACAAATACTTCATTTCGGGCTGAGTATCGATTCTAATTTCCTCAATCGATTCGATTTGGATTCACAAGAGTTCAGTTCAATTTGATTTGGATTTTTCCTGATACGATTCACTTCAATTCAATCCCATATTGAATAATTATGGTACATCAAGTATTATTAAATGTCAAGGACATGATAAAAAAGTCCACAAATATTCCATTCCAAAGTCAATTTTGCGGAGGCAGTAACTGGTCAAATGATTTAGTTTATTAATGAAAGTAACAGGTGTTAAAATCCCGTAAGTGTTACATAAACATTGACATCAGCAAGGATGAAATGAAAATATTTTCATAATTCAAATTCAATGATTGTAAATATAAATTTAGATTCAGAATTTTCTTAAAGTGCAAAATGTCAGGTCTTTCATAGATGTAAGAAAAATAATTTTAAACTAATGTGAACAGTACATTTCAAGAATACAGTAAGATACAAAAAAATTGGCCTTTAAAATTCTATTTTCTTGATAATTTATGGGAAAATAGAGATAGATAAAATAATTGATTTTTGGTTTTATGAATCGATATCGGGCTTGAAAGGAAAATCGATTCAATATCGATTATTCGATTTTTTTAAACCCAACCCTAACGTCATTTCTGTACTTAAAGACCCTGAAAAGTGAATTCAGAGATTTGTTTACTTTATATTATATTTTATAGAATTTTGTACTACTCAGTTGGAGATATATACAGTAACTGTTTTTGACATTTTCAGGCAGTTAGCTAGCTAGTTTAGCATGCACGCAGAAAACGCATCTTCCCTACCCCTACGGATAGTCCACTGGCGTTGCCACATTAGAGCACCTTGTTGCGCCAACCCGGTGCGATGTATTCCAACAATCTATGGCTATAGGCTATGCTAGCTAGCACCTATGGCCCTAGATTTATATTTTTGCAGCACAAGGAGGTTGCTAAATAAAGTATCTATTTTGCCAGGTCGTAGAAATGTATGTGTATGTGGAAACATCTACAGCATCTGAGAGTGGAGTTATGAGCTTGATTTTTCATGATTTTGAAGCCTCATTTTATAGACTCGACCATTTTTTTTTAATCATTCAAATTTGGCAGGGTTGGTCACAGCAGTCTTCCCTGTGGTATTTTCACTTTACAGTGACTTTAAAAGAATTGTTTAATGGTGTGAGTTCTGAAAATGATGTTGTCTTGTGCCAGCCTTAAATTTTTACCAGCAAATGGGAGTTACAAAAAAAAAAAAATCTATCTGAAAAAACAACATCAACAACAACAACAACAAAATACCGGACCGGTACAGGTACGTTTTTTATTTTATTTTATTTTTTTATTTAGTCAGTTTGTTAGCAAAGTAATGGGAACACATTGTTTTGATAGCATGAAAACCTGAGCCATCATTTTCAGTGCTGCACTAAGTCAATAAAAGAAGTAAACTATTTTGTATGCATAGAAGTTGTTTTCATTGTGCCAAATTATCAAAACGTGTACATTTGACAGTAAAAAAAATCTCTACATGAGCTTTTTGTGCAGTGTGCCAAACAAATGAAGCGAGTGAATGTAACAAAGTAGTTGTTTTTTTTAAACGTAAGCAAAGGAGTGTTATAGTTTTACACATTTCACGCGTTAGACTTTGAGAGGAGTTGAAACTCACTCAATTATCCGCTCCTTGGCTTTGAACGGACCCAGTGAGTCGAGGCCCAGCTTGCTGATCACCTGACCACAAACGCAAGGCTTAAAAGGTTAGAACCCTGAAGAGTCATGTAACAGAACTCTTGATGTTGAGCTTTCCTCACCAGCCGCACTTTATGCTCCTCTTCCACGATGAAGAGTTCTTCCCTGGCAATGTAGAAGTCTGCAGCATCCAGAAGAGCTTTCAGAGGAATCAAACCAACAATCTGAGAGCCGACGATGGGCAGCTTCAGATCCTGAGGGCGTATGAGCAGCTTACATTCCTCTTGCTACATAGTCAAGTTCTCAAGTCTACCTATTGTCCCTCTATTTGACACAGACATAATCGGTCAATCGTGTGCAGCAATGTCGTGTTAATTTTGGGCTTTTACTTGTTTATTTGAACAGTTCATTTTCCAAGGTGGAATACATCTTTTTTAAATTTTAGTTAAAAAAATAAGTGTCTGCGCCACTCTATAACTTTCTTACCTCGCCATCCTTGCAGATCTCCTCATAGACACAGTGCAGGGGCGTTAGCTCAAAATCCAGAATGTTGGTGGACACCTGAGCGATATTGGCCTCATCCAAGTACCAGCCGATGGCTTGAACCTTTTTCAGCAACCCCGGCTGCGATGTAGCCAAACGCACACATCTAGTCACTGAGTGTTCATGGAAAACAACTCTTGAGGGAGCACTATGAAGTGAAATATTCCCATCATGCACCTGGTCTTTTCCTCGGCCCTGCTCCCTTATGTCCAATGCGATGCGATGTGCCTGTTCCTTGGTGCCAATCACGTTTACATTGTAGGCGACGAGGAACTTGCGAGCGCCTGTCACCGTGGCACCCCATGATGCGACAAAGGTGGCGGGGCCAAAGTCCGGAGCCCACTCTTTCTGTTTCAGCTGGACGGCAGAAGCATACCGAAAGGACAATTAGGGTTTGTAACTGCGTATAGATGCCACAAGATGGTATCAAAGCCCTTAAAGTGGAAGTCAACCTTTAAACATTTCTTGACAATAATATGTGCCCTCACTAGTCTAAACATGACTATCTGATTATTATTATTTTTGGGGAATATGAATTGTTATGAAGCAAAACTCAGCCGTTATTATACATTTCAGGGGGCGGCTATTTTGCCACTTGATGGGCTCAGGCAACGACCAATCACAGCTCACCTCTTTTCTGATGCTAAGCTGTGATTGGTTGTTACCTGAGACCTAAGCAACATTGATGCTATCTTCAGTCGACAGCAAGTGACAAAATGGATAAAAACAGCTACATATTGCTTCTTAACCCTATAAAGCCTGAAACATGAAATGTATGAGAAAAAAATTATGATTCTTTGTAAATTGAGTATTTATTGGTCCTTTTGAACAAACTTTGTTTTGTTTTTTGAAAATCAACTTCCACATATGACTTTCGATTTGTGTCAAATTTGATACATCCGGTCACAATGCTTTAAATTTGTACATTTTTAACTGTCAAAAATATAATAATAATAAACATACATATCAAACATATTGGTATTTCCCAAAATCAGAAAGAAAATTTCCTACTATTAATAAGTATAGGTGTCACTCCTTGCTCAATTGGGGCGATCTTGCAAGGTCGCTGGAAAAGTCATCAGATGGGTGATGCTGCCCTCTAATGGATTATCCGTGCAATGCATGTGTCAGATCATATACATCGGGGTTTTAATGGGGGGAGGGGAAATATACTCACAAAATAGAGGGCTAAAAATGTCTTGTATTTATTAATATGATACGTTTGGCGTTACAGGGTTAAATCATATTCTACTAACGCAATATTAAACAATATTAAACATATTTAGACTAGTGGGGCTGCATAGAACATATTGTTATTAAGTAGGTAAATTATATTAATATTATTTTATATTATATTAATAGAGCTAGTATACACGTCTAACTAGCATGATGGTACAACCTGACAAACATTCACACCAATAACAATTTCCCTTGCACACCTGATGATCTCTGATGAAAGTGGTTGTAAATCCGTATTCTACACCACCCAAAATGTTGTGCATAGCAGGCGGCTAATTGGTTTCAAGGTCTTACCTTGTCTGCTAAAGCTTCGTACTCGCCGGCTCTCAAAGACGGAAGACTCCGCCGTGCCTCGCTTCGTGCTGCTTCGCCGTAAAGGAACACTGAGAAAACAAAGCGGGTTCATTTTTAAGATTCAGATTCATGGTGAGTTTTATTCTCAAAACAAAATGGTGTCCCACCTGGGACATGCAGCATATCCGCCAGTTTCTGTCCAAAGATATTGGCGCAGCGGACACAGTCCTCCATAGTCACGTTTTGGACAGGAATGAATGGACAGACGTCCAGCGCTCCCATTCGAGGGTGCTCACCTGCACGTATGCACACATTTCATAACATCCATGCACTCGTTTTTTTATTTTTATTTTATTTTTTTTAAACAATTCGATTACTGTCAATCAAATATATATCTCTTGCCTCCTATTGGGTCAGAATGCATCAGTGCAAACCAAACAGAGGTCATTTAAGATTTCACTGGTGACTTTCAAAGCATGTATAGGTGGCTCCGAGCTACATCAGCAAACTCTAATACAGTAGACTTTTAGATTTGTATATGATGTCTTCTATGTAAATAAAGTTATCATAAATATTTACACAGGCAAGTGCTTACCCGAGTGACGACTCATATCAATGAGGCTGAATGCCTGACGGGCGGCATTCAGCGCTCCTTCCACCACTGCTTCAGGAGAGCCCACGAACGTGTATACGGTCCGGTTGGTGGAGGCTCCGGGGTCGACATCCAGCAGGGTACATCCGGGTGTGCTGCTAATTGCCGCCGAGATGGCGTCAATGACCTGAAAGTTGGCAACGGTGACAAAATCCATTTTCTAAATCACTCAAACCAGACTTTTTGGATTAATGGACCTGTTACGGGGCAAATTGTTTTCAAGGAGCCCCTCATAATCCTAACATCAAGCAAACATGCATATTCAGTAGGGTGTGCCAAAAAATCCCCATTTAGTATGATTCAGAATCGATTTTAAATGTCCCAAAATTGATTTTATTTCAATTATTTTATAGTCTAAGTCTTGCCCTTTTTTGTGTGTGCCTTTAATGGGGGCACTGTTCATGTTGTACACGATTTGGCCACTTAGGGGCAGTGTGGTTCCGCGCGTTCTGTTGTAGCCACATAGAAGCAAAAAGTCATGATCAAGTTATTCCAATAAAAGTTTTTTTTTTTTTGCAGTGTAGGATGTTAAGATGCTTCTCTGTATACATTCCTGAAGCGTTTTGTATGAATAGTCGTTCTTTTGAGTGATAAAAGTGCCACGAGTAGAGCGCTAATTAGCATTAGCGAGTCAGACTGGAGTAGATCATGACAGTTATTTGCATATCTATAAATTGAAGCAGAAATCATTGTCAATCAAATAATTTTCAATCTAAAATCGTCCAGAATCGATAAGCGATTCTGAATCGAATCGCAGACCCAAAAATCGGAATCGAATCGAATCGTGAGACAGTCAAAGATTCCCAGCCCTAATATCCAGATACCATAGAATTTTAAAAGTAGTTCATTTTCCAGAAACAAAAGTTTAATGTCATGAAAAATTTAATATGTACTTGTAGCTCAAAAGTGACGTGTGGAGAGTCTCTGTTACTAAAATACATCGCTTATTCCTCAGCCACTTACTCTCTTTGTGTTAAAGCTATAGCACAGGGCAATTCGCTTCTTCCTTGAAAATTGCTGTTGTTTTTGCCTCATGAATAAAAATAATACAAGCTGTGTCCAAATTCGTAGGCTGCGTCCTCCTGTTGGCCACATGACGTAACCTGCGGCGCCACTCGACTGCACAGTGCACACCGGCGTCCAAATTCACGTAGCCTTTGAATCCAGTTTCCATGGAGACTGGCTTTTCGCTCTCTTACTACACCTCTCTTCTTCTACTCTTTAAACATGGAGGCACCCAAAGGCACCCTGTGTTCGGACCTGGCGGAGTTTACTTGGAAATGTAAGTATAAGTTTATGTACTTTATCTTTAAACATCACTTATAACATAGGACACGTTAGGCCTGTGCACATTTTCCAAGGTTTTAGGGTACATGCCAGCCTACGAATTTGGACGCAGCTACAGTGGTGTGTGTGGCAACTCAAAACGTTTCCCGAATAACACAATTTTTGCAACGACGGAATGAAATTGGCAAAGGTGAAGTCAGCTGGCAAGGAAAGAATAGTAAGAAACAACCAATTAGACTTCAGACAGAATTCCACAACAAAAGAACTGACCTCTTGATTTTTGCCCTCTGAGAAGTTGGGGACACATTCAACCAGCTCAGCTGCCATAATGTCTTCACGCTGACCTCTGTCAAGAACTGGCCTGATACCTCTGTTCGCTCCTGACACACACACACACACACGCACGCTTTCAGCTGAATCATTAACAGTAGGTCATCACAAAAGTTGGGTACACAGCAGAAAGCGCCTTTGCAGGCTAGTAGATGCACTGGAACCAGACAGAGCTAAAAGTTCAATTAATTGGTAGAAAGTCTGATCAAAGTTCATTCAGCTCCTCATAATAACTAACTCCAACTTGACAAACATCTCTGTGATTCTTCAGCAGGAACCAAGAAGCAAAGATCACACAGGCACGCTCTCGTGTTTATTTTGGACCGACTGGAATCTTCAAAGAGAAACATCATTTTGGGGAGGTCAAAAGCCAGCCTTTCGTTGAACATAAACTAGAAATCTTTGAAATGAGAAGACAACAATCTTTTAAACCTCTGTGTGTTATAGGTTAAAGCTGATTAGAATTGTTGAATATGTGCTTGGGTGTGACACACCAATCTCTTTCACCTTTATTGAACGCGATCAGTTTACCAACAACTTACAGTAAACCTTTTTGCCCATGTTAGGCTCAGGGTTAGAAAATATGCATGTTAGTTTTTTTTTTCAAGGTTTACATTTGTTATTGTCCCACACAAGCACGTACATGAAGAACATACAAACGCTGGAAAAGCTGGGAAAAGCCTGTATGTGAGCTGTACTCTCAATTTTCACAAGTTTTTTTTTTTTAAGTAGTCCAGAAAAACGATTTAGAAACGTTGACATGTAAGAATTAAAAATCTGTCAATTATACTTGCTCACAATAATAAAAATGATTACGACTTGTTACGAACATTTTGGTAACACAAAGCGTACAATATTTAGTGAACAATAAACAAAAATTGTGAAATGGATATAGTTTGCATGTAATCTTGAGCAAAAACCAACTTCAGTTTATTAAACTGCAACTCTGTGATGGTAATTAAAGTATTGCCAAAATTGAATTAGCCACCACTTAACATTTTAATTTCATTATAAAGATTCAGTCAGCTATATATTTTTTAATTATATTTATGACAGTGTTGAATCAAACGCAACAAAAATACATGACAAATGAAATTTCTCATAAATATATATATTTTAATTTCTCATAAAGTGGGTCATTGATGGGTTTTTGAGGATTTATTTTCAGTTTTTTCCCCTTGTTAAAAACTTAAAAATATTGTACATACTGTTGGTGCGCACCATCACATTTCAACGTCAGTGACGTATATTAAACTACGTAAATTTCGCACGTTGTTTACGCAATGTGCAGCTGAATTTGTGGACGACCAAAAATGCTTCTGAAGATGTTTGGAAAATAAGTTAGAACCTTTCATGAGCCGAAATGACAAAAGTGTTAGTACGTCATTCGATTTTACTAGGTTTTGGGAACGTTGTTCGCGAACAGCTCACTGAGCTGTACCGGGCTAACTAGCTAGCGGCTAACCGGCCGGCTAACAAGCTCTGGTTAGCTTAGCTGGCGAGCTAGCTTGGGGTTACGAGCAGGACCCAGTAGGTTGGTCACATTTGATAAAGTACACCGCGACAGCCGTCTAGTTCCTCTTTGTGACATGCTAATGGGCGAAATGATTTTTTAAACATGGGGAAATACAGGCAGTCATTCGGCTACGCATTTGGCCAACGTTTTGGTGGATTGTAACGAAAATCGCGGATACATAACTAACCCGGGCAATTACTTTTATGCGTATAGTTTTTGCCTTTTATTTTGTGAAGGACGTTTTTATATAATTTTAGCTTAGGTACGGATACTGAACGGTACAACACAAAATAGCGACACAGAGAAAGAGTTATTTAAACGTGTTGTTTTGACATATTTGTTACATGAATGACGTTTTCTTTAGAATCCCCAAGAAGACACCGATTGAAGCCTCTGACTCCACCCATCAACGTTTGCACTCACCGCTGAGGCCCGCGCTTAACTTCAAGGTGGTATTTTATTAATGCTTTTGAATGCATTCGTCGCCTCAGAGTTGGCACCTGAAAGTTTTTTTTTTTTTACTTGGTGTTCGATCAGAAATCTGGCCGCGGGTGGAGTCATGGCAGCCTCCGTCGTCAGAGGTCAGGAGAGCGCCTCATGCAGATATCACAATAAATGTTAATCGGATCAGAGTTACTACTTAAATGTGTTTCTTTTCTGTTTGTGACAGTGCGCATGGGACGCTGTCTTTTAGAGACGTTGTCAAAAAGCTGATGGGACTGGAAAGCCCACCCACAGAAACATCAACGACCATTCACACAGCAGCAGGGGCTAGTAACAACCAATCACAGCCTTCAACGGAATATCCTCGGGGAGACTCACACAAGTGAGTTTGCTTGTCAGACTGTGTGCAGCCAGTCCTCATGTATTTGCTTCAAAATTCACTAATTGGTGGTTCTTGTGCTTGTTCTAAATTTCCACAAGACGGCTGAGCCAATTATCGGTGCCGATATTCAGTATTTTGACAAATATTGACATTGGTCTTTTTGAAGAGTCATATGGCCGGTAATAGATCAGTTTAAAACCGTCAACTTCAGGGAACCACTAATTTAAATTTTCAGTTAACTTTATAAGAAATGCTGCTGACTCTCTGGGGACTCGCTGCACCTTCTCTTTTTTGCTTGAAATTAAAACTAAGATAAATAAAAAAATTAATTAAAAAAACAAACATTTCAGGTATTTGGAAATTTTGGAGAACTTCATTTACTGTATAAAAAAATAGGGAGCTAATTTACTTGTTTAAGTTTTTATTTAACTTTTGAAGACATATGAATGACCCTTTTCCTTTATTTTTTCATACAATTTTAAAACAAACTTGTCTAATGACTAAATTGAAGAGGGAAAATAACCCTCCAGTATTTTGCAAATCGTAAAGGTTTAAAATCTTAAAAGAAGCTTAGATTTCGTATTTAATTAATGAATTTTATGACAATATTTTCTCTTAGTGAAAATGAGTATCGGCTTCAAATATCGGTTTTGGCCTCCTAGACTACCGATACTAATAATCGGCATTGGTATCAGCCCTGAAACCCCCCCCCAAAACACCTGTCTATCTCTAATATGCAATACTACTAGCAACATCAAGTGGCCACTAACTTTGTGGAATTTCCCTTAAAAACAGAATTGATGAGCACTTAAAAAGGCCTATAAAATTCTTCATAACAAATAAATTGCCGTATGAGTAGATATTTTTAATTAAAACTTGTTAACCAATCAGAGAACGTGTTCCCAGATTAGTTGATGAAACAAAAGAGTCGAGATCTGCTTGAAAATAATTACGTATTACTGTTGTACTGTAATTTGAATGTGTTTTTGTTTGTTTGTTCTAACCAGATTTTCTATTGATATCATAGAAACACATTTCTAAAACCCATTAACCAATTTGCAAATTTAGCATGTTGGTGGTGTTACTTATTAGTTCATTGATCAGACTTTCTGAAATACAGTACTCATGTAGACTGACGGTACTTGTACATGAAAATAACAAGAAATTGAAATATTTAATACTATTTTGGAATTGGAAATTACTCAACAGATTTCTGCCTATAAATATGTTGGCAGAAGTCAAAGCACATGTTTGTTTGTTTTGTTTTGTTTGTTTATTGAACACATAAACCAGCAACAGAATTACTGCAATTAAAACAAAAAGATTTAAATGAAAAGTATTTTTTTACATACATAATCATCATTAAGCACAGCTTACATGTTCAAAGAGGAATAGGAAGAAGTAAAAAACTTATTGAGTCCTACCGCCTTACAAAAGAAAAAACAAACACGAACTTACACATAAACAGCTGCACTTATACGTGCATAGATATGCCAACAGTATTGTACATTTAGTTGAAAGGCAAACATTTTTAGACATATTGTAAAAATCAGCACAAAGGCTTACACATCCATTTTCAATTGCACTCTATTTTCTACATTTGTACTGACTTATACCTGATTTAAATATTGTAGTTGTTGTTTGTCCCTAATTTTCCCAAACAAGATCATCAGTGAGTTGAATCAGCACCCCACACACTCATCTTTACAGGTAGAAAAGTCGAAGAAGCAGTATAGATGATGCTTAGATAATATTGTGTCAGTTTTAACATGCATTTGCGCAAAGTCGAACATTTTCTTACTGCAAATGTAGTAAGAGAGCAATTCTTTGTCATAGCAATCACCCAGGTTGTCCCTTTTTATTGTTGCACATCATTTTAAACATCCTAAATTAGAAACTAGCTTGTCTGTTTGGCGATAAGAAATCCTCTTCATTGTCAGTGGAAAGTTAAATGAGTTCTTCCTTCTTCTTTTTTCTTTTTTTTTTTAGAATACATATGACTTGCTTGACCATTGTTGCAAATGGGATTGAATGCTATTTTAGTAGTTTTTGGAAATTATATATTTCTAACTGAAAGTAGTATGTACATAAGAATTCTATTCACCAAGCTGCTGTTGTCCATTTTGCCCACCAGATGGTGTGCCAAGCCCAACTCAGACAATTCTCTATGGCCTGTCTTTGCCTCAGAGTCACTTCCTCCACAGAAGACTGAATATATCAGTAAAAGTATGCGTGTCTGCTTTTGCGATAATCCAATTAAAAGTTTGCATCTCTTAAAATGCAAACGTTAACCCCTACAGGCTTTTGTTCTGTGGAGGCATATGACTCTCTGACTGAGCTGAGAGGACAACTGCATGATGGGGAGTTGAGTTTGTCCTCGCCGGGATACAAAACAGCACAAAGAGCTGATATTATGCAGGAGGTGATGATCAAAGGCCATGTGTTCAGTTGCTGCGGTTTATTGTCAGTTGAAATGTTTTCTAAAATGATCTTTTTTTTACCCTTTTCTTCAGTCTACTTCAGCTACAAATGAACCATCTCCCCGTGGAATACTCAACAGGAAGTCCAACAGGAGCAACTCAAATGAGGAGCCGGGGGAGGAAGAGAGAAATATTTGGCTGGCCTTCAGACAGAAGAAGAAAACGAGCAGAGTGGCTGGTGTCCATTCGAGAAGCAGGAAACAGACCCGGTCAGAAACAAGTGAGGGAGTTGTGAAGAATCTCTGCCACCATCTTCGTTGCTACAATCATCTTGCGTCTAAACGGTTTTGTTCTTCCAGTTGTTTTGTCCAGTGAGGAAGACGAGCCGGATGAAGGTGATGAGAGCAAACGGATTGACCAAACTCCTCCTCGGAATCAAATACCTCATCAGACACCAAGAGGAGACCTAGAGCTGCCGTCCTTCCTGGAGCTGGAGTTTTTGTCCCTTTACATCGGCTTGATGCATACTGATGCCAGCGGGAAGATGATGGTGAGATGTGAAGTCACTTCATAGTGTGCGACCAACTAGCATGTTTCCTGTGTGGAACTGACAACATTTGTTGGCTGCAATTCCGGCTGGTGGAGTTTGTCCAGGAAGGGGCGGAGCTGGATACTACATAATTTCATTATTATTATCATTTTTATAATTCAGTATTTGAGTCTAACAACTTCAAACATCGTTTCAAATTTGACAGGCTTTTCTACCCTTTTGATTTTCCTTTCCTGATACATTTCCAAGGCTTTTGCAGTGTTCTAAATAAGCAGAAAAACTGTACAGCAAAAATAATACAATGCTTTTTTTCTCTCCCTCTTCTTTTTTTATAAGACACAAAAGACTTCAAGACTGACCAAAAATCAAACTTTTGCCACAGTCCTCACCGGTTCAACCTTAAGTAGCACTAACCGCTAGGCCAAACGTTTGTGCTGACTGCCCAATAGGACAGGGTGACTTTTGATCGTCGAACTTAATAAAATGTCTTTTTCACACTAAATATCAGTCACACGGAGAAATAGTAACTACCAACATTTTAGACATTTACAATATATTTAAATTATTTAAATGAATGTTGGATGTCATCACTCGTCTATTACTAAGTACGGGAACACTAAGTCAGGATGACAGTAAGCTAGCAAACAATGTTAGTACTCTTATTGTCAAAGTTGGGAAGGTATGATTAGACTTGAAATAAATAATTGGTAACTCCAGCAGACAGCGAGTGAACATGCCTGACAGGAATTTCCTCTTTTTCATTTTTTTTTTTAAATTAACTTTATTGAATCACCAATTTGCTACGCACATAAATGCTGAGCACGATTTGTCATCATTAGCTATATACTGTTTATCCTGCAAATCTTAAAAACAGATACACGAAAGTAATGTGCTGACTACCATGCGTAGTCCATTGACTATTGACCAGCCACCACTGGTTGCTTGTCTATCTCTGAAGTGGGTCCTGTTGAGAATGTGTAAGGTTCTAACGAGACATTGGTGTCTTTGTGTACAGATTACATCAAGCGGTATCGTTCTCCCGCTTGAAGGTACCAAACATTTCCTCAAAATGGTCTACTTGTGTGTCGGCATCTCTGATGTGTCGGAGCTTCTGTCCCAACAGGAGAGGATAAAGGCCAGGTCACTGTGGTTGCATCACAAGTGCAAGGCTACGGTTTATGGGATGGCGGTGTAGCTCTGGGTGGGACTCTGCTCGATGATCTGGCAGGGCCCGTTCCATCACTGCTTTTTCTGTGGGTGACGGATGCTCAGGCCAACATTCTACACAGGGAGATCAACTTCATCCAGAACACCAGTGCGCCAGGTAAAATCACGGGGAGTCAGTTGATTTAATTTGTGTTCCACAATGCCCACCATTTTAGTATGACAGTTGAAGAGCTGTTTCGAAAACTCATAAATCAATAATTAAAAATTGTCATTTTATATTTGGGCTTTCACCATTTTTTAATGACTCGAATGATAACTTCAGGCATTGCCAGTGTAATGAAAATTCTTATATATGAGATTATCTACGTCATTGTAACACAGTCTGTTATAAGAGATAATAAAGTAAAAATACTAGCAACCCTTTTTCGTCTTAGGGCCACCGTGCTCCATCCTTCTACTGGTGATGACAGAGCAACTTCCTGAGTACCAGGCTGCATTGCTGGCATCCATGTTGGAGATGCCGGAATTCAAGGATGGCCGCTCCTCAGTGCGGGGGCTGACCTCCCCCCTGAGCTGGACTGATGGGCTGCTACTTATCCACAGCTGCCCCACTCCACTGGATGAACACCTCCTTCGTCTGCTGGGTCAGTCACCGGTAAGACTCATCTCTTGTCTTGTCGTTGCGTAGCGGGTGGTCCACCTCTCACGTGTGATTGTTTGCCTACCAGGAGATATCCAATCCACTGAGAAGAAACTGCCGAAATCAGGCATCTGCTGTGCAGCTGGCGAGCAGGTCAAAAACTGACTGTAATTTACTCAAGTGTAGTGGTGTTAATGGAGGTGTCAAAGTCGTTGCAGGGGTCACATAGTGTTATTTACTGTCAAGTGGGGTGGGTGGACCAGTAAAATAATTGCATAATTAATATAAACACTAAATTATTGTTTTTGCTTTTGTTTTCCTGCAAAGCAATACAAGTGTATTAGGAAAAATGTCATATTTAATAAGATATCATTTCTGTATGTTTGAAGTCTTTTATGACCGGGTGACATTATTTGGCGGACAGGTTGATTCAGTATCCGGCGGCGCCCTCCAAAGGTCGGATCACAGTGACAAAGGAGGACTTGGCTTGTCTGGAAAGTGGACAGTTCCTTAATGATGTAATCATAGACTTTTACCTCAAGTGAGTCAACAGGAAATGTCAATCATGCGATAGAAGTATTGCCCGCCGCCTCCCCTCACTGGTGTCTTCACCCAGATTCCTCCTTGTGGAGGGCGGGGGCCGCGCCGTGGCCGAGCGGAGTCACATCTTCAGCAGCTTCTTCTTCAAACACCTAAACAGTCAGAAAATCTCCAGCAAGGGTGCTGCTGTCGACCCGTAAGAAAAACTCACTTTATGATGGAAGGAAATAAAAATGTAACCATGAATACATTTTGAATGCTGTCATTTTGTTGCCAGGGATCAGTACATGCGGCACCAGAGGGTGAAGACATGGACTCGCCATGTTGACATTTTCACTAAAGACTTCCTGTTCGTGCCCATCAATGAAGCGTAAGTAAAGTTGTCAAGAAGTCCCTGAAACGTTGATCCCAGCCCCTTTTTTGCTGCTCACACCGGACTGGGTATTTCCTGCAGAGCTCACTGGTACCTGGCAGTGATTTGTTTCCCAGGTCAGGATGGCAAACGTTATGCGCAGCGTGCAAGTAAGTTCATGTACAAGCCATGTTTCAAACATGAAGTGCTATTTTAACTTGTGATCTCTTGTCATAGGTGAATCCAAGCTCTACAGCAAGAGATCAGAGCAACCACCGGTAAATATTACAGACAAGAAATGGTGGAATGATTCATCAATTGGTTTACAATCCAACTACCGGTAGATCTATAGAGCCTCAGCAAATTGTCCCTTATGCGGGATATGTTGCATCCCTGCATTTTGGTATTTGTTAGTGTATGACCAAAGATTAAAATCAAGTTGTTTGTCCAGACATGTACAGAGGAAGGCTGCATGAGGGAGGTCACGTTGACTCAGTGAGTGTTCTGCCGAATTGGTGATAATCTCCATGTGACATCATTTGTCTTTGAGCGTGTTTCTTATCCGCCTGCAGGCCGTGCATCCTCATCATGGACTCTCTGAAAGCGCTGCAGCGTGAAAACGTTTGCAAGCTTCTACGAGAGTGAGTGTTTTATGTTCACCTACAAGATTTATTGTGCACCTGGGAAGTATTAAAAAAATATTCAGTGCTTCACTTTTTCCACATTTTATGTTACTGCCGTATTACAGTCCACTTACAGTGCTCAGCATAAATCAGCACACCCCAACAAGTTTGTAAGAACACCTTTAGTTTCGTTTCAGAATCAAGATTTTCTATGGGATACTATACTACAAAATACTTCCACAAATGTGGGCCATTAATTGCAAACAATATTTGTTAATTAGTACACACAAAAAGTAGTTTTCTTAACACATGTGTTAAAGAACACTTTGCACAAATAAGTAGACCCCGAGAAAAAGGCAGAGTAGACATGTTGCCATCCATAAGTCATGGAGGTCATAGAAAATACTAGTTGTAGTCGTTTTTATTGTGCGATGTATTATTTTTTGCATTAGTTAATTTGATTAAACTCAAGATTTTGTAATCTATGCATTTTATTATCGGCCTTATTTTCATGTTGTGAGTTAAGTGCATATTCTACAGAAAACATTCTGGGAAAAAAATGAATTCATTCAATTTTAGAATAAGCAAAAGTAAAAAAAAAAGTGAAGCACTCTGAACATGTTTCAGATTCACTGTATTCAATGGAAGAAGATGCCGCATGCTAACAGGATACATTCTGCAAGCCTCTTGTCAGGCGATAGCAGTGGTCACTTTGCAAGAGTCACCCGAACGCTAACGAATGTGTGTGCAGCTACCTGCAGGTGGAGTGGGAAGAACGTAGGGGGCTGCATCGCGTCTTCACCTCAGACAGCATGCACAGCTACAGCTGCAGCGTCCTACAGCAGGATAACTACAGTGACTGCGGTTTGTACCTGCTGCAGTACGTGGAGAGCTTCTTTCAGGTGATGATACCAATGTTGCGGCCTTGAACATACCATAATATTCGTTTGTTTTGTTTTTGCAATCGTCATAGAAATGTGCAATACTATATGTACTGCCGATGTGGCAAAAGTACTCAAACTGTGCAAAAGTAAAAGTACAAAAAGTAGAAAAGGAAAAAGTCCAAATTAATGATATCTTATCATAATATACAATGCCGGTTTTGATAACTTCACACAATGGGGGAAAAAAATAACAATAATTTCTCTATTATATTAACTCTTTGACTGCCAGACGTTTTCAGAAACGGGATGTCGCCAGTGCCAGCCGATTTAAGCATTTTGACTGATCTTTCAAGGTCCACAGAAAATGTTGTGTTTGGACTATGGAAACACACATACTACCAAATGAAAGATTGGACTCTCATCTTTCATCAGAAAAAAAAAGTTGTTTCTACCTTATTCCGTTCTTCAGTAATCAACAATAGAAAATGGTTACTTTCACCGAAATTCTCTCTTTTGAAACAAAAAACGGAGAAAAAGAGCTTTTTGTGAAACGATGTTATTTCATGCACTCTAGTGAATTGTACACTTCTTTTTGTCCATGAATGATGCCACAAACACCTAAATAGTGCTTTACTTCTGTAAAACGCTTTCACCAACAATGAAAAAGTGTTTTTAGATTGCAAAATACGTTTATTTCCATTCAACAGTGTAACAATTTAACAAAACAATTTCGCAAACTATTTACAAATGTGTGCAACTGTGGTACTATTTACAATTATGTGGATGTTTCAAATACAGTTTTTCTTTTTGTAACGCTCTCCTGCGTGCAAGGAGACGCCAGGACTTGCACAACAGTTTACTTTCACTTTCGCATTTGTCCGTTTCGCGTGCAAACGTTACACTTTCTTGACGGCCTTTTTTTCTGAGGAATAAAAAGCAAGTAGCAGACTGTACACACTCCTCCGATGAATATGCATTGGACTCGGGGCACTCTTCGTCGTCCGATTGAACGTCCGCCTGTGCGTGCTCGATTGCGCTCCGCGTTTATGACGCCGTCATAGCTGCCGCATCAGCGGTTCCAATTTCGCCGTCAAGCTCGGATTCACCTTCATCATCATTGATGATGTTCATCGTCGTCATCAATGTGCACTTTTAGCGTTGGTCGATGCCTTTAGTCTTGTAAGTGTTGAGCTGCTTGCAAACGGGGCGCCATTCTCCGTGTGCTCCTCCTCAGCCACCTAGCTCTCCCCCCCACGTCTCCTACTGCCGCGTCAATGCTTTCCAACCACGGAGTCATCATCATCATCGATGATGATCATCGTCGTCATCAATGTGCTCTTTATCGTTGGTCGATGCTTTTCGAATTTGAAAAAAACGCCTCGGGCGTGAGCTGCCGCAGCCGGTCCCCATTTTTCCTTTGTCTAACGTTCTCGTCTCCTGCTCGACGCTCTAGCTCCGCCTCTACTGACGCCCACCCGATCTTGTCAAAAGAGAGTCAGCGCTGCCCTCTAGGGGCCAAAAATAGTCATTAGGCTCACGAGACCTGCTTGAAACTTTCAGGACAGCTCCGCAAGCCTTGCCAGCACCCGTTTCAAAAAAAAAAAAATGAGAGGACGTCTTTTAACGTCTTTGGCGCTCCTCCGTAGGTTTTTGCAGAATGTCATTTAACGTCTTTGGCAGTAAAAGAGTTAACTTAAACTTATATGGATTGGTTTTTACAGATACCAAGTATCAATATTGGGCAGATATTGGCCTTATTTCAATGTATCGAGGGCTTTGGAAGGCTACTGATACCAGTCACCGATACCTAGCGCACACTCTTGTGGCCATTCTGCTATCAGGAAGCAAATAGCATATGGCATGCATGCAATGTTTTTCTGTTTTTATTTTTCCACTGGATAGTATTATTTTATTGTATCTTTCACCGGTTCAATGTTTTTTTTATTTTTTATATTTATAATGAATTGGTAAAGAAATTCAATATTTATCAATATTGTTCGATATGAAATACTTATCACTTAACAGTTAATAGCTGAACTTACAGTGTTTTGCCCAACTGTTAATTTTGAACAAATACAAAAGCTAAAGCCTGATACACACAAGGATTTTTCAAATCTTCAAAGATTTTTTTGTCTTTGTCAGACCCCACACATAAAGGAAAAAAAATCGGGCATTTGACAGTTTAAGTCGTATTGTGTGTGGGGTGCTCAGATAATCTCATCACAGCGCCGCACACATAAAGATCGTCTTCCACGACTGGTCAAGAATCCAGTCCTCCGAGGGAGAGCTCTCGCGTGATCACACGTGACTTCACATACACTTTTTTTCCTATATAACTTTATTGAACAATTCTAAACAATACACAAATAAATTGTGAACACTACACAAACCTGTTATTTATACAGAAGAAAAACAAACAAACAAAGAAGCCAGGGGCGATATTTAAATAAAAACATCTTTAACTCATTCACTGCCATTGACAACTATAGACGTCAAAAATTCATTTTGAACTATTTCTATTAGTTTAGTTTTTCCATTTTTGTGATTAATCGTGAGTTAACTAGTGAAGTCATGCGAATAATTATTATTACAAATTTTAATCCCCTGATGCCCCTCCATCCATCCATCCATTTTCTTAACTGCTTTTCCTCACAAGGGTCGCGGGGGGCGCTGGAGCCTATCCCAGCTGGCTTCAGGCAGTAGGCGGGGTACACCCTGAATTGGTTGCCAGCCAATCACAGGGCACACAGAGACGAACAACCATACTCACAATCACACCTATGGACAATTTGGAGTGTTCAATTAACCTGCCATGCATGTCTTTGGAATGTGGGAGGAAACCGGAGTACCCGGAGAAAACCCACGCAAGCACGGGGAGAACATGCAAACTCCACCCAGGAAGGCCGAAGCCCGGACTCGAGCTCACGTCCTTTGCACTGGGAGGCAGACGTGCTAACCAGTCAGCCACCGTGCCGGCCGCCCCTGATGCCCCTCATTTTTTTAAATAATCTTTTCTTTTTTTTCTTCTTTTTTTTTGGGTGGGGGGGAAGATTATTAAAAATTAGGAGCGTCAGGCGAGTATGATTTTTAATCATAATTAATCGCATGACTTCACAAATTAACTCATGATTAATCACAAATTTTATATCTGTTGTAATACAATATAAAAAAAACACTAGGTTTTCATACACTTGTTAACAAAAGTGGGAAAAAGCAGCAGTATAAAGTGTTTATGTTTGCAAGGAAATAATTGCTTTGGAAAGGATTTCTGGCGCCTGGGCAACCCACGTTTATACAAAAATGACATTGTGTAGGCATAAAGGCTGTTGATTAAAATAAATAACACAGAGAAAGCGGGGCTCGTTTAATGTGCGGGCACTCGTTTGTCATGTCAGACAGCTTCTTTGTATGGGTACATTCTGTTCACGTCTGCGGAGTCAGCTGGCTCAGGAGAACTTCCGATTTTTGTCGTAAATATTGAGCATGTTCGTTATTTAAGATTGTCGGTCCGACTGGTTTTGGACCCAATTATCAGGACAAATCCACTCTTAACACAGCTCAAACATAAAAATAATATTATAAGGCAATCTTATAAGACATAAGATTGTCGGGCGTTTGACGCCCTTTGTTGGGAAGGGGCAAAATCGTGACAAAAACGGCCCGATTCTCTTTGTGTGTACCAGGCTTTAGGGAGTTGTTAGTTTTATTCTGCACTTTTATTTTATTTTATTACAAATGAGTCCTAAATTCAGAGAGAGTTGTAAATTTGCAGAGAGTGATTGTTCTGCCTTTTTTCATAAATACAAGACAGGTCTTTCTTTAAAACTGTCATTACTTTAATTGAAATTTTAAGTATCAAAGTACTAGTGGTATTGGTTACTAGGTATCTGTATCAGTGAGTTGAATACATGTGCTTGTATCGATCCGAAAATTTTTTGGGGTGTCGTATTAACTTGGTGCTCGAACTGAGATGGACAAATAAATATGTTGTATGTTGTTCAAGCGCTAGCCAGGTTTCATTTTTGTGCTAATAAAACAACGTGCTAACAGTGAGAGCTGAGTAACAAAAAATGCAAAATTAGCTGATAGCTGAAAAATTACACTTTGTATGTGTTTATTTTTTTCAGATTAGACGGATAGTTTTGTATGTGCGAAACTTATGTTTTTTTAGACTGCAGTCAACACATTCATCATCAATTCTTGTTAATCTCTGATGCTCCAAATCTGTTTCTGTTTTTCTTGTTAATGTTCACCATGTCCCGATCCTCCATGTTGCCGCTGTCCCTCTTCTTTCCGCCTTACATCGCAATTAATCAATCAGTCAAGATCTCTACCGCGTGACTTTACCTCTATATTTACGTCTTGTTTACGTTGTGTTGTCGTCGTCTGCGGAAGTTGAAAAAGTAACAAGCGGAGTAGCAATTACAGGTACCTGTTTTCAAAAGTCAGGAGTGGTAAATATAAAAGTTGTATTGATTTGCTTTCGCCAAAACGTTTTTTTTTTGTTTGTTTTTTTTCTTCTTGCCAACAAACACAAAGCTATGCCACACATTAATCAATTGATATATTTGGCTCCCCAGAATCCTGTGGTGCACTTTGACCCTCCTCTGCATTTGGTCCGCTGGTTTCCGCGACAACAGGTGCGACAGAAACGTGAGGAGATCCAGCACTTGATTATGAGACTTCACAAGAGTCAGTCACAGAATGAAGCGATTTGATGAATGTACAGTATTTGTTCTTTGCTTTATATTTATTTTGTTCATGGAAACACAATAAACAATTATTATTTTGAAACATTTCACAATTCTTCTACGATTGACTGATTGTATTCTGTTTGTGCCAATGCAATGTGTTCTTGGTATGTCAGATGGGGTGAAAGGTCAGGTTCGAGAGAGAGCCTACAGACGATCAATCAGCTTACAGCTCGTTAGCAGGATCACACAGCAGTAGGTCAATTTCTTAGTTTCTTTTTTTTTAAGCTACACAACTTCTTTCCCCTCACAACAATATCATTTTCAGTTCATTTTAATTTGTCATTGTGGTAATCTGCTGTGCGATCTTTCAAAACAAATATTTCGGTGACTTTCAGCCTTTAGTGTTGCTGTTCAAATGACGTCTGATGTCAGTCCCCCCACCCCCCGTTTTTTCCGCTCAGTCCGCGCCTCTTTGGTTGTGGTCCTAACTGCATCCTTTATGGTACTCATGCCGCCGTAGCCTTGGCTAATCTGCCCATTGGGAAGGGAAGATTAACGGATTTGTATCCCAGACTCCAAAAATAATCTTTGTCCTTAAGATACTGATCCTGATCGGCTGCGTCCATTCGACTTTAAAGTAAAACGAGCGTCGTGGGGGTGACGTCGAGTACAAGTATTTTGTGCCGTGATCTTTAGACAAGCGTACTCACGTAGGATTTGAGTTTGTCCCCTGGTGTCAAATAAGCTGATTATCCAATAAAAGATGTCCGCTCTTGTTGACGAAGGGGTGGTGGAGGTGTCGGGGGATGCTGGAATCACGCTCTTGTTATCTCTCTGAGTTTAACATGACAGGAATTTCAAGGAAGGCGATTGTGGGAATAATTCTAAATGTCAATACTGTATTTACAACATTGTTACAGTTAAACATTACGAAAGTGTACTAGTGCTACTAGATTTAGACTGACTGCTAATACTGTATTTTCTTGATGATTGAGGACTTTGAGTAGATATTTCTTCAAGTGGTTATCATATTTAGTTGCACTCATCACTGTAATCTAAATTGCGTTACATTACATTATGTACAGCAGCATGGTGGGGTAATGTTGGTATTCTGCCTTTCAGTTCTTAGTATAAAGGTTCAAATTTGGCTCCGGCCTCACTGCTTGGAGTTTATCTGCTCATCCTGTGCTTATTTGAGTTTTTACTCAATTAGCAGGATTTTGTCATATATATATAAAAAAAAAAGACCAAAATACATTTATTTAAAAATATTCTGTATTTAATGTGTCTTTTAACCTGTACATCTGTTTCTTTTAATCTTTTCAAAAAGGGAAGTAGAAATAAACTGGTTGCAAAAGTGTGCACACCCTCTTAGCTGGCATGTGGCTATCTTCAGATTTAAATCAATTCAAACTCATTGAGTACACACCTGCCACCATTATTATACCTTATAACCCTATATAAATATCAGATGAAGTTATGTAGTCAGCTTTTCCTGACTTTTTTTAAATTCATATCAGAAACCTGAAGTTTATTTTGCTAACATAGACTACTATTTAAAACTACAGATTGTGATTCCATCCACCTTTTGATGAAAACCAGCGGAAGAAAAACACCTCCAGATCATGAACCTGAATTCTATGTGGACTGATGAAACCAAGGTTTTTCAACTTGAACCGGGGACTTAGTCAAGATAGAGAGAATGATGAACAGTATGAAAAAGACATATCAGTCCTCCAGACTTCTGCTTTGAAAAAATAAAAAAATGTCAGAAAAAGCCTACTAGAACACCTGAAATGTAATTGGCATTAACTAGAGGCACTCTAAATAGTGGGAGGTGTGTGCTTACTCCCATTTAACATGAGTTTGAATGTGACTGGTTAATTCTGAACACAGCTACATTTCAGTTATGAAAGGGTGTGCACACTTTTGCAACCTCATTATGTCAGTCATTTAATTTTATTACCTCTCTTGTCAGTTGAACTGCGCAGATTGTAGGCCACACCAGTGGAAACAAAAAAAAAAAGATTGATCTTGTTCCTTTTTTACATGATAAAAGCTGTCATTTGATCTGGGGTGTGTAGACTTTCTGTATTTCCTGTAATAGCCGCTTGTAGTTAATATTTTGAGCACAAGTGTAATTATTCAAACAAAGACAAGCCACCCTCGGGAGGCATTTGACTACTGGGTTATTTGACATGAGAAACAAATTGAAGAAGCCGGGTCAAGTAAATAACGTCTGCCTGCTAACACTCATCCACCCCAACAGCTTAACAAATAGGATTAAAACTTCCATCTGCTCACCTGAAACGAAGCCACCCGGCGAGCTTCGTCCCTACACAGTGACCCGAAACGGCGTCTGGACAAGTGTGAGGGACGTTACACATGAGCTGAGGACGCGGCCTGCGGCGTTGGGTTCGACATGGCGGGAAAGCATCGCGGGTTGTGGCTATGGACGTTAGGGCTGTTGTTTCTGTCTGGCTGCGTCAACATGGACACAGGTCAGTTTCTCGCAGGGGAATGCCTCTCACTCACCTGTTGCCATCATCTTGTGTCTTCTTATCACCCTCAGGTGACGAGACGGAGGGTTCTGCTGAGGACATGCAGCTTTTGTTAAGGCATCATGGATCCATGACTCGCAGGAAAAGGAACCTTCTGTTTCCCAGTGGAGTGAAACTTTGCAGTCAGGAGACATTAGACCAAGCGGTCTCCAACCACCTCAACTACTTTCACCTTAGAGGTTAGTCACATTGTGCCAATGTCCATTTTGGCATTTTATACTGGCATTTGTGTTTAAAATGCATGAAACACTTGTCTTAACACGCTTAACAGCTTAAAAACTACATCTGGCATCCTTAAAGGTAAGTAATTGCTGGGAGGTCAGATGTCACACAAAGCCAAATGCTTAAGTAAGAATTTTAATTTCCTGAACCTGCACCAACCTATTTGAAACTGTGGCTATTTCTTGGGGACTGGTTAATGCAATTTATCTTAATACATTTTCAAATGTTCACTTTTGATCACAATTTGACATCACTGGCGAGGAGCTACTTTTAGAACAGTCCTGTGGGCTACCATGTTGATGACCCCCGGTCTACAGCCTCTGTTGTGTTCTAGTATGTCAGGAAACCGTCTGGGAGGCCTTCAAGATATTTTGGGACCAGCTGCCCGAACGTGGCCAGTACCGGGACTGGGTGGGCCGCTGCATGGATGGCTCCATTAGCATCAAGGAGATTGGCAGGTTCTTCAGCCAATCGGAGGAGCACATCAGCCTCATTAGGAGCGTGAGTGTCCATTATGGTTCGTTTGACCCAAATAATGTCTCAGCTCTACAACTTTAACAGGCTTATTTGGATGTCTCTTTTTCAGAGAGTTGGCATGGCGGCGCCCTTGAGCAGGTCAGTACACATTATTGCTGAGCGATGAGCATATTTTGATCATGCTCTGGAGGATTGTTGACAGTAATTATAATGCAGTACTGTATATTATTCTCATTTCGTATTTATTTATTTATTTAATTTTTTATGTATTTAGTGGGGAAAGGCATACAATGTAGGCAATACACGCCTAAATCTGTGTGTAAATTTACCATCCAACACACAGCCATTATTGTCTAAATGGCTGGCAACAAAAGCGAGTACACCCTTAGGTGAAAATGTTCAAATTGGGCCCAAAGTGTCAATCTTTTATTTCGCCATTATTTTACATCTCCATTGTTGTCCAATGAAAATATGTAATATTAGCATATAACATGCAGTGATGATACTACAAAGTACTGCTGCTCTGCGACTCTCATTAGTGCTCATGTAGGAAGCAGAATGAAGATTTCAGGTACCATTTTTGTTGGTTGGAGGTTTGTGGTTATCTTACATGGCCATGGTCCCTGAGGTCCATACAGTGGAAATTATTTGTCTGCTTCAGTCTCAACCAAGGATTGTGGTGACCTTTCAGAGAAAGATAGAATTAAATTATCTTTGAATTTAAAATTACATAATATATATATATATGTTTTTTTAAATTCTTAATAAACATTAGGCATCAATTGGCCTTCTAAAAAGTTCTAAAAACTACTGTATTGAAACAAATAAACTTTTCTATGGTATTGTAATTTATTGAGATGTACCCGACCTGTATTGCTTAAAAAAAAAAAGTCTGTGAGTAGAAGATGTTTTTGAGTTTGTTGGGTCATAAGGCAAAGCGCTTCACTCAGAAAATTAGAGTTGCCAGTGATCTAATATATATTTCAACGATCACACTACTAGCTTGGTTAGCAACCTCAGGATGACTACCTTACAAGTATTTGCCTCAGTTCATTAAAGGTCCAGCAATCCGCTTTTTATTTATTTAGAATGAATATTTATACTCAATGTTTTATTCAATACTGCAACAGACCATCTGATTATTAAAATATCTCTCAAAATGACTTTGTGGTTGGTCTTTAATTGAAATGAGGTTTGGAGAAGTGTAAAATCATTCAAATATGTTTGGAATCAGCACGTTCCCTGACATTTTTTTCCTTAAAAATCATTTTAACTCAAGTTTACATTATTAACTTTTGTAACTAGTGTGCTCTATGCTTAATATTATTTTTGGGCGATAAGCACCCAAAAGTTAAATCCCAGTATCACCCATGGTTGATAAAAAAAAAAAGCTTTATCATAAGTATGAAAAGATGGATGCAAGCTTCACACATCACAAACGTCGATGTCTTGTTGACAAAAAGTGTGTTGTGTTTCCTCACCTGCTGCAGTGTTCCCATCAGCTCAGGCCCACCACTGTGCAGGTAGGCCTCCATGTATCACTCAGTAAGAGATGGCAGGCTGTACCTTAAAATAAATTAATTAATTAATTAAATAAAAAATTTAACTATTAACTTTTTTTTCATGGTAATCTGATAACAAAAGAACTCAAATACAAGCTGTGATGCTAAGAGTGGAGTAGCTGGGAAGCAGAGAACACTACTTTGAATATTGCAAAAATGTGGCCGGTATTTTATTTGTATTTTTTAAAATCAATTTCAGATTCATATGGTTTCTTTGTGTTTACGTTTGTGTGACGCTTCTACTCTGCTCTGCAGTTTGGCATACAATGTGTAAAAAGTAGGGTGTGACAAAAAACGATTTGAACGGCAAAATCCTTTTTGATTTAAAAGATGCCAGTGCATCAAATCTAACAGAATTGAATCATTCCACTTTGAAATATTGTGAGATGTGTAGCAAATCATCTTTTATTACAGAGATACATCTTCGAAGGAAAGGACAAGTTCATTCAAAGCCATACCATATCCAATCGAATCGTAATCCCCCTGAGTCTAATGAAATTGATCAAAAACCATATCGCATTGTCTTTTGTGGAGAGATGCACATCCCTAGTAAAATGATTAGATGTAAAAAATAAATAAATAAATATTTTTAAAAAAAAATAATAATAATAATAAATGTTGTCTCCTATATTGCTTTGTGTTTGTGTTCTGCAGTTCTGGAAGTTTAACGGTGATTCCGGTTGGAGGATTTTTGACCAGCGCCCAGCCAGGTAAAACGTCACCTGACACTTGAACCATCACCTTTCACGTAGATAATATTTAAAACAGCACCTCCCTTATGAGTAAATTTTTTGTTCTTCTTAATATTATTATTATTAGTAGTAGTAGTAGTAATAGTAATATTAGTATTAGTATTATTGGTTGTGGTAAGTGTAGTGATAGTAGTAGGTAATGAAAAAAGGGGAAAAATACGAGACTACAATTATTTATTATTATTTATTATTAATATCGTCAATCATAATAATAATTGGACTAAAAACTAATACATCTATTTAAAGCAGCCTTTCTGGGCACCATGCAAGACATAATTTATTAAAGTAACATTCAAATATAAAACATGAAATGTCATTCAAAAATGAACAAACAACGAAATTGAATGAAACTTTGCAAAGATATAAGCAATCAACAGATGTGACTAATTGTTAGGGTGTTCCAAATACAAAATTGTCAATGGTTGTCCGCCTTCATGTGTCCTTGGATTGACAGGCAACCTGTCCAGAGTGTACTCCAGCTCCTGGCCAAAGTAAGCTGGGATAGGCTCCAGCTCACCCGTCACCCTGAATAGGATAAGCAGTAGGAAATGGATGGATTGATGGGTTAATTCAAGGGTGGCCAAGTTTGGTCCTCGAGAGCCACTATCCAGCCTGTTTTCCATGTTTCTCTCCACTAACGCACCTGATTCATGATCAGGATCGTTATCAGGCTTCTGCAAAGCGTGCTGATGAGCTGATCATTAAATTCAGCTGCGCTGAAGGAGGGAGACATGGAAAACAGGCAGGATAAGGGCTCTCGAGGACCGGACTTGGCCAACCCTGGGATCATTGGAGTAAGTTTTTCTGAACTATGTATGGCTCAGGGTGTTCAGTAACCAGAAAGTCGGCTGTTCGATCCCCGCTCTCCCCAAGTCATGTGTCGTTGTGTCCTTGGGCAAGTCACTTTACACACATTGCCTCCAGTGCTACTCACACTGGTGTATGGAAGGTGCGAATGTTTGGTGGTGGTCGGAGGGGCCGTAGGCTCACACTGGCAGCCGCGCTTCCGTCAGCCTGCCCCAGGGCAGCTGTGGCTACTTAAGTAGCTTACCGCCACCACAGTGTGAATGCTGTGAGCGCACGAATAATGCAACCACTGTGGAGCGTCTTTGAGTATCTGATTAGATAGAAAAGCGCTATATAAATCCAATGCAATCATTATTACTAGTATGAATGTTATGGTTGATAAAAAAAAAAAAGTACAATAGTGTGAAGATCAGATAGTAAGCGGTGATGTTAGAGTTGCTGAAAGACCAGGGTGACTTAATGAATGCAGAGTTCTTCAAGAGCTATAATTGTTGGCGGGAGTTAAGAGGGAGATCAAATATGAGAGGATTCTAGTAGTAGTGCTATTGATGAGGATGGAAGCGGATGGGGTTGAAGGAGGCTCAAAGGGTATGTAGGTTTCTCAAATGGAACTATGTAGCATTAATGTGGGTCTGAAAGGTGTTGTAGGGATGTGTCTCTCAACCTTTATTCAACATCGTGATATTAAAACTGCCACGATGTCATCGTTGTCATGTTACGATAAAAAAAAAAGAAAAAAAAAAAGATTATCGGTACTTTTATTCCGCTTTAGCCAAACACAGCATATTTGTGCAATATTGTGAGTTTTCTGCAGTATTGCTGGCTTTTTTGGAATATCGCCAACCTCCCCACAATATTGTGCTAATTATTGTATTGTGAGGTTCATGTCATGATAATATCGCATTGTGATGTGACAGGAATGAGAGAATAGTGCAAACAATAATAGCTCTAACTGTGATGTTGTTATAAGTAACTTACTATAAAGAAGAGGGCGAATGATAACTTGATAAGTTAACGTCATACAAATAGGCACACACTATGAATGTGAACAGCTGCAGATAGAGAGACGGCTCTGTAAACCTGCCGGCAGTCTCGGCCTATGGCGGCTTATCTAAGGTTGACCCAGGACAAACCTGAGTCAGCCCAGTGAAGGGAGAGGAATAGTTTAGACTGCTTCCAAAATGTTGAGAGTGTGTCTGCCTCCTAGAAAAAAAAGATGGAAGCCTGATAATTGAAGGTCCTGCCTCCTCCTCTGTCTTTCACAGATTTTTGGAATCTGTGTAAATGTGAGCTTTGGGAGCGTCGTGCTCTAGTGCAGTAGTTCTCAAAGTAGGCACTTCGGGGTCCACAAGCCATAGCTTGGAGCCTGCAAAATAACTTGCAATAAATTATTGTTGTATCATTTAATGTAACACATGCGGCGCGTGAATAAAACAGACACACTAAACCAATTAATTATCCCTACCTTAGCTTTGGGCTTATTAAAAGCTCTGATATGATTGTGACGTGTACATACGGTAAATCTGACAAACCTGCATGTGTGCAGCATTTCTTGCTTGCCACGATGGATAAATATTTAATCAAGTCAATTACTGTAGATTAAGTTCCTTTTTTGTAAATAGGTTGTGGTGAAGGGAGAGATGTTCACCAAGGGAGGAGGAAATAATGGAAATCTATCTATTGAAAGGCGGGGCTTGCTCCATTCATTTGAATTTTTACGTAATGTATATTTGTACCACAAGCTTTGCTATTTCATTCACAGGTACATATGAAATTATAGCTATGGTTAAGTATTGTTGTAAAACACAATTTGTGTCCCACTGTATTTGTAACCCGGAAATACATATTTCAGCTGTAGCGTGAAAGCTTCCGTGCATTCTGATTGGCTTTAATTTTCCACGTCGCCACATTGTGCAACTGCGATTCAAATTGTGAATTTCCAAAATAATAGTGGCCGAGAATCAGCCACTCGTGTGTCAGAACAGTGTGGAATGGAGTTTGGGTCATGTCACTGGGAAAATGACCCCTGTAAGAGGTCACTGGACCCAGAAAGTTTGTGAACTGTTGTTCTTGTAGGTTTATGAGGCACTACAAGCTCTCAAACGGTACCTGACCATTTAGTGGTTTATGGCGAGGGGAATTTCAAGTTAAATTCAACATTTTACAGGAAGCCAGTTGTAGTGAAGGACTGCGGAAACTCGTGCCACAACATTTAGGACCAGCTGGAGAGTCTTTAGCGACTTGATGGCGCAGCCTGCTAAGAGAGAGTTACAGTAATCCAGGCTAGAGGTCACAAGCATGGACTGGTTTTTCAGCATCGGCTAGAGACAAGAAATAAAACATTAGTGGAAAAAATGATCTACAGTTAGGTATGCCTTGCCTCTAAACTCCTGAGTGTCAAGAGTGAAGATATATAATACATACTGAAAATTTCAGTTTTGTCTAAATTCCGTAGCAAGAAATTATACAGTAAGTCATTCAAATAATTGTTTCTTTATGCCACACTAAAATTTGTATAACTAAGAGGTCGTTTATGTTTCAGTGCTAAAGTTGTGTTAGCTGCATAAAGGCCTTTTCGCACTGCACTTAGCAATGTGAAGTGTGCTGTCGACAAACCCGTTTGTTGTGCATCTATGTGCTGTGGGTGCGAGGATGTAGTAATGTCGCATCTCAGTGTTCTGCGTAAGGTGGAGACGTTCACCGGGACGCACTTAAAGTTGAAAAATGTTCGATTGGAGAGCAACGTCGTGGTGATGTCAGAAGGTGCATCCAGAAGAAAAGGGGCTGGCGGAGTGATTTCAGAGTACTGACAGTAACAGACCAATCCTTCTTTACCGATATTAACAAACTGTAAGCTATTTTACAACTAGGATTTAAACCAATTTAAACCAATTAAAGACCAAAATTAGTAACTTTCAGTACTGTAGTTGCTTTCTCAGTACTTTGATGCATTGTAATTCCTGCGTGAAAGTTCTTAAAGAGATGTATCGTAGAAAGTCATACAATTATTTGGCTTTTTTTTTTTGGTGGCGCTTGGCAGAAAAGAAAAAATCTATATTGGCCTAATAATGGGCTAAAACATCTGAAGCAGAGGGGGAAATGTTTTCCAAGGTCATCTGAGGTCACTGGTGGTGATCCTTTGATCACAAAATGAAAGTCACGTCGGGACACTGTTGCGTAAAATGTGCACGCAGGTTTGAAATCAGTTGTGCGTAGCTGTCGTCAGTCAGCTTACACCCCACAAGCAGGGGCAAGCAGTGGGTGCCAGAACACATGCACCCTGTGCCCAGAATAGCTCATTAAGCCTATTTACAGGCCACAGCCTGGTCAATGGCGGACCAGCAGCTGAAGTGTTTTCGAGCTTAGTGCTGGACGAGGACCAGGGTCATCACAACCTCAGGGCCTTTATGACCTGTGAAGTCTGGGTTTGGTAAAAAAATGGTCTAGGGGCAGTCTGAAGTTCAGATGCTCAGAACATTGTGGTCAGATGCAAACAACAATATGACAATATGATTACTCTTTTTTTGTATTTCATGTTTGTTTGTTTCCCCCTCTGTTATATTGCTTTTGAAGAAACCCGTGGCCAAGATGCCCCAACCTCTACACATGAGGAAGTCCTTGAAGGAGATTTAACAAAGACTCCTGTGGAGTTGACCTATGACACTGTTGTTGCTGCTGCGCCAGACAAGTCGGTAGGCTGCAACTCTAACGTCGCAGGTCACCCTGACAAGACCACGAAGGTTCCTCCTGATGCTATTGTAACGCTAATCTCTAAGCCGACTGCCCAGGTCCCACAAGAGGATAGTCGTGCAGGGGTCATCGCTTTAACCGAGGAAGGTTTTCCAGATACGTTTCAACCAGACGTGGTGATGGAAGAAACAAAATTGGAAAACGAGAAAAGTAGTGAAGCGCCAATGCTGGCTACAAAAGAGTCTGTTGAATTAGTTGATGAGGCACAAGAGGAAGGACCTGTTGAAGCCACAGAAGAACCAGCTGAAAGTCCAGATGAGGCTGCCATTATCCATGCAGAGACAGAGATTGTCACAGTCGGGGAGGAAACGGACCCTTCAGGAGTCAAATCTATGGGAGCTGAAACTGGACCTGAAGTACCTGACACACTGGAGGGAAGCGATGACATCACACACTCAACAGTAGAATCCACATCAAAAAGTTCTGAACTTGAAGCTCCGATTACGGAAATTCAAACGAACATTGGCAAGTCACATCCAGAGTCTGATGATGATGCAAGTCCAGTTTTTTCTCTGGAGAGTTCAGAGAAATTACTGCCAGGGACTGAATCAGAAGTTCCGGAAGTTATGGAGGAACTTGAGGAATACTCTGCGGTGGGACGTACATCAGAAATGACCACGCAGAGTTCTGCACTTGAAAATGACCATGCAGGTGAAATTGAAGTATTTCCTGAAGTTGAGGAAGAGCTTCCGGGTGAAGATCTTAGCCCAGTGATCTTCTCTGAGGATGTTGAAAGTATCCAGGCACGTCCTGCAGAGGTTCCCCCAGACACAATCCAGCTCCTCTTTACCGATGCACCGTTCCATGAAACAGTTGTTAAAGCAACCATGGAGAGCGATGCCATCGTTGAGGCCACGCCGAGCAGCTACGTGCCAGCCAGTACAACGTATGTCGTGGAATACAACAATGGCAACTTTCCAGATTCCACAGTGAGCCCCCCGAATCCCGATGACTTGTTAAATGTCCCCTTTGAGGAACAGGAGAACTCGGTGAGTCATCCACATCCAAGATCCTAAATCTTTTCAACTCCACTAAACCGTTTCCACAATCTTTTATTTTCAGCTTCACAACGAAATTGACGACAACTTCCTGAGGCCACTTAAAGACCAGATGGTGGAGCTGAGCATTACACTGAGAGAAGAATCCTACAACGGTGCTCTGAGAGACCCGAGTAGTGTCCACTACCAGCAACTAGCTCGACACTTCACTCGCAGGGTAAGTGACCAAGTTGAGTTTGAGTACAATTCTTGAAGGGTCTTGAAAGTGTCAGTGCCCATGTCCAACGGTTCTTCTGATTTTCTTCAAAAGTTCTTTAGAAACAAGTAATGAAAAGAATCTTTGCTTACTGGGTTTCATGTCCAGATTCGAGACGCCTTTGCGAAAGTGCCAGGCTTCAAGGATGTCTTTGTCATCGAATTCAGGTGCAGATTTGTTATACTGAAATCATTGTCACCAGATTGGTGTTGAGAACTTTTGATTCCAATTTTTCTGTGTTTCTTTCTGCTGTCAGACCTCAAAAGGACCTGGAACGGTAAGTCTGCATCCTTTAAGAGTTAAAACACGTGCAAGAACCAAGGAAGGCAAATCAATATGTTTCTGTTTCCTTTTTGGGTTTAGGGGTCTGGTGGTTCACGTCCACTATGCTATCACTTTAGCGGTGGATAGTGACGGCATCTCCAATGCCACAATGGATTTCATCAGACTGCAAAACAACCTGGTGGAGAAGAACTACCCTGCCGCTGCTGCTGAGGAGCCAACCGTCGTTTACACCATCACAGACTTCCGCAACTACATTACAGAAGCTCTCCGCAAAGACAACTTCCTGACCAACAGCAGCCTGGGGACCCACTTCGACCCGCTGCTGCTACAGAACGGTGACTAGATGCATGACCATTGCCACCATTTTATCCCGGCATTTTCATTCTTCAGAATGAGATAGGTTGCAACAGATGTTGATCAACATCAGACTCATAAGGTATCGAAATTTGTCATCTGTTTCCTACAGCTGAGAATTTGTTACCTCCAGGGAGCCCGACGAATCGGCCAGCGGACATCTATGACAACATGGTGAGTTGCCGCCGAATACACAAAAATCCATCTTCCTTACCGCTGATTAATAGCTGATAATCGCCTGGGCAGGATAACGTCCTTGCTGCAGAGAGACCACCCGATGCACCGGGTCAAGGCATGGAGAACCGTGACGTTTTTCTGAAGAAGGATGACTTCCTTTTTGACTCATTCGACTCATGGAAAGACATCAAGAGTGAAGCAGTGAGCGAAAACGACGTCTTCACGATTGATGAGACTACAACATTTCCACCGACCCCCGAGAGGATACCAAGTCTGCTGCCAAGCACGCAAGACTGTGAGTGAAAGTAAAGGATCCAAACACGTTTACTAGCTAGTTTATGCTTGTCTGAATTTAACTCATTCAAACCCAAAAACGTGTAAATGGTTGTTTTTTTGTATGCAAGAGCAAACAGCATGATGCAGCTTCTGACTTAAAGCAGTGGTAGTTATTACAAAAAAACGGCCAGCAGGTGGCAGCAGAGTATAAGAGCTCAGCCAGGGCCATGTTGCAACAAGCTCTTTTTTGCCTGTGTTTTCAACAGGACTTGCAAAATGAGTCAAAATCCAGTAAAACAGCCGGGGGAGAAGTGAAAATGGCTGGGAGTGAATGAGTTAATCATTTCCAACACATACGATATACTAATATCAAAACTAGATCTGCTGTTTTAATGTTCCCTCCATGATTTTTTTGTGATTGACAGCTGATGAAAATATTGAAAAGGAGGGTTTTCTAGTGAGCAATGCTCCTAGTGTTGAAAACAAGCTTCTCCAAGAGGATCATGAAACTTCCAATGCTCCACCTCCTCAGAAAGGTCATGAGGTCACAATGGATTTTGGATCTGGCTCTGGTTTCTCAGGAGACGGACAGGAAGGCGCTCTTCAGTCTTGGGAACTGGAAGCGAGCTTTTATGGCGAAAGCCATTTGGAGGTCCTGCCACCACCGGATCTGGAAGAGACAGATGAGGATGATGGAATCCAGGAAGTAGTTGAAGCGCTTGGTCAGTCACTAACCAGCAAGCAGGATGGCGTCCTGGGTTTTGAGTCTACCCCTTCGACACCTTTCCGCATACTTCCTACATTAGACGACTCTATGCCAGATGGATACATGGATAACCCGTTCTTGGATCAGGTTTTATTTACACCACATATGAGTACAAACCCACGCTTCTCTACCATGGATCCACCCGTATTTTCACCCAAAGGCACTCTGACAGTCGAGTTGTCGGTGCAAACAGTGGAAGCGTCCGGTCTCTATGAAGAGTCTCAGGTGACGCATGATCAACACAATTTGGTGGCATTTACTGGCGCACATCAGGTGCAGACCGGGCCCCAAGAGCACCCAGGTTTGGAACCAGAAGTGGCAGTGACAAACGCTTTTGTCGTGCAGCATAATACTGACGCTGCTTATGAAGAACCACACTCTGAGGCCGTACCTCCTCAATCGCCTCATGAGGAAATCTTACCTGAAGAACCCAATTTGCCACCTCCAGAAACCCACCATGACGAGCTTGAAGTATTAGAGGAGCAACTTATCCCGTTCTCTCAACCAACAACGCCTGTGGTTGTTACTCTGGAAGAAGACATGGTTGTAGATGAAATCTTAGTTGTCACGGCGACAAGTGTTCCTGTTACCACTTTATCTTCTGTTAGTTCAGAGCCCAACCCCATTGCCCTCTCTCCTGAAAAGGATTCACCCTTCACTCGAGTGTCGGATTCAGCACCCGAAGATGACGATTCACTTAATACTGAGCACTCCAATCACGAAGATCAGGTTCAATTCAGCACAGTGTCTTCAGAAGTCAGCGGGGGGAAATCTGATGATTTGGGAACAGAATCGGAAGTTCTTGAAACAGCAACTATGATGCTTCCGGAAAATGCTACGAGTACAGAAGCAACCGAAATCCAGACTATCAAGCACAACCTCTCTGGCGTGACAGACATCGATGTCAGCCTTGACATGTTCCAATATGGCGGTATGGTAACAGAAGGCGACAGCAGCGGCTACTCCAGTGGGGCGCAGGGCTCCGAGCTGGATGCTATTGCATTGCCGACCAGGCCAATCCAAGCCCTGACGGTGTTCTTCAGACTCCGGGTGACCAACATGGCGTTCTCAATGGACCTTTTCAACAAGAGCTCCCCTGAATACAAAGCACTGGAGCAACGGTTTCTACAACTGGTGAGAACTGATCCAATACGAAGTGAAAACCTGCCACGAGAATAACATGACTTTGTGTTTTTTTTTCTCCAGCTGGTTCCATACTTGCAGTCCAACCTAAACAACTTCCAGAATTTAGAGATCCTCAACTTCAGAAATGGCAGCATTGTGGTCAATAGCCGCATGAGGTTTGGCAAGCCGGTTTCCAGAGGTGTTGCCAATGTTGTTTTCCTTATCCTTGAGGACTTTGCCAACACTGCCTACCAGACCATGAACCTGGCCATTGATAAATACTCACTGGATGTTGAATCAGGTAAGACAAAAAAAATCTTATCTAAGGATGTAAGGAATAATGCTGCTGAAATTAAAATTCATTACATTTCATTTAAATGGGTCATTACTGTATGTTTTTATAAAGTAGGCTACAATGTGCTCTAAGAGGATGCCAATCTATGCTAACGCTGCACCTGCAGCTCTGCTTACCTTTTGGCTTGGACGTGATATTGCTTCTAGGTCTAGTCTGGTAGTCAGTCTCTGGCCGGCGCTTGAAAATGGCTCTGGGTCTTTGGGCAAGTCATGGTCAGAGAAACTCTGTGTAGGGTTGAAAATGACTCAAATTTGCCCCACTGTTATTGTTACATAACAATGGGGCGGAGTGCGGAATGGCTTGCTCGCAGAGTCATTTTCAGAAACTGGCAGATTAAAAATCATTTGCTCAATTTAACACATGGTGACTGGGCAAGCACTCCTGAGATCCAACCGTTTAAAATGATTCTTTAAGAAATTAAGTGGTGTTAAGGAATGAATCCAAATTTGACTCAATTTAGAACATTATACTTTTTAAAATACTTCTTCAGTGTACCATAAGCTTGATATACTTTTTGTGTATTACCATATACTGTTACTTCCACTTGGAAAAGTATTTCACGTTAATCTGGAGGAGGACTCGAGTCTACCTTGTGTCACTGCGTGCAAAGACTCTTGACACGCAATCGCTGCAGTCAGGACGCATACGGCCGAGTTAATCTGTCTGGGTGGAACGTGAGCGGAACCGAGTCACACTGGTTAACCGCCATCGTTGTGACCTGTCTGCACAGTTTACTCTGTAGTGCCTGTCCTTTGACCGCCTTCATTTTAGCTTCTAAGCTAGCTGATGACTTTTTAGTCTTATACCTCCCTACTTTTGAAAAACGTTTTCTGTATTTTATGGTCATTACTCTGTTAAAAAAAATTGGTTGGTCCGTGTAAAAATGTCATTTGAGGGTTAGAATGTGGGGAAAACTGCAGATTTAAAGGGTAACTCAACACTAAAATCAGCTTTTTTTGCTGATATACTGTATAAACTGGTGTCTACTAATGTTGTCTACATGCCCTGGTTATTATTTTGACATTTTAGTGCATGTCTTTTGAATTTGGGGCAAAACTCGTGTGTTCGGCGCCCTTTTCAGGTAACACACTGGGATAAACTGAATTTGTCCTCTCATTACACGAGACAATACATACTAAGTCGCTTGTTCCGCATGACGTAGTTGCCCCCGCCACCCACCGGCTCATTCTCGTACACGCCTCCTTAAATGCCTTCTTAGCCAGTTGCTGTTGTCAATCACAGCCAGACCACACCCAACCCTCTTTCCATTCGCAACCCAACGGTCCGCCAGGCAACACCCCCTTTGAGCGGCAATTTCAAATCTTAGTGAGGGGTGGAGCAAGAGTGTCACTTCCTGTTGAGTTACCCTTTAAGGATGAACGTGAACCAGGGATTATTAATGACAATCGCAAGAGATTCCGGTTCAGCTAATGGATGGATCGATTTGACGTTTTCAACTCCAAGAATTAATCTACATCAAAATGTGTTGTCTTGCGATAGCCTAAAAACACCAGCTTTTAGCGTTCAAACATTTTCCTACTTAGTGATGTGTATTTTTTCAGTTGTTGTCATTAGCTAAATTAGCATTTGCAGTGATTCTCCCCCCCCCTTTTTTTAGTGTGCAGAGAAGTTTAATTTTGCAATTTATCAAAACATGTATTGTATATATTTCACAATAAAAAAAAATAAAACATTTTTTTTCACTTTTGGTCTTCAGTACACTTCAAAGTCTATATTTTACCTTAATGTAGTTAAGTAAATGAGTCAAATCAGTTGGCCACTTCTACTTTTACCAGTCTTTTTTTTTTTATACACATATCTGTACTTTTACTCAAGTATGAGTGTAAGTACTTTTTAGCACCTATGTTGTCAAGTTTAAACGATGATTTTACTGGAAATAACTGTTTTAACACAATACAAGGAATTTAATGAGGAAGATATATACAGTATGTTCAAATATACTGTATGTAAATACTTTTTTTAAGGAGTGACAGGAGCTCAACATGATACATAGAAGTCGTTAATAACAATGAGAATGATTTTGTCGTCCTGTCTAGGTGACAACGCGGATCCCTGTAAGTTCCAGGCATGCAACGCCTTCTCACAATGTATGGTCAATCGCTGGTCCGGCGAGGCCGAGTGTGTTTGCGACGCCGGATATCTGAGCGTGGACGGCCTGCCTTGTCAGAGCATCTGTGATGTGCAGGAAGACTTCTGTCTCAATGATGGCAAATGTGACATCATTGCTGGCAAGGGCGCCATCTGCAGGTCAGACTACTTTTATACAAAAGCCAATTAGAGGATTGTACATTTACGTACGTTCAGATGGTGCTTCTTTTGGAACACGTTGCCTATGAACATATTTAGCAGTAAAACCGGAGGAAGCATAATCTGTTACAACACAGAGTAAATTATTTTCATCTGAATTTACTGTAGATGCTGATTGAAAATAAGTTAATGTCATATTACTATTCTTTATCAGGAGCAATAAACTTTTATTTTAAGGCAAAGTATTTATTAAAACACCATTTTTAGTCTCAACTGTTTGTTGTATGTGAATGTTTCTTTTCTTTTAAAGGAAGGGCATGTTGGCCATATACTGTATGGCTTGATCTCTTCTAAATCTGGCCCATGTACATTTACATTATCAAGACCAAAAGAACACACAATGATAAACAAACTGTTCAATTAATTCCAACAAAATTGAGCATCATGACCAAATCTAAAGACTGGATATTAGGATTGAAAATTTTTGAATTTTTTTTGTTTTGTTTTTTTGCGAAGTCCTCTTACAAGCAACATAAAACAAATCTTAAATCTAAAAATGGCAAACTTTGCAATTATTATTGTTATTATTATTATTATTATTATAGTTCAGGGTGTACCCCCGCGATCCTTGTGAGGAGTAAGCGATTAAGGAAATGGATGGATGGATGTTATTATTATTATTATTATTAATGTGCTTCTTCTTATTATTATTATTATTAGTAGTAGTAGTAGTAGTAGTAGTGGTATTTATTTATTTATTAATTAATTTATTTGTTTGTTTGTTTGCTTGTTTAATCATGTGTAGCCTGCACTTCTTAAGCTGCTGCAAACATTTTCTTTTGAACAACTACAGGTGTCGAGTAGGAGAGAACTGGTGGTACCGTGGCGAGCACTGTGAAGAGTACGTCTCTGAGCCACTGGTGGTCGGCATTGCCATTGCTTCAGTTGTAGGTTTCCTTGTGGTGGCGGCAGGAATCATCTTCTTCCTGGCAAGGACCCTGCGCGAGCAGTATGACAGCGAGGACATGGAGGATCCCTTGAGGTTAGTACAGCGGTCACACTGTGGTTTGTTTTTATGTGTTGAATTGAAGCAAAAAATGTGTCCAAAAATTAATTCCTTATGTGAGCACTGAGATGAAATGAAATTCAAAATTGTAGAATGTTTTTTTAAAGAAAATTGCAAAAAAAAAATCTGCCAATTTAGACCTAATGTAAAATATGTACCTTATAAATAAAGGTTGGGTATAACTGGTTCACACTTAAAGCAGTTAGTGAAAATCTCAACTTTTTTGTGTGTATTCTGTATTGCAGACGAGCTGACAGCGTGCCCACTCTGGAACGTGCCACAAAATTTAACCCCATGTTTGAGAGCGACCCAGTCACCACCCAGTATTACCGTCGCTATGACGACGACCTTCCCCAGTACAGTAGCCCCACCGCCACGTCGAATGAGCTCAGTAGCGAGGAGGTCCGACACATCTACCAGAACATGGCGCTCACCAAAGAAGTGCGACTCATTTGTGGTTTGATATTTATCTGTTGTGATGATTTACAGTTCGTGTGCCACATCTATTTTGTTCGTAAGGAAGTTGTTAGTTAAGTTACTTAATTTTGTTAGTGGAAGTTGCACTTCAGTTTTCACTGCATGTGCATCTACACTGTAAGTCAAAGTGCCTTACAGGGTTTACACTTGAACTCCCAAGTACAAATAAGAACTGCTTATGGATAGGTCCGTAAATGGTCCAAACTGGCAAAGGGACCATGTTTTAATTTGCATGTAGGGTACAAACAAGTTAGGCCTAAATAATTCACTTTGACAGAGCCCACTATTGTACGGAATGCAGTTTGAAGGATAAACAGTAGTGCCAGTAGTAGTAATATAGACTAGGGATGGGCAACTTAATACACATTATGCATTTTAGACCAACTATCAACGGTTCTTGTGAAGGAAACCAAAAAAATTTTGTGATCAGGGAACATTTTTGCATCATACGGTCATTAACTCATTTGCTCCCAAAAACGTATAAATATGTTCTATTTTAAATATTTTAAGTTTTTTTTATGCTAGAGCATACAGAAGGCTTTGATGCAGCCTCTGAACTGCAGAGAACAGGTGAAGAAATTGTAGTAATTACAAAAACGGTAGCAGAGTATAAGAGATCAACCAGGGCCATGTTGAAAAAAGCTAATTCAATCACAGTTTTAAACAAAATTGTTAATAATGATGACATTTAGCTATATTCTAATACTTTGCTGCAAAACGGAAACATATAGAAATATACTTTTTTCCTGATGAAAGAAGAGATTCTAATCTTTCTTTTGGTAGGTTCCATGTTTTTTACATTGGCCTTTCAAAATCCGTCAAAATCCAGTAAAACAGCTGGGAGCGAAGGGGGTTGCTTCAGTGAAAATGGCTGGGAGTGACTGAGTTCATCATTATCGTTTTAGCGTATGTATGTTACCCGTACTTCGTTGAATGTGCTGGCTTGTTAACATGAACGCATGATTCCGACTTGTGTGCGAACCCGTAACATCTCGGTTACTTCCACTGAATCCCTCTTTCTTTTTTATGTTGAAAATGAGTGACTGTAAAACGTCATACAATCAATCATGGCTGACAGCGTCTTACTTTCTTCTCCTCTAATAGTTGTCAAACTCCGGTCCTCGAGGACCGGAGTCCTGCAGGTTTTGGATGTTTCCCTTCTCCAACACAGCTGATATTTGATCAACTCATCAGCAAACTCTGCATAAGCCTTATAACAATCCTGCTGATTGGAATCAGCTTGTGTTGGAAGAGGGAAACCTCCAAAACCTGCAGGACTGCGGCCCTCGAGGACCGGAGTTTGACACCTATGCACTAATGTAAAAGAACAGGTGGACGAGTTTCTAAGTGATGTCTGCCATCTAGTGGTGAACAGTGTTATTACAACAATGTTGCCCATCCCTGACCTAAACAGTACCCTTTGTGCCTAAATCAAACACCTCTAAGCCTTTTATTTTAAAGGGCAAATTGTACGTTTGAAATTATATTTTAATATATTTTTTTATGGTTTAACTACAATTTTAATATTGGCAGTTCTTATTTGCATATATTGTTTTTTTTTTTGTTTTTTTTACCTCTTTAACTGCCATGACGTATACTCCAATTGTGCCATTTGAGAGCAAAAATCTAAATAGTTTCACTTGAACCTTACAGTAAAAATCCACCAATTGTATTCGTACATTTAGTGGACTGACTATTGACTTCCGGCAGGAGATCCAAGAGCGTCTAAGGATCATCGAGCTGTGCGCCAGGGATCAACATTTTGCCGACTTTGTGCGGCAGACACAAGTGTGAGTGATGCCACACTATAAACGCTGCAAATGTCACTCAAGCATGAAATACTAATTCCAAATGAACTTTGCTTCAATTTGGTTTTGAATGTAAATGTAAAACTTTCATGCCATTCTCTGCTTTCTTACTGTTGACATTTTGCTATTTTGTCAAATATAGACTAGCTAAATATCATTGTTTTTGTTGTTTTGTTTCTTTTTTCCACGGGGCAGATACCTGGAACGACGGGGAAGCTCCACCACATAATGAGTTGCAAGCTGAAGAGGTATTAAAGTGATGTTGTTTAACGTTTTAATTTTACACAATTTTTTTCCCATCATTTTATTACACAACTGTATTTTTCTAAATCAATCAGTGTCTTGCGTAATGCTATTTATTTCTTTTTAGGGTGGCCCCAATCCTCTTTGTATCAGTCGCAATGAACCGGACTCATTTTATTTTTGCATTCTAGAATGTTCAAATGTCTCAATGAAGTCGACCGACGTTCAATTTAGGTGAACTAGCATCTTTCTACACAGACAGCTGCCTTTGCCTGTGTGGTGACTTGGGCGGTCGTAGCTCCTGATTGGACAGGGAGGTGATGAGGAGTTTTTTTTTTTTTTTGCAAGGCACCTTTTGACCATTGACCCTTTTCACGGTTGTGTCTGATCTTTTGGTTGTCTTATCTGCTGTTTTTATTTTTATTTTTTTTTAACTTATTCTATTTTCTCCTTTTGCTTCTCGCTTCGGACCTGATTCACTAAAATCACAAATAGTGGGCGCTAATTTGTGTGTTTATTTACTCAAACAGATTGTGGTCTCCACCACCAACATATTTAGAATAGGATTTTGCACTTTATGTAACTGTGAAGGTTTTCACCGTAGAAAATTTTGGAGTGCACAGCAAGCTCAAAATTACATTTGAAGTGATTGAACGGGAAGCGTTAGTGGAAGACGAACAATGGAATGACCCAGATACAAGGAAATGCAGAACTGAATGGAGTCTTGTGCTCTAAGTCGGCCCTTAAATCATCCAGAATCTTCAAAACTGTATTGTGGAATAGATGATATGTCCCGATAATTTTTGGTTTCTGACATTTCCAAAATGTTTACACGAGCGGAAAAGATCCGTTCTCCCCGTCGCCTCTCATTTTGCCTGCGCCTCCTTGTGGTTACGCACAGCGGTGCCACTTGCACTTGCCTTTCGGGCGCGGTATTGAAAGACCTAAAATCAGACATCACAATTCGTCTCATGTTTGAGAAATCTCAAAGTGTTTGATAAATAAATCTATTTGCATCTACTCTTTCCAAAATGTGCAAAAAAAAACTGCGGGGCAATTTTGCATGTTTGGCAGGTGCAATCCACGCGCCTGGTTAGTAGATCAGTACAAACATTTGGTAAATTAGGCCCCTAATATGTTCTGTTGCTGTCATGTCATCTCCATGTTGCTTCCAATGTCAATGATTTCTCTGACGCTGCTTGCGCTTCGCTAGAAATGTAGCGATGATGTCCTCTTTCCAGAATCCATCCATTTTCCTGGGTTTGTTCTTTGGGCCGGCGTGACGCCTCCTCAGTGCCTTGGTCGCTCTGTTAGCTTGTGGACGTGATGCAGCTCAGGGCCCTAGAAACAAACAACTTTAGATTTACAGTCTGGATCAGTCAACTTATTGTCTCGGTCAGGTCAGCCGCCTGCAAAGTGCAACCATGCACCCTGCATGTTTACAGCAGTCGTAGCTGAAGAGTAGCCTGCCGATACGTTTGCTTTTTTTTTTCTTTTTTTTTACGATAACCTGGTGTTGCTCTTACTAATAACATGCAACATTGCGAACATGTGTATTTTATATATTTCTATATTTTCATGGTAATTTAGCAAAGAAGCGCAAGCAACTTCTCATGATTGGCAAATTGTGCTAAATGTGTGTTTTTGTCTACGTCGTTAGAATCTCATAGCACGTTGAAAGTTTCTTAATTCTGTTAGTCTGAAGTTCATCTATGAAATGACCACATCAAACCTTGTCACATCATTAATCATTTTTCAAAGGCTTACTAAATGCTATTAGGGATATTGAGTTCACAAAAAACAACGTTACGGTCAAATTTGTGCTACCTGCAACTCCAACAAGGCATACTTGAAACAACATGCACGGCACATTTTGTTTCCCTGTATTGACTTTCCTTGTGAGTTTGTTTGTCTCGATGTCTGTGTTTTGACAACAAGCAAACAAGCTGCTTTACCGATGATCGTCTTGTGTTTTGTATCGTGTTTTGTATTGGTCCAATCGTAGACCAAAATGACTGTCTGCCGTGTTTGTGTGAGCAGCACTCTTTTCTAAAATAAAATGAGAATATTTTTTACTGCGTCGCCTCATGACTCACATATTTTTGCATGCACACGAAGAAGAAATGTGTCTGGTGGACATTCCTGGCATCCAATGAAGATCTGATATAATGAACAATTTAATTGTTTGTTTTGATTTTGTATTTATATTTTGAAGATATTTTTTGATTTATTCATTTACAGTATTTGTATATTTGGACAATGATTGACAGGCCATCTCTGCAATATTTTATATTATTTCATCTGCTGATGTGTTTTTTTTTGTTTGTTTTGTAATTCAACAACATATGCATTCTGACATCATCCAATTTCCTCATTAGCCTGATCTCAACCCAATTTTCTATCTATCCATCCATCCATCCATCCATCCATCCATCCATCCATCCATCCATCCATCCATCCATCCATCTATCCATCTAGCTAGCTAGCTAGCTAGCTATATCTACAAGTATCTAGCTATAGGTAGCTATCTAGCTAGCTATTGTATCTAAATAGTTGGCTTATCTATCCATCCACCAGAAAGCCCAATAGGAAGTTTGAAGCCGTTCTAGAAAACGACCGTACAACGCAACTGCTCATCAAAGGTAAACTCGGTTGTTTCCCACCCACCTGGACCCAGACACAGCGAGGTTGCCTGATACTGTTACATAACAAAAGAAAACCAAACTCTTAAGTGTGTTTCCTCTTTTCCCCTTAGGCCTTCGTTTAATTGAAGACAGCAAAAGCTTTCTGCAGGCATTTATTCGGGAGCACATGAAGAACATGTAGCTTTAATGGTAGAGGTGAAAGGTCACATCTGTTGCCACCTCAACTTAAGGGAGGTTTTGCTCTTGAAAGTTGTGACAAAATGATTACTAATACTCGTCAGAATAAGAACACAAGGTTGAAGGGTAAAATAAAACGGAAGTGCGGTGGAAAATGCCTCAACTTCTCATGTTTAAGCTGCTGTGGAAAATTGTCCGAGGTCTTTGCCGCTCTGCTTTCCAGACCTGAGAACATCCAAAGTGCGGGTTGGGGAACTAATGTGGCGGTGGTCACACAGGCAACTTCTGCAAAGCCTTTTCCAAATCATGGTAGGAAAGTGTGTGTTTTCTGAATAATGTCATGAAATGTGTTGATGTCAAGATGCGCCGGGGCCACTTGTCGCACGCATGTTTCCTTCATCTGGAAAACTTGACAAGGAAGTCAAGTGGGATGTTGAAGCCTAATCGGTAAAACAACAACCAACGTTTGTTCGTCTAATAAAGGAAGTTATTCGTCTCTTAGTTATTTTGTTAGAATTTTCCACATGCGTTTGATTGACCACTAAACTGCTTTCCCAGCAGCTCCTGAAGAACTTTCTGTGTTCTGGCTTCCCTCTTTGGGTCTCTGGCGGCAGGATCCCGAGGCCTCTACTGAAGTTCTGGCAAAGCGTTCAAGGAGTTTGGAAAGAATAAGAGAACAATTGCCCAGGTAATTACCTCAATAGCTCTACTTAAGAGCCTGCGGAGGCTGCTGGCTGCCCGCCGACACCCTATGGAACGACCGGTGATTCTCAAAAGTGCGGTAAGCGAAAGAATCATTGCCCACGTGTGGTTCAGTTTCACTCCATTGAACTTTTTTTTCTTTTTTGTAACATTTATTTGCAACTCCAGTGAGAGATTAGATTTCTATATGTGCCCATACAAACAAAATCATCTTCCATTGCAGGTTCAGGGTTCACAGTGTGCTATTTTACAGATATTTTTTTGTTCAATTAAAGTCAATATTGTTGATTTTGGGTGTAAATGCACTTTTGGCCACTGGGGGCGCCACATTATTGTTTAAGGACAGAGTTAAAAGAAGAAGGGAACAAGAAGTTTAGTATTATGCGGCCTCACCTGTTTTATTTGAACATTTATCCCAGGCATGATTATTAATTATTATTGTGAGATGAAAGTTTAGTTTATTAATTTGGAAAACAATGGGATTTGTTTATTGTTAACACAGTGAGGGATGGGATTCATCCCTCTCAATATATTAGCTGCTCTTCAGTCCTAAAAAATCAGCACCGTAAATGCTATGAAAACATGCCAAGTGAGCATTAGAGTATTTCTATTTTGTTCTTCTTGTGCGGGTGGTCTGTAACGTAGCAGGTGCAATGTAGGAGAGTTTACCTGCACTTAACAACAACAAACAAATAAATGCCTCCCTCAAATAGACATTACTTCATTCTGTCATTCACATGCGGAAAATAAAGAGTTAAAACTCAGTCGCTAATCCAAACAGCAGCACAAACCAAAGCACTTCAACAGTCTCTCAGATGGCTTTAGTGTTTTTTCTCAATAGTATTAACTTTTATTTAAGCATGCATTGTAATATACAGTACCAGTAATATTTATTATTATATTCCTCCGCCATTTGCTGTTGAGTCGCAGTCCTGCCACTGTCTGTGTACTATAAATATTGTAATGTAGGGGTCAGCAAACTTAAATGCTCAAAGCCTTTTGCTCCCAAAGAAAAATAAAAAAATATAATATATATATAATATAATATTAAAAAATTATAATTCAGATGAAAATAGTTAATAGTTAAACTGAAACTACCACCTGCAGCTCACCAAAATCACAAACCAAATATGCTGTCTGCTTTTGCGTTTCATCATTAATTTTTTGTGCTGTGATGTCAGCTGTCAACTTTGAATTATCCATCCATCCATCCATCCATTATCTACCGCTTATTCGGAGTCGGGTTGCGAGGCAGCAGCTTTAGCAGGGAAGCCCAGACTTCCCTCTAACCCAGCCACTTCATCCAGCTCCTCCAGCGGGATCCCAAGACGTTCCCAACCCAGCCGAGAGACATAATCTCTTCAGTGTGTCCTGGGTCTCCCGCCGGTGGGACATGCCCAGAACACCTCTCCAGGGAGACGTCCAGCTGGCATCCAAACCAGATGCCCGAGCCACCTCAACTGGCTCCTCTCCACGTGGAGGAGCAGCGGCTCAACCCTGAGTTTCTCCCGGATGACCGAGCTTCTCACCCTATCTCTAAGCCCGGACACCCTGCGGAGGAAACTCATTTCGGCCGCTTGTATTTGGGATCTTGTTCTTTCGGTCACGACCCGTGACCATAGGTGAGGGTAGGAACGTAAATCGAGAGCTTTGCCTTGCGACTCGGGTCCGGAGGGTGTGTTCCAAATATAGAGGGATCACACTAAGGTCTATTCAGGGGCGCTGTAGAGGAGGGTCCGTCGGGAAGTCGAATCTCGGATTCAGGAGGAGCAGTGTGGTTTTCGTCCCGGTCGTGGAACTTAAAATTAGAAAAGACTATTTCACTTAACAATATGAAACATATTTGTAGACTAATAGCAATCCAAGTATTTACTTTAGCTAGGTCATGTGATTTTTGCTCCTTAACCTCAACACACAGCTTTGGCACATCAGGGCTGTCGATAGCCTGTGCTTGCATGCATGTTTTGTCCAGGTTCTCCAGCTTCCTCCATGTTAGCTTTCTCAAAGTCTTTCTAAATGGTCCGTGAACGCGGAGACCAGTCTAGGGTGTACCCCGCCTCTCGCCCATAGTCAGCTGGGATAGGCTTCAGCTCACCCGCGCCCCCTAATGAGGAAAAGCGATGGATGGATTGTTTTGAGCTAGTTATTGATGGATAGCGGTTTTAAAATGTTATGTCAGATGTGCAGCTAGCGAGACTCATGCGCAAATCAAGCATGTAAATCAGAGCAGATGCTTTGCTGATGGTTCCTAGCATCTTTGCATTGGTGGTTACATACTCACACTGAATTGAAAACCAAAAGGTACAGACTGAAATGTATTTAAGTTCAAATGTAAAAAAAGTAGATTTTTATATATTATTTTTATTTGTTTGTTTATTTATTATTATTATTATTTTATTTTTTATTCTTACTGTGAATTATATATAATACAAATATATTTAGTTTTTTTGAAAAACTACATACAGTAAGTATAGCAACTCATTATTTTGACTGAAAGTACCGAAGGTAATTAGCAAAAAAACAATGTTGAAGTCAAACAAAAGTATGCGTCGATAATGATTAACGTGCTGTGAGGGGCCAACCTTGAGTGAGCGGGTGGAATACTACTTGTGCCGGGGGCTTAAATGCTGACCACTTCTGTGGTGCACAATAGGCAGCTTTGTTCTGCAGGTTATGTAAGCTCCAGCGTTGGTTGCCATGATGTCATGCACGTGCCGCGAATGCCGAAACTTGGCCAGGAAATCGACTCGGATTGGTTAACAAGCTTCAGTGACAGTTAGTTTTGTATTCCTAAAACCTTTATTTTAAAGTTGATTTTGTATTTTTATATTATTGTAATCCACAACAACATATGGGATAAGTGTGGACATTCAGACACAACCATAATCTTTTTTTCTCTCGAAAGAGTTAACTTTCTGTCAGAAAATATGAACTTGCTATTGTAAGATACTTATTTTTTTCCTCATGAATAGCCAACATTTGAATTCAGATTGCATTAATGTACATAGTAGTTATGTTTAATTGCCGATTATGAGGGATTCCTTCGAAAATCATTGTCCACTGTAAGGGACAACGGGACCCAAAAAGTTTGCGAACCCGTGCTCGTAGCAGCATTTGCCTTGTGAGCACAGTTGGCAGCGTGAGCCTGGAGAAAAAGGTGTGTTTTGACACCTTATGATTAGACGGTTTGATGAGAGCCAATTCAGTTTTACAAGATGAAACACGGAGCCACTGTGTGACGGGCCAGAGAAAACAAGCGGCCCGAATTAAGTCGTGCTCAAAGAAGCGCTAAGATGCGTGATGGCAGCTTGTGCACGGCGGGAGGCGAGTTGAAGCGTGTCCTAGCAGCTGTCAGTCATCTTATAGCCAATAAATAAAGCAACCACATGAATAACATCTCCATCTGATAAATTCCGGATTTCATTTGACATGAAGTGGCTTCTGGCTCACCTACTTGTTTCTTTTTCTCAATGCTGTTTTGAAAAGTCTTTTTGATTAACACAATAAAACGGTAGCCGTTCCTGCTTTTTCCCCCTTCCAAATACTTGTAAACTTAGTAGGTCCGTGGGATCTCATTTTGAATTCTCCCGTCTTGAGTATTGCAATTCCAGCTCTTCACCTGCATGACTTCAATAGTTAACTCACGATTAATCATAAATTTTATATCTGTTCTAAATGTACAATGCAATTTTTTTCTAGGTTTGCATACTCTTGTTAACAAAAGTGGAAAAAATGTTAAACTAATAGAAATAGTTACAATGAATTTTTGACGTCAATAGCTGTCAATGGCAAAAACATTTATTTAGGCAGGCATTCTAGTAGCACTTGATTGCTTTTATTTTTACAGTCTGTGCATGGAAGGAAAAACACTGCAAGTTTTTAGCCGTTTTCTGCGAATATATGCTCATCATACGCCTGTAAATAGCAAAACTGGAGAAACATCATTTTGGAGTGGTTTTCTCCCCCCCCCCAGAGTTATTTATACACAGTGTCTCGAAATTCAGTATACACTTCCCTTCCGTTTCATTTTTCATTTGAAAAGATGTGAGGCCATCATTATTTGACAGTTTACGGTTTGCAGATTTTGTAAAGAATATCATTCCCTTGCTTATGTCTAACCAGTTGACAGTGAAATAGCATTTCTTAATTGCAACCTGACAAGAACTTTTTCTGTCCATGACTACAGTTCGGCGACTTTATGGCCATCACACTGCTCTAGCAATTAGTACGATTTTAGTCTATCCATGGCAAGTCCCTCAAAAAAGGATCTGTTCTTAAGAAATCATGCAGCGAAAGGACTGCTACTACCACCACTGATGAAAATATCCAACTCCTAGAGCAGGCGTTTGCGCAAATCCTGTGAAAGTCTATACGGAGTGTCCCGAAAGTCACTAAACGCTTTAGGTTTCTTTCAGACACATGTCAGGCCATCAGCTTATGACAGCTCGCCAATTGACATTGAACCAGTGTTGCAAAATTGCACCCTGACAACAGCCGTTCAGCGCCAGTTTTATGGCTGTCGCCCTGCTCGTCCAACACGATTTACACCTCAGGTTGTTGAGCATCCTAATCTCCTGCTTGAAGCTTTTGAATGGCCAAATGTTAGGAAGAGTGAAGCTTCATTACTCTACAAAACAAGATTTTGTCGATACTGATTTCCAGAGCAGCCCTCCGGATATATTCAACGTATGATGTTGTTTTGTGTTAAGGTTTGTGTGGTGGAGCGTGGAGGACCCAAGTGCAGGGAAGCAGAAAAGCAAGGAGTGCAGGAATCTGAAAAAGTACTTATTAAAAAAAAACACACACACACACACATAAAAAGGCAAAGATTCATAGCAACAAACCAAAACTAGCAATAACTCACCACAAAAAGGAAAGTGAGTACTTCCATTTTCATTTCTCTCAATTTTGTACTGCTAAAAATCTATGTTTGATCTGGATGACCGAGAATGTCACATGTGTGTGGTGCAACCTGATAGAGTCTCTCTAACGTAACATGAATTTCCTGTGAACACCTCAATGTCCTGCAGCTGCAGCCAGCGATGCTTATCTGCTGTGTCCTATCGACAGATGTTTGCTGCGTGTTTATAGTCAAATTTGCCCATGGCATTCTTGTCATTCTCCGTCGCCCAAAGCTGAAAGCTTCAGGAGCCGACTCACAAGTAAAAAAATAAAAAATAAACAATCGATCACGTGACCTTGTTGATGTGGACCGATGATGAACTTTTGTCATAGCAATCGGCGCTAATTTGAGATTGAATTCCGCTCTCCAGGGGACAACCCTCAACCTCATGTGAAACAGTCCTTGAAAATGTTTTTGTCATGTTTTGGGACTTTCCTCTTTCTCCTTGGAGGTGATGGGGGTGTGTTATTCAAGAGGCAGAATTGGATGTTTGAGGAGAGGCCACGCCCCCTTCTGCAGCTATAAATTCTATTCTGCTTGCTTGTCTCCACTCTTGAAGGCATCTGAGGGCTGAACACATCTTGAAACTTTTGTCTTGGTCCTGGTCACCCTTCTTCCAGATCCTCATCCTTCACTTCCAGAGGCCATGGCAGCCGCTGCGCCCCTCCTCCTCCCCCTCCTGCTGCTTGGAGCGGCGCTTCTGCCCAGCTGCATCTCAGCGCAGAGGACCCGAGGTAGGCAAACATTGCAGCTGTCATAAAATTAATCTTGGGCCATTGGCAGAAAATCACCCCAAAATTTTTTTGCTGCTTTTTCAATGCATATAGAAAATATTGTCAGAGTGACTTTTTCTAGGATGCAGCATTTGGGGAAGCGGTGCGATCATTGTGATAACAACGGCATGTGTAGTTACACTGGGTGGGCGGGGCTTCATGATCAAACCTGCGATTGGTCCGCCTCACTGCACTCTGCTTCAAGTTATGTAATATGCTTCAAGTTCACGTTATAAGGCCATCAAAAGCTGTCAAGAGTGGCGCCAAGAACAACAGGATGCCATCCATGCTTGGCGTGCATGTTGCTTCATATGGCTGTTCATTGGCAGAGGTGGCAAGAGTACACACACACTGTGATGAATTAGAAGTACGCATCCTTGTGTGAAATAAATAAATAAATGAAAGTAGAGGTGCTGAAGTTTTCCGTAAAACTAAATAAATGCTAAATAAGGAGAATTACATGTTATGTATTTACACCGTACGAAGTCCACTAGCTTATGATAACATTCTATGCAAAAGTAGACAGAATATAACAACCCCACTGGCATATATTCTTTATCTTCTCCAAAAATCAACTTGTGTAGTACTACTGCAGCCTACTGAGCTGTTGCAAATGTTTTCTTTAAAAAAAAATTATGTCTAGGGGTGGCAGGCGATTCATTTTATTTTATTTTATACCTGTTCTAAATGTACAATAAAATGTACTATAACGTATTTTTCCCCCCATGTTTTCATACTCTTGTTAACATAAAAGTGGGGGAAAAATTTAACTATTAGAAATATGTATTTTAGTCATTGATACAGTAATTTAATAATAATTCATAAAATTGAGTTAAAATAAATTTTAAAATGTACTGTAAAAAAAGAGTGTGATATTGATTTGTGTCGGTCATTTTTCTGCCACTAGATGGCATAATTGCATTTGTAAGACGGTGACAGCTCAGTGCATTTTTCTTTTCATATTAAGAGCTACCTAATCTTTAACATGAAGTGTCTTGTGAAATTCTGCACATTTTTAAAATTGTGCGATACAACTTGACCCCAGTCTCCACAAATATATGCATTATTATGAAATGTTTTACTGCTCAATTTTGTCGTGGACGTTTCTGCTGCGTTGCGACTGGAATTCCCCCAGTACAGGCTTTCCAAGATTATTAATTGTGCGTTTAAAAATTAGTGCCGTTGAAGGAACTTTAAATTATCACACTAATTTTGACACCCCTAATTATGCATGTATACTGCAGCACAATTCCCATTAAATTATCATAATGCTTTAACTGTTTATTTGCATTCTCTCTAATTATGTTAAATCATAAAGTACAGTACTGTAGAGTGTTATTTTTTGCTGGTGATAATTTGACATACAAGCATTTTGAGTTACGAGCGTGGTCACTGATTGAATTAAACTAGTGAGTCAAGTCACCACTGTATTATCAAGCATTTTATTATAATGAGGCATAATACATATACAAATTAACCGAATATGGAAACGTGGTGAGCTTTTACAAGTCTTGACTTTTTTGGAACATGGAAAAGTAATCCTGTGTCGTCGTCACTAAAGTACATTCTCAAGTACATTCTCAAGTACAGACACCTTAAAAATCTACTCAAGTACAGGAACAACATTTTTTATACATCCTGACACTGTGACCTATAGCTCGCTTCATGCTAACCCAATTAGATATAGTGCTGGCATTTGAATGTCTATCTAGGATGTCTTGTCACTTCTCCTTGCAGTCCGGCGGCACAACGTGAAAGTCAAGATCAACGCCACCGGGGACACGATCATCATGAAGTTCCTGCGACCGAGTCCGGACTTGAAGCTGGAAGGTTACATTCTGGGTTACGGCAGCAGCATCTCCTCCAAACAGTTCATCCCTTTGCCTGAAAATGGGATACCCTACCAGGCCGAGCTCGGTAAATATATTATATTAAGTTTTACATTATCAAGAGTCCTTTAAAATGTGTTGCATTGATTCAAAACATTTTTTCCAAGTGTTAATATGATTTTTTTCAGGTTTTGTTTAGTATTCATTTATCTAACTAGATAATAGTTACAGTACATCAATAATTGTTACATAAATTATGCTTAATTGGTAATAATTAATTTCATAAATCATAAATAATAAAATAAATGTTAAAGTTTTCCCAGTACTGATACATGAAATTAAATTTAATAAATTTTTGTTCATATAAAGCCAGCCATGTGGAAACAGCAAACAGATGTTTGCCTCAGATCCTATTTTTTTCTTTCCTTAATTCCTGTAGGACCAAAAGGTTGCATTTATGACTTTTTGGTGTTGGGTTTCATTGGCCACTAGAGCATCAACAGGAAACCTGCTCGGAAATATCCATTAATACACGTTCGCTTCATGAGAAACATTCTGGGATTTTGTCAGTGGCATCATTAAAACGAATGTTCCGTGGTTTTCAAAGCATTTGTATTGAAAAGTTTTATGATAGAAGAGTTAGCTTGCGTATAGACATAAGACAGAGAATATACACTCTCTCTATATACTCTCGATATTTTTTTTTTATCCGCTGCGAAAAAACGATCATTACTGCGCCTTACTGGTCGTAGTGTGACTCTATATGAGTGCGTTACAGTGCCCCCTGCAGCCAAGGCGGGCACTCCAGAAGGAGCAACACAATCAATTGAATGGAAGCATCAAATCATGATGCACAACCTGATTAATTATATACATTCTATTTGATCATGTTTTTACTAGTGCTGTCAAAGTTAAAGCGTTAACTAATTAATTAATCACAAAAACTCTTGCATTAGTCATGTATTAATGCAGATTAATCACACTATTAATTTTGACCACACATTATTGTCTATCTTGACAGCGGATGGCCACATTAAAGGTAGCACAAGTTGTGAGCAATAAACATCATGCGTTAAATGCTTGTGTATGACATTCAGAATATTTGTTCATTTCAAATGATTGGGGTCATTTTTTTTAAATTATGCAAGTAATTAACTGATTTTAAAAAAAAAAGGCGTGGGCAGTGGATAAAAATAATGTTGAAGACGTCCTCATAACATTAAATGTCGAAAGAATTAACACATAAGAGGTGCTCTTTAAATTTGGCGGGCAAAAAGTGTTGATAAATAAGCCTTTTAAATTAAGCGATTAAACGTGATTAATCAAAATTCTAAGGTGTGATTAATCTGTTTAAAATTAAAAAGAAAAAAAAATTGAATTGTTTGACAGCTCGAGTTTCTGCTCTTATATTTTTATGAAGTACAAAATTATAGATTCTATTTTCTTTTTTAAAACACAAACACATTACAATTTTTTTTGGGGGGGGATGCTAGAACAGATATATGTCAATGGAAAAAGATGATTTGAGATAGGAGTATTTTGAGTTACAAGTGTGGTCATGGAATTAATTAAACTCATATTGCAAGGCACCACTGTATTTTATTTTATTTTCAGGGAGGTCAGAATCCACTTAGTTGACATTAGTAATGTTAAAAATGTTAAAGTTACTCAAGTAAATGTAACAGAGTAAATGTAACTCATTACTACCCACCACTGGACATTACACATAAACATTGTTTGTCATCTGCTCAAGTTTGTTGTTAAAGAACCCAGCGCACTTTGCCGCAAATCCAGTAAAAAATGCCGAAAGAAGAATTCATCTTGTTTTGTTTTTCATCACTGTCCCTTCGTTGCCACGGTGATATGCGGGGCTGAAATGTGAAACTGCAGGCGAAAAGTCTAAACGTGTTCAAAAGATCATCTGTCTGTTCAGACGCAGAACCCAAGTACCTCGTGGCCGTGCAGCCGGTCCTTCCCAACGACGTGAGCAAACACTGCACAGGTATGCGAGTGTTTCCTGTTTGTCTTCCTGGTGGACGCACGTTCTCAATCGGTCTTCACTTAATGCGCAGGAAAGGCCAACTTGAACGAGCCGCTCAATTTGGTGATCGGCACCGTCAGCCCGACGGCGGTGCTGCTGTCCTGGGGGAACCATCGGAAAAGTTCCTATGACAGGGACATCTTGGAGGATTGCCTGGAGGACGGGTAAGATCCAGATTGTGCGTCTCGGTTTCTGACATTTGTATGACTTGGATGAAATAATCACGAATTTCTAGATCTAATGTAAAAAAGAAATTAAAAAAATACTTATATTGATGTAATTTTTGAGGATCTTCATATAGTTCTTTACTACCATCATCATCATCAGTAGGCACTAATATTCGCAGATATTTGCTATTGATGGCAGGGCTCGGCCTTTATGCTGCGATAGCAAAGAGCTACATGAAGCTCGCACTTCCTTGACTCCAAGTTGTGAATCACAAATCTGCAGCGGAACACTCGACATCATAAGTAAAGATGTCATTTTGTGGAGATGAATGACTGTAGCTCGTGGTTTATGGCGACAGAAGACGTCCACGTGTTATGTGACCCGTGTTCCGCAATGATCCTGTGAGAGATGTTCCGTTGAAGAATGTCCTGTTTTCAAGCTCACTTCTTCCAGTTGTTCCTCGCCTTGCCTGTAATTGTCATCTTTTCCATCTTTCCCCGCCTTTAAAAGTTGTTTTCCTTTTCCGTCAAACAACTTGGAGAAGAAGTTGGAAATCTTGAGCTTCGTTTTAAAACTACTGGACAGATGTGTGAAGGAACGAAACTCTCCAAACTTTTTTTAGATGTGTTCTAATAGGTGAGGTGCTCCGCATTGTTCTTGAAAGGATGTGAACGGTATTTCAAACAATCATCTTCAGGCTAGCATGAATTTCATTTTAAAAGTATTTTTCAATTCTTAAAACCAGTTTCCATTTCCATATTGTTTGACCCTCAACTCTCAAGTCTTCAATCTCTGTCCTCAGCTTAACTCATTCACTCCCAGCCATTTTCACTGAAGCAACCCCCTTCGCTTCCAGCTGTTTTACTAGATTTTGACTGATTTTGCAAGGCCCGCAGAAAAAAAGTTTAAAAAAATACTATATTTGTATCTGTTTCCATTTAGCAGCAATTAGCATTAGAATATTGCTAAGTTTCATCATTAGTCACAAACCTGTTTAAAATGCTGGGGAAAAGAGCTTTGTTGCAACATGGCCCTGGTTGATCTCTTATACTCTGCTGCCACCTGCTGGCCGTTTTTTTTTTTTTAATAACTACCATAACTCTCCAGGTCAGAGGCTGCATCAAAGCCTTCTGTATGCTCCAGCACAGAGGTGGGCAATCTCGGTCCTCGAGGGCCGGAGTCCTGCAGGTTTTGGAGGTTTCTCACTTCCAACACAAGCTGATTCCAATCAACAGGATCGTTATCAGGCCTATGTAGAGCTTGCTGATGAGCTGATCATATATCAGCTGTGTTGGAGAAGGGCAACATGCAAAAAGTGCAGGACTTCGGCCCTCGATGCCCACCTCTGCTTTAGAATAAAAAAAAAAACATTTAAAAAAACTTATACAGTAAATATGTTTTTGGGACCATGGCAAAATTTAAAATACAACTTTTTTATATGTTTTGGGGAGCAAATGAGTTAAACATGCAGAAAACTCAAAAGTGCAGCGAATAGAAACCTGAGGAACATCCGCTTCTTGTTGCCATCAGTTTCTACACTATCCGCTATCGGGAGAGAAACAGGAAGTGGATCTATCAGACATGCCCGACAAGCGACACAGTCATCGACAACCTGACTCCTGACACGCCCTACGAATTTGGTGTCCGCTCCAACAAGGACGACCGCAGTGGTGCCTGGAGTAAAGCCGTCATTCAAAGTGCCAACATGGCTGGTAAGGAGCCAATGATGTTAACTGTATGTGATGTCAAACATGTCATTTTGTTCCATAGCAAATGGTTAAATAATGTAGGACTTAACTGTGTTAGTATGTTTTTGTGCGCTTTTATTTTCATGTACTTTGTGTTTCAGGTAAAAAAATGCAGAAGCCACCAAAACTGCGCCTTCCTCTGATGAAACCACTGGTGTGTAAAGTGACAAATGTTATTTTTTTTGTCTTTTATTCTGAATATATACCCCAAAATATGATCCCAAAAACACTACACTTGATTTAAAAAAAATTAAAAATCACTTAAGTGCGAGGACGCTGGTGTGAATGTCAACCATTAGACAAAGCTATGGTCTGACTAAATGAAGCTCTTCCCCTCAGTTCCAAATAGGTGCTCTGGACAAAGATGCCACAATACTGCGCCTAAGCAATATTTTGTGTATGATGCTTACATGGTTTTGTCCTGAGCACAAAAACAGGAAGTAGAATTATTTTGGGGCTTATTTATGGCTGACAAGCCTCACATCCTGCTATTAGCTGTAGTTTGGTAGCCTTCGCTAGCTAGTCCTCCACTAACAGAAAGAGCAGGATATTTTGTGTGTGTGGGTGTAATTAGTAATAGTCACTGTGTGTTTCATAGACAGATTTGCAAAGAGCTGAGTTTGTAATTGCTCTGGTTGATACTTTTTGTTAATAGCAGTTTAGATATTTTTTTATTATTATTATTTTTTTTATAAATGAGAAATTCTGGTGACATCCATTGGTCCTTTCATGAATATAAAGACTGCGATCTGTTGTTTGTGTTTCAGAACCCTCTAAGGCCTCGTGCTTTCTTCCCGCCACGTCCAGGTAGCTCCTCCATCAGGATAGTTGACCTTTACCCTCTGACACAATACTTTACATTTGGGCTGGATGATTATTCTATAACTGAAGCACCAGGTTTTTGTTTTTTTTTGGGGCCAGTTTGCATGCTGCAGAACGCAGTGGTGGTAGAAGCATGAAATACATTTCCAAGCCCTGGAAATACCTCCCTAACGTTATTAACTCATTCACTGCCATAAATTCATTTTTTTTTAAAATAGGGTCAAGAGGCGATTACATTTTTTAATTGTAATTAATCGCATGACTTCACTAGTTAACTCGCGATTAATCACAAATTTCATATCTGTTCTAAATGAACAAAAAAAAAATCTAGGTTTTCATACTCTTGCTAACAAAAGTGGAAAAAAATGTTAAACTAATAGAAATAGTTCAAATTAATTTTTGACGGTTATAGTCGTCAATGGCAGTGAATGAGTTAAATGTCCCTTATCGAGAGAGTTTTCAGTGTGGGTGTGATGTGATATTGTGTATGTAAAGTAACATGCATTACTGAAGCCTGATGTTGTTGACTGGCTTATTTTACTTGACAAAAATGTTTATCATAATTGAGCAATCTGTACCTGACTTATACTCTATCTAGGATTTTGTTTATATTCTTCAGGGACAAAGATTAATTTGATATGGAAGCTTGCTTCTTTTACTTTGATTGTCATAATGTTACATAATATCAATCCCAAAGGGAAAATTTGTCCAACATTTCAAATGTCTTATTAAAATGGCAAACAAATCTGAGATGTTATTTAAAGGCCATATTTCCCAGCCGTAGTTTACAACCAGGCTATAACATTAGTTTCTTGTCAAATGATGGCGCAAAAAAACAACAACAAACCTCTACACTGATGTGATGTTCCACATGTTGCAGCTCTTCACAACCGGACACAATCTCGACTTCCTTCGCTGTTCCACCGTGCTGCTCTCCCAGGTAAGCTGCACTGCACTTAAAAGTAGTTTCCTGATCTCAAGATTACCAGTTTTTTTTTATGTTAATAAATGCATGAACGCTATTCAGTAATTAAGTATTAAGTGCAACGATACTTTATTTCTCCCAACAGTGAACGGACACCGGGATTTCCCTCCTATCAAGCCCGCCTTGTGGACACGTCCTCGTTCAGGTAAACCCGCCTCCTTGACTCTAAACCACTGCATTGTTCTGCCCAAATGTACGTGAGGGCTGGTAGTCGCAGGGCGAGTTGCTAATTAGTAGCAGCTTGGAGTCTCTGTTGTTCTTCAGTGATGGTCGACAGATGCTTCCTGGGTTGCTTGCCTTTTTTTTCTCTTACTTTTCTCTTAAGATCCTCCTCCAAACCGCGAATGAATTGAAGCCAAGATGCAAATGTTACCTGCCTGGTAGCTTTGTGCTCGGCCATCAATGTTTACACAAAGCTGATTGGAAGGAATGCGACTGCTCCGTTGCAGGCCTCATCATCTTTCAGCTTTCTGCCGTGACTTGTTCGGGGACGGGAATTATTAAAGTCGTTTTCCATTATTTTAGTATCATTTTCCATGTCAGAATGCAACGAGAAAGGAGTAATTCTCTAGTTTTGATGAGTGTTGTGGTGCGGCTGTTTCAGGGACTCTCAACAAGAAAACAAACCTGCTTGGAAAACCAAACCAATCAGGTGAGCTCAACAATGAACCAGTTGCATCTACTTTATGGTCGTATTCCATTCCCTACACTCTAAAAACATTTGGGTCAAAAATAACCCAACTATGGGTCAAAATGGACTTGGGTCGATTTGACTCAAGAAATGGGTCTTTCAGCGTAAAACAACTCATAAATATCAGTCAGATCCTTTACTTAGGTCAAAGAATTGGGTCATTTTGTATAAAACAACCCAGAAAGTTGGGTCAAATTGACCCATAAAGTGGATCAGCCCATTTTTGATACATAATTGGGTTACTTTTGACCCAACTGTTTTTAGAGTTTAAGTTTACATTCTTACACAGAGAAGACCATTGACCGGAAACACACGGACAAACTGGCAATCCTGCAGCCCAAAGTCCCAGTGGCCACCGCCAGGCCAACCACCGCCAGGCCAACCACCGCCAGGCCAACCACCAACAGGCCAACCACAAACAGGCCAACCACCGCCAGGCCAACCACAAACAGGCCAACCACCGCCAGGCCAACCACCACTCCGTCACCCACAACCGCAGGTACACCCTCGTAAGAAATCTCTCCGGTGCAGCAGATCCAGATCCCAAACGTGACACTTCCTCTTGCAGCCCCTCCACAAGAATCATGGGAAAACTCCGACTTGTTCCAGTCGCAGCCCACTTCCGACATTGACGCCATGGGCAAAAAGCGTTACGTGGGTAAGTGTGTCTTGTTGTCAAGAATCAGCAAGAATCCCGACTGAGTGTTCCACCCTGGGCAAACCGCAGCACCTCACGTCATCTACCAAACGGGCAAGAAAGTGGACGAGCCGTGTTCTATTACATCGTCCTTGAACTTCTTCCCCGAGGACGAGCGCAGCGACGCTAACGTGACGGCCGCTCCCAAGACGCCGCCCTCGAACCTCACTGTGCTAACAGTTGAAGGTTGTTCTTCCTTCATCATTCTGGACTGGGAGAAGACCAACAATGACACTACAGGTATGACATTTTTGGTCAGCAGTTGCTAATGTTGTAGGTCTATGGGTCACTTTGAGAAATAATGTCCAAAATAGCTAACAGTTAGCCACTCTTACTGTTTCCTCAGAGTATGAAGTTATCTCAACCACAAAAGGACCCGACGGTGAGAAAGTTTCCATTCTGACCACCAACCAGACGCATACAGCGGTGGAAAACCTGAAACCAGAAAGCAGGTAAGCTAAAGTTCCATCAGAGCTAGCTGCACATCTCATCTTTTAAAGTCATCTTAAACTTAAAGGAGAAGTTTTCCCCCCCAATTTTTATTTTGACAATAATATGTTCTATCCATCCCCACTAGTCTAAATACTAGTCTAAATTAGTGGAATATGAGTTAAGCAGCAAATTCCAGAAGGCGGCCATTTTGCTACTTGCTGTCATGTGAAAATGACATCACAGTTGCTCAGGTCTCGGGTAACAACCAATCACAGCTCGGCTTCAGAAAACAGGTGAGCTGTGATTGGTCGTTGCCTGAGAAACTGTGATGTCATTTCAGTCGACAGCAAGTGGCAAAATGTCCGCCTCCCTGAGATGGATAAAAACGGGTGGATTTTGCTGCTTAACTCATATTCCACAAATGTAATATTAATCAGAATGTCATGTTTAGACGAGTGAGGTCACATATGACATATTATTGTCAAGAAATGTTAAAGGTTGACGTCCCCTTTTAAGTGGAATTAAATGTGTGCTGTGTTTTATGATAGCTATGAGTTCAAGGTGACACCAAAGAATGACATAGGGAAAGGTCCATCCAGTGAGCCGGTCTCCTTCAACACCGAGTCAGGTTCGAGAATCTTGCATATGCGTCTTTTTATGTTCAGAACCAGTGCGAGAGTTACAGTGATTCATTTTGTTTTCAATTTGTTCCCCAGCGGACCCTCGAGTTAGCGAGAATGTTTCAGGTGAGGTCAGACTTTGTCCAAGTCTTTAATGATCCTGGACCAGGACAGATCTGACAACATGGCCATCTTGACAGGTAAAGATGCCATCTGGACGCAGTTCCCCTTCAAGACAGACTCTTACTCCGACTGTAACGGGAAACAATACATCAAGAGAACCTGGTATCGGAAATTTGTGGGGGTCCAGCTGTGCAACTCGCTTAGGTACAAGATCTACCTGAGCGACTCGCTAAATGGTGAGTTTCGTTCACCGCCACTGAAACTCCACGAAGCCTCAACTTAGACGTGTACGGACCATTTGCATCCCAGGTAAATTCTACAACATCGGAGACCAGAGCGGCTTTGGCGAGGATCACTGCCAGTTCGTCGACTCATTCCTGGACGGAAGAACCGGACGACAAGTGAATGCGGCCCAGCTGCCATCCAGATCTGGTAAGACCCTTTTGAGACCACATCACAGCTCCAAGTGACTGATGAATTATGTTTACCATTCAGGTTTTCATCGGGCAGTGCGACAGGAGCCGGTTCAGTTTGGCCCAATAGGTGGATATTCCCACATCGGCTACGTGTCTTGGTACGAGTGTGGAATTCCCATCCCGGGAAAATGGTAAACCGTGATTTGGCGCCAGGGCATAATCTGGTACAGGACATTATTTTGCCGTGGTGATCAGTGAAGCTTTCTATCAGTCTGCCGGGTAGTGGAACGCTATCAAAAATAACAAACCCGGTAGCACGTTACCTCATCAGTGTGGAAATGACCAGACTTCTATATTTGCAATTTGCACATCATTCCTGTAAATGTTCTTTGCTTAAAGCAGCAGTCAAACAAAACTGGTCTTTTCTGTTTTGCTGTTTTAACTCGCTGTCAACTACAAATAAACAACATGCATTTACATGTAAATATCTGAATGTTAAATGAACTCCATTGGGTCATCTTCTCTTGTGGGGAGTGGTTCAGGTTCATCGACATTACAGTTTAATGTACATTAACTGGTTTAAAACGTGTACATTAACATTGTGTAAATTTAAAAAGCGGAACAACAGGGTGTGTTTTTTCTGTATACAGGTATGTTTTGTCAAAGAAAATATGTTACTTTTAAGTGTTCAAAATGTACTTGTTGTACGTATTTAGCGCCAAAAGCTGTTAATGTTATTTTGTTGGCGTGACAACAGATAAAAGTTTTCCCCTGTTTTCTACAGTGTGAGAATATGGTTGTTTTTGTATTTGAACAAATAAAGATTTCAACTATTTTTTAAAACGCTGAGAATATTCTTGAGTCTTTTACTGCAACCATCAGTGAGCATTGAGAAAAAGTTTTATGCCCGTTGATTTGCTAAAACAGAAGCAATAACTCCTATCATCAATATTTGTATATTTGATATCTTAATAAACATACTGTAGAGAGTGCATAAAGCAGGACAGCTTTATTTCTATAGCACATTTCATACACAAGGCAACTCAATGTGCTTCACTCAAGCAAAGACAAAACACCTAAAAGCATTGACAGACAAGTGTAAATGTACATTGACAACATTTAAACACATTACCAGAAGACATACACATTTAACAGGAAATAAATAAAAGGTTTCTAAAATTACTAAGACTGAATAAAAAAAAAAGATTTAAAAAGACCTAAATGAAAGCTATAAGAAAAATCTAAGTTTCTAACCTGGCATAACAGCTAAATGCTGCTTCACCATGTTTGCTTTGAACTCTGGGCTCCACTGATTAACCCGAGTCTGCAGACCTCATAGCCCAACTGGGTTTACATTCAGTCGGCATTTCTTCAGGACCCAAACGATCCTGTGATTTGTAGCAGAATTTCAAAATCTATTCGACAGCTGACTGGGAGCCAGTGTAAAGCCTTTAAGCCTGGAGTAATATGTCCTGATCTCTTTGTCAGAACCCAAGCTGCAGCGTTCTAAACGAGCTCCACATACATTTGCCTGTATTGGGGACATTTGTTTGAAAGGAAAAATAATGACGGACATTTAGCACAATGGGGGAATTCAGGAGGGGAGGTAAAGAAAACACCAGCAGGAAATCATGTCAGATTGAAAACGTAGGCTTGAATCTGCCACTGTTACGCAACACTGGGCCAACATCCATTTCATCACCGCACAAAAACATGGAAACAGTCTGTTGACATGATCACAATTCATTTCATCAAGTGTGGCACGGCATTGGCGCCTTGTTAGAACTCCCGTCATTCTGCACCACTTCAGTCATCAAATGCAAAAAAACAAACAAAAAAAAGTGTGTGAAAGGTCTGGTTGTTGGAAAAAGGTGCATGGTTGCGACACCCACCAACTACTACAAGGGCCACGAATACAGTGTTTATTTTTATTTTTATAAAGCTGTTTTAAATATGCAAAGAAACTACAATTAAAACTGTGAGAAAATGTATCTAAAAACACCTTTGTGAATAAATATAATTCAGTTTTAAATGCAAAAAAAACAACGTTTTTCTAAACGTTCTTCTATGTGTCAAGGTCTAGTATGGTAACACATCAAATGAACCTGAAGTGATTGGAAGCGGTGTCCTCCTGAGCATCTCTTCCTTGTGGCGTACCTCAAAGGTCAATTCTTGGTCCTTTACGTTTTAATTGTATCTTTTCGGAGAAAACAGTTTAGACACCCCGACTTTACATGAGAATTTGCTGCACAAACAAGCAAAACAAGATTTCCCAATAGTCCCAAAGCTATTGAAGACAGTCTCTGCTTCTTGTTGGGTTATTGACTTCCTTGCATGGCGGTTTTGGACATGTGGTGAGTCTTGACTGCAACCGTACCTTGGGGCGCCATTTAAAGTACGTGCAGCCTTGAGCTGGCAAGCTGTTTCCCATCAAATCCAGTTATGTAATCTGCCATCTTCCCTCATGCTCGTCTAAGCTTGTTGGCCGCGGGTGCGGCAAGCAGCATTCCTGACGACCCTGCGGCAGAACAGACCAATCACAGTGCAGTGCAGATGCGTGTTCCAAAGGCGGTGGTGCATCATGGGCTTTACCTTTTCCGTGATTGGCAATGGCGACCTCTCAGCGAATGGCCAGTGCAGGCCACGGCAAACGTATTCGCACCCAGATACTTGCGTTGAAAAAGACTCATTTTTTAAGTACGTGTTTGATTCCTGTATTTATTAGCCTAAAAAAGTAAAATGTAAACATTTACCATAAATTAGATACAAAACACGTTTTGATAACTTAAAAAATATATATATATTATTTTTCCTAAATTAAGTGCTAGCTAGCATTAGCTCAACTTTTATCAAAATGTGTTACCATAGCTAATGTTGTGAGCTAGCTAGCAATAAATAAATAAATAAAATGTTAATTTAACCAGTAAGTGATCATCTCCACCGGTGTTGACTTGACCTTATTCTGTCTCTTGTTCTTACGTCATGTAGTCAGTCATTTATGGAGGTAAAAAAATAATAATAATTAAATTAAAAAATCAAGAGCCTTTTTTGACAAAGTAATGAGTAAAAAGTGTAGATATTTGTTTTCAAATTTAGGAATTAAAAGCAAAAAAAATGCAGTCATTACATTCATTCATTACAAAAAATAAACACTTGAATACATTGGTGCCTTGAGATACAAGTGTAAGTTTTCAAATTACGAGCCGCCATATAAGCATTGTATGGTGGCAGTGAACTTCAAAAAAAAAATTGTTAACACTCCTCTCAAAAAATAGGCTCCAAACTGTTTATGTAACTCCCAGTGGAAATTTATTTTCAAACTAAACAAAGCTTAGGATTTTTTTTTTAAATTAAAACTGACAAACTTTTCCTCAAGAAAGCCTTTGCGAACATATAATTAAAAAGTTTTTGATAGTCATAATATAACCTTTAACAAAAACGGATTCAATTGGAAAATTGGCTTTGATTTTTTTTTTAAATATACCAGTGCCTCAAATTGAACTGAATCAAAATGTTCCACTTTAAAATATATCAAGACATGTATCAAACTGTCTTTTATTGGACAGCTACGGCTTTGAAGGAAATGCCACATTTACAGTGCTGCCATTCATATGCATGTCAAATGACAACAAGAAACTTATTGCATCAAACTCTCGAACTGAGAGGTATAGAATCAAATTGCAATTCCACAGAATTGAACAGATTTGAATTATTGCACTTAAAAATTGAACCATCCTTGAAGCATCCTTGGAGCAAGACATGTAAACAGACAATATCATAATACTCACAGGCATACATTCTATTATCGCTGCGAAAATTACTTTTCTTCATTTGTCTGTATGACTTTTATGTCGCTACCCACCAGTGGCCAAGGCGGATACACCTTATAATGAATTAAAGCATTAAATCATGATTATGTTATTATGCTATATTTTTGTTTTTCTTACTAAACTAAATTACATGAATTTGCCTTTTTGGGGGAAAAAGCTTGAATGGGAAAAAGCTGTACCTAAGCACCCAAGTACACCAATGATCCACATTTTCCCACCACAGAATTTGTTCTCTGCTTTAACCCATTCTTGAGGAGCAGTGGAGGATGTAGCACCTGGTGATGATAACCAGATCTCGTGTCAGCACCTTGGTCAGGGGAACTGCCTGGAAATGAACCACACAGACATGTTTGGCTGACTCTCGTTTCCTTCTCAGTCGCCATGCGGGGTGCTGGTACTGCACGGCCAGACGCTGATGAGTGAAGCTGCTGGTTTGCTGACACCGGGTTGTTAACGTCTCAGGTCAGGCAGTCGTGGAACCGGACGACACGTTGATTCCACAAGCGAGTGGAGGACTTTTTACGGGCGCGAGAAACGGTCATTACAGTTCTGCACTTACGAGGCCTCACGTGTGTCACTGCGGTAACATTTATTGGCCGGTTAACTGGCTGCAGCTGTGCTTCGTTATGTAACACGAAAGCCTTGAATATCTCACGTGACAGGGGACAACACAAACAGGTTTCAGCTTAAAAAAACAAAACAATGTATTCTTATATAAAATGATATATTATTAGGTGGTTCTTTCACATACTGTTTGTGTACGTTTCAAGCAAAACCCAAATTACTGTGGCATAAACTGAGTTGAGTCCCCACTAAATTATCTTGTCACTTCATTTATTAGGCAAGTCAAATGTAAGTCAAGCTATTTAATCTTGTTCAGTCATGACATAAATTTGCACTTGAGCCACTTGCGCTATAGCTAGCTGTGCTAACTTTCATAATCGCAAAGCCAGTGTCTGTATTGCCTATTACTTACTCGCATTGTAATTCCTCCACAAATGGGTGAAGAGACACTTCAATCACTTTACTGAATGGTAACAAAATAAACATGTAACGGGCACATTCGTTGCGCAAGCCGCATGGGCAACAGTCAACAGACACCCAGAATTAGCACGCAGACTAGCTAACGGTTAGCCAGTTAACAGCTAGCCACTATCCTGAGCCAACAACAGCTAACTAAAGTACACATTCAGTGACTGACACATCCCTCAACAGACCAGGCCTAATAAAAGCACAAATTAACATCACAGATACTACAGTGTAAAATAGGAGATTGGTGACTGTAAGTGGGCAAAAATAATTCCGGCACTTCACATGTATTCTTCAAAAATGACTTAAGCTTGAAACTTTACGGAATATCAACTATTATGGGGGGTTCTGTAACGTGTCCCCTGCAATAATAGAGGGACTACTGTACTCAATAAATTAATTTCAGTAAGTCAGTCATAAAATGGGTGACTAAACTTTGACCGGAGTATGATTATTAGCTGAAATGAATCCTTTTGAAGTTCTGTGGCTTCTTTCTTGTAATTGTGGTGTGTAAACTGGGTGGCACGTACTGTATATTGCATGTGTGGTGTGTGTTGCTGTGTCCACAGAGCTAAAACGTCTTTCAGACGCCAATCGCCATTTTCTCATTAAACTTATTTCCTCTCTGCCTGAGTCTTTTGTGACAACAAGATGGAGATGGATTTTCCCGCGCTCTCGCAACAGAGGCTCCACCGCCATGATGGATGCCATCTGGTGACTGGTGGAGAGAAGGACTGACTGTTAATACTGTAAAGCAAAAAGCAGAAGCTTTTTTATTTTTTTTAAAATTGTTTTATTTTTTTGACGGCTCCTGGAAAAGCTGTCAAGAACTTTGTGGAGGCGCCGGAAGAATCTTTCATTTGTCTCGTGTGGTTTTGTGTGCAGGAGCAAGATCGTTTTGTTCAAGTCTGTAAAGGAACTTGCGACCGCTTTGTCGTCACAACTAGTCTGAGATTATTGTGGTCGAGTTGAAGAGGGGACATAGTGAAATAAGGGGGTCGAATTGTTTTTGTCATGTAACTCATGTTATGACATCTAATTGTTTACAAATTTTAAACCTTACATACTGTTGGGTTCAATTTGACAGCGATAAAAATAACCTAAACGGCATTCTTTCATCCTAAAATTTGGTGACACACAAAATGAAAATACAAGAATTTTAAATTGCTATTCCTTTTTTATATGTGCTAAAAAGTTCATGTACACTGAAGTCAATGTGAATCAAATGTAACCATTGTCTACTAGTGTAAACTGAAGCTATGAAACTGTACATGCCATAATTTGTATTTTTTATGGGACAGTGTTAACGGTGTCTGAGAACTGTCTGTGTTTCCACCACATTTGCACAGGTTTCCTCAGATGCATGCTACTGTTGATGCTTGAAGGGTCTGGGGGAATATTGAAACAGTAAAAGAGTCAACGTTATGATTCTGTATATTTTTATGGTACAGGGGGCCCTAGTGTTCTCTGGGGAGTTTGAAACAGTCTCAAGAACGGTTTCAACCACATTTTCATAGGTTCCCTCAGAAACAGCTGCTGGGCTTTGACAGGTCATGGGAGAATTTTTTAACAGTGAATAACAGCATAACAATGATCATACATATGAAACATAAGTAACAAAAGGTGCCTTGACACAGGCATGAAATCTGCACCTGTAAAAACAAGTACCTACAATGTTTTGTCTGAAATACTGATTAAGGACTAATCATCCGTTTAATACGTTTGGAAATAGCTGTGCCTTTTGCGGTTCATATTTTAAATATAGATAATTATTATGAGGATATTCTTGGCCCGAACATGGTATGTGAGAATGGAAAATGAACACTACCATTAGAAATTATGCAAGAACACAGACTAAGTGGCAGCCACCTTCAGATCCAGCCCTAAATTTGAATCAGCAACTTGTTCAATGGAATGGTTGATTGAACCTTTGGGTAACCATGTGCCACACTTGTACCTTACATCAAGATGATAAAACGTTCACATTAGCATTATTAATGTAATATAGAGGCTGTCGCAAAACAAAACAAAAATTCTCAATGTACGTCGATACCATCAGTAAGCATGAATTGTGTAACACTCTTCATTGTTGATTTGACTTTGAGCTTGGCCCAACATGCACTAGTTACTCTTTACAAAACCAGTTCATTTATTTTCACTCTCTTTTTAGTTTTTTTGTAGAAGCCTGTTGGAGGTACCTACATGTGATGTCACAGAAGCAACTATGTTATATTTACACACATGTACAGTACACACACCCACACACACATGCTCACACAATTAAGCAATTCAATAAAGTAAACGAGCAGAGGAGGAAAATCCCCCAAGTTGTCATGAAGTCATCAAACTCAACATCTGCTTTTAGTCAGCAAACTCCTTTCAGACCCTGGAGGAGGACACCGCCGCCTCAGAACCTGTACTCAAGACCCCACTGTACCTCCGCCCAGCCCGGCTGACCCCTATAGCTACTTCGCTTTGACGCATCAGTCAACACCCCCCTTGGACCTCCGTGCAGGCCAACTGACCACCTCAGCAGAAATAACAAATAATTCCAGCATTTATGGACCTTCCAAACAGATGAACACGTGTTGGTTCTCTCGTAACCGCGTGTTCATTTACAGCCTGTTTCAGCCAGTCACGTGACTCTCACATTGTGCAGTCAAAAGGTGGAATGCAGATTTACACCATCCGCCTCAGAAAGAGGAGGGAATGTTGGAGAGAGAAAAAACATCAGATGGTGGATGTGCTATGTATTGACTGTTCCCTTCTTTACTTACAATCAAATAAAATAAAGTGCCATTTCATTTAAATACTAATTTAATTTTATTATTACTCTAATTACAATAACTGAGGTAAAGTTGAATTCTAATATTCTATTCTTAGAATCTTTGGTCAAAAGTAAATGCTAGCTACATTAGCTGCTAAGCTACCTAGCTAAACTGGCTAACTAAACTTATCAATATCAATACAATGAAGACGGTTGTTTGAGTGACACGTCATTACAGTTAAAACGCATTTTAAAAAGCATATCGACCCATTAACAGCAAAAACTGGATTTATTTATATATTCATATATTTAGGCTACTATTAATTTGGTATGGAGGGAGAGAAGGGGGGGGGGGGGGAACTGTTACAGGGTTCTCAAAAGCTATTTGGTGTTTTAAATAACATTTAGGAAACATCTTTACTACAGCTACAGTTACATTTTGTCTCAGGACAATTATAATTTACAAAGAAAGTACAAGTTTGTATTTAGTGCATGGATTATTTGAAACTTCATGGCAAATTGGCACCAGTCCAGGTTGTCTTTCGCTTCTCGCCAATCAGCTAGGATATGATGCAGCTCACCAAAATGGAAATTTCACCAAAAATGTGTATTAAAAATAATGTGATCTAGACTTGGCAGCCAATAAGCATTGAGTGCAAAAGCAAGCAAAGGCATCATGCTAAAAAAAATATCTACTTCTTGATATGAATTTGTGACAAGTGCCGCTTGTAAATCTGCTTGACTCCATATGTAGGTACTGATGTCACGTATTGTATAGCTATCCTACCATATAGTACATGTGAAGGTAATTAGAAAAAAACAGACTCATTATTTTTGTATATTTTTTGTTTTTGTTTGTTTGTTTCCAACTAAAACAGACCATTATATGATTTGATTTGTCCTGGTCAATCATCAATGTTACACTTTTAATTGCATATTTAATTTGTCATCAAGCCCATATTGCAATGAGGGGCAAAAGCTAGCAAATGTTGATTTCTCGTCAGGGTTCGTTCAAGGTCGCAACGTTTGCTAAAAGTTTGCCGAGAGTATTATTTGCAACTTCTGCAGCAATGTCAGTAGTATGGGGAGAGATTTGCCTAAAAATTATTTACACCAAGAAATTTGGGATTTTCACATGTTTTTGAGATTCACAAACATTTTCTTGATTTTTATGTGTTTTTCAGATCCACAAATATCTCCGCGATTTTTACATCTTTTTTAATTTTGTGTGTGCATTTTCCATGACTTGTGGTTTGTGTGTTGTCAAAAGTGTGTTTGTAGATCTTTGGGTACGCGCATTTAGTTTTTTATACAAAATTGCGGATATTTGTGGATCTGACAAACACGTGAAAATTGCGAAAATGTTTGTGGATCTGAAAAACGTGAAAATCACGAATTTATTTGTGTGAATATTTTGGGGTAATTTTGTGAGCATTTTACCACCAGAAAGACTCAGCAACGCACCACGAGTCTGGTGAGCATAAAAAAGCTGTAACTATAAGCAAATGGCGAGCGTAATGAGTCGGCGGCCGACTGAGACCAGTTGCCGGTGGAGTAGACAGACTCCTTTTTGATGGGCATGAGGAAAAACTACAAACTATGGGAGATGAAATTTAGAAGGGCTCAAAGAAAATGAAGCAGATGATGACAGTGATGCGAGAGGCGGCAGATGATGGAGGAAAGGCAGTGCAAATATTGAGGAACTATTATGCGGGCGCCGCAATTAAGCCACGCATTATCAAGCATGCGCATGCGCGACGATCCAAACGTACTTTCTACTTTCGACAACTCGCAAGCAAAAGTCATGGAAAAAGGCACACACGAAATTTAAAAAGACGTGAAAATTGTGGATTTATTTGTGTGAATATTTTTGAGACAAATCTCTCCCCATAGTTTCAGGATCAACAAATTGGTAATATATTGCTCACAATATATTACCAATTTGACAGTGTGGGAGAAGTGTGAACTTTGATCCAAAGGAACAAAGAATTAAAAGAAAAACAGTTAGATAGCAAGTGTAGCAACTTAAATCTTTGAGAGCACATATCTTAACACACTGGTAGTTCAAAAGTAACATTTTTAATTGTTTTACTGTATAGTTGAGCTCCCATAAAAGCACCCTAAATTCCTGTGAACGTCTCAGCGAACTCTTCGTCGAAACACAATGTCTATAGACGGGTTTTATTTTACGCACCGTGGACTTGTGCTGACAAAGGAAACCCACTCTCAAGAAAGCGTGAGATTTTTTGTACAGGAATTTACTTTAAAGATGATGACACCATTGCCGTCACGTATCCAAAATCAGGTCAGTGTTGTTGATTCAGCATACCCTGCCCCAGTGTTGCCTGCGGTCTGGTGTGAAAAGATTTCAAACACTTGTGGATCAGTTGGCTTCTCCAAGAGCGCTGGTCACACATTTGCCTTACCAATTTATGCCACCGTCCTTCTTCTCCTCGAAAGACAAGGTTAGTCGTGTTGGAAAATGGAGTGCCGTGTCTCTCATTAGCAACTGCAATGACTCATTTGACCTCCTTGGTCAGGTGATCTATGTGATGAGAAACCCCAAGGATGTCATTGTGTCTTCCTATTACTTCTACCAGATGGCCAAGTTCCTTGAGGATCCTGGAACCTGGGATGAGTTTATTGACAAATTTTTGGAAGGCAGAGGTTTACTTTGAAAATATTTTTTTTAGGGGATTGACAAGTCAAATGCTTATGGTCTTGGTTTTTGTAAAACAAAATTCCCCTTAAAAAAAAACAACAACTCATTTTTTGACTGGTCTGGCTTGGAAAGAAGAAAAATAGCAAGAAAATGACCTAACCTGCAAAATATAGAGTTAAAACTACAATAGATTAAGTTATGATCACAAATGAACTGTGAAGTAGCGAGGGAACACTATGACTATTGAATAAAAAACCTGAATATTATCTTTATAAAGGCTTTTTATGCATTCAATGTTTTAGTCGCATCCATTGACCATATTGAACATACATAAGGTATATGCAAGTGAACACTGATTAAAAATGACATTTCATACTATTTTGACACAAAATGAAAGTGTTCTGTGCGGTGTGCTTACAGTGATGTTTGGCAAAATGGACCGATCATGTCAATTGCTGGATGCACACACAGCTGGGAGACAGAATTATGTATATCACATATGAGCAAATGATTCAGTTAAAAAAAAAATATATATTTTTAAGTCTTTTGAGTTTTTGGATAATATGCTTAGAGACTTCATTGAGAAACGCTCTTAACTTGCAGGACCTTCCTGCAGCTGTACGTCGTATTTCCGAATTCCTGGGCAAGAACCTGAGTGACGACGTCATAGAGAAAATAGCCAGCCATTGTTCTTTCAAGTCCTTTCAGCTCAACGTCATGTCCAACTTCAGTTTGGTCTCCGAGAAATACATGAATTGTAGTAAGTCTCAGTTCCTTAGGAAAGGTGAGACAGCGGTTATTTTTTCTCTGATTTCATCTACTCCTTTATTTTGTAAGCTACAGTACCTGCATTGGGCAGGATTTCTTCATGGAGACTTACTGTTTTGTGCCTGCATCAGGTGTTGCTGGAGACTGGATTTTTTTTTTTTTTAGCTCAAAGCAATTGACCCGCATCTTGTCGGTCATTTACAAGGAGCTGGAGGGGGGAGAGCGTCACTCTGCCATGGAGCCTGGATAGCACAGCAGATGTAACAAATGTGGATGCATAAATTGAAATGTCAAGCTGCATGTTCCGAATTAAGTTAGGCTCTCTAATCGTCAAATACTATGCACACAAGAGTAATAAATAAGTTTTTTTTAAACTCATTTTACACTTACTCTTGAGAGTATGTGAAAGAATAAAATATTTTTTTAGCTTTTTTGCTGATGGATTTATTGCTGGTAAATGTTTTATGGTCCCATCTCCAATGTTTTACATCTCTGTCATGGTTTAGAAAATATTGTTGAAATATTGTTTTAGTTTTTATTCAGCTCCACAATCATATCCGCTCAAGTGAAAGTATAAATCAACTTAAATTGAATGGATAAACAAGTCATTGTGGAAGTATTTAATGCAAGGCTTTTATGGATACTGTAACCCAAAGTAAGATGTTGCAATCCGGAGGATTGGTAAAAGGCGGGTTACAAATACATTCAAATTTCTGATGTTTTTTGGCGTCCTGCCTGCTAAATTAACCAGACACGCCAGGACAGGATTTCAAACTCGTCTCTTTTTATTGAACTCTACTCTTGAACAAGGCTCGCTCGGTTACACATCTCTCTCTTTAGCACTCATGACATGCGCAGTACAAAAACACTTAAGAATGTAAAACTGAAATACAAAACCAAACGTATATCACAAAACAAATATTAGTCAATTGCAAGTTTAAAAAAATACACATTGGCAAACAATGTGTTACAAATACTGTATGCATTCATCTGTTTACATCTAGCAGTCAAGGTCAGACATGCAGAAATAAACTTGGCATATCAGCATAAAAATAATATCTTTGTTTTTTGTTATGTGTTTTTTTTTTTTTTTGCTTGTAGAAAGATCCATTCAGCATTTGACCTTCGTTTGTTTGTTTTACTGGTGAAATTTAACGGAGGACCAAAACTGCCCAAATTAAAAAATGACAAAATAAATAAATGAACAAAAGTGAGAAAAAAAATACATAAAAAAATAAAATTATATATATATAATTTTTGAATTTTATTTTATATATATATATAATTTTTGAATTTTATTTTATATATTATATAAATTATTATATATATATATATATATATATATATATATATATATATATATATATATATATATATATATATATATATATATATATATATATATATATATATATATGTGTGTGTGTGTGTGTGTATATATATATATATATATATATATATATATATATATATATGAAATAAATGTGAGAGCAGAGCGTTTTTATTTAGTGATTGATATTTAATTCTTTTTCTTTTTATATATTTCTTTTTGTATTTATTTCGACATTTATTTAGATAAAATTGTTTTATTCTCATTTAATTTTGTATTTTTTTAATGTATATTTATATATATTTTTGTTGTTTTCATTTCCATTTCCATTTATTTTTTGTATTTAATTTTCAATTATATTTTTAATATTCGTTGTTATTTTCACTTTTATTTATGTATTTATTTACCGTAGTCATTTATTAATTAATTAATTTTGGTCCTCCATAAAAATGTGCTTCCACGGATAACCGATAGATGGCAGCAGATGAACAGGTTTTACTAGTTCTCAATCTAGTGTACACCAAATTTAATCTATAATGCTATGCACATATGACAATTTAAGCAATCACAATTTAATTCTGACAAGGTCCCCAATATTTTTTTATTTGCAGCAATGATGTGAAGGGGCCAAAAGTGAGTTCTTATTCTTTCTTTTTTTCCACGAAACGCCCTAAAACTCTGGCAGCGCTAGTTGAGTGATGACCAGTCCAAGAGTGTACCAATCATCTGGGATAATCTATATCTTCCATGGAAACATCCTGAACAGGAAAATGGTTGAAAACGAATCAATCATGAGTAATCCTCAATTTTTCATGCATTACCCCGATTTAAAGCTTCGTGGTCGAATACAACAATTGGCCGTAAAGAATGCAGAGCGATTCATTGTTCATGAAGTTGTGTAACAACTTGAACATCGCAATACAACTACAAATGAAAAGTTATGTATGTGGTTAAGTTATAATATGTTTGTGATTATGTTTAGTTAGTACCGCTTTACAGAGTCGTTCTGTACTTCTACTTTTATCAGTCATTTTGATAAACGTATGTATTGAAAAAATAGTTCTTGTTTTACCAAAGTGTTTTTTTTTCTGCGTACTTGTTCCAAAATACAGAGTACTTTTGCTATCTTTGCTTGCCATATCCTGTTTATTTTGAAAGAGGGGCCGGAAACATGGCGTAGAACGAATGATTTGACGCGAGAATCAAGCAAAGCGAGGGTGAAGTGAAGTGAGGGGGAAGAAGAGCTGACCGGCGAACGCGCACACACACGCGCACGCAGACATGACGTGACAGTCATTTCTTCGATAGTCTTCTTCGATAGTCTTTGCAAGATGTCCCATTTTATGTTTTAAACATTCCTTTCGTATTTATTCTTTAAAAAATATATATATATTTTCAGGTTGTAATATTTTTTTTTGCGGCGGAACACTCACACGATCGCGTTGGATTGGACGCTTCCTTTTTTGGACTCAAGAGCGCGTGCCCCTCTGCGTGTGCGCGAGCCACAGCGATGACGACAGACGTGTTTACTTTGGCACGTGAGGAGACAAATGCCACGACCCCGACAGAAGACAAAAAGGTGAGTTGAACATTTGACATTCAATGTGTCAAGTTAACGTTGAACTTTTCAGTGTCGTTGTTGGAAGAACTTCAGTTTGCTCGTCAAGTAGGGACGGATCTAAACCCGGTTGATGATGGGGGTGGGGGGGGGGGGTCAGGCTGGGTGACACGTTCAAATAGTAGGCACATAGCAAAGGAGTAAAAGTCTTGTTGAAGTGGCAGACAAAAAAAATCTAACTTTAAATGTGATATTCTTGCTGCAGGTGTTTTTACTCTAATAATCCTGACATCTTAAATTTCAACTTCAGTCAAGGTCGATTGTGATTGTTCATGTGGAAAAGTGGTATGATACGATGGTCGTCATTGATGACATCATGATTCTTGGTGGGGGTGGTGGTCGGGGGCTAGTTTGTCAGAGAGAAGAGACGATTTGTCTCAAACCTTCTTCCACTTCTTTTTCTTTCGGCTTTTCCCTTCAGGGGTTGCCAAAGCGAATCAGTTGCCTCCATCTAACCCTGTCCTCTGCATCCTCTGTTCTCATACCAACTACCTTCATGTCCCGTCTCAAACCAATATTGAGCTGATTAAGGCACTTTTTTTTCATTACTAAAATCTTGCGCCACACTGGCCAAAAAAAAGGCACAAAAAGTATTCAGTTTCACAAAAGTAAGCACATTTTATTATATGAACTAGTTTCATGGCACAACGCCAAACATGTCCATGTTTTGGGATCATTTCTCGATTAATAAAAGGAGCTAAAATGCAGTTTCCTACTACACAGTACAACTGACTAGTTAACACAACTGCACATCTAAACATTGCTTGGTAATTGAATATAGCGCAATGCCGCTGATTTGAATGAATTGTAATCCCTGCACAAGACAAGTGCCACTGCACTTTCAATCACAATAATGATAAAATGGTAACAAAAGACCTAGTAAATACCTTGTGAATGGCTTCAACTGACGCCGTTACTCAACATGGATTTTAGAGGTGTTTGGGGTTATCGTGTTGGAAATTAGCCTATTCATTCATCTCAGTCAAAAAATGGAATTGCTCTCACTTTTCCAAGACTTTTGAAAGTCAGTATATTTGAAATTCTGTTGAGTGTGAGGGGGAAAAAAAAGAAAATATTGATTTATGATCAGTGAGTTTAAACTACAGACTAGGCAACAAATATAGGTTGTGAATACGTTGACGGACCAGCTAGACGTTTTCGTTGGGTCTGCACTGTTCTCCGTTGTTCTGCGCTACTTAGTTGAGAAATGATAAATGTCCCAGCAGCCCGACTTCTGCTTCCCTTAATTATGTTTAATTGCCCGGTTGAGGATCATTAAATTGCTCGGAGGACAGAGTGTTAATTAGACAATTGAAATGAAAAGACAACAAGATTTTTCTCCACACACAGACTATAAAGCAGGTGAAAACCTTTTTGCGCTGATGGCTGCATACATAGAAATCAATGGATGAAGAGCGTACTTTGATATGTCTCAACTTTAGTTTGTTAAACATGTTAAAACCAATTAATCAGTATGGACAAAAATATGCAGAGAAATTTTATTTTATTTATACACACATTGTATATTAACATTTTCTTCTAAATACAGTGCTGAACGAATATTCAAAGTATTAGACCACCACCCAATGTAAAGGTTTACGTCATCACTAGTACTTCCTTTTTATTTATTTACTTATATATTTATGTAAATGGTTGCTACTTCAGTATGTAGAAGCAATATACTACTGAATTGTGACTTTCAGAAGTAAGGTTTACATTTCACGGCGATTGTTTTTTCTTGTGTGCTTTGTTTTCATTTTATTGTTGATGTTTCTGATAACTGATTCTGATGAGACCAATCTTTGAGTAGCACTCTGAAAAATACCTCATGGGAGAACATTGATATTCACATTCTTATTGGTGAAATCTGCATTTAGAGCTTCTTCCACACTTACTTTATACTTATTGGTACACCCCTACGCCACACACTGTGGTATTTTCGTTGTGGAGGAAGAAAATACGGTGAAAAGTACGCAACGGAAAAGGCAATTTGTTCAACTTACTGTAGGTGTGGCAACCAAGGTTATTTTAGTTAACTAAAACTAATGGGATTTTTTTTCTTCCAAAAACACTTTCGTTAACGAAATAAAATAAAAACGAAAATGCTTTTAAAAAAACAAAAACTAACTGACTAACTATAATTATAAATTGTCCTTCGTTTTAGTCTTTGGTAATCAATTTAATGCATGAGCCTTTGGGGATGATTTATTTTGATATTAACCGGAATAAGGACATTTGAAAGTGTGTCACACAAAAGTGACGTCATCTAGCAACAGCCAATAGAAAAGCACCAGCAGCAGTCATACACACTTAAAAAAAAAAAAAACTAAAACTAAGCGTTTATGAAATAACTAAAACTAATAAAAATTAACCGAACCACGCTGAAAATTAATTAAAACTAACTAGATTTAAAAAACTAAACTCAAAAAAAAATAAAAACTAACTAAAATGAAAAATTCCAAAACTATAATAACCCTGGTGGCAATGCAAGATGGCCGCCACCGGCTTCACTTCTCGCTACAGCATGAGCAGCCCAGGTTATTTTTACAGCCGTGCTGTATCATCCTGCGAATCCTCCTCAGAGTCTGACTGTGGTCTTTTTTTAGGCTTTGAGGCAGGACAGCATGGTAGCGTTTTCATTTCATTTTCTTAACTCAAGAGCTATGGTTGTACACGCGTTCGGGCGACTTGAATGACGTATGCGCGCTTCTCTCGCAAAGCACAGATCTATAGGCGTTCTGAATTAAGCGTGCACATGGTGATGTGATGAGCGCTAGGTATGTAACGATATCCAAACATCACGATACGATATTATCACGATATGAAGGTCACAATGTGATAATATCACAATATTGTGGGGAGGATGGCGATACCAAAAAAGTTCACAATATTGTAAAACAAATGAGCTCATACTAAAAAACACACACAACATTGCGCCCACTTGAGTTTCCACCTAAAACAGAAATTAAAAAAATAAGTTAGGTCTCAGTAGAGTCAGTAATTTTCACGGCCTTCAACAGTTTGGAGATAAGAGCTGTTATGGAACAATTAATGTGTCCTTTGTGTGTGAGTTGATGTATCTGTAGTCTGATCTGTCAAGTCAGTAATGAAATGCAAAATGAACCCACTTGCCTAATTCTTGTAAAAAGGCTTTGATCTGCGAGCGGGTTCTCTGCTGGACCTAAAAAAAAAAAATCCAAGATTTGAAAATCAAAATTATAGGCCTAATAATAATTTTAAACAGGATTGTGAGTGCCAAGAAGAACGCCATAAAATGTCCCCATTGCCTCAAAAGCCATGTCGGGGACTTACAAGTGAAGATGAGCATGCTATGGCCAGATCAGACCAAAACTGAAGTTTTGACTTGACTAAACTGTCGCTAAATTGCTTGTTCACGCTAAGAGATTGTGCTCTCTGTTGGTGGCTGTGTGATGCGCAATATACTAAGATTGCAGCAACAGTTGTAAAAGCAGTGAAGGCCAACATATTTAAAAGCGACTTTTGCATTTATGGTAGCTCTGATGGTATTCGTCATGGAAAATGTGGGAGAGCGCCATAAGCACAAAATGAAGTGGTGGGATTTTAAATAATGTGACCACGAAGGTCATGAATGCGTATTTTTTACTGGACTCTCATGCATGTTCCAGGTGGATGCTCACGCTGCTTTCTGGATGGACCCGCTTACCTCCCTCAGTATAGACTTCAAGTCTCTGATAGGAAAAAACCTCCTTAGCGAAAGTGTTCTCCCTTCAGGTATACATCCTGTCCCTGCAGACCAGGCCCGACCTGGCACATCACTTGCACCAGCTTCTGGATATTGCAAGAACCCCTCGCCAGAGCTGCAAAAAGTACTGGTTGTCCCTACAGCTAGAGGCAAAGTCACATCCAATGACAAGCCTCTGGATTCGGAACTGAATCGTCTCAGCAGCTTCCTGAATCTCCCTTGGATCAGTCCTTACACTGATGCAACCATGTACCCCTTTCTTGACATGGCGTACAAGGCCTCATTACTGGCCCAGTCATCTCCATTCATATACCAGCAGCTAGCATACCAGTCTCTGTGCCATATGGCAGAAAGCGGATCACCCGAAGACAGACTCTTTTACTTCCCCCAGTACATTCCGACACATGTTTCTTCCCAATCAGAGCCTGACTTCAGAATATATTCATCCACCCCAGCTGCCCTCTCATTCATGCGCACATTGCAGGGACCTCTGGCCGTCAACACCACTATCCACCAGGATACTCCATCTTCTGCTTTTCACTTTGATGAGTGCCATCTTAACAATGATCGTGCAAAGTCCTATTTCCCTGCTTCCACCAAGACTGGTTCTACAAGCAACAGTAGCTCTGCTTGTGCCCCAGTTAACAATTCAGTTCCTGCTTCTGCCTCAGTGTTGCCACCAGTATCAACAACTGTTGAGTCTTGGAGGAATCCAAAAAGGAGCACTGCATCGTCAACCGAACTTTCCGGGTTTTCTCCTTTCTACATTGACAAAAGCTCTGAACTAGACTCCTTGAACCAAACCAGCATCAGCCGACGAAACGTCTCTAGCCCAGATCACTGCAGAGCTGAGAGGTCCATGTCACCTGCAAGGGCATCAGTAGACAGAAAAGTGCATCAAATACCTTTAGACCTTTCTGCCAAGAAGATGAAAGGCTCGTCAAACGGGTTCCAGTCTAAATTAGACATCTTAACCCAGCTGAATTATGGACTACAGGCTGGTGACGAGCAACGCCTAAAAGAAGGCGTTTTTCCTCCTGCTCCTATGTTAGCAAAGAGCCCAGAATTTCCAAAAGCAATTAATTCTCTGCCCTCCACTTTGAATTTGGATAAGGATGCACATCTTTTACAAAATCAAAGCTTACCTGGCACAAGAACATTTCAGGTTGGCAGCCCGTCCTCACAAGGATTTCCTAAATCATTCCACTCCACAAAGTTGGGCCGGCAAACAGTGTGTGTGGCAAACAGTAAACAGGCACACACATTCTCTGGAAAACAAAAGCTTTCCAAGGTCGAAGGTCAAGACAACCGACTAAATTTCCCCAAGCAACAACAGACACGTGTGGAACTGGGATCCACTTCCAGACAAAGTCAAACTGACTCTTTTATTCCACTGGGTTTAGGTTACAGCAATGGCTACCTTCCGTACTCGATTACAGACAATGTGTCCTTGCAGCACATGTCCATACCAAGCAAAGGACTTGGCCACCGCCACCCCGTCCTCCTTAGCCACAGCAGTGGTCCAACTCACACGTCTACGAAACAGAATCTTCCACGCAGATTTGATTCACAGGGTGTTTTATCTCCTGTCTCAACTCACAGAGATCTCAAAGAACTCTCAAACAGGTCTCTGTCAAAAACCTACAATGTAGACCAAAACAGAAGCCAAGAAAGCCAGCAAAAGCCAAGCCAGACCAAGAAACCAGATTCCGAGCACAGCAATACTAGCAGCAAACAGGCTTCAAATCAAACCTTAAAATCTTTTTGCAAACAGTTCAACATGGTTAGCGACAACATAGTTTGTGTTGACGTGCCTTTTGAAGGAGTTGATGAGTTATCCTCCAATCACGACAAAGATTTCCTGGCCAGCCAGACCGCAGGGCAACAGGGCTTACAAGCCCCCACATCCCAGCCACATCCTCGTTTTCACACATATTCGTCACCTCCTCCATCTCCCAGTGAGGAGATCTCAATGCGAGATTCTCAAAGTCCATCTCAAGACCTCCCAGACGAGGAGACGATGCATTGTGCCCGAACGTGTCCTGAACAGTTTTCAAAAAAGAGGCAAATTGGAGCCCCATGTGGTTCTAACAGCTTTCCGGGAGTAGAACACGGTCCTGATGGACTTGATGAAAGTGATGACGAGGACCAAGTCAATCGGAACCCCTCAAGTATCTGTGCAAGTAAAGAATGTTCTCATGCCTTCTCCAGTACCACCCAATTCCTGGATAGTCCACTTGTTGGATGCAGCTCTCGTTCAGATGCTTCAGTTTGTACTAGTAAGACAACAACATGTGGGGATACCCCGCTGCAGGTCCCAGCTGATGGAGTCAACACCAAAACTGAGTCATGTGTCTCCATCAACCAAAGTGAACAAAACCCGGCAAATGACGACCAAATCATTGTTCTAAGGCCTCCTGCATGTGGACGCGATGTCAGTGACTGCTTGGGTCAAGATCTTTTGCTGGAAAATGATCACAGAATCAGCATCTTTAGCGAAGCTGTGAAGAACACCGAGGAGATCATGGATGTCCAGGTTGGTGAGGGGAAGGATATCGGCACCAGCATCTCCATAGAACCTGTTTCTAGCTCTTTGGACGGTCAACCAAAATGTGAGACCGAGGAACCTTGTGTTTCCCTGTCCAGCGCGCTTCATCAAGAGCAGTGTAAGGTATGATACATTTTAAAGTAAAGCTTTTGTCTTTGTCCACCCATTTACTTAACCATGGCCTTTTGCCAATAATTAATTTCGGTTTCAAGAGGCAGAGGTTGGAGTAAGACACGTGTGCGAGTCATAAGAAAGTCTCATGTCTTAAAAAGAACCCCGACTGTCATAACAAGTTTGCCCTATATAATTTTTTGAGTTTCATCTTTCAAAAATTATGAACGCTACGGCGGCTTATCTTGCTTTCTTTATGGCGTTTCACATTGCTCGGCAGAGAGCAAGCCGTCATTCTACGTCACTATGCACTGAATGCGTTGTGACGTAAATAACAATGGCGGCGTACGTCCAAATAAAGTTTCTACACAATGTATTAAACTGGAAATGATTTTTATGAAAAATAAATCTCATAGTTATGTCAGTAACAATCAAATAAATAATATAGAGCAAACTTGTCATGACAGTCGGGGTTCCTTTTAACCTTTCAGTCTCAACTCTCAAGCCCTAAAATTGGCAACTTAAGTCTGACTCCAGTCAAGTCATGTAACTGGAGTCTCCCACCTCTGTCAAAAGGGTCTTCTGAAGAGGCCACTGCTCTGGTTGCAACTTGTTAGCCTGAAAAACAGACTTATTGCTGTACCAGCAAATGAGCAACCAAGCACATTTCTGACGTAGGACAAACCTAACCAAACACAAAGTGGAAAGAACCAATCATCCAAGAGCGGATGTAGCGTTAGAAGCAATTCCTACAAATTTTGACAGTGTAGTTGCCGTAGCTGCCTAACCAATATGGCCGACCTCAGATCATGTAATCGCATTCTTACCCATGAAATGTGCATGTACCGCTTCTCCCAGTCTTATTAGTACCACTGTGTGCCATACAATTTGTCATTTTTGCCGTAGAGACAGTGGAGAAATCAATGTATTCAAGTGAAGCGGCCTTAGCGACTGGCAACGTAAGATGGCCGCTTGCGACGTGGAGTACTCACAACGTTACTCACCAAGAATATGTCACTGCAAATAGACAAATTTGATTGCATGGTTCGTTTTGAACCGGGCCGAACAGCGGTCAGTCAAGGAAGTGGGTGTGGCTTGCCAGGCGGGCAACTTGTCACCACTGTGAACCACATTTTTAGCAGAAAACCATGCATGAAAAGAGTGTTTCATTTGATTGTTTGGATATTCAGCAAGCTTAAGATGCTGCCTTCTTTTCAGCTGAAGGAAAACCAGGATGACGAGACGACGGTGGCAGCAGGGGAGGCTGAGCTGGCAGACGGCCAGTGTTGCGACGCGGGTGGGGGCGAAGGGGGATGGATGGAGCTCTGCCAGCAGAATGAGGGGAGGGGAGCAGCCCCCACTCCTTCAGCCCATGTTGAAGCACAGAAAGGTAACAGGAATTGCTGAGAGTTGTGCAGCAAAATGTTCATTCTCACGCACACTTTTCTCCTTGATCTCACTTGACATGGCGGTAAAAACGGACACACTTCAAGTGTCAAATCAAGAAAAAGGCTGCGATGGTTTTCACCAGAAAACCACAATCAGTGTTTGTTGTTTGAGAAAAGAAAGTATCAAACAATCATGTCGTAGAGAAATTGCTTTTGACACTCAACTGCTTATTTAACCCTTATAACGCGCATGTACTATGTTTTGCGTCAGTTTTGACCGGGCCAGTGCAGATCTCATATCTGTGTCAAGGCACCCTCTGACCTCTGTATGACTTATGCTCCCTATGTTTAGAATTCTTATGCTGTTTTACTCTTTACCTGTTTTGACTTATTCAAGACCATCAGGTGCATATTTCGTTAGGAACCTGTGAAAATGTGGTTGAAACAGTTTCAAGTTTCCCCTTCACCGCCATTCCAGTGTCCCATAAAAATACACATATGCACGATTTGAACTCTTTTACTGTTTCGAGATTCCCCCCAGAACCAGGGCAAATGTGGCGGAACCACAGACACTTTTAGGACTATATATCCACACATTTATGGTCTGTATATTTTCACAGTTTCCCACCATGACCACCATTTTGTTTGATTTATGTAATCCATTTAAATAGGTCAAAGTTTGTGTTTACCGAGACGCTTCTGGGTCAGATTTGACCCCAACAGTACTGCAAGTGTTAGTAAAGTGGCTTTATATTTATTTTTAATGATGCAGGTACACAACCATCAAACCTTCCTGTCACACCTGTGTACCACCATGCCAACAACTTTGTAGACAAGGATGGGTCCTCAACAGAGGACCAAAATGAAGAAAGTTGCAAAGAAGAAAGGCAAGGAGCTCTTTCCACAAACAATACTCGCAGGAACAAACCATCCTCTGTGATGGGCCTCAAAAGTTTGGATGTTAACATGGCGACAAATCGCAAGCACATGTTCAGCCTGGAGCCATTTCACCAGAGCAGTATCAGTGGTCGCTGGATGAAGCGAAGAAGAACGGAAGACATCGGGATAAAAAAGACCTTTAACAATGGTACTGTTTTTGTCATCCGCCATTTTGTTATTTTTAATATACAGTGGAAACTCAACATACTACTGTAGTACCAACTTAACACTGGTTTTCACAATAGATGCGACTCTTGAAGACATGAACGGGCAAAAAGGTTGCATGGAGCTGAATGGCCCCTCCTTCAAAAAGCCCCGCCTACCCAATGATGACGTTAAAGGTAATGAACTTTTTTCCATTTAATCTCCTTCAGCAAATGATGTCTCACCTCATCGTTTCGTAATACGATAATAGCATAAAAAAAAGTTTTGCAGGATTCATAAGTGTGTGAAATCTCATTCCATTTGACAAAATGTTGACATTCACAGGCAAATGCGTAGGAATATTTTGAGGAAACAAGTTAAACGTTAAAAAGGATTCACCCGTGAAAGCGCTAATGCCTGAGGGCAGGAAATGCATCCAACTGATAAATAATTCATCTGTGGGAACACAACCTCAGGCTGCATTTACACGTTTCTGGTTTCTTTTTCCTGCCGTGACCTGCTGACTTGGACAATCAAACTCAGCATTCGTGTGAAGTCACAGGTTTGTTAGCGAGGTAGCAAGTCATCGTGAATTTGAGATTAGAAAAGGTGCATTTGTAAATTATTGACTTGGATTTGAACCACCAAATGATGTCAGCAGAGTTGTTAAAATAGAAGGAACAATTGGATTTTTTTCCCCTCCCTTTGCTCTAGGGCTCCCCCTACAGTAGTGGAGGTTTATAGTATATAGTGGTACCTTGACTCAAGAGTATTCAAACTTATTGTAGTTCTTTAGGTTAGCAATGCTAGCTTGGAAATTGTGCACCATTGCTAAATTAAGGAGATTTACAGTCATCAATTAGCATTTAGCCCTTTATTGAACAGGACAGTCAAATCCAAAATGAAAGCAAGCACTCACAAGGAGCATGGAGTACATGCTAATACTGAACAGAGAGCATTGTGGGAAAGGGCCAACACGAGCCGGAGTCAAATCACCTGATGTCACTCACGAGGCCATGCCCGTTGAAGGCACACGTCCAATATTATAATTTAATTGTGTTTATAAAATGCGTAAAGTAAAAAGACTGCACACAAATCAAACAGTAATGTTAGCACTAATGCTATTGCTAATCAATACAGCTTTACCTGCTGATAGGGGGCTGCTTGCGAATGTCACATGACAAAACCTAGAAAACGGGTGAGCCGTGATAGGTCGTTACATGAGTCCTTATAGGCACTGTGGTGTCATTTTTAGTCAACAACAAGTGGCAAAATGGCCGCCTCCTGAGATGGACAAAAATGAGTGGATTTTGCTGCTTAATTCATGTTCCACATTTACTTGACTAGTTTTAAATGAAATAAATTTTTAGCTGTTGTTTTGGGGTAAAAATACCAAGAATTGTAATACTAAGTGGGGGAAATGTGTTCATTCGGCTTTCTATTGATTAAGGCATTTTTATCATGTCAATCTGATTGATGTAAACCTGCATGTATTTTTTTCTCCATCAGTCCCCATGGCCTCGTCTTTGGGGTTACCTCGTTCCCCAAGACAGATTGGCAGTCCTGGCCTCAGGCAGCCCTCCCACGTGACCTCCTCCCGCCTCCAGGAGAAGCATCAGAAGCTGAGGGCGAACCGCAGAGTCTCGTCACTCCCCCCGTTCTCATCAGATGACGACTCGAATAAGCCCACGGGGAAACATCCATGCAAGACCAAGCACACAAGTGAGGCAGTGGAGGAGGCAAATGAGGAAGGAGGTGATGTAGAGGACAGGATGGTGCAGGTGAGTAGTGAAAGTAAAGGTTCAAGTTCTTCAGAATTCATTGCAGGAAAATAATTGTAGAGAGCTCTTTTTATTTTTTATTAGCTCTATTTACATTGGCGCAAGTTGTTTTATGTGTGCGATCAGCTGGTGTTCAGATGTAAGTTGTTGACTCGCTCTGTGTGCTGGCCTAAGCTGCAATTTATAGTAATAGTTAGATATTATATTTATATCATAATTATATCTAATTATTATATAACAACATTTATTTTAAATATTAGCTGTTTAAAGGTTTATACTTGCAGCTGATATTTTTGCTAGTTTCGTTATCCTGTCTAACGCATTTGTGTGTTAGCATTAAGCTAGCGGACTTTTGTAAGATAATGTGGTCTGCTTCAAGGCACAACTTGTAATTCTCTTTTAAAGTTAAATTTTACGGTAAATTTCAACTGGCAGTGGCGATAAATAGCCTGAAGCAAGCACACTTGGTGTCTTTCTTTTTTTGGAAGAATTGTTCGCTATCTGCCAATAGTGCACATGGCACACTCAGGAGGGCAGTAAGGGCATCATGTGCAGCACTCAGCTTTCTTAGGTCTCGTGGTGAGAAAAAGGTCACCTGTAAATCAAATTTTTGCTCACAACACAAAGCAAAAAAAGACACAAATGAGCGTCAGCTCATAACTTGGAAAACTTGTAGGCTGCTTGTAAGTCAAGGTACCACCATACAAAAGATTGTACAAGCAATTTCGTCTTTTTTTTCTTGTTGTTTATCATTGTGTGTGTTTGTGTGTGTGTTCTGTCGTCGGCTTGTGCTTTTTGACAGCAGCCGCAGAAGACATTTCCTCTGGCAGAGTGAACACACACACGCACACACACTTTTCTGTCACTCCACTCTCCGTCGTTGCCGGGTAGCGCATACACATACACACGCACCCCCCCAGGGCAAAGCTTGTATCCTGTCTGCTGATGCGTGACGGCGAGCGGCGCCTGCACATGGCCGTCACGCACACACTCCGACACACACGCCGCTCGGCTGCTGAGCAGCACCGGCGGTTGCCGGTGTCAGCAGCTCTGCGATGAAGATTTTCATCAACAGACAGAACACGCACAGCGCATGTACGCATAAAAAGCGATGCACGTCCTCACAGCGCTCTGCGTGACGTCACATGTTCACAAGTTTTGCTTGTCTGTTTAACTTAATGCTAACAAGGAATGCAAAACGTCCTTGGTGAGCTAATGAATAGCTTCGTCTTGCGCTGTTTCAACCCTTAAAGCAATGGGTATTTGTTCACAAACGGGAACAACTCACGCAGACAGATACTATTACGGTACTCGCATGCATATATTGTTTAACTTTTGTGACAAATGTCTGTCCAAGATGTGCACACCAGAAGGAGCAGCGTAATTGCCATTGAGCTGAAGCCAAAAAAAAGAAGAAGAAAAAAGACCAAAACATGGAACCTTCTAAAAGAAAGATTCAAGTCGCTTCTTTCATCACCATTTTGTAGCAATAGGCATTAGAATATAGCTAAGGTTAATCATTATTCACAAATCTGTTTAAAACACTGGGGAAAAAGAGTTTTTTTGCAAAATGGCCCTGGTTGATATTTTATACTCTGCTGGCTGTTGTTTTATTTGTTTGTTTTTTATAACTACCATTGCTTTAAGCGTCCTCTTCAGATCAGAGGCTGCATCAAAGACTTCTGTATTCTGTAGCATAAAAAAACATCAAAACCATGTAAATACATTTTTGTGACCATGGCAATATTTGAAATAGAACGTTTTTATACGTTTTTGGGAGCAAATTAGGTTTTTTTTGTTTTTGTTTTTTTAATGAAAAAAAGCGCACCAATGAGCAGTGGACCTTGCCTTTACAATATCTAGTATGACTTATATCAACAAATCCATGTCGAATTTCACTATTTTTCTCATCTCTGCCAGCCTTTTTAGCAAAAATAATACATAAATGATTCTAATTATGTTTGTTTTTGGCTTCTTGCAGGTTTCATCCGACACAAGCTCGCCACCTCCGCAGCCAAACCTTGCAGTTGAACCTTTGCCCTCAGAATTGCGTCGTCTAATTGTGAATAAACAAGCAGGAGAAACGCCGCTGCAGCACGCTGCCCGACTAGGAGACGAGGTAATTGACACCGTGACACATTATTGATCGCTTATAAAAATCTGCGATGTAGCAGTTGCGAAAATTATGAATCATTTTTTGATTGAACAATGTTGACGATTCTTTCTTCTCGTTGGCTGCTGGTCTTTCCTGTGACCAGGAGGCGGTGCTCTCCTGTCTGCAGCTGAGGCTCTGCAACATCAACAACAGAGACAATGCTGGCTATTGCGCCTTGCACGAGGCCTGCACTCGAGGCTGGCTCGCGATTGTGCGCCACCTGGTGGAACATGGGGCAGACGTCAACTGCAGCGCTCAGGATGGAACCAGGTATGATTCTTCTGTCAATTGTGTAGCTTTAGCCCCGGCCTCAATCTCTATCTCACAGTTTCTAACGAGGGTGTGCTCGATTTGCTTACCCAACTTTCGAATGTGGAGCCGCAGATACCCACTAATTATTTTTTTCCTAATCCGTGGTCCAAAAAATGTTTACCCCGTGTCATGTCTGGAGCTCCATACACATTGAACATAGAAGCCATTGGAGATCAAATGGTTTCTTGTCGAGGAATATAAAATCGACACGGCCTAGCAGTTTCGGATCAAAATAAATATGTTTGTCCCACGACAAGCTGTGTCTCTTGTCTCTGTTGTCAGGCCGCTACATGACGCTATTGAGAACAACCACCTGGAGGTGGTACGTTTCCTGCTGGCCTGTGGCGCCGACCCTACCCTGACCTCTTTCTCCGGACGAGGACCAATAAACATGACCAAGAGTGTTGCCATGGAAACCTTCTTAGAAGGTAGGACGTTTGGGGTGTTAGGACGGGTTCGCATTAGTCAGGTTTGTTTCGGTTTTATTACTGAAATTGTGAACGTCAACATCAAATGAGGAGAAGCGGCAGTACAACAGGCCAAAATCCTGATTTCAGTGGGTGAGGCAGGGTGAAAAACTTGTTGCATTTGTTGCATTCTAGGCGTGGTTTAACCTCAAAGTGGCTAAATGTCCGAGAGTATTAATTGGTCAGAAATATATTGAATATTGAAACAAAGTTAAATCCACCATAATATATCAGGCGTGTGAGCTTAAAGTAATGCTAACTGCGTGAGAGAGATACAAAGACATGATGACCAGGTGAGTTAGTCAACTGTACACTTAAAATCCCTTATATTATAGACGACAACATACCAAACAAGCATCATTCGGACGTGCACGGGAGAACAAGAGAAAAGTGCTGCAGCGTGTGTGCGCCCGCCAGCCTGATTACAATTCACCGCTTGTGTTTGTTCTCTCCCTCCAGAGGGTTTTAATGAGGCTTGGCTGCTGAATCTCAGAGCAGCTTACCGCCGCGCAAACATACACGCACGCACACACACACGCACACACACACACCTGCCGGCATCCGTCTTCTAACAGCGATCAGCCGCCCCTGTCTGAGCTCGCACGTCTCTCGCTGTTGGCGCGGCTCCTTTTGTTGTCTTTCTGGCGCCGTCGTCTCGGGTCGCTAATGGCCCGTCTCTCTCGCTCTCTCCGCAGAATATCTCGCTGATCTCCAGGGAAGGCCGGAAGGTGATTCGGGAATCTGCTGGGATTTTTATGGCAGTTCCGTGTGCGGTTAGTTTCACACAATCACATAAACTTGCATAAAGGACTGCTGCAAGAACCAAAAAGGACTGAAAGTATCAGGCATACATGAGCTTTTGAGGCAAAGTTAGACTGAGAAATTTGTATCAACTTGAAGTTGTAGTCAACTCAAAAATTTTCTTTGCAAATACAGGCAGTCCTCGTGTTACGAACGAGTTCCGTTCCTACGCAGGCGACATAGCCCGGATTTCCGCGCAAGTCGGATTTCACCGTTAAAGTTGAAATTTACGTCAAAATTATTTGTGCAGTAATTTTAAAAAACATATTTGCTGCACGCGTAAGTTGCCGGAACCAATATTTCGTGTGTCCGCACGGACATTTATTGCTGACGGTTTGGTGCCTGTTAAAGCCACACAGTAGCTAACTTAGCATTAGCGTGCTGTCTGTGTGTCATCGCTAAGTGCTGAGCAATGACTATGAGTCTAAAATGGCGTGATTACTGTAGGAAATGTTAACGAAAAAAAAGGTGCTGGGGACGAGGCACGGGCGTCGTAAAGTTGAAACGTCGTAGGTCGCGTAACTCGAGGACTCCCTGTAATATGTTCTATGTGTCCCTGGGCACAAATTATGGTTACTTGAATTAGCCATTGAAAACAAACGCTGAATCAAAATTTTGGTTATAGCAAATTTTTGCCAGAAAGGAATATTTGGAACGCATGTGCCGTCTCCCGTCCATGTGGTGATAGCACATGCGTGGAAATTAGCTCACAGACACCCACAGTAGCTTTAGCTATAATCTCTAAATGCATCACATCAGCTGCAAGTTTGTAACTATGTTTGACTGCATTGTCCCTGTCAAATAAAGATTTGAATTTAATTCAATTGAATAAATAGTTGTGTGCGGGGGGGAATATTTGCCTGGCTAACGCCTTACTAGCAATGAGAATATTTAGCTGGTTAACGCCTCATTATTATTTATACGGCAAACGCCTCACGGTGAGCCTCTCACGCCATCCTAGCAACAAACAAAAAGGAGTTTGCAAACTTTGACGCTGGCTGGTCTGGACTTGAGAGACAAACTAGCTTAGCGCTAGCTAGGACGAGGCTAATACAACACAACGGGATGGATTTAAAATAGGATCAAAGAGGAAACAACATCCTGGTTTCTGCCGTTGGCCAGGGTTAAAGTGTGAGGTTAGGTTTGGTAGAGGTTTAAGTAAATTATTTTCAACTGTAAAGGAAAACCTTTCCGTGAGCTAATATGCTGCGTCAATGGGCCAGTGTAGGCGCCCACACTGCTATATATTTGAATGAGAAAAGTGAATACTTTTTGTAAGCATTTGATGATGATAAAGCGCTATATAAGCGCCATTGCCATTTATTATTTTCATGAAATTAGATTTTTCATTTGTTGGACTATGAAGTGTTTTTCGAGAAAAGTACAATAACGAACCGATTTTAGTTGATTCATTCGTTAACGTGAAGATGAATAGTGAATGCAGATTTTGGGTGCGCGTTCAAGTACAAAAAAACAGTAATCTGATTAATATTGTATTAAGAATGAAGCCGATTTTATCCATCAAAGGCTGCAGACATTCTACCACCCTCGGTGGTCTAGTAAGTGATGTCAGGAGCTGCACTCTGTCCGTTTACTGTTAGAGTCACCTCCATGTTTCTTCTGAGTGTTTTCATTTTGTATCGGTGTGTTTGACTGCTTGTTCTGTGCAATAAATGGCTGAAAATGAATGTCAGTCGCCTTTTCCACTTCTCTCAAGTGGTGGTGTAGCTGAAGCTCACTCTTAATTCATATTTCGGCTCACAACACAAAGCGAAAAAATCGACCAAGAAATGGCTTGTAACTTGGAAAAACTCAAATGTGCGAGACTGATTATATTATAGACTCGGTAAAGCCACTTATGAAAAATGTATACAGTCCATTCTGACAACATTTTTCTTCTTTGTTGGCGATTCTGATGGATTTGTTAGAACCATCCGATGAGGGTGGACTTTACAACATCCTGGCCGACCCGCCTGGACCTGAGGAGGAAGAGGAGGAGGAGGAAGGAGAGACAGCACAGCGGGTCAGAAGGGAGGAGTTTGAATTTGAGCTGTCAGACCGACCGCTGCTGCCGTGCTACACCCTGCAGGTGTCGCCGTCAATGGGGCAAGTGTGGCTGTGTCGCTGTCTGACGACCTTCAGCCGACGTCTGAGGTTCTGTTCGTGTGTCGCCTGCTTGCAAAGTGGAATAGTGATGAAGGGCAAAAGGAGGAATAACAGGGATCACATACTGACATTTTAGCAACCGCAATATAAAAACATGTTCCGTTCTTATTTGGGAGTCCCAAATCAAAACAACGTAAAATCTTTCAAATTGATTTTATTTTACTCATTATAATCCCTCAAGGGGAGATTCAACTCACACTGCTGCATATTGTGTGTGGCAGACCTCAAAGAGAACCAGATCGCACACTTGCAGGCTAGCAAGGAGGGACGTCTGAGTGAAAAGGGCGCGTGAACAGCGCCACACTTCTTGAGCTGGGGGGAGGGGCTTGCTCAAGGGCACCTCTACAGTAGCCAGGAAGCAAAGATTTATTTATTTTTTGAAAAAATGAAAGTTGGCCCACTCTCAAGACACAAGTCATTGCTCTTGCTTGTACCACCCACACACATATGCCATCAAATAAAAGCACCGTTTATAGTGTCAAATGCGTTAATTTTCCTCACTTGTGTTCTTCTTCATGTCCTCTTTCCAGTCCTCGGAACTGGCTCCTTCTTGCCGATGTCTTGGCTCGTCTTCGAATGACACCTCGCGCCTTCAACCACCTCTTCCCACATCTCGAAGTTTGCACCATCCCGGAGGCCGAGTTCTACTGCCAGACTTCCCTGTCGCAGCTTCGGACCCATCCTGCTCAACAGGCCTCTTTCAGACCAGATGCCAAGAACTTCCTTGAGTTGGTGGAGGCTACCCCCGAAATGGCCGCCGCGCTTGGCTCCTCCCTCGAATTTGTGGGCAACCGGCAGCGACCGGAAACGGTCCCATCTCCAAGCCTAGCCCCATCACCATCATCATCACCGACCGTCCCAGTTCTGCCAGAACATGCAACCATAGACGAAGCCTTGCAAGGCCAAAGCCAGCGATGTTCTTCAGTCGCTGCGGTGGAAATGAAGACAGATGCAAGCAAATGGGTCACACACAACCAAGTTGCCCCGAGTCACACTCATCCCAAAGAGGCCGTCAATATGTTGGAAGCTAAAAATAAAGATTGCGCAAGTCCAGTTTCAAAAACAGACTTTGGTGTTTGGGAAGTGCAGCACTTGCAAAATAGAGTTCCAGTGGGCATAAATTGTGGTAGCAAGGAGAAATTGCAATGTGGAGAAATCTCTGAGAACACGGAGAGGAATCACCATTCTCAAAATGAGGACAGTGAGGGGGTTCCCACAGTAGTTGGCGAAGGGTTTAAGAAAGTTAGTGCAACTGAACAGAAGTGTCCAACCTTGCGTGTCTGCAATGGTCTGACTGTGAAGATGGACGCCGCGTGGAGAAGGAACTTATCAAATGTCAGAGTTCACATCAGGGATTTGGGGATCAAATTTACAAAGGGCCTGACCCCAAGCAATGTGGTGGATTACAGGAAAGTTGTTGACGAGGTCACTGAGACCAAAGTGACTCAATTTAAAAATCAGACAGGCAGATGAAAAGGTACAAATGACCTGTGACCTTTTCACAACCAGGACAAGATTCTTTTTTTGGACCTTGGCATGAACCAAACATCATTAGGGTGATTTGGGCGAGAAGCAGCGCACAATTTTGACTGGTTTCCAGCCAATCACAGACTAACCATCCAACCCACCCGTATTATGTTATTACATTGTACATTATGTACAGTAAACAGTAAATATTTGAGTGTGTACACAAAAGATTTTTATTCTCTGTAAATTCTATTGGTTGTCAGATTGATGCGGTTTTAGTGGTAAATTTGTTCCCGTTCTGGAATGTTGTTTGCTATATTTATATATGGTTTTGTATTCTACTTCATGTGGACATTTTGTGCTATCATCCACCTTCATGCCTCATCAAATAAACACGAAGGAGTAGAAGAGGAAATTGATTGCATCTGACTTCAAGTCTCTACAAAAGATTTGTATGCCAATCATTTGTTATTAGTTATCACCTGTATACATATAGAAATTGTCTCTCTAATTCAGCACACCGAGCTACCTCATCTTTCATATTGTTTTACAGTGTACAGTGATAGATAGATAGATAGATAGATAGATAGATAGATAGATAGATAGATAGATAGATAGATAGATAGATAGATAGATAGATAGATAGATAGATAGATAGATAGATAGATAGATATTGATAAAGGCCATCATTTATTGATTGTGGTGGAAGGAAATCTGAATAGATGCGTGTGTGTGCATGGCATTTGACACATCCGTAGCTTAAAGTGTTGAAACAACTTCCACAGAAGCAATTTTTCTACAGTATATTATAGCAACTTCAAAGGTGGACACGGTGGGAACCAAACCTCCTTTATTGCGTTAATGGAAGGCATTTTCTTGCAGGTTTGTAAAATGCTTGGTTGGGTTGTCATTGCGTAATCTAGCAGAACTTAATGGCTAGCCTGTTAGCTCACGTCAGTTCTACAGTTGGCTGTCCATTTCAGTGTCACAGGAGCACCCCACTAAATGTTAGGCTAATTTTAAGGCTAAACTAATTAAAAGGCTAGAACTAATTTACAAATTATGCGAGTATGCTAGCTTGCAGGCTACATTTACAATGGTCAAGGTTGTTAAGGCTTTTCATTTTTATTGCTCTCTTCTTAATTAATTAGCCAACCCATCAAATTTGAATGTTAACCATATTTGAATTTTTACATCTATATTGAATCAATTTGCCTGTTGAAATGTAAATTACGACCACCGTTGGGTCTCCGTTTCAAGCAATTTACTTGCATCTGTCACATCTTGTTGAATCAGTTTACATTATTTAAAAAAACAGCTAAAATTTCATCCAAGGGATACTTTAATATATACTTAATACTTAATACTTACTTAATATATATATATATATATATATATATATATATAGATACTTAATCAATTAATTATGTGTTTTTTTTATTGTTGTTTTTCAATTAAAGTGAATACCATTGGCACTAAAAAGGCTAACCATTATGTTTCAAAAACCACCCAACCAAATATTTTATTCATACATTCATTAAATGCCTTTGACTATCTTCTGCACAACTTAATCAATTTTAATTGTTTTGAAGAACATTTTTAAAAACAAACAACAACAAACACGTTTACAAACATTATGAAATAGGTTTATCACATACCATGTCTTTGGACACCATAAAATAATAAAAAACTAAACAAGTTGACCTTGACCATGGCATTACCATCTCTGCGTTAACGAGAATGTCACAAGGCCGCTTGCTTCGGCTCTTAAAGGTCATCTTAGGTGTTAACACAACAAGAAGCCAGCAAAACAAGCACTGAGTGGAAAATTGTGAGGGAGAGCGAGGATGTTTTTAAATGAGAAAGAGAGAGAGCAACATGGAGGAGGGAAGCAAGACGGTTTCAAGGATCCCTTTCCCCCCCTTTTCGCTCACACACCCACATTCACACACTCTTACGCACGCATTGTCACACGCGTTCTACCAAGACAAGGTCACTCACGCGCACGCCGACATGCACACCCACGCACACACACATCCTCATGCTTCACTGGCAAAGCTTTTAACGCTACGTTCTCTCTCCCTCTCAGCCGGTTGCTCTATCGCTCACTCCTGCTCTTATCTGACCTGCTCGCTCTTTCATGAGGAAAATTAGGAAATCAATTAAACCCCCTCCCATCCTCCCCCCACTTCCTCCTCTTCCTCCTCACGTCTGTGGTGGGACGTGACGTGGAACAGACGTGACATTAAAGAAAAACTAGATAAATTCCTTAAGATCCTTATGGAGGATTGTTATCTAACAAGTGAATCCTTTCAAAGCTTTTGAAGTGATAAGAATCTAATATAATTTATCATTTTGACTGCTAATACTTAACGTCATGTCACGTTCTCAACTGTATCCGCCTCGACTGACACTGACAACGTTTAACGCAGTCAATACTCCGGTTTAGGTCAAAATTCCGGTTTCTGAAACAATCGGGATAACTCGTTTATATGCATGAGCGGGCTCAATTAGAATACGCCATTTGAAAGCGTGGTGCGCGGACGTCATCATAACGTAGGTAGATGTCATTTACAACTTTCTACGTTCAATACTGTAAAACACATTATTTTTATGTCTCTCATCACGCTGTTGGTTTCCAAAAATGTTGTTCTTTGCTGCGTCGTCAGGTTTGTCCACGTCTGCTGGAGTATTTCCCGGTTGCACCGTGCAACTTGAATGCCAGAAAGAAGCACGGATTTATATAGGCTACACAATGTAAACATATGTATGTGTGTATAGATCTTCCTAATAGTTACTTGTCAGAAAGAGCATCAGCCTTAGCTTTTGAATACAGTAATGAATTTTCTCTTAAAATTCCGGGTTATGTGAAAAACGAAATTGAAAAAAACTAAGAGAAAAAATTATGCTACAGGAACAGAAACAGAAACATACATTTGTGAAAATAACATCAATCAGCAACCAGCCTCCTTTCACATCCTCCACAACATGTACACAAAAAAACTGTCATGGCTGTTTGAACATTTTAGCTTAGCATTTAAATGAGGTATAACCAACAATGGCAAGCAAGAAACCCGGACACTCAATAGTCATCCTAGCTGCCTTGTTTGACTACAATAGTCATGCGCAATTTGTTCCGTAGCAGCCTAAAAACAAAGCGTCTTTGTCCCATTCTGTACTTGTTAGCGGTGTTTGTTTACCTCTGGTTTGCTTTCAGTGTGTCACGTTTTATGCTCTATGCAGGAACGCAGATTTCAAATGTGCTCACCTTTCTCCTCTTTCCTCACAGTAGAAATAGTTTGAGCTGAGAATAATTGTTTTAAATAATAAAAAAACGTTATTAAACTTTTTTTATGAAGCCTGTGGAGGGCCCGTGGAAATCTCTGTTTGCAAGTACACCCTTGCTTCCATGTGCTCTTATGGTGATTTTCAATCTGCCAAACAAAATTAAGAGAGGTCATTCTTCAGTATACAGGCAAACTCAAATCTATACTTACGTGTCAGGCCGGACTGTGTTCTAATGGGTGTAGATGACGTCCAAGTAAGAGGCAGAGAAGGTCCCCAACTAAACTGCAGTAATTCGCAAAGAGCAGAGAAAATATGCCTATACAAATAAGATATTTGAAAATACTGACCATCACTTGTCAAAATATGACTTTATTCTCATATCATAAATATTTTCTTTGGGGAACATTTTTAAGGCCTACTTAGTCTCGGAACATTTTTGCTTTACTCTATTCCTTTTCCATGTGGCCAGAATAGTGTTTCTTTGGTGGCACATGACGTGTGGTGTCACATTTACACGAGCAGTTTGACACAATTTTCAATTGGTGGAAAAGTGTCAGCACACACACGCCCACACGCTCTAATTGCTTGTGTGTGTGTGTGTGTGTGTGCGTGCGTGCGTGCGTGTGTGTGTGTGTGGGTGTGCGTGTGTGTGTGAGCGTGTGTGTGTGTTTGCACCACATTATTTAAATTGGCTGGAGGAGAAACGAGGCAGACAGAAATGTCCCTCGGCCTGTCCCTCCCTCACACCCCACCTCCCCCACCCGTCTACTCGCTCGATCACTCGCCGCCTTTGTCCGCCATCCTCTCGTCCGTCTTCCTCCTTCTGCCCCCACCACCTCCACCTCCTCTTCCTCCTCCACCGCCTCCCGTCGTCCAATTACGTCCCTGCCGCTGCCTCGTTTCTCATCCCGTTGCCAGGGGCTGTCACATTGAACCGTTGAGGACGCTAAACTATTTCCTACCTTGCGTCGCTCTCAGCAAAGCCATGTGCATTAATAAATGTCGACGGAAAATGCTGCGATGTACGGAAAGAAACATTACACAAACTCATAAGCTTTTGTCTCACAAGGAGACAATTCAAACAGGAAACATTTAAAGGGTAGGTAATGCATTATGGTCACATGGATGCAAATCACACTTTTGATTAAGCTGATTTTCATTTCCATTTGGACATTTGGCAATAGTACATAGGAACCAGGCCGGCAAAAAAAAATTGAAAAAAAATTTCCGAATAGGTAAGTCTGCAGCTTGCAGTGAGTTCTGAACTTCGAGTATGCGGGGGTCCGCACAATGTTTTGCTACCAAGCCTTTTCAGCTTTCACAAATAGCTCAATTGTAAATGACAGCCCCCTAAAAATGCCTGTAGACAGATACCACAAGATGGCAGAAAAGTATATGAAGCTCCTCAATTAATTTCAACATGTAGGCTAACTCAGCAAATCCTCTTTCCCCATTGAAATAAATGGAAATGCCATTAATCTGTTCCAACACCTAAAAAATGATGAAAAACAATGTACTGTAATGCTTTTTCTTAAAAAGACTTTGTGTACAGGGAGTCCTCGACTTACGTCGTACGCGACCTACGTCGTTTCAACTATATAACGCCCGTGCCTCGTCTGTAGCACCTTCTTTTTCATTATTTTCCCACGACATTTTAAAGTTATTTTAAGTTGTGTTGTTGTTACTTCCAGCAACGGGCGTCCATCGAGCAGGTCAGCTCGCCATCACATCTTTTGCCTTCATTTTATAACTATACAATTGAGCTACATCTACATGACCAACTGATTCAGTAATTGACTCACGTGATAAGAAGTGATCTCTACACAAGCAATGAGGAGGATCCCAAATCGTCTGTCTTCATGTTCACTCTTTTTATGGCTGCTGTGATCAAATTGGCTACGCATTGGTTCCTCGTTTGGTAGCCTGGAGAATGCTCGGTTCTTTTTGCCTCTTCTCGTCGTGGCAGCTGTCAAACATTGTTAAAGTGTGGCATTTGCTGTTTACTCAAAGTGGCAGACGTGTTTTCTATGCTGCCAAAATGGCTGCGTTAACGCCCATTTTGGGACGCGTGATGTCAACCTCCGGATCTCTATTGGAGTCCGACACTAGCTGCAAGCACTGCCTGAAACTAACTAGTTTTGCCAAATTCTTCTCCTTTCGGTAGCCGTAAGAAAGATGGCGGCAAAACATGACACAAGGCGTTTCGCAAGATATGTAATATAATTAGCGATGACTAGACGTACGATTATACAAAAAAACTGTATATTGATGTGATAGAACTTTTTTTTCTTACATTTTTTTTTAATTAATGGTCGGCTTTTAAGAATTAGTACTAGTTAGTGCTAAGTAATACACACTGTCCCTATAATGAAAAAAATATAGCACTCTATAATACTGTATGAAATAAATAAATAAATACATACATTAATGACATTTTAAAAAAAATGCAATTAAAAATAATCCATTTTTGTCACAATTTCCCAAACAAGGCTAAACTACAGTCTGTGATTGTTTTAAATACACAATGCGGACATAACTCTGTTTTATGTAATTTGGTACAATTTGGAGAAAAAAAATACTGAATGACGGTGTCTATCTTGTAAAAATCCAAAGTCGGGTCACCTGTATAAAGCACCACTGCATTATTATTAACAGCAGTTAACTAATTTCATATTTGTTTAACATTTAAACAAGTAAAATGTTATTTAAAAAGAACAGTTCATTACTGTTAATACAGTTTCAACATGGAACGGGTTAGTCCTCACTGTACTATCTTTGTGGGGACATCTCATTGACTTGATGCATTTCCTAGCCCTTTCTCCTAACCCCAACCATCAAAAATGATTGCCTCCCCCCAATCCTTACCCTAACCTCAACCAAATCTTAACTCTAAAACTAAGTCTTGACCCTCAAAAAGAGGTTTAAACTTGTGGGCCCCAGCAAAATGGCCGCTCAAGGACGGATGGGCCCCACAACTCTGTGAATTCCTGAAATATTGGCCCCACCATGTAACAAAAGGTACACGTACACGCACGCACATTCGTGATAGATTGGCTTTTTAATGCGTGTAGTCATACTGCCCCCTGCTGGACGTCATTAAACATCCACCGGTTGGACCACATAACCATCCATCCATCCATTTTCCTAGCCGCTTGTCCTCACAAGGGTCGCGGGGGTTGCTGGAGCCTATCCCAGCTGGCTTTAGGCAGTAGGCGGGGTACACCCTGAACTGGTTGCCAGCCAATCGCAGGGCACACAGAGTCGAACAACCATACTCACAATCACACCTATGGACAATTTGGCGTGTCCAATCAACCTTCCATGTCTTTGGATTGTGGGAAACCGGAGCACCTTCATTTAAAAAAACAACAACGCACAAACCAGTAATTCACTTGCATGTTAGTATATTGGAAGAGTCTAATTTGTAGATGTCAGTTTTCAAATATAGGGAATATAAAGTAAAAAGTTACCGATACCTTAAAAATGTATACTACTAACTAGTAAAGTACTTAGTAAAATTACTTAGTAAAATAGCTAATACTTCGTTACTGCCCACCACTGGACAAGCAGTATAGAAAATGGCTGCATGGCTGTAATTGACGCAAGTACTTGACTGTGTCCACTGGAGAGCAGCAATATCCCGCATGTTGAATAACACTGTTGTTCTCCTGCCTGGGGGGGATAGAAAGCGGGGAGTGCAGAAGTAGTCATGGGACCATGTTTGCTCTCCTCCAGACAGCACGCCGGTCATATGAGCAGCAGAAGAAGACGAAGACGAAACAGCGATGGACGGCTTGTCCCGCTGCATGAGGAGGTGCTACTGTGGCGAGGTCGAGGACGACGAGATGGCCGAAGGACCAGGGGAGGGGGAGGAAGAGGAGGAGGAGGAGGAGGAACAGGTGGAGGTGTTGAGAATGGATCAAAGTGGCGTCACGAAGAGCAAGAGTTCTTCATCGCTGCCGATTGATGAGGTGTCTGATGAAACTTTTATTGTACATTTTCTTTTAAAGCCAGTGGAACCACACTCTAAAAAAGATTTAAATAAAATGGCACTATGGGTCAAAAATGGACTGATCCTGGGTCAATTTGACCCAACTTTGAGTCAAGAAATGGGTATTTTAGTGTACAACAACTCATAAATATTGGTCAGATCCAAAAAATTGACTCATTTTGTATAAAAACAACCCAGAAAGTTGGGTCAAATCGACCCATAAAGTGGATCGGTCCATTTTTGATCCATAACTGGGTTACTTTTGACCCAACCGTTTTTAGTGCATTTTACGGTGCTCAGCCTGCTTCCAATAACCTTTGAACTATGCCTAATATTTACTAGATTTGTCTGTTAAATTTTTCACGATTGATGATAGAACTCTGTCCCTTTCCTCTGCAAATATTGGTTTGGACCATTTAAAAAAATCCTCCCATCTTAACTTTGCATGGAAATTTACCAGAAACTTTCCAACCCACTCAAAATTTTCCGCTCCTTTGCAACTCTAGCTTGGATCGATACAGAAAATTGATGGCTTTAAATATTGCATTCCTTTTCAGTATCACTTGATTTTTCGGATGTTTCATTTAAGATGTTTCTTTTTTCCTCCCTGGCCTAGCTGGATCCAGAGAGTGGCCCGCAGCCTCACTGGTTCCACACACTGCAAATGCGACGGCTTCGAGTGCAGCGGGGTCGCAGTAACAGTGACCCATGGAGCCAGAAGAACAACCAGAGCCCCCTCATTTTGGTCAGCTGACGCTCATCATCAATGTCAAACCTCAGGTGACGATTAGCGGCACCGCTGAAGTACAAGCCTGTCTTACAACAGTATTTGTGTGTGTGTGATATCAGAAACCAGGACTTCAGTTTGGAACAGCCAACTCATACGTAAGCCTGGAGAAACTTGGTGAAGGCTCATACGCGTCTGTTTATAAAGGCATCAGCAGGTGAGAAATCACATAGCTGGCTGGATGTCAAATTCGAAAGTGCTTGATGTAATTACTGCAGTGGTGGCAAAAGTATGTTTGGGTAGAAATACAGAAAAAAAGACTTGAGAAGTACTTATTCAGCTCTAGTGATTAAATGAAAAGTTGGGTCTCCAAAATTAGCAGAAATAGGAAAAAAAAATTTTTTACTGTCAACTCTACGATTAGTTAAACTATAACTCACGATGCCTTGTGTCGGCCATGTCAGTTCTTGTGACGCATTGGCGACTCACACCAGCACACTGAGAGATTTGATAGGTGGACACCCTGAATCCTGCCTGTATTGTTTTTTAGGCGCCACATATATATATATATATATCATCATATATACTTCCGTATATTGTACTTTACTTCGCAATTTACCGAACAATAAAAAGTAGAGTAAAAGAAGAAGGGTTGCTACAGATAGACGATGTGGGCTAAAATAAAAAGAAGGTGTATATGTCTTTAAATATTCTCATTGATCCAGGTCAGTTCATTCTCAGGGCATTGAATCTCTGAGGTTTTTGTAAGCATTAAGACAACTTTGGTTTTATTAAACAACCAGAAAAGTCCAGTTGCAATTTTCACTGCCATGAAACAGGGAGAGCTCTCATTTAATTTGCATGCAACTGGTGAAGTGCTTACTACTTTAACTCGCCCACGTTGGCTACATTTTGGTGACAATGACAGAAAGATTCACAATTTCACCCTAAGTACATTCTAAATTATGAATTGGTTGTATATGTTGTTGTGAAGCATAACATATACTTGCTCTATTTGTAATGTTTAGCTGTGTTTGACTCACTTAAACTCTGGAAACGTATTTTTATCGTGTTGTGTGAACTTTACTGTCATCATCCACAAAATGTGCCCTAAAACAGCACAATTCTGAATCATGTCAAAATTAAACCGCTCCTTTCAGTGTTCAATGTTAGACATAAAACAACACCCCAAAAAAAAGGATTTTGATGGCATGGGACCATTAAGTACACCTCTGAATAATTGTGGGGATTGGTGTGCAGGAAGCTGATGATGATGATGATGATGATGATGCTTCCTTGGTTTGTGTAGGATCAACGGGCAGCTCGTGGCCCTGAAGGTGATCCAAACAAAGACAGAGGAGGGCATGCCGTTCACTGCCATTAGAGAAGGTGAATAAACAATAGACACACATACACAAAATTGTGCTCACTCTTTGACTAGCCATTACTCATGTATTCCACATTAATTGAGGTAGTTATTAAGTGAAATCAATTAAATTAAAGAAGATAAATTAAGTTTTAAAGGATCTTTGTGCAGTTTGTCACTTTTTTACTCACGACTGCCACTTCTGGCCCAAAGCGTAATTGCAGCATCTGTGTCAGGCCCGTTCATGGTGCGCGTACGTGCACGATCTTAAAGCGACAACCACAGTTGACAAACGAAGACGTGACTTCAAAGAAACTGTGGAGTGTGCAGGGTCCGTACACTCTACTATAAAGGGAAGATAGAAGCGATAGGTGCAGTCTGAGTAACGGTCAGGGCTCTTTGTACTCATCTGTGCATTGGTGGACCATGCATGATGTAGAAAAAGCTTTAAGATTACATTTTTAAACGACACAATGCACCTTTAAGGTTATTTGATGGCATAAAAACACATGAAACTTCTCCACGTGGCCGAGTCAACTCATTTCCGCTTCAACCTTTAATTTGTGGAGACTGAACCCACACTCCCTGCACCAAAGTCAAATCAGTGACTGTCCTCAAAATCACTGAATTAATTTGTGATCATTCAATGACTTGATTTTTTTTACCACTCAAATTAAATAATTGTTAATTGATTAAATGCAAATTGAAAATAAATTTGGTAAAATTAACATTTTACATTTGTTATGGTTAATTCATTTTCCAACAATTAATTAGAAGTTATTAAATTAACTCATTCACTGCCATTGACAGCTATAGATGTCTAAAATTAATTTGAACTATTTCTATTAGTTTAACTTTTTTTTTTTTTACCACTTTTGTTAACAAGAGTATGAAAACTTAGGAAAAAAATATTGTACATTTAGAATAGATATAAAATTTGTGATTAATCGTGAGTTAACTAGTGAAGTCGTGCGATTGATTACGATTAAAAATTTTAATCTCCTGGTATTTTTAATGTACGGTTATTTTTAAAAAAAAATCTAATTTAAATGTGAAAAAATCCTATCAAGAAACAATAATTACTATATATTTATTTAAATACACCCCTACATACTTGACCTTTGAACTTTTCTTGTTGAAACCTCAATAGCGTCTGACCTGATTAAGCACAAGCGTTTTCCCACCCTACATAAAATGATGAATAAGCGATCATTTCTTTGTCTTTTGTTCTCAGAACCTGATGTTTTTAATCGACAGCAAAACTAAAAGAATCGGCCTCACTCATCCCCCCCCCACCTCCGGTCCCCTTTGGCTGATCCATTGTGTGCCAGTGTCAGTGTCCAATTTTGTGATTCATTGACAATGTGACAATAGAACACTTCTTCTATGTGTTTGTGCGTGCGCGTAGCCTCCCTGCTCAAAGGCCTGAAGCACGCCAACATCGTCCTCCTGCATGACATCATCCACGCCAGAGACTCGCTCACCTTCGTCTTCGAATACGTAGTAAGAAGCGCTCGTATGAAGCGGCGGTATGTGGCATGCGCGAGGTTGCGGGCCTCAAGCGCCACCAGACGTTCATTTGCTCATGCGTGTGATTGCAGCAGACGGACCTGGCCCAGTACATGAACCAGCATCCCGGAGGTCTGCACTCTCACAATGTGCGGGTATGAGTCCTCCTACATTCATCCATCAGGTTTTGTTATTTCTTGATAAACATCAGCCAGTTGAATTTCACATTATAATGAGTATGAAAAACATGTTCATCAGGCGGGGTACACCAGTCTAGATGGGATTAAATGGATCTTCTCCTCGTAGATCTTCATGTTCCAGCTGCTACGCGGTCTCACCTTCATCCACGAGCGCCGGATCCTCCACCGAGACCTGAAGCCTCAGAACCTGCTCATCAGCTACTTAGGGGAACTCAAACTGGCCGATTTTGGTTAATTCCTATTGGACTGCTGTACGTCAGGTTGCCGTGACGATACTGACCCACTTTTTGGTTCCATGCACAGGTCTGGCTCGTGCCAAATCGATCCCCTGTCAGAGTTTCTCCTCAGATGTGGTGACGTTGTGGTACCGCCCTCCCGATGTCCTGCTTGGGTCTACGGATTATTCCACAGCTCTGGATATCTGGTGAGTTTTGGCTTTGGGGCAATGCAACCAGATATGGTAGGGGCCCAAGTAATTCAGTACAATTGAGTACTACATAGTTCTCAGTCTTTGCACATGTTGTCAGCAATTATCTCCAAACATGTATAATATATTTGCAAACAAATGACTTATATAGTTTTCTTATCCAAGTAAGGATTTGACTCAATGAAATTTACTGTGGACTCAACTTGCATGATTTTTGACACTGACACTTATAAAGTGGAACTCACTCAAACCTGCGTCCAGGGGCGCCGGTTGCATCTTTGTGGAGATGCTGCAAGGGGCGCCGGCGTTCCCGGGAGTCACTGACGTCTTTGACCAGCTGCAGAAAATCTGGATGGTCGGTACAGCAAACATTTGAATTGAAAGTCTTTTTTTTCCAAAATAAAATTAAGAAATGAATTTTATTTGCATAGCCGCACACAAGCGCCACTGTCACAGATGTAGCTGAGATGGCCTTGACGAAGGCGGCCATTTTGTGTCCCTGCAGGTGCTTGGGATCCCATTAGAGGATAACTGGCCCGGAGTCACCCGGCTGCCCAATTATCAGTCAGGTCAGTCTTCTTTTCTCATTCCCAGTATTGTTTGGATCATAGAGTCAATGTGGTTGTTACTGCGATACAGCAACACGTCCACCATATTGGATGTGGCAGGTTTGCACCTTAACTAGTATAAGTCAATGGACTGACCTTCATAAAGTACCGGTATCAGGTACTGTATTACTTACTTAAAGATATTGTGCAGTACTGTGATTTGAGTTACGACCTTGGTCATAGAACAACTTCAACTCTTAAGTCAAGTACCGTGGTATTGTAGAATTTTTTTCTATGGTGCAGTTCTTCCACATGTATTGAATGTCGTCTCCACTAGAAGGTGCTATCTCACTGAGTGTGGCAGTAAACTGACAACTTGACACATTTTTCCAAGAACTCACTCAGAACCCATTAATACCGTAGGAATTTGAAAGTTGCCTTTTCTTCCTTTCTTTCTTTCTCTTTATTTTAGTCTTAATGTTATATTTTGTCAAAGTAAAAGTTTTAATCTCACGAGAATAAACCAGTCGTATTTACATAAAAGTAAAAGTTTAACAGGAATGAAAGTCATACACTAACAAATGATTTTCAAAAATACAACTTTATTTTTGTAATATTGTGTCTTTTATTCTTGAACAGAAAACTTGTTTTGATCTAAACTAGAACTACACTCTAAAAAATCTAGTAGGTTAAGATCCTATTGGCTTGATTAAACCAATAGATTGGTCAGACATTGACCCTTCTGGGTGGTTACGGGCATACCAATTTTATTGGTTAGCCAAACAAGCAATGAAATTGGTTACAATAGAAAGTAAGTCTAGATAGATCACTTGGAAATATATTTATTGTATCAATTTATTGTATTCTAAATGTATTTATTCATTATTATAAGTGATTACAATATATTATATGAAATATAGTTATTAAAAATGGAAATGTGTGTGTGTGTAAATAGATCACTATGGGTGACCAGCTCAGTGGCTTAGTAGTTGACTGTCTACGAATGGGAGGTTGAGGGTTCCACCCCGGGTCATACCAAAGACTCTATAAATGGGACCCATTTGCCTCCCTGCTTGACACTCAGCATTATGGATTGGAATTGAGGGGTTAGATCACCAAATGATTCCCGCACGTGGCCCCTGCTGCTGCTCACCGCTCCCTCAGGGGATGGGTCAAATGCGGAGAATGACTTTCGCCCCACTTAGATGGGCGTGACAATCAGTGGTACTTTTTTTCGAGCCTCTAACACAGATTAACCAATATCGTGGTCAGAATGACCAATTTGTATCGATTGGCCCAATCACCAATATATATTGGTTGATAACACCTACCATTCTAGAGTGGTTGTTTTAACCAAAGGATCTGTCGGACACATAACTACTACCAGCTAGATTGGTCAAATGTAACCTTTTTTTTTTGGGTCAATTTGACCAATTTGTTTTTAGAGTCTATATTCTAGAACAAATATGCCGTTAGTTTTAATAAAGAAGGATTTTATTCCTGCAGTAATATGCCTTTCATTATAAAAACAACTACTTTATTCCCTTCAAATGTTCAAATTTAATTTTGAAATGTCAATTAAATATATTAATGGAAATTCAACTCACACTCTACTGTGAGTTTTTGTTACACACCACATAGAAATAGTTGTTCTACAAGTGCACCCTACTCATTTTACCAGTCCGCCAGAAAAGTCATACTGTAAAGAAAAGCAGTAGTGAAAAAAGTGCCAGGAGCGAGAATTTTATTTTTATTTTTTTACTAGTGCGCCATTGTCCCGCGCAGAAATGTCACACAGTAAGACATGTCAATAGCAAGAAAAAAACGTCAGCAGTAAGACATAGTCCTTCTACTGGTGTGCTGAGTTGTGTTACTAGTGATGACAATGAGCACACGTGTACATGAACAATTTTTCAAGTCTTCAAGTGTTGTTGTTGTTCCAGACTGGTCCCTTCCCTCCAAGCTGAAGCCAATGCGATCTGTGTGGAAAAGGTAAGAAAGAAAAAGTCCATCCCAAAAAAATGCTTTTAACTTCGACCACAATTAATTGTTCTGCCTGTAATTCGTATCCTTGTTGTTGTGTTAAGGGACCGAAAAAGAAGTTAGAAATAGTCCGTTAATCAATCAGTTATTGGATTTTTTCCCCCTGCTAAATATCTAAATTTGCATCAGCCTAAAAAAAAAAAGCATTCCCGGGTTATCTAATCACATCTGGTTGATCTGGATCAGGTTGAGTCGACTTCCATACAAAACCGAAGACCTGGTTCAAAAGATGCTGATGCTGGCGCCCGCAGACCGGATCCCGGCACCTGATGCCCTGCAGCATGCCTATTTTAACATCTTACCGTCGCCCATCATGCACCTGAGGGACAGTAAGAGCCCGATCCCATCACACACCTGCTCGCCACAATCTTTTGGAATCTCATGTCGCTCTCTTGTCGTTTTCCAGCCGTGTCCATCTTCAAGGTGCCCGGTGTCTATCTGGAGACAGAATTCCGTGACACCTTCAATCCTAGTGGGAGAATTATACCTTCAATTTTGCCTGCCGCCAAGTTTTGGTGACATCTTCGGCCCAAAAAGTTGAGCAATGTGGCGTTTGAAAAAGTTTAACCCTTTCATGGTCAATTTTGATCAAGCCGAGAATATCCTCATAATAAAAATTCTGGATTGTTTTTCTAACCCACTAATTTTGAGTAGATTGGATACAAATCTTTAGATTGCGTCACAAAAGCATCCTGTGTAAAAACCGGGCCAAACACATATATGGAGCGGCATGGCTCACTGGTAGAGTGGTCGGCTCACAACTCAAAGGTTGAGGGTTCCATTTCAGAATGGAACCCTCAACCTTGTAACCATGTTGAAGTGCCTTCTAGCAAGATACTAGACTCTAAATTGTTACCCGTAAATTTGGCAGCACATATGTGATAGGTAGCTTGTCGTGGTTTGAGGTTACTTCCCGCTCCAAAAATTGCGTGGGAAGTCAGTGAGTAAACCGAATCTAATAAAAATTATGAAAAGGACTATATAATCTAATAAATATATTTTTTTAAACAATATAAACATATCCATACTCTTTTTAATACAACAGCTCCTCAACATACGCATCAACAGTAAGCATGTTTCTGGAGTAAACCAGCTCCTCACAGTTTACAATGAGAATTAACAAAAATAGACCTTGGACTTGTTTTGAAACACACAACATGTAAAATATGTTAACAGACATTAACTTAATACAGAATGATTGTTTTTTTATTATTATTATACTTGTCTGTACTATGTTATAAAAAACATACATTACATACACATCAAAAAAAGAAATGTGCTTGGATCTGCAAAATAATACAATGTACAAGTATGTGAATGGGTGAAGTACATACACATAAAAAAAATAAACAAAACAAATTGACTTTAGCACTGTTTGTGTCTGCCTTTTTTCATTTTGTCTTTATACAAACTTCAAAATGGAGCTTTTGTTTGCTGAAAAACGTTCTTATGTCCATGACCTACTCCATGAGGCTAGTTGTTTTTTTTCTGTGCACACACGCATACACCACACACACACGCCACACACGTTATATATAGTAAGCTAGCCACTAGCAGCACAATAGAGACATTATTAACACTTTCACTCAACTAGAGATACATACCCTGTAACTGGACTGAAGAGGACGACGCGCTCAAGCTCTCTGCTTGGAAACAGTGGAGGGGTCGAGGTGGATCAAACCATTTTCAATCCAATGGGGGGGTGTACTGTATTAAATACGGCCTAAATACGCGTCTGGTCACGGAACAAAAACAAACCAAAATCACATCTCAAGGCATCGCTGTGCTTGTTTTTGTCTTGCAGCTGCACATGCCTGTGTCACGGCACCCTGTCTTCTCCATGACTTGCGTTCCTTTGTTTAGTATGTACAAACGTTCTTATGCTGTTTTACCCTTTCACTGTTTCGAGGTTCCCCCAGGACCCTCAGGCAGAGGTGGGCATCGAGGGCCGCAGTCCTGCAGGTTTTGCGTGTTGCCCTTCTCCAACACAGCTGATATATGATCAGCTCATCAGCAAGCTCTGCATAAGCCTGATAACATCCTGTTGATTGGAATCAGCTTGTGTTGGAAGTGAGAAACCTACAAAACCTGCAGGACTCCGGCCCTCGAGGACCGAGATTGCCCACCTCTGCAGCGAAACAGGTACAGTACAAGTATCTGTCACTGTTATGATTCCTCTCATTATCATTCATTGATTTAATACACTGGTGGATCTAAAATCAAATGTTGTGTACGTGGGTCAAATTTAATCCGGAATGGCCTCAGTGTACACAAATATTATTGAATATTTCAAGTTGTGTGTGTTAGGTCACTTTAGTCAACAAATTATGCAATGAAAAAAAAAAAAGATATTTATGATGCTATCAAATATCAAAATTGACCCAAACAGTATGTAAAGGTTGAAGAAGAAATGACTGAGGAAGGTTTTTCAAAAATTTCCCGAACTTAAAGGGGAAAGTTCTGTTGGGTGTGAGAAGCTCCATAAAATAACAACTGCATATTTAATTTTACCACTTGCTCTCTTAGCGTCTGTTAGCATCTCTTAGCAGCTGCTCACTTCTGTCCCCAAGAGTCACTATGAATAATTAATCTCATTTGCGCGGAAAATAAACCCTTTTGAATATTGCCGTGTTTCTTACGACAAAATATGTCAGTAAATTCCAGAAAAACAATTTCAACAAACTGTCAGACAAACAAATGAAGCATTAGCCTGATGATGGCTGCAGTGTAATTCCGGTTTGGTCAAGAAGTAAAAACTTTGAAAAGCAAGCTCTTTTGAGTGTTTTCACAGAACAGAAAGAATACAATTAGGCCTATGTGAGTATTGTTGGATGTTTTATTTGCGTGTTATCAGGGTGTTTATGCTAAAGTAACAGCCCTTTGATAGTTTAAAATGACTGTGATAATGATGCTAATTTCCATCCGCCCTTCCTTGTTTTCTAGTGTACCGTATGTTAGCATGAAGCTACCCAATTTATGCTAAGCTAATCATAATAACAGAGATTGATGTGTTAAAACTACTTTGAATGAACATTAATGCCAATTAAACAATTTGCCTCTCATTTGAACCAGCTATCTGCTGAACTCAAAACTGAAAACAAAAACTGCCAATCTACTGTCGGAAATAAACAAATGGAAGCAGCCAAAAGTAACACAAAGGCAAAAATACAGCTTGTGCCGCAACAAAATACGGACAACAACATGGTATATGGTACTTGCACATCAACCAGTTATGCTAGTGACACATCTTTGTCACGCTACATACAACACACTTTTTCTCCATTTGTTTCTTTTGTTTGTCATCACGTGTAACTTGGCGGCGTTGTCAAACAAAAAGTTGTTTTCCTGGAACAAGTTGATTAATTAATTCATTACTATTTGTTTGATTCTTTTGATTGACATGAAGTAGCGCAAAGTTCGGAAAGATAAAAGAGGAAGAAGCTTTGTGTGAATATTTTACTGCTGTTTGTTTTTTTCGGCGAACCTCTGATCTTATCCGTCGGGCAAAAATTCATTCACGACACTCAAACAATGTCAGCATAAATAAACATTAGCCTTTGATTTCTGTCCTCTGAAGATTGTGACAATTGACAAGTTTGATTACAATAATTTTAATGTCTTATTTTTAGATTCTGTCGGATTTGTCTGCAGTGTTGTAAACAACTGCAATTAAAACTTATTTTTTGCTAGTTGTTTTGGGTTAAAATGTTTGTTTTCATATGTTAGAAAGTCCATTAAAAAGAAGTGCGAATATAATGCAGTGAAGAAGGTTTCGGTGAAAACGCTGTAAAAGATCATGCTCATTTGTTCATTTTAGAGAAAGGAACATCTCCTGTCACTGGGTTCGAAGTGCCTGTGAACGTGTTAGGAGGACTTTTTTCCCCCTTTGGCTTGTTTTCCATATCCGGACCCGACATCTTCCTGCACTGCAGGCTTAACGTCCAAAAGAGGCCCCTGGAACTTTTTCATTCTCCTTTTCACGCCTCTATCCGTCTTTGTCCTCATTCATTTTCTGTTGCCTTGCTTGTATCTCATTTATCTCATTTCACAGTCCTTCTTCTGACCTGTAGCCATAGCTCAATTGTCCCTGCTGTCCCAGAGTTCATTGGGGCCACTTTCCTGCGGCTTGTCATGTTAATGTCTTCAAATGGGATTGTAATAGGTTGGTGATGACTTAACAGAGCTTCAACTGTGCCACAGTGTCCTGTAGGCTTCTGGATGGAAGATGTTTACTGATGTAGTTCTCTGAAGTCTCAGTTTTTTGGTTGGGTTTCTGAGCAGAAATTTACATAAATCTCCTTTTCTCAAGTCTCTTCCCCAATTGTCTGTCTCCTCCATAGCTGTCCAGTTTCTTGTTGTGGTTCTTGGCCACCTTCTGTGTTGGTCTGGAGCGTCTTGGTGATCTTTGCATGGGTCCGACCTGTATTTTTAGAATTAAAAGTCTTTCGTCAGATCATTTCAAAGGTGGCAGCGCTTGTGTTCTGCCTATCACTGCTTGTAGCGCCGCCTCCTAAGCCAATCAGTGACAAGAAATGGGTGAACAAAGCATGCAATTGGTGCATAGCAGACTGAGTCTCAAGGCACCCCCCTCATGCGCCCATGTTGGAGCAGTGGGGGGTGCCTGGAAACAGACCACCAAGCTTGAGACTCATGGAGGATGTAAAAAAAAAAAAAAACAGTATAGAGAGCTTCACATTGAGCAACAAAGACAACTTTGCATCTGAAAGGTGTGTGCAGCGTGTCGGTGGGACTTAGCCAGGAAATGCAGCAGTGACGAGACGCTTAGTGGAACTACTTTTCGCTCCACTGGCGGGATTGGACCAACATGGCGACGTGGGGGACCTTGCTTTGGTGGCTGAGCTACATTTTACCCTCGCTCGTCCCACCAGGCTCAGCTCAAGAACAGAAGGGCTTTTCCATACCGGAACACGGATTTTGCCAGGCCATCTCGATCCCGCTGTGCACCGACATCGCCTACAACCAGACCATCATGCCCAACCTGCTCGGCCATGCCAACCAGGAAGACGCTGGGCTGGAGGTTCACCAGTTCTACCCGCTGGTCAAAGTCCAGTGCTCGCCGGACCTCAAGTTCTTCCTGTGCTCCATGTACGCACCGGTGTGCACAGTTCTGGAGCAGGCGATCCCCCCTTGCAGGACTTTATGTGAACGAGCCCGGCAGGGCTGTGAGGCGCTGATGAATAAATTTGGCTTTCAGTGGCCTGAGAGGCTGCGCTGTGAGAACTTCCCTGTCCACGGTGCAGGAGAGATCTGCGTGGGTCAGAACAATTCTGACAGCGACGGTCCTACGCCGGCCCCGACCCCGGAGCCGTTGAACTTTCCGTCCCACACCTCAAGAAACCCGTCCTTCTCCTGCCCACCACAACTCCAGGTGCCAGCCTACCTGGGCTACCGCTTCCTCGGCGCCAAGGACTGCGGCGCCCCATGCGAGGTCTCCACACCCAACGGGCTGATGTACTTCAGGGAGGAGGAGCTCAAGTTCGGGCGTCTCTTGGTCGCCGTCTGGGCTGTCATCTGCTGCATCAGCACACTCTTCACCGTCCTCACATATGCGGTGGACGCCCAGCGGTTTCGGTACCCGGAGAGGCCGGTCATCTTCCTCTCTGGTTGCTACTTCATGGTGGCGCTGGCGTACGTCAGCGGTTTCCTGCTTGAGGACAAAGTGGTGTGTGTGGACAAGTTCAAGACGGACGGTTACAAGATGGTGATTCAAGGCACCAAGAAAGAGGGCTGCACCATCCTCTTCATGGCCGCCTATTTCTTCGGCATGGCAAGCTCCATCTGGTGGGTCGTCCTGTCACTCACCTGGTTCTTATCAGCGGGGATGAAGTGGGGGCACGAGGCCATCGAGGCCAATTCGCGCTACTTCCATATGGCGGCGTGGACGCTGCCGGCGTTGAAAACCGTCACCATCCTGGCGATGGGACAGGTGGAGGGCGACCTTCTGACCGGCGTGTGCTACGTGGGCGTGTACGAGGTGGACGCCTTGCGGGGTTTCGTGCTGGCGCCGCTCTTTGTCTACCTCCTCGTCGGCACTTCCTTTCTACTGGCCGGCTTTGTGTCACTCTTTCGCATCCGCACCATAATGAAACTCGGCGGTACTGAGACGGACAAGCTGGAGAAGCTGATGGTGCGGATCGGCGTGTTCAGCGTGCTGTACACGCTACCCGCCACCGCCGTGGTGGCCTGCCACTTCTACGAGCAGGCCCTGCGTCCGCGATGGGAGCGCACGTGGCGCATGCAGACCTGCAAACGCTTCGCTGTGCCGTGCCCGTCGGGAAACTTTGAGCCGCTGACGCCGGACTTCACCGTGTTCATGATCAAGTACCTGATGACCATGATCGTTGGGATAACGTCAGGCTTCTGGATCTGGTCCGGAAAGACGCTCCAGTCCTGGCGCCGCTTCTATAAGAGACTGAGCGGCTCTGAACTGGGAGACGCCACACTTTAGCGATGATCAAGTTGAGATCCACTGTTGGCAATTTACTTTCAGTTATTTATTGGACTCTGGTACAAAGAGTGAAACACACAAATGGAAAATATGAACACCGCAAACTGTTACAGTACGCAAAAACTCACAACAGGACGCTGGCACAGAGACTAAGTGGCCATGTTCCTGATACTTCACTTCTACAACATTCCTAGTAAATTACAATATCCATTACTGGTGAGCTATTTTTTTAACAGGCCCTCGGCCACCAAATGTGTGACCCCTAGTATATAACCACTGAGTTTTAGTATTACTTTAAACCAAAGCACATGGTTTTTCAAAAATGTGAATGTGTGGCCCATGTTTGCCCTTATGTAGTTTTTTCAAATAAAAACATGGAAACATTTGTTGAAACTCCAGAGCTGATTTCTTTATGAATTTATGTGAATCTTCAACTACCTGTTAGGTAATGTGAAGATGAAACACTGAAGTCTAGTCATGTGGCGCTATCAGTTTAGGTTGGGGGTTTGAATTTCTGCTCTTGCCCTTCGGTGTGGTGTTTGCATGTTCTCTCTATGCTTGCGTGTTTTTTTTGTCTCGGCTTTCCCCCTCCTGAAATAAAAACAACAACAACAAAAACAGGCAAGTTAGGTAAATTGAAAACCAATCTAAGTTGCCTGTCAGTGTGATTGGGTGTTTGTTTACATGCTAGCTAAAATATATATTTTTAAACAATTACGAATCAAAAAGGGACTGACAACTACTTGGGTCAATTTGATCCAACTTTAAAAAAACAACAACAAAAACAAGCTAAAAATAAAAAACACTACAAAAACTTGATCAGTCCATCCCTTTTTGATCCAGAATTGGATTATTTTTGACCCAAGTCTATTAAGTCAAAAATAATCAAATCATGGGTCAAAAAGGAATTGACTCCTACTTTTTTATTCTTTCTTTCTTTTTTGGGGGGCACTAAACAACACAAAAGTGGAAAACAATCTTTGACCTATAATTGGGTTGTATTTTCAAAAACAACCTAATCAAATCAAAACAAAAATAACCAAATTATCGTTCAAAATAATTTTTGGGGTCAAAATTTAAAATTAAAAAACATCATTGTTTTATACTTCTTTCTTTTTTTTTGAAAATGTTTATTCTTTGGGTTTGAGTCAGTTTCTGCCTATTATTGTTTTAATTGTTCATGTACATTGCTCTATAAATAAAGTTGAGTTAAGTCCAATTTTTTTTATATTTTTTACCAATAATTGTTTTGTTTGTTTTTTTTTTACTGATCTTTAAAACAGTTGGGTCAAAAATATCCCAATTATATGCCAATTTGATTTAGCAAATTTTGGGGGATGTTTTGTCCAGCTTCTCCATCTCACCTTCATGATGGTGTCGATGCGAATCAGCGACACAATAGGCTGGCAGCCAGTCCGGGGTGTACCCCTCCGCTTGCACTGTCACCTAGCTTGGAACAAGCGTGGCCTCCATCCAACTTGAGAGCGCTGGGACCCGGGCACTGCATCCGATGCAATGTTGGCTAATGATGGCTACAAAGTGTTGCTGTTTGGCTGCTGATGAGAGCCAATGAGGTGAACAATGTGAGGTGGATACTTTCCTTCTTGTTTCTAAACTCCATTGTCCCATACAGGAAAAGAGCAATTAAAGCGACGCTTTTATGTTGAGGTGTCGCACTGGGGTGGTCGCTTTGAGCCATCACGATTGACCTGCGACCTCACTGTTCATACATAACGTGACTGCAGGTGGATGGAAAGATAGAGTATAGTTCTGTAGGATCAGAACAATGAGGTCAATTCCTTTATTGGTTGACATCAAAAGGCCAAAATACGCAATGTATTTTTCATCTTGTATGTTTAGATGTTTACATCTGGATTGGATACACAACTGAGAAGATAACATTATTATTTGTAGCGGAATGCCACATTCTTTGGTGAGCAAACATTTTCATAAAACTCAGTTCCAGAATTGTTATTTGCCTCTTGTCATTCTGGAAAATCCCAGCCTGGCCTTCCTGTTCTTTTTGCAAATGATTTGCACAAATATTGTACACTTATTTCATGGTTGTTCAGCTTCCCATCAGATAGCAGCAAAGTAAATGACACTTGACCACCAGAAAGGAGAGTCATGTGTACAGCATATGGCTTAAACACAGAGACACAGCCAGGGATTTGGGGCCTTGTAAACAAACAAAGCAACAGAAGATGTGTTGCTTTCAAAACTTTATTTTACACATAGTTGAGTCCAAAAAAAAAGCCCAAATTCGGTCAAGAAGGACTAATCCACTAATTCTTTCTTTTTTTTTTTACCCAACTGTTTTCAGAGTGTATACAAATCATTCATATTAAATTTATTTTGAGTTTTTTATTTTTTTTTTGTTTTTCAATGTAAAATTGTGTTGATGTAATGCAGTGGTGTCCAAACTATGGCTCAGAGGCTATTTGTGGGCTGCCAACCATTTTTAAGCGGCCTACGGCAAGTACTAAACGACATCTGATACTAATAAATTTGTTGTATATATTGAGAGTATTTCTAAACATGCAAAGTTGCAAACTAACTGTTTACAATTAAGAAATTAACCATATTTGCCTTCAACATTGTGGTGAATGAAGTTTAAAAACAACAAACATAGCAAATCAAGCAACGCTGTTCTTTGTAAAAGATCCAAATTGTGAAAATATCACATGAATGATTCCCAATAACTGCTTTAAAAATTTCATCTTACTACAGATTGCTCCTGTTTTGATACTGAATGTCAACATGGGATTTGGCTGCTGTTCAATGCAGGGGTCCCCTGCATTATGCCAGGTAAGGGGCTGATATTTTCTAGTAGAATTCAGGGTCTTCACCACCCAAAAATCATGTAAAAACTTAAACTATTTGCCTTATAGAAAGCTGTTGGTAACAGGAGGGAAAAAAATAAAACCGTTTTTGACACACGTTCTGCTTTTCCCCCCTTATCTAAAAATGTAAATAAACTATAGAGAATTGTGTCCTGCAACACATTCTAGAATAATACTTCCAAACTCCAATTTCTATTTTATAAATTTCACTTTCATGATTTTTTTTTATTGACTACAATTGTGCGCGTGTGTGTGACTTCCAGCTTAATTACACTCTATAAAACCAGTTTATTTCTTTACATTTTCTTTTATTTTCTGTGTTCATATTTACAATACAGATGTGGTCATTTTCTAAAAACGTGCAACAAAACAAGTAGGTGAAAATAGGCCAGGAGTAATTTAGGTTACGACCTTGACGGAACAAATACCCCTAAATCAGATACAACTTCTCTAAAATGGCCTAATTTCACACGAAGTAAATGAGCAAATTGACGATATAGTGTTGCCTAAACTTGGTGAAACATCTTCGTTGGTTGGTGTGCCGTGAGATTTTCCGACTACAAAATATGTGCCTTTTAATCGTCTCACTAAATGTGGCGACGCACAGTTCAAGTGTTCATTTCAGACGTACTCCGTTCTCGGTCTCTGCTGCATCCGATCCAGTGGTCCGGGTGCGTGACGGTCCTGCAGAGACGCACAGGAGGCAAGCAGCGCTGCGGAGGCCATCAGGTGCAACACGCCCGCCGTCCACCCGCAGTAGAGCGCGTCCCCGAACTCCCATCGCGGTGCCACGTCCGGCACGGACTCGTCGAAGAAGCGCAGCGCCGCGAGGTGGGCGACGTTCGACACCGGGACCAGCACCAGCACCGCGCACGCGATGCTGAGCGCCCCGCCGCACATTTTCATCACTTTCTTGCCTCGCCCGTCCACGCGCACGTTGACCGCATGCAAGCCGGGGATGGCGAGCGCGAGCACGAGCAGCCCCGCGCACAGCGCGGCGCACACGAGCACGCGCGCCAGCTTGATGTCACGCGGCAAGGCCAGCGGGCTGTCGTGGCGTTGACACAGGAGAGCGCCTTGCACGTCCTGCACCACGCACGTCTCCCACAGGCCCAGCTCGTAACTCTCCGTGGGCAGAAGCTCTGTGGACAAAGTGAGCCACGCCGACCTGAGCGTGGCAGCGAGTGTGAATATCCACGCGCACGCAGACAGCGCCACCCCGAGCAGCTCCAGGGCGCGGGTCCGGGGGTCCATGAGCGACCCGATTCTCGCCATGCCCCTTTCTGTTTCTAACTTTGTCACCCGACTGAGAGTCGACAATCTTCCCTCTTGTCTCCCCCTAAACAAAACAAAACGTAACACACGCCCCAGCCACCGAACAAACCCACGTCCCCTTGGTTAACCCTTAAGAAAGTCGGAAACAACAGCAAAACGTATTGAACCTGTTTTGAAATTTCACAGCAACTAAAATGTCATTCTTTCAACCTTAAATTTGACCCAAAACACAGTATCTCCGTCTATTTCTTGACATAGTGTCTAACAGTCCTGAGAACTGTCTTGGTTTCCACTGAAAATGCAAATGTTGCTTTTTGAAAGCTAACGTGGGAAATCTCGAAACAGTGAAAATAAAACAGTTTAAAGAGTAGACAATCAAATATTCAACATAAGGAACAGAAGTCATACAGAGAGGTGGTTTCTTCTGAAATATTGATTAATAATTAATCATCATTCATTGACGGACATGCTATTAATATATTTTTCAAATGTTCATAATGTGATATAGTGTGTGTTTTAACGTGTGTGTTTTAGCGTGACTGACAGGCCACTTGAAGCAGTGTTATCAATTTAGACTTTGTCTCCCTCTAGCGACATTAGCACTGACACATTCGACATGGCGGAAGCATATACGTATGAGAACAACAGATCAGTCGCTCAAGGAGTGGTCTGTGATTCCTCCGTCATATGTCAGGGACAACTACTGTGACGTCACTAAGTGGCGCCCGAGTGGATTTCGTAAAATGTGTTCCTGCTGTTTCAATCTTCATTTCTGTGTGGATTTCCTCGAAAATGTCTGTTTTTCATGACGAAGTTGAGATCGAAGACTTCGAATACGACGAAGACACCGAAACATATTACTTTCCGTGTCCCTGTGGTGATAAATTCGCCATAAGCAAAGTGAGTCACTGTGAGCGAACTCATAACTTTTTGCACATTTGGTTCAACGGTTAAAACCTTCTGAAATTATTTTAAAGTTGTTTCTGCTGTTGATTTATATGATGAACGTCGTGTAGCTGAAAACTTTGTAGATTCGCAGATTTTTGCCGTGACCATGCGACGAGCTGTTTTGTTTCACGTGTATATTGACTAGGCATGAATTTTTCACGTTTAAAGAAGTAGACCCGATTGCTGCATTTGCAAAGACGCAAAATGTGTCCTTCTGCCCGATAAACCTGCTCTGAGGATTATGTTTATGGTTGGGGGGTTTGACCGTTAATGCCGATAACAGCCGACGGGTTATGGTTAGAGTAGGCTTTTAATGCCCATAGATAACAGCCTACTTTTAGTTGAAAACAAAATGAAAACATCGTGAAAAGACACGGAAGGAGATGAAGCCAGGCATGAACCACACACGGTGCATGACTCACGGCAAAATAACAGATTATCAGCAGCCTACACATTACAAATAACCCATTCACGGCCCACCTACTGTTATTACGGTAAAATAGCCGTTCAAGCCTAGCCAATAATATATCGCTCCGGTGATTGACCAGTCATAGCCGGTCACGGCAAAATAACGCTTGCAGGAGAGTAAGTTGAATGTTTGTGTTATGTTACATTTAATGATTCAATTAATCAGTTATTTCATGTAAGAACAATAACATTAAGGTTGAGTTCAATATTACTCTTTCCCCAGACCCAACCCATTCCAAAATGCCAACAAAGTACATAATATCATTGGCGTGAACAGATAAATAAATAGTTAACCAAACATTTGGAATGATCTTCAAAATATTTTGCAATTGAGTAACATCTTGCAGGAGGCAAAAGGAAGAAGAAAGGAAGTCACTAGCATCCTGATAGTCTCGTAAGATTGTAAAGGAATTTGCGTTAGCTACATCTTATTTGGCATCTAATTTAACAGAAAGGCTGTGTGAAAATATTTGTATGTTATATTTTCAATATATATATGAGTACTGTACATTAAATTAGTTTAATGTATTGCCCCATAAGATCATCAAGACTCCTTTCACAAAATTTACAGCCCAAGTGTTTTTCCAGGATTCTAGAAATCGTATGTGCAAGTGGAGGGCATGTTCTCAGTACCGCAATAAGAAATGGGATTTAGGAATAGCATAGATAGTCAACTGTACTTGTGTGATTGCCGCTTTAGTCAGGATTATCTTATATTTTCCTTAACTGTATTCAAATTCCCTATTAAGTTACAACCTTCAAGTATGTAAATTCCTGGTTTCCCGCCTCTGAAAATTCCCGCAACATTTGTATTTATTGGTATTCATTCCTGAATGCTTGTGTGTGTTGACAGGAGGAGCTGGAAGACGGCGAGGACGTGGCCACGTGTCCAAGCTGCTCGCTCATTGTCAAAGTCATTTATGACAAGGTGATTGATTGACAGCTGGTGGGCACCGTTGCTAGGAGGCACTTCCCAGATGTTCCCGTTAGCGACCAAAAGTCGGAAAACAGTTTACATACGTATCTCCTAGAATTTTAATAAATATTTAGGGGATTTGGGAATTCGTGAATAGCAAACTCACTTGAGATCTACTCTATCACTTCCACAATACTTCCTTGACACCAATTACTATGTACACATTCCAAATATCCAGGGCTTTGGTACCAGGTGAATTTTCAAATAGGCGGAGGTTCACTGAAAATGTTGTGGTTATTTTTAGCGGCACTCAATGATCTAGATGTTTTTGTCTTTCAGGAATCTTTCATGTCGGGGGAAATCATCGAGGCCCCATCAGAAAGCAAAGTGGCACTCGTTCCCATCTGACCCAGACTGAGCTTTAAGATTGCTAATTTAATATAATAATAATTATTATTATTATCTGTACATGTTTTACATGTACAGTGTATATATATGCAATATGGTATTGCTTGCATTTTATTTTTTAAAGAAATAAAGTGTGTTCATGGCATCATCGGGCTCATTTGTTGGAATACTTTGTTTGTGACCAATTGGTCAAGGTTTAAGCAGTGTACTAACATACAGACTTTTAACAACCCAGTTTTAAAATGTAAGAGATAATGGGGAAAACACCAGAAATTTAAATCAATGCCACGATGCAGTGCAGCAACACAGAAAATGTGTTTTGTTTGCACAGTGTTGTTTGATTTTGCCAAACAAGACAAATTCAGGAGTTGTGGCACGGAAATGTATTCTGTACTTGAAAAGCAACACATCTCATCATGACATTATTATATACAACATAATTGTGTAAAATACAAATTTATCTTAATATGATATATTTCAGTAAATACAAATGGTTAACTAGCTGACGTTGATCCTGTGCATTGTGAAATAATGGCACGTAAAGTTTTTCATATACAATGTAACATTATAGCAACGATAATCAAAAGTTTCCTCCCCCGAAGCGGATGGTTGGTGTAGTACCAAACCTCAGTTGTGAGAGGTAGTTTCTAACCACAGGGCATTCCGGCTGAGAAAATATGAAAAGAAGTGGAAGAAATAGAGGCTTACTGTAATTAATACCCTACTGATAACTTGGAGAGAAAAAAATGACTTGCAATTCAAGGTTTAAAAAAGATTTTTATTCACACAGGTTTATAGGTGTAAATAAATTATAACAAATGAATAACAAAATGTTAAATACAAGTGAAGTTTAAAAAATAAAACATGAAAAAGGCATTCTCACATTTCACAAGATTGAACACAAAAAAAAACATTCTACAATGAACATAAAAGAGGAGCAATATTGGACTAAAAATGCCTCTTAAGCGCCGTTGGGCTAAGTGAAGCCACTGGCGGCCATCTTACGTTGCCATTCACTAAGGCTGCGTTCACATTACAGCTCAATTCCGATTTTTTTCCCCCTAGTATCTGATTTTTTCATGCAGTGTGAACAGTACAATTCCGATTTTTTTTCCACACCAGACCTTGGCCTCTTTCGTATGTGGCTATAAATCGGATGTATGCGATGCGTCTGCATTGTGAATGCTCATCCGGTTCATACGTCATCAAAAGCCAAATATGCGCTCTGCGCGCAGGCGGCAGAGAGTGCTAAGCTGTTTCGAGTAACCGTGTTAACTTTTTATTTGCCTTTAATTTAATCACACTTGAAACATGAAGCATAAAGTTGACATTTGTGGCGACAGTAGAAACTCAGCCCATGCAGACGGTTCATCACGCACGTCAATGACGCGACGTCATCTTCATTTAAATTAAGATATCGAGGAGTCTCCCCTAATTCCTCCAAAATATTTCTACCTCATCCAACCTCGCTTCTCTGGCGTTATGAGATGAAAAAAATGAGTTGGACGGGTTTCTGCTCTGATTGTAAACACTGCCGCTCGAGGAAGACGACAGCCAAACATGAGGGAGCGTGAAAACAGTCCACCAATCGGGAGTTGGCGTTCGCACAGCTTACTTTGCATAATTTATGCAAGCAAGACACATGAAACCAACTCAAAACAAGGAGTCCACCAGCCAATCAGTAGCGCTAAATTTGCATATGGCACTGAATCAGTGCCACTGATAAAGGTCTCTTGCCTCAGCGGCGTTGCGTTGAGTCGGAGCCATTTTTATTTCCGTAAACTCTGCAACGTGACATCATTTGTTTTGGGAGCACAACTGTTTGATCAGGTTGTCCACTTCATGTTTTCAATATTTCACATTAGAAGTCAAATGAAAGACGACGGCCTGACAGATGCCTGCGGATGTTCACACCTTAAAAAAAGCTGTTTACACGTTCGCCCCGATGCTGCTGCTGCCAATGACGATAATGATGAAGAGGCTGACGAGTACTCAGCTGGCGACCAACCATATCAGCTGAGGCCTGGGGGTTCCCAGGTTGACCTTCACGTTGACATTTTTATTGTGAAAAATATTGGCGTAAACAGATAACGCCTGAGGACAAAGTGGAGTAGCTTCACAAGACCCACTGTTGATGAGCGTCATGCTATACATACATGTATTTAGAGATTCAATTGTATATTTCCTAAGATTCTGGTAAAAGTATTGATTCAACTCCTTTAATTAAGTAAAAAGAAAAGCAGGATTAAAGAGGATTTTACATACAACAATCTTCAGCTAAAACGTGTCTGGGTTTAAAAGTCTGCTGCCATCTAGTGGCACACACTGTAACTAGACCCAAAATAAACAGGAGGTAGAACAACAAAAAAACTATACAAAAAAAGAAAAGCCATGAAATAGCCGGCGCTCATTCTGATTCGCTAATTTAAGGAGGCTTACTGTATATGAAATACTCGCTTGGTGGTGGTGATAAGCCTAAATGGGAATGTTATGTGTTGTTTATGTGTATATTATGTTGCATAGCATTCTTTCTTTGTTTTAAGCGCTAGCTATAGCGTTGGCTCAGGGATTTATTCCATCAAAACAACTGCTTCCCAAAGCTTAAGCTAATGTTGAGCTAATGCTAACAAAAGGTTTTTTTTGTAAAATTAGCGAATGATTACAGAAAAAAAATACTGATCACTTGTATTTTTTTTATTTTTAGATTTAGACTATTTTGACAGGAGTAGAAAGTACCAAAATCAATTTTCAAAAGTAAAAAAAACCCAAACAAAAGTCTTCATGTTGCTGCTGTTTTATCTGATAAGTTACCAAGCTCAACAATCAATCAAGACCTCAACCGCAGCTGACGTTAGCGCTCTCAATTTGCGTTGTTTTCACGTTATGTTGTCATCCTCTCAGGTTGAAAAAGAGTAACAATTCTATTTTTTATAAAGCAAGGAGTACAAAGTACAGAAATCAGTTTTTTATATACAGGGAATAAAAGTCATAAAAAAAAATACTCACGTAAAGTAAAAGGAGTACCTGAAATACTTTGTATAACACAACTGCACATTTGTTGAATTGCGTCAGAAAAATCTGACCTGATCTGCAGGTAATAGATTCTATTTTCTTCTGGGTTAAATAATGCATAGTTACTCAACACTTGCGCTTACCTGACATGCATGTCTCAATGGCGTTATGTCAACAGTCTTTGAGACACCTGCAGGGTCCAGGCCAACGTTCCGCATGACCACAGTCTCACACGCTTTTCACCATGTGAACATGTGCTTTTAATGCTAGATTGGCCACTCACCGAATGTGTATCAATCCATCCACTATTTAAAGCGCTCATCTGTACCTTTAAGTCACGAGCTGGAGCCGATCCCTGGACTGGCTGCCGGCCAATCACAGGGCACATATAGACAATCACTTTTCACACAGGAGCGTCTGGATTCAAACCCCCAACCTCAAAACTGTGCTAAGCACTCAAATTTAGAACTGAAGAAGCCTTTTGAATTCAAGACGAAACGTTTTCAACAAACAAGAACAAGCCAGTTGCCTTGATTCAACTTTGGCGGAAAATCATGAATGGTCACTAATATTGATTCATGGACATTTAAGCATTCTGAGGACTGAATGTGACTTTGTATCTTGACCCTTGCTGTCTCACTGCAGGTGTGAAGCAAAAATAATCAGGTGTGACAAAAGGGGCAATAAAGATGTTGATTTTTGTTTTAACAAGTTGAGCACTGCACTTAGATTATTCATACTGTGTAAAAAATAAAAAACAAAAGAACACAAAACCCCCCACAGCATTTCGTTCCTAAAATGTCTTTGATGTCTCCCATTTGTCATTTCCGTGCCGTCCGGTTTTATTTAATTTCCATTGAATGTGCCGGGGTGACCCTGCAGTCATTTGACAACCTCTGAAACAATGAAGCCATTAAAATTACATTATCTGCCAAACGTCACATTTGTTCCTCAATTTCTTTTATAGGGGAAGTCAACCCCCCGAAAAAATTCTTGACAATATTTTCTATGCAGCCCCACTAGTCTAAATATGGTATTCTGGTTAATATTGCGTTAGTGGAATATGAGTTAGGCAGCAAAACCAAGCAGTTTTTATCCATATCAGAAGGCGGCCATTTTGCCACTTGCTGTTGAGTGAAAATGACACCACAGTTGCTCAGGTCTCAAGTAACAACCAATCACAACTCAGCTTCAGAAAACAGATGCACTGTGATTGGTCATTGCCTGAGCAACTGTGATGTCATCTTCAGTTGACAGCAAGTGGCAAAATGGCCGCCCCCTGAGATGGATAAAAATGGCTGGATTTTGCTTCATAATTCATATTCCACAAATGTAATATTAATCAGAATGTCATGTTTAGACTAGTGAGGTCACATATGACATATTATTGTCAAGAAATGTTTATGGTTGAATTCCACTTTAATTGAATGTGTATCAGCGTTTTTTGTAGCCTTTTTTTGTTTAGTGTCCCCCCTAATCCCCACCCCATTGCATTTCAATGAGCGTCAATTATATGCAGATTTTCAGTTTTGATTTCCCACTTCACTTGGTCATTATTGCCCACTGTACTGCCTTCCACTACTGGACAACTGAGTATAGGCTAGTAGGCTACTATAGGGATCCCAAATAGTTTGGAATCAGACGACAAGGGAAAAGGTTCGTCAACTATTATTCACCTCATATTAAAGAACAAAAATGCTCATGAGATCTCAATTTAAATGTGAATTCAATTTGCAATTTCGGCCAGATTCTAGCAAGAAACGTGAAGTCAATGTAGATGATTTTCCTTGGTCCACCACATTTCTGGCCCCCAGGCCGAGAGTTCGACAAATTAGTGTCTTCCAGTTCCAGCCTTGACAGCATTTAAGGTCGACGTTGGCTCGCGCAGAGACAGTCGAAGCTGTCAGAGGGGGATGTCAAGACAGTCACACCTGCATGCGCTCTGCTCCTCGAGCACATGGCGCACACTCGAGCCGACATCCCCGGCATGTTTTCGGATGGGACGGCCATGAACCGGACCTCCGGCGTGGGCCCCTCCGGGCACGAATGGTGGAGCGACGCGCCACGGGAGCAGTTGACGCGCGGCGGTCACCGCGTGGTGTCGCTCTTCCTGGGCTCCATCATGGTGTTCGGCTTCCTCAACAACCTGCTGGTACTGGTTCTCTTCTGCAGGTTCAAGACGCTGCGGACGCCCGTCAACATGCTACTGCTCAACATCAGCGTCAGCGACATGCTGGTGTGCGCGTGCGGGACCACGCTCAGCTTCGCGTCCAGTCTGCGCTCCCGGTGGTTGTTCGGCCGGCTGGGCTGCTTGTGGTACGGATTCATCAACTCTTGCTTCGGTGAGTGCAGGCGGTGTCAGACGTGGAAAAAGTACGCCACTCAAAGTTATTAGTCAGTAGGCTACTTGAGAAGAATACAGTCGATACTTTAAGCAAAAGTCATTTAGTAGAAAAGGGCAGAAAAGTAAAAAATAAATACAATAAAAATAAATGCCAATACTAGCCATTTTGACAAAAAAAAAAAAGTGAAAGTAAAAAAAAAAAAGATGAAAAGAAAGAAGCAAAAGTAAAATTGCATGGGCTGGAATTTACTCAACTTGGATAATAATAATAATAATAATAATAATAATAATAATAATAATAATAATATATTTAAAATACCTAAAAGATTATTTTTTCAGAAAACACAAAAAATAAAACAAATACTTATTTTATTTATGAATGATTTCATTGCAGGGGGAGCATTGATTTGTTTAAGTTATAGGATGTGGCCGATTTGAACAGAGGCATGAAGAGATGTTTGAGGGGAAAACAATATCAGTTTGTTTTGTTGCTAAAAAATTAATATTATCAGTATTTTAGGAAGCTGACAATATATAATCTGGGAAAACCCTAGCCGTCTCTAACCCTTTTCTTGAGCCTCTAATTTAATTTACAAAAAAACAACACACCCAAGGTAAAACAACCAATCAGGGACATAAGGTATGAATGAAGATGTCAATCATTTGTCACACACACTCGCAGGCACAATCATAATGCAAACGAAAAACAAAACAAAAAAAACAGTGCAAAGGCAAGTTAGAAACATGCCTTTGCACCGTTGTGGGAGTGAACATACCCGACTTGCTTCCCAGCCAATGGAAGTGGCGCCGCTCATTCCCATTAAATCCAGCATAGGAGAGGTGCACGGAAGCAGAAACAGACCGACTGGAGTCCATGCAGGAGATATTTAAAAGGAAATGCAAGAAGATCATCTCCACTTGCGGATAATTTAAAGACCGCCGATACCAGTGAGCGATGCTAATGGCGCCCTTTTGTGGCCGTTCTACTATTTGGCAGGAATGTAAATAGAATGCATGGCTGACAGAATGTTTTTCTCAGTGAACGGCATCCATGTCAATTCTCTCAAATGCCCATTAAGAAGTATTTTATTAGGGTGTTGTCCATATTTTTATTATTTTAAACAGGTAAAAAAAACACTTTTATTAATATCGGCTGATGAAATACTTATTGTGATAAAATTTGTTCAACCATATTTCTCAGCCCTATTTTCCAACTTCATTGTGTTGTTCTCCTTGATGTAATATCTGCTCTTACAAAAATAAATACCTCCAAAAGTACAACCTTTTTAAACAAGATTGAGATAGAGATGAGCATATTGATGGCATGGGTCAAAATTGACTGTTTAAAAAAAAATAATAATAATTACATAATCATAGCAAGTTATAATTTTTGAATGTCAGACGTTGGTCATTTTCGGCTGCCACAAATCACCACACAATTGCATCAGGTGATTCTCGGAGCCGGCAACATCAACAATTCCCTTAAATAAGGCCACAGATTAGGAATAAAAGATTGATTCTCTGAATTTGTTACCATGGCTAATGCTAGCCGGTTCACATTCTTCATTAAGCTGCAGTCCCTGTGTTTTTCCAGACTGCAAGAGCTCAAGGATTCAATCAATCAAAAACGGTGGTTGACTTTCTCTTTCTCTAGTTACATCACTTTTACATCGTGTCATCTTTCATGGAGATTGAGAAAAGTAATGAGCCTATTTTGACAATATAAGGGGGGAAGTGTCTTTCCCCCCAAAAAATAAAAAAAAATCAACGAAAGTACCATACACATGCATGAAAAAAAAATCTACTTAAGGGCAGTAACAAAGTATTTGTGTGGAAATAAAAAATACTAATTTTACTTTTGCACATTGGAAAAAGTGCAAACTAGATCACTGGTAAAGCAATAGCCTCACGTATTTCCATTATACATACTTTTTTTTTATTCATTCATGCCATTGACGGCTATAAATGTCAAAAAATTCATTTTAACTATTTCTATTAGTTAAATTTTTTCCCACTTTTGTTAATTGTATGAAACCTAGATTTTTTTAATTGTACATTTAGAACAGATATTAAATTTGTGATTAATCACGAGTTAACTAGTGAAGTATGCGATTAATTACGATTAAAAACTTTAATCGCCTGACACCCTGAATTTTTAATAATCTTTTTTCTTTTTTTATTCATTCACTGTTATTGACGGCTATAAACGTTAAAAAAATTAATTTGAACTATTTCTATTAGTTTAACATTTTGCTCCCACTTTTGTTAACAAGAGTATGAAAACCTAGATTTTTTTTATTGTACATTTGTGATTTATCGTGAGTTAATTAGTGAAGTCATGCGATTAATTACAATTAAAAATTGTAATCGCCTCTTGCCTTTAATTTTTAATAATCTTTTTTTTTTAAATGAATTTATGGTAGTAAATGAGTTAAATACAGTAGTCATATATCATATATGATACATTTGGAGTTATAGGCTTTTTCCCCACTTCACTCTGAACAATAAGCGATTTTTATGTGCCCAGGTATTGTGTCCCTGGTGTCTCTGGCCTTGCTGTCCTACGAGCGATACAGCACCCTGCTGGTGCACAACAAGCAGGCCCTGGACTACCGGAAGCCTCTGCTGGCAGTGTGCGGGGCTTGGCTCTACTCACTGGCGTGGACCTTGCCCCCCTTGCTGGGATGGAGCAGTTACGGACTGGAGGGCGCGGGAACCAGCTGCTCCGTGACGTGGACCGAGCGAACGTCTCGCTCTCATTCCTACATCATCTGTCTGTTCGTCTTCTGCCTCGGTCTGCCCGTCTTTACCATGACGTACTGTTATGGCCGACTTCTGCACGCCGTTAAGCAGGTGGGTCGCTAGACGTTTACATTCCATGTACTTCAACTTCAGCATGACTTGTGCGGTCAGGTGGGTGGAATTCGACGGACAAGGCGGCGTGAGTTCCACATCCTGTTCATGGTTGTCATCACGGTGGTTTGCTTCCTCCTCTGCTGGATGCCTTACGGCGTCGTCGCCATGATGGCCACGTTTGGTCAGCCGGGCCTCGTCAGCCCCGTGGCTAGCGTGGTGCCGTCCATCCTGGCCAAGAGTAGCACCGTGTTCAACCCTGTCATCTACATCATGATGAACAAGCAGGTGAGGCGGGGTAGCATTTTCAAGGGAATTGCACAATCTTCTATCCATTCATTCTCTATAGATGGTATGAACTGTAAATGGCCCAATATGTGCTCCAATCTTTGCGGTTTCACTTATTGAAGGTGTTTTCTGGAACATAACCCCAGCGATAAATAAGGAATAATTGACACCCATTGAAATCTTTTGGGAAAAGACAATTTTTTCCCCCCTCCATTTTTCATGTATTAAAAACTTAATGTTTTGGGGATATTTTTTCCCCATTGAAATCTATTGGGAAAAAATAATTAAACCACTGATAAATATTCAGAAAACACAAATCCCCCAAAAAGAAAATAATATTTTCCCCCAATGGATTTCAAATAATTGTCAATTACAGTGTTTCCTCATTTATTGCTGGGGTTATGTTGCAAAAATGACCTGCAGTAAGTGAAATCCACAAAGTAGTCAGCTTTATTTATTTTTACATTTATTATAAATGTTTTAAGGCCGTAAAACCCTTTACCATACACTTTTCTCATAGACACATTTACATTTTGTCACATTTCTCTCTTCTACGCTTAATGTTCCACATAAAAATAAATAAATAAATAAATAAATAGGTACACTACTGCAATAAATAAATGATTTAAAAAATGCATGCAAAACTGGAGGGTGGTCGACTGTGCAGTAAAGAAACAAATTGTTTAAATAAATTGGTCTATCTTTTGATCTTATCGGTGGTTGATTATCATTTTCTTGTTTTTTAAACTCGCTGATTGTGTCAAATCTTAAATTTAGCACCTTTTTCTGCCAATGCAATACAAATACTGGCATTTGTTTGACTCCGCCTTCCTCCTCCCAACAGTTCCACCGCTGCTTCCTGATCCTCTTCCACTGTCGGCACCAACTGACAGAGAACAGTCAGTCGGTCCCAACCAGAATCACCATGGTCCATCTTAACCGCTTGACGCGGGGCGTCGGCCCCGATGCCCTTGGCCATGCTACGGAGGCAGCCGCCAAAGCCTGCGACGCAGAGGGCACCAGCGCCACCCTCTCGGAAAAAATGGAAGCGCCTGCGCTGTCGCTGTCTTGCGGGACTCAAAATTGACAGGAACCTTCGAGAAATGTCACTTGGCACCCGAAGCCTCAGAGACAGGCAACAACTGTAGCAGCTTCAAGTGGCCGAGGAGGACTTGCAACTGTTGATTCTGAACAAATGTGAATATTTTTCCTTGTGAAGTCAACCTGATGTGGTTGTTAAAAGTGGAATAAAGCAAAGTCAAGACAAGTGAATATTTTTGTTGCATCCCATGTATTTACAAACAAATAAATCAAGATGCCTCAGAGCTTCTCCAAGAGCGAATGGTGCCTACCTATGACAATCCGTCAGCGTATTTATTTGATAGCCATCTTAAGGTTGATATGCGTAATAGTACGCTTTTTCCTCGTTCCTAGAACAATTCATCGCACTAGTAAAAATGTCTTACTAGTAATGTTTTCCCACTACTGTACTGGACTGTATTGCATTTCTGCCTGAGGTGCATTTGTTGAACTACTTTATGAGCAACTAGTGAAGTGCTGGGTAGAAATCATTCTAAAGGTGCGCCATTGTCATTCTAGTAGTGCAAAGGAATGTCAAGCACTAAGTCAGTGGTTCTTCTGAACCCCACCGGTTTTCTAAGCACATTCACAGAACCCTTTTTTATTGGGAAAATAAAATAAGATTTTTTTTTTTTCAAATTCAAGACGTAGGCATAGGGTTTACAGGTGAACAAAATGAACAGGGAGAGAAGCCTTTTCATCAAATCTGTCTCTCACTATTACTCAACTCAACTATAGATCACTTTAAAACCCACCACTACTTTCCTAAGTTGGATCCCAGGGGAAGCAGATACAATGAAAACAGCAGAGGCCCCAGAATTAAACCCTGTGGAACACCATACGTTCCATTAAACATGGAACTCATATTGCACATATTTGTCTGACCATTTTCTTTTTTTGCTCGACCTAAGAGATTAAAATGATAAAGATATCACATGATGTACCATCACAACAGCCACAATTCAACTAATGAGCGCACCAAATTTCCTGCAGCACAGATAAGCCAAGTAATGTAGCGTGATCACCTGCAGCCAAAGATGGCTGAGCATCATCATGAATCACATGAGTCGGTCGGGTATGATTTTTAAATCAAATCAAACCCCTAGGGTTCGATTGAACCCAGGTTAAGAACCACTGCAATAGAGGGGAAAAAATGTCAATAGTGAGCAGGGTTGGAAGGGTTACTTTTAAAATGTATTCCGTTATAGTTACAAGTTACCTGCTAAAAAAAAATAGTTAGTAATGTAATCCAAGTACCATAATATTAATGTAATATAACTTGATTACTTTGGATTACTTTTGGATTACTCCAATACCGAGTATGCTCATGAAGACAGGATAAAAATAAATATAATCACAATTTATATTCTATACAATGTGCCATTGCTATTTGCGGGGATGATAGGGACCCAGGCAGCCTACTAATAGCAAAAATCTTTGTGTAGTTAAAAAGCATGTAGGCTTGATTGATAGATTGATTGATTTATGTCCATATGCTGTTTTCGAACTGTCACTGAAAGCATAGATAGATAGATAGATAGATATATAGATAGATAGATAGATAGATAGTGAAGATGACGATGTGTGACATCAACTGCAAAATAAACTTTTATCCCAGTCACAAGTTTAGCCGTGTATATATTGTCTATGATGTTTAAATAGTGAATTGGTGGGAGGAAGATTTGTTTGGAAGGTGTAACTCACATTATGGTTGTAGGCTAGCGGGCTAGCTAGCAAGACGCTAAAGCGCGTAGCATGCCGCTGGATCCTTAGCTCAAACTTTCGCTCCGAGTAAATTCCAGCGAATACCGGTCGCCATTTCCTCCTCCCGTCCGTGAAGCTTTTTCAAACTGCCCGCGTGTGGAGGACACGACTAGTCAGTTCGTTCATTCCCACCTCCCCGACATGTAGCAACGGTCCCAATTGTGCGGGAGTGCACGCGCTCTCTCTCTCGCTCTGTCGCTCTCTCTCGCTCTGTCGCTCTCTCTCTCTTGCTCTGTCTCTCTCATCGTAGAAATTGTAATCCTCGAAGTAATCCCCATTTTTAATAAATGTACCTGTAATCTGATTACATGTTTTTTCCTGTAACTATAAGGGCAATTTTTTGGGTAATCTGATTACGTAACGGCGGTTCATGTATTCTGTTACTCTGTTGATAGTGAGACAGTCGTTCTACTCGTGTACCCTAATCATCCGATTAGTGTACCAAAATGTCATATGAAGGAAGAAGCGGAAAAAACACTTATAAGATAAAGTTGCTCTAAAGACCAGCCACTAGAAACACATAGTTGTTCAATTAGTGCACATAAATGTGCAGTGACAGAAAAAAGGTCAATAGTCATTCTACCAGTGAGCAAAAATGTTATCCAGTAGTGAAAAAAACACCACTAAGAGGTCTACTAGGACACCCTACTCATGCTACTAGTGTGCTGAGCTGTCCATATGCTAATACGCTTCTCATCCTCACTTGTGCTCCAGTAAAACAACTATGGGCACGAGTAGAATGACTAGGACACACTAGTAGAAAGATATGTGACTAATGAGGCAAAACTGTACATTAGTTGACATGGGCATGCTACTAGTACTGCCAGTGAAGTACTAGATGTTGTCTAGTATTTCATAACATCACTGGTAATACTAGTAGCACGCAGTTGTCAACTATTGTACAGTTTATGAGTGTGCACTAATGTCAAGAAGAGTGGAAGGCAGTAGCAGAAAACCAGTAAGACATTCATTTCACTAGTGCGCTAAATTGTGCTAAATTTGTGAGGTCAATGAGGTCAAAGCGCACCCTCAATCGAGGACCTTAAACTGATATTGATGAAATCCTCAAACAACTTTTCATACCTGCCAGTGTTGGAGGAGAAGGTTGATGATGCAGCAGTTTTCGTTTTCCCTTTCAGCACCTGTCAGAGCAAGTGGGCGGAGTCTCAGGACAGCATGAGACGTTCCAGAGAGTCCCATAAGACCTGGTCACACAAAGCCCGCCCATAAGCCGCCCACAATAGAGCATCCGTCACCCATCAGAACCAATTGTCAGTCCAGTTGCAGGCGAGAAGATTCCACAAGCTTGCAAACCCAGCGAGTCTTTCAGGAGTCCCGCCTCGGGAAGGTGCGAGTGCATTCAGGGACGAGGATGGACGGGAGTCTCCTCTTGGGGACGTTGGGGGTCACTGCTGGGCCAGCAGGATGCTACGGTTGGCCTTCATCTTCTCCAGACGTTTGGCGAGGAGGCTGTTGGACGCTTCCAGCTCCTGGATCTGATCCAGAGCAGAACGCAACTGCAGACAACAAACACAACAGAATAGATTTCCTCAGATTTGGATAAACAATAAATAAATACATAAATAATAACAACAATTAAATAAAATACTTAAGATTTTGCAATTGTTTGAGGAAAGTACTTCTCTTTGTAGTTTTCTCTTCTCGACCTTCAGCTCATCCTCGACTATCTCTGCGCTCTCCGACGCCGTCCTGTAACGAGTCACCTGACCTTCCAGTCGGATGACCTGGACAATGTGAGACGCACCAGCATAGAAAATGGATTTTAGAAGAGTTGACTAATATTCTCAAACAGCGACAGTATATTGTACTGTATATGGGAAGAAGAAGAAAAGCTTGGCTGCATGATGAGAACTTTGTTTAACTGTTATATACTGTTTGGGTCAAATTTGACCCGTTTTGACATTTGACATGAATACATTAAAAATGTTCTGTCCTCTGATTGGTTCAGCTATGTTTTAGCCCTGTGATTGGATGATCTTAAAACATTGTTTTACAAGGGATGACAAAATCGGACATGATGAAAATTTCATATTCAAGAAAAACTGGACTTAAACCTGGGGTGTTTACAAGTCTAAACTCATAGATGAATATGTAATTTTTTTGGTTATTGCTCCCTCTCAATATATTATGTTTTTATCATTGTAAAAATGAGTGCCACTAATGTTACAAAAACATGCCTAAGGGAGTATTTAAATAGGTTATTTCTTGATAGTGGATTTGACTTATTGCAGGGGTGGTCTGGAACGTAAAGTAACATAATGGTATTCATCCTCAAATATGCAAAATGCCTCTGTCTCTTTTTTAATGTCACACATAGTTGTAGAGGGTTTCTGTACATGATTTTGCAACGTCACCGTGAGCCATTCGCTAATGGCCAGTCCGTCACTACTTAAATAGGACATCACATTGTCTGATGTTTGTTAAGGTTTTTTTTTAATCCAAAAATGAGTGGTGTTATAAAAAAATAAATATTTTATCTTTCATATTTATTCATCCATTTATAATATCAGATGGACAATTACTACATTTTGAAAAGATTTGTAGTTTATAATTTCATATCGACAATTCTAATGAGGAAACTATTGGCTTAAGTCAAAATTGACATGAAACATACTAATTGCGCATATAGAATCTAATTTAATGGAAAAAATATTGCTGAAAATGTTTATGTGAATTGAAAAGAAACTCAACAAGAAGAAGGAAAAGCTGAACGACGTACGTTCTGTTCCAGGGTGGCCACTTCCTGTTCAGACTTCACTAGTTTGAACTTCAGGTCACTGATTTGTCTGTTTGCATCTCCTGAGAAGAAAAATGTGCAATGGCAAAGTCATTTAAAAAGAAGAATAGGAACCTTTCTATGAACCAGAGTGAGAAAAAGAGGAAGGCTCACTCTGAAGATCCACCACATGCGTGTCTGTGCCATTTTTCAGATCGTTTTCGTCAGGATTTTGGCTCCCATCAGGTCCAATTCTTTGCCTCAGAAATAGTTGAGTCTTGAGCATTCTCACCTATAACAGACATACGTCTTCAAAACAGATGACAATTCTGCAGGATGATTGTTTGTCGCCCTCTTGTGGGAAATGTTGATGATCATTGTTGTGAGTTGATGATTAAATGTTGATAAGATCGCACCTGATCCTGGAAACGTTCTCTTTCTTCAAGTAACTTCTTCAGATGCAACTCTGGAATGAGAGGAGGGAACGCATAGTTACTAATAGCCTCTCTACCAATTAATTTGGTAACTCACTACATGATTCATGAAATTTGAATTCAAATCATTTGAATTATACCTTGAAATTATTAGAGGGATTATATCGCGATCATTTCATATTAAATGATTGGTGGTTTGATGCAGAAGATCAATAAGATAAATCTGTAATTGCTAGATTCCAATTAGACATTTTCTCTTCGCTTTTACAATTTCTTACCCCTGCGTGATGCTGTGACATCACTGTTGAGAAAGCCATAAAGTAGAATAGAGGGGGGAAAAAATACTTAGAGCTCCACTCAACAAAAATTTTATTCACATAAAAAAAAACAAAACATGAAATACAATACAAACATTAGTGGCAGGTAATTACGTCCACCTTAGCTTAATAATTTATATCTCTAAACATGACAGTTGAATGATGTCAGTCTATAGAGTAAATAATGATCAGTCACTTGTCCTCATTAGGATGGCGGGTAAACTGGAGCCTATCCCAGCCAACTTTGGAAAAGATCAGAGAATTAGAAAAATTGAAAGGAACATAGGCCACTTTCTAATTCTGCGACTTTAATTTATTAAATACAGTATATTGATCAAGGTATTCCATATTGTTTATACATCATAGATATCAAATAAACTGTTGCATCATAGCATTCTGTTGAAGGTGATGATAAGGTAAATAGTTTAGAATGTTGTGGTGGTCTACAGCATCGTGTACACTACAATAGATCCGCTCCTGCACTGAGCCGACCTCCTCAATGGTCTTATGTTCCTCTTAGCTGATTGCTGCCGTTCACAGCTGCTTACTGCTCCATCTCCTCATGTGCTTCCTCACAACTGTCCATGTCTGCCACAGAAGGCTTGTTTGCAGCCTCCATATTTGTCTCCAGTATCTGACTGGAGCGTTGCTCCTCAAAGAGTTTTCCTTCGGGGACTTTCAGCAGCACCCATTCAGGAGCCGCCATGACCTTGATTTCCTCAACAAAATTTCTGAACTTACAACTCTGACCGACGGCAGCAGAGGTCGGCGAAGATCTTGGCCACACTGCGGGGAGGTCTTCAGGAGAAGTGGCGTCCTCAGCAAAGGAAGAATCCACCAAAACAAAGTCTGCTTCTTCGTGTGGCGTTTCGCATTTCTCAGTGGTATTTTCAATGACTTTTTGCTCATATATTGTAGGAAAATCCTCACAGTTTTTACATATGAGACTTGTTGAGCAAGATGGCTCCACTGTGACATTGTCTCTCATCGCAGTGGGAGACGAGAAAGATTGAGCGAGCTGTTTGTTCATTGTCTGGCCTGTCGAGCGGTTCAAGTCGGAAACAGGCTGACCGGATTTGTGGACTTTCCCAATGGAAGTCCTATAAACATGTGAGATGGATTTTTTACATTTTGCTTGACTTTTGCGCAGTTTTGTGGACAGTCTGGCATCATTCGTTGACTTGATTTTCGGTGTAAAAGTCAACTCACGGTCAGAGTTTGCACTCTGCTTCACCGCTTGTTTTGCTCTGTTCACGGGCACACAATTTGGTTTGAGTCTGGAGGGAAATGTCATCATCTGATCTTTTCTTCTTCCCTTCTGATTCATTTGTTGTCTTGCACAGGCCTCTCGGCACGTGCCCGTAGCTCGCATGTGCTTGTCGGCCGAGCTGAAGCTGAGCGACTGCGGGGGTTTATTTATCTGACAATGGCGGGATGTCATGTCTCCAGTGTTGCCTGAAAGACCACGAAGGACACGTTGGAGCACGAAGCACAGACAAGTAGTCAACGGCGGAGAGCGGAGAATTAACCCAGACACTTGTGGAAAAAGCCAATGAGGGTTTGCCAAAGAACATGAACATCCATTAGGTTGAAAAAATAAAAAATAAATAAACGAGAACATATTCAAATCAACAAGAACTGATCATGCTTTTGGGCAGGGATGTCCAAACATTTTCCTCCACAGGTTTCATACAAACAAAATTGTAAAATTTGAAGTAGAGGTGGCCTGTAGCCTTGCATCCTACACTCTGAAAACAGTTGGGTCAAAAGTAACCCAATTATCGGTCAAAAATGGACCAATCCAGTTCATGGGTCAATTTGACCCAACTTTCTGGGTTGTTTCATAGAAAAAGACCCAATTTTTTGACCCAAGTGAAGGATCTGACCAATATTTATGAGTTGTTTTGCATTCAAAGACCCATTTCTTGACTCGAAGTTGGGTCAACTTGACCCAAGTAGAGGATCGGTCCATTTTTGACCCATAGTTGGGTTATTTTTGACCCAACTGTTTTTTTTTAGAGTGTACTAGAATATAACCACCCCTGCACTGCACTGAGCGCACACAGAACATTCAGAACCAAAACAACAGCAATGTGAGGTTGAGGCTCATTAATGTGATATGTTCATAAATCAGACAGTGACACACAAAAAAAGTGGAACAAACCATTCGAAAACTGTTAAAAAAGAGAAATGTTCCTATTTTAGTTGGGGGGGGGCATCTATCTCGCTACAACAGCTAGCTTAATTGTTTTCTACTTTCTTTAATTTTTCGCGGTGAGTAGGCTATTTTTTCAGGGCTAGAGTCAGGGGTCACCAAATGGCGGACCGCGGTCCAGATCCGGACCCCAAGATCCTTTCATCCGGACCGCCAAGAATATGAAATGGGGGGGAAATATATTCCGTTTTACCCATAGACGATTTTTGAATTGGCGCATGAGAGGGCAGCTATACTTGAGCCGGGGTACTTTGACAGAGCCGGGGTCTGGTAAGCTCACAAAGTTATGGGTTTTTTTTCGGGATAAACACATTCTCACGACAAATGTGATGAAGTATGGCGTCAAAAGTCAGAAAAGTAGACACTGAAAAGTATGCTTTAATTTTACCGTCATCGAGCACTACGATCCCCGTTTATCTGCTTACGAGAGCGGATTTTGGACGCAACACAAAAATCCTTTTACTGACTCCGGAATGGTCGAGGAATGTTTGGAAGCAATGGCAGACATGCTATTTGAAGAGAGCAACTTAAGGTCCATGCACTCGGAGGATAGGATGAGGAATCAATCAACTGATGTAAGTGACAATGCTCAGCTTTTGGTGCATGTCCGATTCTATCACGAGGAGACTAAAACATTTATAGAGGACATTTTGGGTATTACAGCTTTGAAAAGACATACGAGAGGAGAGGACATATATTTGGACATAAAGGAAATGCTGAAAAAGAAAGGAAATAATGTGAAAATTGTTTTCATAACTAGTGAGTTTTAAATATTAAACAATTGAATATTTGAACAAAAAAGAAATTAATGAAAGAAATATTTGAACAATAGACTAAAAATATTTGAGTTATTTAAGAAATTTAAGTTTTTGTCAATTAATTGACATGTTTACAATTGTATAAAAAAGCAGAAAATGAAATTATTGCGGTCGGGTGTTTTTCATCTCCGGATCCCAGTCAATTGGGCTGATCGGGTTAGTGGACCTCTTGCCAATCTAGTTGGGGACCCCTGTAATAGAGGGTTTTAAATAATACAAAAAAAAAAGTATATATATAAATAAAAATTAGGAGCAATTTAGTAACGCATGTGCCATAGGCTTAAACATTAAAACTGACAGCAAGATTCACGCAAGCGTGGCCGCTTTAGAGCGCCTCGTTGTCAAGGTGTGGAAAAGCCTCGGGACAGTCTGCTGGGAATTATTCCAGTTATCACAGGTGAGTGGATATATTTTCACGGCTCAAACGTAGTTATGCGCAGGCTGTAGTTTGGACACCCCTGCTTTAGTGTCATTGAATAAAAAAAGACAGATGATATTCTGTGTTAGCCTTACCCAGCAAGCTCTCTCTGCTCCCAGGAGCTTCCTTCGCCAACCGGGATTCAAAACTGCTGCTGACTTCATCCTCAGCCTCGTCCAATCTAGGCCCCCCATTGGTTGCGACCTCAGGAGAAATGACCTCTCCGTGTTGCTGCTTGGGAGATGATCAATAATCAGTGACCGATCAGTGACTTGTACTCTTTTTCTGATTGGCTGACCTTCCTTAAAAAAAAAAAGGCTGAACCAGGCCAAATTGTTACAAGACGTCGAGTCATGTGACATGGCGACACTATCATGTGACTTCTTTTTCTGTACCTTGAGAACTTCTCGGAGGCTGAGCACCTCAATTCTCAGCTGGTCGCGCTCGATTTGAATGACGTCAGAGATTTCCCTCTGACGCTCTAATGCCTGAGAGGGCCAAGGACGATGAAATGGTGTATGAGAGGTAAGTGGTAAGGCAGGAGAGAGAAGAGAAAGCAGGTTAAGTAAGGTTAATGGATTAATTATATAAGTATGATAATTAGTGGAATTCAAATCCGTTTGGTGTTATTTTGTCTGGATTTACTTTGACCAACATTTTAGCGTTTGTAATGTTAGGACACTTCATCACGTCATACCGCAATCTTCTTTTCCTTCCATTGCAGAGCCTCCTGCAAGTCAGACACCTCCTGAGAGTACGCACGTGTTTGTTCTTGTAACTGTGAGACTTCCTGGGGGTGTGGAAGGAAGCAAGGAAGGAAGGAAAAGGAAAAAGAAGTGTGTTTGTTGTTAAAAGCTCATTAAAAGGTGGTCAGTTTGCCCAAAGAAGATGTCAATCTTGCAACATCACGAGTGGATCTTGCTGAGGTCACACAGAAGAAGAATGTGATGACTCAGCTTTGCACATTTTGTGTGTGTTGGGACTGTTTTGGTGTTGAACTGACCATCAGAAGTTCTTCACTTCGTCTCATAGTCTCTTTCATCTCTTTAAACTGGAACTGAAGGATAATGTGACAGTCACGCTCACGTTCATATGCCTGCAAACACACATGGCATGCCGACATTACAAATCAATGGTGGGGAGTGATAAAGTACTTTGTTACTGTAATAGTTGATTTCTTATGTGCCTGTCCTTGTTTAGTTATTTGTACTTTATTGTATGTATGTATATATATATATATATCTAAGAGTAGGAGATGCTTTTCAGAGATGTTTTAAGTTAATTGTAAATTTAAAAAAAACAACAACTAAATCTTCAAACCGCCGATAACATTCAGGGCTCTATTTTCATCTGACATCCCATCGACCTACTTACTTTTGTGCGCTCGTCAGCGTGCCGTCGCGCCTCCCAAAGCAGCTCCTCCATGTCGCTCAGTTCCTCCCGCAAAGTTTCCACCTGATACATCAAAGTCGACTTGTCGTTGTGCAGCTGAGCGTTTGAAACCATCGCTCGGCGATACTTCTCCTCTGCTTCTGCCACAGAGTCCTGAGACAATGTATCCATCAATCAAGAGTCAGACATTCACTTATACCACGATTCGACAGATAGGAATGAACATCTGAAAGTCTAACTAGCCATTTTCTTTTGGCCAGTTAAATGGCTTGTTAACGATTTCTTTATTTTAATACATCTTAGAACATATGACACATGTGACCATTTTCTAAAACAGTGGTTCTCAACCCCGGTCCTCGAGTACCCCTATCCAGCCTGTTTTCCATGTTTCCTTCAGCCAACACATCTGAGAATCGTTATCAGGCTTAATGCAGAGCTTGCTGATTAGCTGATCATTTGAAACACCTGTGATGGCTATTGGAGACATAGATAGTGGTAGAGATGGGACGTTTGACACTGAGACTCCGGAGCATGTGTCAGCCGAGTGAGACAGACTGCTCGAAACAATGTATCAAAAGCCCCGATGAAACCTCCGTGATCACGTGCTGATGACGTATGCGGCTTTATGCGCGCTAATGAGATACCGGAAATTACGTAACTGATTCAAACCTTTTGGCGCGTTAGTTAGTTATTTGGTATGTTTCCAACAAAAGTACTCCCACAATAATGCATTTAAAGTTTCCAATTATGCATTATTTTTAAATCGTGTGTAGAAGATACAGGCTTGACCCAAGTATTTTCCACCGAGTTGCTATAAGCGCTTCTCCAAGACCCTCAGTCACATCTCCCAAATACTGATGTTGAAATACTTGTCATCTGGCTTCACGGCGCACTTGTATCATATCCAAATCATGTTTATAAAAATCGAATGAGTAGCAGGACATCACATTGAACCATAGTACTGGTACAGTGTCAAAATATTGCAACACTTCCACGTGTACCTGATGATCATTAGACAGACACAAATGTAAGACTGAATGTACTGGTGTTATGTTGGAATAGAAATCAATCAGGCGAATCACTTTGAAGATTATAGCTGCTATGACTCCAGCTGACCACCAGATGTCACCGGTATGATCTATCTTATGGGGCTTTGAAACTTCGACTCTTTTTCCAAATCAATCAGCCGAAAGCCTCAAAAGCTTCACAAGGCTTCATTGTCCCATCTCTAGATAGTGGTACTTGAGGAACGGGGTTGAGAACCGCTGTTCTAAAAGACCACTTGTATCTGACAGTTACATAGCATGACCCAAGAGAAATGGCAGCTTTTGCATAATTTTTTTATCATAATAATAATAATAATATCAATCCATCACTGAATTCATATTGATCAAAATAACAATAAAATTGTCAATCAGTTAGAGTGATGATACCTTCATCTCCCTGATTGACGCCTCCATCTCCACGGAGATTGACGTGTCACAGCTTCCTCTGCGAGATGATGCTCCACCCAGTGACGAGAGAGTCGCAGCAGAAAGGGTCAGCGCTGTCCTGGAGCCCTGAGGAGGAGGACATGTCAATACAATGTAATGGCGGAAGCATCATAAAATAAACTTTCCACGGCTGAGCAATACAGCCAAGAAAGTTACAGTAGTTCTCCATCCCTGCTTCAACTGCCACATCAGATCAGGTTTTCAGTAGGGAAGTAACGATAACGGCAATATTGCGATGTTGCCATATAAAATTGCCATGATAACATTGTAGTCATGTCAAGATATTAAAACATCTGTTAAAATGGTGAGGCTGTATTCCATTTGTGCAATTTTAGTACCCTTTGGTGGTTAGTACAATTTAATTTTGATTAGGAATATTTTGACCACTGCTGTGGTTTTCACTCCCATAAATCAGTCATTCAGCTTAACACAGCATTCTATCGTCAACCTCTCCACAATACCGTGATAATTTGCGTATCATGAGGTTCATATGGTGATATTTATCATATCATGATGTTTGGATATCATCACATACCTAAATTTTCTGTGGAGTGACATTGGAACATGTAACAGGCCATGCCTAAAGCCTGATGTTCATTGTTTAATATGATATAATTATTTTCCTTACCAAAAATATATATGCAACTTTGTTCATATTTTCAGGGGCAAAGTTAATGTGGTAAGGAAGCAGCATCTCTTTTTTTTTTGCATTTTACATTCAGTGACAATTTTTGTTGCTACTAGGGATGCAACAATATCTCTACTTACATTTAAATACCAATAATGCCAAGCACTGATACTCGATAATGCCATTACAGCTTGCAATTGTGGTTATTTTACCAAATACTGTTCAAAAATCAAAACCATAAGATGTCAACATTTTAACCAAATATAACTCTTTTTAGAGCAACAACTTGTCATTTATTGCAATTTTTTAACATCCAGTTGCATGTTTTCTAACAATCTTAAACAGATTTAAATATAGCCTGTAATAATAATAATAACAATAATAATAATAATGTAGTGTATGGTGGATATAAACAAGTCTGACGCCATGTTACCAATATGAGGCAACTTATCAGGTATTGGCATCAGTGAATTCCCAGTTGTTAGATAAAAATTTGTGTTCATTTCTTGCTTGAAATTGCTGACTGGTCATATTGCCCAGCCAGATCAAATGAGCCAAAGACAGAAACTTGACTTACTCTATCCAGGAAGTCTCTGTCTAGTCTCTCCTCCACCTAAGCACACAAACAGTCAAACCATGGAGATGCTATGTTGATGAACAAATTTTGATCCACCGCACCCTGAAATAAAACTGTTTCTATCACTGACTCCCAAGTCAGCTACAACGTCAGGTTAAACAGACCGAGCAAAACTTACCACAGGGCTCGCCCGAGCTGAACTAGCTCTGGAGGATGCCCGGGAGCCAGAACCGAGAAATGAGCTGTAGTCTGAAGGCTGGGAAGGTAGAAAGGAATAGAAAAAGATGGAAGGAGACCATCGGTGGGAAGACGAGGATGTATGCAAGGAAGGAGAAGTGAGAGGATATAAAGTATACCAGACATGAAACCAAAAGAAGAAATAGAAGGGCTATAAAATCCAAAGACAAACTGATGAAGTTACGTCACCTTCAGACTACCTCGACTCCCCACAGACATCCGCTCTTCATCATCTGACAGCTGAAAGCACAAACATGAACACACGTTAACTTCATAGTATGTCAACAACTTACACTGACGATGCGGCCACATTTCCCGAGGTAACCGCATCTCTTTCACTCGTGAAAACTTCTCACAAAGGAAAGACAAGGAAAAGTCAGAGACGATACAGACCGAAGCGATTCTCCGCGAGTGGCGAGAATAACGCTCGCCATCCTCCTGAAGGCCGCGAAGAAGAAGAGAAAAGGAGAAGAGACGGTTATGATAAAGCCAAGAGTCACATCTTTGCTTACACCGAAAAAATGAGATGTGTATGCGTGACACCATGCTTGGCATGCAATAGAAAATAAAACAGCATACAACGGTTACGTAACAAAAGTTGAAATGAAAAACTGGAAAGCGGCAGTAGTGATGCATTATCTCGGAATGCTACATGAACACAACAAAAACAAGCAGCTCACATGCAGCGTAGCCGACCCGTAAAAACCTTCCAACTCCACCCAGGTGACTAAATCTAACATTTTACTTTGGTGACATCCATCTGAAAACGCAAACATGACTACTTTGTTATGTTATTGGGCATGACTTTTTTTTTTCCTTTCAGATTTTACAGTCTCTGCCAGCCAGGTCAATACAATTAGTGCGATGCTCTTTTATTCGTTTTTGACGAGATTAGGTGGTAGGAGGTTTTCATGGGCCAGCGGCAGATGCGTGGTCGTACCATCCACTGCTCAATGTGACCCCATTTATAATCCAGACCATAATACTTCTGTAGAGGAAAAGGAGCACAAATTAGAAACACTCCTCCATTTTGATTGTCCTAAAGTAGAAAGTGGGTGTTGCTTTTCTACCTCATGGTTTACACTACAAGGTTTTGAAACAAAATTGTTTGTTTGATGTCTACATGCTGTGTGCACACCCAAGTTAGAGTGAAAAATTAATTAGACGCTATTGTGAAAACAGTTTAAATAAAGAGGAGACAAAGAGTTAAGGTTGGAGAACGAGAGATGTGACTCACCGCAGGATGAATGTTTCTAATGACTGATGATTGAACAACAGTCACACTGTTACCTCTCCTGCTGTCTGACCTCTGACCACAGGGTGTGTCACATGTTTGCTTATTGTCACTCAATGCAAGTTAGTTGATTAGTGTTGATGAGTGGCAATCTTTTTTTCTTACACAGTTTGGGGCGGAAACGTTTTAGTCAATGTCACTATAAGATTGAGACTTTACAGTTTCCCCCAAAAAGTTGAGATTTTTCTACTGAGCTTTAAGTACATGTTAAGATGTTGGGGATGCATATTGGTGAAGCACCCATGATGTCTGAGTGATTCTGATGATTTGTATTTATATTTCAAACTGTAGTCGCAGTAGTAATAGTAGATGAAGAAATGAAGGAAGCTAAGATAACTGCTAGCTAAGCTTGTTGGTAACTAGAGTGAGGCTAAAATCTTTCAACTTGCCATTTTTTCTGTAGGTGGTCCTGATTGTTTTGAAAGCAGATCAGGAATTTAAAAAATAAATCTTTCCACAACCTCCACAGGATAATAAGTCACGATATATGTAGAGACATCCGATAATTAGATTGAAACAGAGGAAAGATTTTTGATCCGATGATTGGTATGTGTTTGACTCATTTCTATTTATGACCCTAATCAACAATAATGCAGCGGGTATACTGTACATGCTCTACAATGCTGGCCACTTTGTGGTCATTTATAAAAATTCAATTTCACACCATGTGCGCTCATTTGGGACAATCAGACTGGCTGGTGAGGTCGGTAAGTGACAGCATCTCACCTCTTTGTGTTGCTTCTCCAGTTCCTTCATCCGAATCTCTCTGGCTTCCGCCCTTGCAGTTCGTCTCGCCGCCAACCGCGCTTCTGCCTGTCACAGACGTTAACCTTGTCAAAATCTACTCTTCATCAAGAGTTCATTTTTTTTTTTTTTTTTTTTTTACACCTCTACAAACACCATCATAATGGCCAACATTAAACTACAGTAGAGTAGTAAGTCTCAGTGCTCATTGTAAACGAGACGAGTTTTATTCCTAAAAGTATATTGAACATCCAGTGTAACATTATGCACATTAGTTTGAACTTTAACACTACATTAACTTGTACGGTACGTAAATATATTTTCAAAAGCAAACCGTTCCTGAAGATAGAATGCAAATGCATTGAACTTCGAAGTTAAATACAACTTACTTGGCTGTACTTAGCCAGTGACTCTGTATGATACTGCTGTTGGTATCATACTTTGAGAACCACTAAAATGAATAATAAACATCAACAACACAAACAAAATCAATGGTGCGGTTCACTAATGGACAGTTTTATTGATATTTTAAATAGGGAGTATTGGTCTTTATTTGATACATCATAGATAGGGTTCATAATTAATAATTATATTCATAATGAATGATTATTGATACAGACATGGCAACCTGCAAAGTAGGTAAGCATTTTTACATAGCAAGGCTTTGGAGCCTTTATACAATATCCTATAGTGCGCTGACTTGGTCATGTACTAGTATGCTCTCTGTCCACACTAGTACAATTTGGCACACCTATAGTATGATTAGGGGAGACTAGTAGAACGGTCCCTGGACATTTCAGTGCAGTACTAGAACAACAGGTAAACCAAGGGCAATAGTAGAACAACTACTTGTTACTAGTACTACTACTAGTGACAAAATAGATGCTAACTAGCAGAATATTACAATGTCACTACTCACTAGTAGTACTTGTAGCACGAAGTTGTCAAGTAGTGCACTGTTTTGCCTCACTACATGCTTGTAGTTGTACTCTTGCGCTGTAGTTATTGTACTAGTGTGCTGAATTGTCTAGTGAGGACAAAGAACATACAGTACTAGTACAGTACATGCACAAACCAGTGTGCACTAATTAGTTATTAGGTCTGAACAATTGTCTTACAAGCTACAATTTGGAAAGAAAAAACGGCCCAATTTCGGTCTGCCGGTATGCTTTAGTTTTTATACAGTATATGTACAGTACTGTACTTATATTTTTAGTGTCATTTATAGGTTCAGTGTTAAGAACGGCAGTCCACATATTTACATATCATTATTGCATTAAACGTGAAATGTTGAAGTGATAAAGCCACAGATTTGTTGGCATTATTTTTGTAATCTGATTTATGACTTACTTATTTTTACACCACACTTGTTTAGTATATATTTTTTTTTAATTGTTGTAGTGAATGCTTAAAAAACTGCAGGGAAAAATATTTAGAAAGTTAATAAGTGAAGCAGATCAATAAACTGTCTTTCATATTAAATCACGGTTCATTTGCTTTTTGTTAGCAAAAGCCTAAGCTACAAGACCAAAAACATTTATGTACCATAAATCTGGTACTGTATTTTTTATCATAATACAGAGGAATTCATTGTCTAATCACATATCACAATCACAACATTGAGAGAAAAAAATCACAATTCATTATTTTTGTAAATAGTTCACCCCTATTGAATATAAAAAAAAATGTTCAAACGGCTTGCCATAATTTTATCTAAAAAGTTAAAACAATTTGTCACGCAACTAGTGGCAGTTTCTGGTATGCGCGATATGTGTGGCCGCACAGTGCAACATTCCAATGGGGCTGGAAGAATGCTGAAGCAAAAGTTTGTCAACGTCAAAGAAGTATGTTCGTTGTTTGAAGATCTCTGTATATAGGGGAAGAACTAAACATAGTTCGTAGTTGGTAGAACGTGATTGAAAGTGTCATTGCCATATGGAAGAGCCAAAGGAGGAGCTGCAAAGGGTGCCATTTTAAGCTAGGCCCCACTGTTCACAACAATAACAATAATTTTAATAGTCTATTATGTAGCACTAAAGTAAAACAAGCTTGGGGTGACAGAGTGGATCCCTGTGAAAACAAAGAATTTGACCTAATCATGGCATGGAATTTTACTCCCACTTGTCCTAGAAGTTGACTGAATGAATGAGCGAGCATGACTGCACATCTATGTACACGGAACTTGTTGTTCTTCCCCCTGACCCATAACCACAATGGGAGGCTGGTTTGGATGATTTGTTCAACTTTTTTCTAAAGACTGCACATGGAATGCAAACATTTCTAATTATGAATAGTTTTACACCATGAAGTTGTTGAAGATCTATATATCCATTTTATATGACGCTTTTAGAGTTTAAGGGAGCTGGAGTTCATTTGAGCTGACTTCAGGAAAAAGGCAGACTACACCCTGAGCTGGTCGCAAGTCAATCCCAGCATTAATTTACAATAGGACAGACAACTAGTCTAGAACTTAAATTCATCCACACAGCCTGCATAGCAGTCGCTTGTGAACCACCAGTGCACCAATTATAATCACTCCAATGTCTCACACCTGTTCATGTTATATGCCAAGTTATTTGTCCATATTATTTTCAGACGTGTGTCTGCTAACAGATGGGTGGATCAAAATCAGATTTTTCAAAACTAGCATAACCTCTAATATTACGGAGGTGAGAGTGAGTGTGCATCCCTCATACTCTTTGGGCTGGCAACCTGACCATTGGGAAGCTACCCATCCCCACCCCGCAACGGGTGAGAAATGAGCCTAAAGCTGCCATTTGTTTTCTACACTGACCTAGTGTGTGTGCGTGTGTGTGTTGCGCCCGCGACCCCCATTCTTTAAGCTTCTAAACATTAATCTGCATCTCAACAGTCACATGACTCGTCTGACACACATGTTTTGTCTACAGCACATATTTGTAAGACATTTTATTCTGTATATATATATATACTTTTATTAGTAAAATTACATGAATCGTCTGAGCCTAATAAGTATGATAGTAATTTTTATTTTTACTATTATCATTACTACTTCTAGTTGCAGCAGTAGTATAGTAGTATAATTTGTATTGTTTACATTATCATACTCAGAATATATATTTGATGTGTGATACTGATATTTGTATTTTGTTTACATTCTAAGCGGTTTGGAAAATGGATGGATGGCTATTATACAGAGCATATAAGTACGCTGGATAGTGGCTGTATGATAATATAAATAATAATAATAATCGTACATTTTATTATTATTCTTGATTTTCATTTTATTGATCGAAAGAAATTCTTTGGACTTGAGGAAAACTCACCTCCCGGGCGATCTGTTTGAGTGCATCGTCCTCTGCGGTCAGCTTCTCCTGGTTGGGCAGCCTCTTTCTGCCGGGTCCTTGAGTCCCCATCGCCCAGAATTATCCAGCAAAGCAGAGCAATGTACCGTACCGTACCGAACCGAACCTTGGTCCCCGGATTGGCCGGAACACACCAGCCTTGCGTTCACAAGCTTCCCGAATACCAGAGAGCCGCGTTGACCATCAAAGTGACGCTCATTAGAGGCGTGGGCTTCAGCTTCAAGTCCGAACTCTCATTGAATGTTCGGTGTCGTTCGCGGCTAAGCTAACGCTAGCCGCGCTTCAGAACCACAAAACGCTGGAAACCGGCTCCGTCACAATTGTCGTGACTCCTCCGCCCCGAAAACTCGTTAATCCACCTACGTTGCTTCCGGGACGCAAAGAAGCAAAACACACCTCATGGCGGCGACAGGTGACGTGCGGATAAGGACGCCACTGGACCTGAAAGCACCTTACCTTGCGCAGTGTGATGAGGAGGAGGAGGAAGGAGGGGTGGGGATGTATTGGCTGGGTAAAGTAACGACGTACCAATTATTCGTTATCGTTACTGTACTAGAGTAAATTCAGTGACACTTTTGGAAAAGCAAGACATTTCCATCCATTTGATTAAGAGAATTTCTTGGAATTGATCAATGATGTTTGTCTTGTGCCTCCAGCTTGTTTATACAGTATATATATATATATATATGTGTGTGTGTGTGTGTGTGTGTGTGCGTGGGTGTTTTTTGTTGTTGTTTTTTTACACAGAAGATAAAGATATATGCCTGTGAGTATTGTGATTTTGAAACCACTGTGTCAGATGAAAAACAACAGATCAGTGACCTACGGCGTGACCAACCATTCAATCATTTGCTATGCACTCGCAGGACATTAATAGCGTGGCTTTAACATATTGTGCGCACTCTGCACAGCCTCGTGCTGACCTGAGCTTCAAGAGCTTTACCGAAACTATGGCAGAATGTCCACCTATAAATTAAAACACAATGTTTGTAATTAGTTTTATGTTGACCATAATGTTTATTCCAAATGTGATTAATGTGCAAAATGCAGAGAAGAGAGAGGGAAGGCTGTATAATGTATAATCTGAATGAAATTTCGACATGTTTTTTCTACAGTATGAATTTAAAATCACCGATAACACTTTAAGTCAATTTTATTTTTCTAGACCCAATTTACAACTGAAGTTATCTCAAAGCACTTTACACATTGCTTGCATGCCGCACATCTTGTACATGATACAGTATGTATAAGAAAACAAACTGAACTTTACAAAGGCAAGCATTTGGGGAACGGAGGCAAAGAAAAATTCCCTTGAAGGGAAGAAACCTCAAACAGACGATAGAACGATGGGCACAACAACAGCTACATTAACAGCAGTAATAGAATAGACCCTAACCATGTGGACAAGGTCCAGTCCGACCCGCGAGTAGCAAAGACGCCCATTATAACAGCATTGGAGGGAAAAAAAGAAGTGTTTTCCACATTTGTCCCCCCCCCCCCCAAAAAAAATGTTGAAAAACATTTAAATAAAAATCTGCAAATAGGTGAGTTTGGGTACCAAATTGCGAGTATGCAATAAATCACTACAAGTGTTAATATTTTCAAATGACCTTTGATTCTGGAACATATTTTGATATGAACATCCATACAACTTAAAGATTCTAAATGTTGCAAACACTGGATATGCCAAGTATTACATTTGTATCACTTCGTTTCAGTTATTTTCTTGAAAAGACTTTAAGGAGAGAGAAAAAAAGGTTTAAAACCTTTGAGACCTAACTGAGCAGGAGAAACTTTCTGGTTCAAGAGATGTTGGATTTCCGTGCAGCGCCATTTCTTTCAGATTCTGTGGAGAGGGAAAAAACATATTTTGTTAAAATGATATACTGTATATCACTTTCATCGAGCCACACCTCCTATGTCACATTTTTTTCACAACCCACACAAACTGTTGACCAATCTCAAGTGTTGAAAATGTATTTGACAAGGCAATGTTAATGATTGAAAAAACATTTTGTTTTGAGGGGGGAAAGTGATGATTTTGGAGGTTTGTGGATTCCACCCGACACCAGCAAGGACTATACTGTGCACATTAATGAAATTGCAAGAACAATGTAGTCTTACTGGCAACTTGCTCTTGACTAGACTTCTTCCTCTGTGATCCAGAGACCTAAAAAAACCCAATTTTTTTTTTAAACTAAAAACAATAAGATTCTGTGACAATGCAGCAAAACAATTACTTAATTTGTTCATTACCTTCTTCTTCGATCCTACAGCTCGCAGTGCAGCAAGCTTACTTTCAATATCGGATACCTGCAGAGAAAATATAGTGTCATCGTCATGATTTACTTATCATGATAACTACAAAAAACACTGTGATTGCTTGGTTGGTTGACGCATGTGGCCCCGCCTACCTCACTTTCAGCACTCTGCACCCTGGCGGCTGTCAGCGCCACCACGTCCTCCAGCTCGGAAAGCTCAGAATCAGTTGTGCCACCAAAGCGATTTTTGGCACTTTGTTCGAGTCGTTGCAGCTTGGTTTCCAGTTCGTACGACTGCCCGGTGGCAATGTACACCTGTGACACACGCGTGATGTATGAGGTGGGTGCCGCACAGGCCTAAAATTAAATTTTCCTCTCACGCTTAGGCCTATCAAGAAAAACCTCTCACAGGGTCTAAAAAAACCTCTCTCACATGAATATATTTTACACCATTAACCCTCTCATGAAAAAACAAACACACACACGGAGGGGAAAAAAGTAATCTTTTTCCCCCCCTGTGTGATGATTATGTGAGAGAGTCAAAAATGTGAGTGTGCATGGAAGCACAAAATTGATAACAGAAGCATCTAGAATAAACTTGAGGTTTGTTTTTTTTAGTACATGTGCGAGGTTTTTCTGGTGAGTGTGACTTTTTTTGTGTATGTGTGAGAATTTTGAGAGAATGTGAGATTTTTTTGTGCGTATTCAGAATTGTGATAGTTCATTTGTTATGTGTGAGAGTTTTGTTGTGTCTGAGATTTTTGTTTTTTTGGGGAGATTTTCATGTTTATGACGTTTTGGTATGTGAGTTTATTTGGTGAATGTAAGAGTTACTTTGTTACATGTGAGAGGTTTTGTTGTGTGCAAGATTTTGTTGGTGTGTATAATAATTTTTTTGCACAGTTGTATTTAAAACAGCAGTTTATATGCCCCAAATGTGCATTCTCCCCCAGTCGGGAATGTTTGTCACCTTGCAAGAAAGTCGTTATGAAATTAAATCTGTCATTTTTCTTTAAAAGTGCTTATCCTTTCTCATTGCCTATTAAAGGGTAAACATTTTTTTATTGACAGCCTCATGTTAGTTTGAACACCACCAAATTTGAAACATGGACATTCAGTGCTACTTATTGTTTGAATAATCAATGTTATTAACACGCCTGTGTTAGAAAATATACATGTCAGTCACATGTTCCCATACTTCTGCTCACATGAAAAATGCATTTGAAATATATTATTATTATTAAATTGAAAATTCCATTTATTTTTGTTGCTTTTTTCCCCGCATTTAATGGAAGACAGAACATTACATTGACGGAGAGCAAGTAACCACTGAAGTAATATTAAAAACAAAGAAAGCTAGCTGGACCTTCACACACAAAGAGGTTAAGAAGGCGGGGTAGAGGCAAGAAGGCGTGCATTTTGCTGGAGGCTTACATTTTCCTCAAGTTGCCTGAACGCATCATCGGCTTGTTTAGCATCAGTCCCTAACATGTGGGTTCTGTCGACCGGCTCTGACAGGCCAAACTCAACCATCGCATTTTCTGTGGCATTAAGGGTTCTCAGGGCCTCAGTGGTGAGGTCACAGAGGGCGGCGGCGGTCGATCTCTGAAAGTCATGTAGAGGGACAGATGTTAGCAGGACAACACCAAACCTGCCCAGCGCGACCAGCCTGAACGCACCACTAACCCTCCTCCCTTTTATCTGATAAGGATGCCTGCGGAAAACTGGAACTAGATTTAAAGCAGTTTCGGGGCTAATTGAAGCTCCTCAACTCATGTCACCACTTTCTCATTATACAAATCTCATGACCAACGCTTAGAAGTGTTCATTAAACTGAGCTTCACCTTCCAGTAGAGCGACTGCTTCACTACAACATCCGCCTTCTCAGCTCTCATCAAGACCACCAGAAACATGAACTTGACTCAAAAGTAGGGATTTGTGTGCGTGTTTTTTTTTAAGATGTTTTAAAATGTATGTATTTTTACGATATGAAGCATATTGCGAGTTGGACTATTTTTATTTGCATGTGAGGAAACGATCAAAAAGCCATTTAGCCTATTTAAAATGCGTAAGGTATATTTTTTATCGAATGATCATGAACAATCATTTCTTGATTTAATGAACAAAAAGGTGAAAAGCAAAGCTCATGTTCAAAAGCAAACAGAAAGTAATTTAATTGCCATTGATTTAAGAAAACATTGTATTAGGATATAGAGACACTTTGATTCTGTTATGGGAACAAGCAAAAGCAGAATAGAAATGAGCTGACACACAGAAAGCTTGATGTTTGACAAACATGTCCAAATTTCGCCGATTCAATCTCTTCCTTTGACCTTAAAAGCAGCTTCCTATTTCCTGTCTCCTCCCACTTTGCCTTGCGATTGAGGCAGCGTGGTCATCTTACCTTCTGTGCTTCACTTGGCACGTCGTCGCTGGATGAGCTCAGGTTCTTCATAGAGTCCAGAGCGGCCGCCGCTCTGCCACTACCGATGCCTTTTCCTCCCGGAAAGGCCTTCTTGTCCGCCTCGTCATCCGATGACAGGCGTTTGTTGCCTAGGTTCCCTGCCAACTCGCTCAACTTCTTCATCAGCTTCTCTTCCTCGTTCTGTCCTGATGATAATCCGGACGCCTGCCAGACATTGTTCATGAAATTCAGTAAATGAAAATAACTGATGGAGAATTACAAGGGCTGGCAGAGATGCATGCTAGACTGTTATAGAACATGTACAGTATGGGAACAGGACAGTGTTGAAGTTTCAAGGTGGACGTGGGACTGCATCAAGGATCAATGCTGAGCCCCTTCTGGTTTTCAAAATTGATGGACAAATTGATGGGTGAGATCAGACAGCAATCTTCGTGGAATATGATGTTTGGATAGGATCAGGAATGAGCTCATCAGAGGGACAGGACAGACTGGAAGATTTAGCATTCAAGCTAGAAAAGTTTAGATAGAGATGACTTGGACATGTGCAGAGGAGGGACAAAATGTTGGTATAAAGATGGTGGAAATGGAGCTTTTGGATAGGAGGCAAAAAGGAAGACCAAAGAGGAGCTTTATGGATGTGGTGAGGGAGAACTAAACATAAGCTAAACATAAAGTAGAAGATGAAGACTAGGATGTAAATGAAAATAACTTTTACAGACGAGCAACTACTTTGAAGAAAGACTTCCTGTGTCACCTTGTCAGCAGGTGACATCTTTTCCTCCAAACGATTCAGCAGACCCTCAATGGCAGACATGCGCTTGCTCAACTCGTTTATCTGCAGCAGTGCAGACAAACAGGTGACATCAACACGCAGTTGCATCATGGGAAACACAAGGTTTTGGAAACAGATTTCGATCTTTAGGTAATTTGAATGAAACATCAAACAAAGACTGATCTCCAGGGCAATACAGTAGGGTGACCAACACACAGGTGTGTTGTATATCAACTCATACTTTATTTAGGGCTCTATTTTCATAGACAGCTTAAAAAGAAACATTTCTCTCCATACATTGCGGGATTTGCACATCTGACAGCATTATTTGTTATTTTACTATTATGCTGCTAACATAGCAATTGCTACACAGTGTCTTTAGCTAATTAATGTTGCGTAAAAGGCTCTGAACGTGCACTTCTCAGTTGCTATTGACTTAGAATTAAAGGTACACAGCTGAAATAACTAATAATCCTTTTTTAGTTATTATTATTATTATTAACTAGTGCAACTGAGATGTTTGTCTCTGCGCGAGTGAACACTTTGCAAGCTGCACTAAGAACTTTAATGTATGGTTTTATTGGTAGACTGGAAAAGTCTTAAAATGAAATTTTGCTGTCACTCACAAATATTGGATGTAGTGCAATTCGCTACCAGTCAAACATATGAAAACACGGGTATGGCTGTCTTCTTAATGTGTAACTTTATTTTTTTTAATCTTTGTATGTTTTTTTGGTTTGGTTTTGCTTGTTTTGTGTGTTTTTTAGAGTGGACCCTGAATCTGGAATAAACTAAATTTAATTGAATTATTATTATTATTGTTATTATTATTTTCATTTATGAATAGCATGATGATTGTCTTACTGGAGGGTTTTGGCCAAGGTTCTCCTGAGATGAGGCCCGGCTGTTGCGACGGCGGTGGTGGGGTGGCTGGTACATGGGCGGAAATCGCTGACACTCCTCCTCATCAGACGTGTCGATGTACTGCTGACGAGCCATCGAGCTGATCTTGGACAAAGATCGGGTCCGAACCATCCGATTCTCACCATAATCATCTGGAGCAGATAAAAAAAAAAGTCCTATGTGAGTTTAAATAAGTAAATCCTTACATTATGCAAATGTGTTGGTGGAGTTTGTATGCATTGCCTCTCATTGCGAAACGATCCAAACTTCTCCTGCGATTCATTCGCTGTTGGTTCAAGTCGTATTCTGCATCATTCCTGTATGCTCGCTCCTCTTGAATTTGCTGAGATGTACACAGAAACACTTGTTGTGTAAATTATAGTTGCCCTGAACCAAAATATAACTGTAGCTGTAACAAAAGTGATTCCTAAATACAATTGAAAATACCAAAATAGCTCTTGAGCACCCCTAAAATGGTTTATTTTCTCTTATCCTACTATCTTAACTTTAGTCTTTTTAAAAATCTATTTTAACTGTTATTTTGCTGCTAAATCTTCCTTTTAAACAGTAGTAGGCTGATTATGCTACAGGAAAAAAGTAAGCATGACTCAGCAGAAATTACATCAATCATTCAAGCTAGCAAGCTAATTGCTATGACCATAGGTAGACTTAAGGTAAGTGCTCTCTTCAATTGTTGTTGTTTGAAAAAAACAAACATATTTACAATGTTTTCACCAGTGTTGGAGTGTGTCACTCAAACCAACACAACCCAGTTAAACAAATTATCAGTAAAAGACATATTAAAGTAAACAGATTTTTGACCAGTTAGTTGCATTAAAAGCTAACAGCTAAGTATGTACTGCAAAAACGCTTATATCAGCATTGAACCTTGATTGAACCTTACTGTAATTAGAGTAATACTAGTATTCAAATAAAATATTTTATTTCATTGAAAATGATTTATTCAGCAATATTTATATTTCAGCAATATTTATATTTTTAACTGCCTGAGTTTCTGTGATGGCTGTACACACTACACAACATGTGATAAATAAAATTTCTCATTAAAAAAAATGTCTCTTAATGATTGAACTGAACCCAGTGGTGTGCAGGCAAGGCCCACAAAGCCTTCTCTGCTAGCAGAAGCATTAACGACTTAACTTGAATTGTGTTAATTCCCTCCACCCCCAACTGTCCATTATCATCATTTTCTCGTCCATTTCTTTGGCTGCCCAGCTTCCAGTAGTGTGTATTTTGTATTTTTATTTATTTTTTGTCCAATCAGATTTAATTGTTTATGTGTTGCCATGTCAGTGTAGTCTGCCGAGGGCCTTCAATGCCTTAAGTGCCAGCCCTTGACACATACATAACACACTATTAGCAATGGCTGCTTGTTTGAACCAGATTTCAGATTCACCAAACAAGACCTGCTCACTGGCTTACAGTGAAATTGGCATTTTAGCGTCCTCTGATTGGTTGAGCTAATTAGCCATATGATGAGTGCAATGGGTTCCAGGGAGGGACATCATCTGAGTGTGTTTTTTTGTGTGTTACTTGTTGTAACTCTGTCTTTTGTGTGTGTGTGAGTGTGTTTTTGTCAAAGGTACTGAATTTTTGTGTTACCTGCACTGATGAGCGCCTTGAGGGGAAGTAGTCTTCTGAGTCAAAGTCAAACGGATGAACTGACAACAGGCGTTTATTTTTACGCATCTAAAAGACAATTTGTGTTAAAAACAATATAATTTTATTGCTATTGTTTAAAAAAAAAAGAAGTATTGTACTGTTTTGTTTTACCGATTTGTATCGTTGCGCCTCCGTTTCTCCTTGATCATCGTCAATAGCAGCGTAGTGGTCTGCAACACAAAATGATTTACATGTTACTTAGGTTAAGGTTGTGCCAGATTTGTATTAGACAGTTAATGAAATCTAGCCTGGCAAGCCACACCCACTTTCTTGAACAAAAGAAAGTTGGTCTGGTCTCTCGGCCGGTGAAAGCGATTTCAGCCAGGCTAAAAAGTGCAATCCAATTTGTTTATGTACTGTGACGTATTCTTCGTGAGTAACGTCACTCTTCGGCACCGGAAGTCTATCATCACACGAATCCTCACGTTTTTACCGCAACAACGACATAAATCATTCACTACTGTCTCTTCTGTCAGCCATGTTGAATTTACTCCGTATCCACCCACTCCACTGCTACTGTTTACTCACAGACTTAGCCTATATGATATTTTTCATATGTACGTCTGTGTGTTTACTACTCTTCCATACATGGACTCCTCCTGCAGACTGACGTAGCAATAAGTGTGAGCCTGGAGGAAAGTCTGGTAAAACACTGAATGTCCAAAGCATGGGATAATTCCACACTTAGTAAGAGGAGATAATGTGCAATTTGCCCCCTGGAAAGGGTAAGTGAATTAAGTTGCACAACTGCACGCCTACAGTAAAGTAAACAAAGTTAGCTAATTTAATATAGCCTACGACTGCTAGTAGAATGATTTATAAAAATCCGGTGGATAGGATAAGCGGGGGTGGACATAGCCGCTGGTGTTGTCTCAATCGCTTTATTGAACTAACAACAATAAAATATAGTCATCACAAGCACATTCTTTGAGCTGACCTAACGAATGCCTCAGCTGACACCATCGCTCTACACACACAGCGGTTAATGCTTTAGCTAGTTAAGTACCAGTCACCTGGACATTCTTATTCATTCAATTCCATATCACTCAACATACCAGTCACAACTTTTATAGGCATGAAATATTAATAAATAGTCGCTACTTCGCGGATTTAATCTATTTCGTGGATGCTCGGAAAATAACTACCGCGGCAACTGAATTACTGTACTTAATTAACATACTACTTATCAGGGCTGGACTGGCACAAAAAAATCGGCCTTGACATTTTGACTTAGGTCTGCCGGCCCAGCCCAGCTCTTGCCTAATGTAATTCTGCCACTGATGGTTATTGATGATGTTTCAGTTTGCTATCTATGTTGGAAATAGATGAATGGACTGGCTCCTCTAAATTGTGGGCCAGTCTCTTAGGGTAAAACGTAGGAAAATAATAATTTAAAAGCACTGCATCTGCCCCAAAAGAGACCGGCCTACTGGGCATCTGCCCTGTATGCCAGATGGCCAGTCCAGCCCAGCTTCTCGTACTGAAAAAAGGGAAGCCTTTGTGTGTTAGCAACATGGGTATTGAACATATTGTCCGTTCGAATTGTAAGTATTTTAAGGACTCACTGCTGCGGACATCGGGCATGCTCTGAGTGTCATCATCTCGTCCACCTGTAACAAAGAAGCACTTTATTAGCTGTTAGCATACGGTGGTCGATCGCATTCACATTAAGAATGACATTGGAGTATATTGTGCTCTTTTTAAAATGGAAATAACAAAACATTGTCAGCATGATGATTTGATGGTCACTTGTGGGAGGACACATGAGATTCTGCCAATTCAATTAGCCGTATTTGTATGCATGTAAAAGGAAACGACACCAATCCATTTTGTATTCCACTTATTTTCATCAGGGATGTGGGTGAGCCTATCCCAGCTCACTTAGGGACATTTTCAGCATGAACTCATTCACTGCCATTGACGCCTTATAAACGTACAAAATTCATTTGAACTATTTCTATTAGTTTAATATTTTTTTTCACTTTTGTTAACGAGAGTATGAAAACCTAGACATGTTTTTAATAATCTTTTCTTTTTTCTTTTTTTAAGAAAAGAAAATATTGTTGAAAATTAGGGGCGGCAGGCGATTCAAATTTTTTATTGTAATTAATCGCATGACTTTAATAGTTAACTCACAATTAATCGCATGACTTTAATAGTTAACTCACAATTAATCACAAATTTTATATCAGTTGTAAATGTACAATAAACTTTTTTTTCTAGGTTTTCATACTGTTGTTAACAAAAGTGGGGAAAAAAATGTTAAATTAATAGAAATTGTTCAAATAAATTTTTGACGTCTATAGCCGTCAATGGCAGTGAATGAATTAATGTACTACTCCAGAGGGGGTCACACTTACACATAAAGAAAATGTATAGTCATCAATGGACTTAACATGAATGTTGTTGGAATGCATGAGTTAGACAGAGTAGAGCCACTCACCGTCTCCATTCAGTCTCTTGTACAGTGACCTCATCACCTTGGCACTGCCGAAGCGCTTAAAACGGTTACGGATGTTGTCATGGTACCACCCCAGGGTGCCGATCTTCAGAACCCTGCAGGAGTGAACACACCATTGAGTACGGTAGAACTGGGCTGTACTGGAAATACACACACACGTGGCTCACCTGGTCATGCGGCAGTTGTCGCACACCCAACCGTGCTCCTTCTTGTTGTAGCGGCTGCATGACTTGCAGGTGAACATGCGGCAGTCCAGGCACTGCCGCTTGCTGTTCACCAGGAACTTAAAAGGTTGCAGGCAGCGGATGCAAAGCGAGTCGGCCACGTTGTTCTGCCCGCCCAGCAGCTCCCGCTTGGTGTCCTCCTTCTCGATGGAGACCTTCAATTTGCTGTGAAACAATAGGAGCTTATTAGTTCGGTGCAGTGGCGTGCAAAGGTGGGGGGGGGGGGGGCAGACGGGGCGCTGGCATCCGCCCGAGAGGTGGAATTCACAGCTCCACCATCTCGTTTTTTAACATGAACTGATGAAGCCCACTCAGAGATGAAAAATGTCTTCTAGGACAACCAGAGCAGTCCGGTTGCAATCTATACAATGTTCTGAGAAGTTTGTGATAAATTAGAAAACAAATAGCAAAATAATGAGTCACGTTTTAAATTTTTTTTTTAAATTTAATTGCCAATTGATAATGGAAATAACCAATGGTACACGCATTGTTTGTTCTTCACATGACTGAAAAACAACTCAGAATCTGACATACAGTATATCATTCATGAAAAAGCGGATTGTGTTTGTGATAATCGAATTGTGCCCCTTGAAATCCAGATATGCTTGTGATGACAGCAATTGTGAATGTGATAATGAAATTGTAGATGCTATCATCAGAACTAGGATTTTTACATGTCGGTTCACCTACATTTTCTTCCATGGAAATGTTATAATTGTGTTACAATTGAATAATCCTGTGTTTGTGTGTGTGTGTATGCGCCCCAGGTCTGATGAGATTTTAAGTCTGCTGTGGAGACACAAGAGTGTCTTTGTGGCCTCTCCGTGTGACTGTCATGATGTACTGCAGCTTTCACGCTCACATTCCTCGATTGTTTGCATGAAAACATGTCGCATGACTGCAACCCAAAGATCAGCAAGGTTCATTAAAACTCAAAATTGATCATGTCACATTTTTAAACTCAAACTCACCACTACGTAAGTTTATATTTGTGATATAACCCAATTTGGTTGCAAGTGCACCATACAATGACAAAATGAATGTATGTTTCCGTCACTATGAACAATTAGACCCACCCTAGTCGATCTTCCTCGTTTTTCCGCAGGTTGAAGTCACGTTGAATCACCTCCCAGACGTGTTTCGCTTCTTCATCGGACAGGCGAGACAAATCCAGTTTACGCTCCATAATGAGGTCACCTCCCCGATGAAGTAAGAAACAAGTTCAGTCATCTTTTTTTATTATTATTATTAAACATTTAATCATTGCATTGCAGCAACAATACATTTTCCATCAACTCTATTTTTAAAACACTGCTTGGGAAAACACTGAAATCTTAATAGCTACAGAAATTATATGTCCAAGAAGGCAATAACAACAGATAAAATAAAAAATGTAGAAATAACTCATTTAAATTTTTTAAAATAGAAGTCCCTCCAAAACACTTTCAAAAAAGTTTAATGAAATACCAGCAAAAGGCGTCAAAATCCTCCAACTTAAAAACCTGACTAAAATAAAAGGCAATAGAACCAACAAAGTCACAAAGAAGTGAATTTCATGCATTTTGATTTAAAAGAAAAAGAGAAAAGAGAAGAGCAAACTCACCTCCGTGCTGCTGCTGAATCACCCAGCGTTTAACTGAGAAGGTCAGCTGATCACATGCTCACATCCTCCTGACATCATCAGGATCAGGCTCACAATAAATACTTTGTTTGCTCAACGGGACACTGAGGAGTTCAGGTATCTACTAGGGTCCATTAAGAAAAGTATTTTTCTGACAGTATTTATTTGTAATTGACAGTAAAAAATAAATTCCTATTACTGTACTTTTGCACCAGGGCGCATTTAAGAGACAGTGCTTGTACTTTTACTTGAGTAAACTAATCAAATCAGTACTTCTACTGAAGTGTCTGTCTACCAGAGGCTTTTTACAGTAAGGGTAGAATGTGGGTACTTTTACCACCTTTATCTATTGGTATTACTTTTGATTCAAGCAATATCGGTTATAAAGCCACCTACTGACACACAAGACTGAGCGTGACAACCAGACCTTGCCTTGTGGCTGCCTGCTGTTGCCTAACAAATGTTCATGCCACATTTCTTGTATTTGTCGGTTGTGACGAGTTGAATGGCCTCTTGCAGGCAACACCAGCAGCATTAGGAGGGGGCACCGGCAGTACTTTTGTGCTTTCAAACTGATCAATTTGTTTGTTTAAAATGTACCATTTTTGTGTCCAAAGGTGACAGTGCTTGGCCCAATACATTTCTTGGTCCAATTTGAATTGATATTTACACAGCCCTCATTTGCAGGAAGTGGCAACTAAGCTTAGAATGTCATAGTGTCATCACAGATAGACCGAAAGGCAAAAGAGTGTATATCCTTGTAATAATAACTGACACATAATAATAATTTGTAAACAAATCTATTGTGAATTTTGCTGTTCCGGACAGCAAGTTGTACAAGTAGAAGTACTGAAGAATTGAGCATTTAAGGTTCAGCCTGACATTTGTCAAAGCGTGGTAGCATTGACACTATATAATTCATCATTTTCCCCACTAGGTGGTTCAAATACACCGGTGTGGTTGTAGCCAGTTGCATGATGGAATCAATGGGGAAAAAATGCAGATGCCTGTTTGGACACATTGCTATCATCTGCAATAACCAGGGATTTTTTATTTTTTTAAGATAATGGTTCAAATAATATTTTTATCTAAGACTAGAACCCAAGTATAGTGATAAATTATTTACATCTACCATTTATTTTGTTTACAGTAGTTACAAGCAAAATTACAACATTTCAACGTTACATAAACATTTAAGTACAGGTGTCAAACTCAAGGCCCGCAAAAGCTTGCCACAATTTTCAAAACTCACCTTAAAATTATAACCAAATGCAGGGGCAATTATGGAATATGATCAAGCAATTATTCCCACACTGAACATGTTAGGTGAGGGATAAGAAGTAGACACATGACAAGTCCGCAAACAAACACAGTGCAGCTCAGCTTCTGGCTAGCAGACAACATCATGGCTAGCCATAGGTTTTTGTGTGCGTGTGTTTTTTTAAGTAAAGCACAGTGCAAACACAACTTCCAGTGGCATTTAAACAGCCTAATAAGCCAGCATAATTATTCTGACTGTTATTGTACTTGTTTGTGTCATTTCCCAAAATGAAGACCAGCTATTGATATTGCACTTTCCTAAAAAGAAAAGATTCAGGCTGCTGATGTTTTATTTTAAATAGCATTAAATCTGTCTGTTTACACAAGAGATTAGCAGTTTGTTTTGCATTTTGTTCCCTTGCTGCATTGAATGTGAAAAAAAACAATGACCTTCAAACCAAGGTACAGACCAAAATGTGATTTTTGGTGTACAGTCATACTCTCTTACATATTTATGCAGTTTTACCATTACAACCGGTCCCCTGCAATAAGGTGACTTTATGAAATCAACTAGTGAACTATGTTACTATTCTTTGTTCTCATCCTCATGAGACAAGTCTTGAAGTGCTTGTTTTTTTTTGCTCAGTGTTCAACATTAATGAAATTGAGACCAAATTAAAACTCTGCAAACATCAGTGAATTTTTATAAAATAATAATAATAAAAAAAAAAGACACCTGTCCAACCAATAATCAGCTCCCCATGGACATTGATGGCGTGACAGTAAGCTGGGATCAGTCGACAAACTGGTGGCATTAGTGGGTCACCCACCATGTGGCGGCTACGGATGCCAGCAAACCAATCAGAGAACTGGCTTTGATAGAATGGGCGGAGTTACACAGATCCGAGTTGCAGCACTTGAATGTAAAACTGGACACCTAAGAACCAAAAGACAGGGATCAACATTTTCTAAACACTGTGCTTCTTCACGGGATAATTTTGGTTTTCTACCTGTGGGAACATCTGTCCTAGTCGGCTGTACTCGCAGTCTGAATACTTGAGGCACTGGCGGAAGGTCATCCCACCTGGAACACGTGCACAAAAGAACCAGTAGAACCTCTCGTCATCATACATAACGGAACACAGTTTGGATATGCCTAGCATTGAAGAACACCCAAGAACTTCCTATTTGAGAAGCATTGCTTTAGTATACATTGTACGTTATTTTATTTTTTTTTTCAAGGTGACACCTTGTCTCTTTTCACCTTTGTCTCTTATATTGTTAAAAATACATCTGTGATTAGCTGGCAACCAGTTCGGTTGTGTGGGTTAGGCTCCAACTAACCCACAAGCCAAGTAAGGATAAGCAGCACAGAAAATGAATGCAGCCAGCAGAGAGAACTTCGACTTCTTCATCCATCCATTTTCCAAACCGCTTATTCCTCACAATGAATTGAGTTTTAATCAATCCGCTCCAGCCACAAAACAATGTGATAGTTCCCTTCTTTTGATCGTTCTATGATTAAAAGTAAATTCTGTAAAATGTAGAAATACAGTAGGTGAAAACACAATTTATGACGACACACACAAACAAAAAAAGTAGGTTCGCTAGCAAAACCACTTTTCCATTTAAGGTAAAAAACAAAACAAAGGTACTTGAAGTACGCCGCCAATATGATGTTTATACGGCACGAGAAAAAGCAGAAAGTTCTGAGCCTTTGGCAGCCATGTCAAGACTTAGTAAACAAAATAAAAGTGAGTACCTTGTAGAAATGTTTCTTTTAAATTTAAAACCGAAACTAAAAAGTGTTGATTCTCGATAAAGCCCATTTTACCCAAATATATTTTTTAGATTGCAATTTGCTGGACTTTAGAGCCAAAAGGTACAATTTGATGTAAACCGTAATATATTGATATATTTAAACAGCTGAAGTTGGAAACTACAACATCTGAAAATAATACCCATTCTTGGGAAGCTTCATTTGTATCAACACAGCTAAAATGTTTCAGAAAAAGGAAGTGGTGGACACAAATGTCCCGCATGCAACTTGAGAATACAAATTACAACTGCATGCATGTGCAACAATGTGTAAAAGTGAGCATCACAATGGCACAAAATACAACCACAAAGTTCTACTTATATCTTGATACTGTCCTGGGATACAAATGAAATATTTCGTGGCAAGTCTGAATTTTCTGTAGTATATCGCTATCACTAACCTACAATAACACCGTAGTAAAAATATAATTTCAGCAAAATGTATGTTAAACACATACACTTGCAAATACTGTAAAAGGGTAAATTAGGCACTAACTGAACATACCTTATTATGCCACGTGACCACGCATTCTTTTACTGCCCAGCAATTTAGTTTAGTGCGCCCTTTTACCTTAGTAACGCTACATGAATGTGAGTGCCAACATGCACCAGAAAGTCACAGATGCATTTAATCATGCGACAACGGGCATAAACAGTTAGGTATGGTGTAATAGTAATACCCGTAGCAATGGTGATAATGAGCAAAGTAAGAAGTTGGAGCATAATAATAATTGTAAAAAATGAAATTTTTCAGCACCTCTCTCTGTCAGTGTCAGACAGGCATCGTCATAACTGCAGTCTCGTTGTTTGGAGCAACTGGCTGTGTAATCTTTACAACTGTAGCAGCGAATTGCTGAGCCTGAAACACAATTGTCACACATTTCACATCACTTGCTGTTCTTTATGTAGGTTTCACAAAAAGAACATGCAGATTTAGAACAATAGCTTGTGTTTGATTGACAAGGTAGTCGTTGTTTATCAACGACTTACTTGTTATTTAACAGTACAGAGCAACACAATAGGAAAAACCTAAAGAATGAAACATACCAAGTCCCATCAGAGTGAAGCAGGTCAGCAGAAAGATGCTAACTGAGAACTTCATGTTCACCTCAGCCCAGCTCGAATTCTGAGAGGACAAATATATCACGTTGTTCAGTAAGTATAAACTGCAAAATGGTCACATTGACTTTTCATAGTGTGTAGTGGAGAGTCCTCACCCAAATGCAGAACTTGAGTGATGCCAAATCATTCGCCAACTGACCGAAACCGTAAGGGGCTGAAAAATTAGGCTCTGAGACCACACCCCCTGGGAGGAGCCTGTAAGAGCATGTTGGATTGGTTGAAAGAGACAAATGTCAACATAGATATTCTTCGGTGAATGTTAAATAGTTTGGTCATTTCAAATCGACATAAGGTTTTGTTTGAAATTATTATTTTTTTTTTTTTATCACAGTGCTTGATCATGGTGTTGAATGGACCAACACATCTAATAAATATCTTAGTTCAATTAGAATGAGTATTTAAATAGTCCTTGTTGACATCATGAGCCGAAGACCCCACCTAACAATCGCCAGTCAGCTACAGTTCATATGCACTTTTTCCCCACACACTAACATCATGCCACTAGCTGCCATGTCACCGAGTTAGAGAACATGAAGCTGGAGTCTGGATCAGAGTGGCACCACGCTGACCTCGTCCACAAGCTCATTGATCTCAGGAGAAGAAATGTTCGAGTGTGTCATGGTGCCATGGGACAAAGAAAGCATAGAAGACACAAATGGCCAGTGTGAGCCGAGACAACGGTCGCAGCGCCAACACAAACAAACAAAGATGCTACAGAGTGACACAGATTGTTGGCTTCAGCTACAAACCTGACTTTGATCCCCCACTGATGATGTCATCAGTAGTTCTGGCTACTGATTGGTCCGCCACCGACAGGTGAGCAGCAGCTGTGATGACAGATGAAACCAGAATGGCATTAAAGATTTAACACCTTCAGCTCGACTCGGTGCTAGGAAGGCTGCAGGTGAGTTTCTGCTAAACTCAATGTATTACAAAGTCCAAAAAAGGACAATATTATCAGAAAACTTGTTTCTGGACTGTTTCTTGATCATGTTTATTAACTGTCATTATTTATTGTTTCATTTATGGGCTAATATTTCAAAACACAAACCTAATCGATGTCATATTTGTAATTTGATACTGACTGCAACCTTTGCTTTTCTGAGTAATAGAAACATTATTGCGACATTATTTCATTTTCAGACTGTAATCCATCATGGAGGTCAACAGTCTCAGTAAGTTCTTTTTTCTCTCCACATTTTTATTTGTATTTTGCAGAAGAGTAGTTGGTGCTTTAAGATGCGAGTTTAAATAATTCCCCTCAACCCTCATAACTCCAAACAGTCCAACCTCAAAAAAAATTTCTACACTGAAATGTATGGAAGTGTCATTAAGCATGTGGAAATCGACCGAAAACTTGTCTTTTCAATAATATGTTTTATCTGCCTTTACTAGTCTAAACATGGCTTTCTGATTAGTATCGTGTTTGTATAATATGAGTTAAGAAGTAAAGAAATGGTTAAGAAGTCTGTTCTTAACCATTCCAGGTGGCGGTCATTTTGCCACTTGCTGGCGACTGAATATGACATCACAGTTGCTCAGAGCGCAGGCAATCAGTCAATCACGGCTCACCTATTTTTTGAGTTTGGTCATGTGATGTACACAAGCTGAGCCGTGATTGGTCATTTCCTGAGCCCTGAGCAACTGTGATGTCATTATCAGTCCACAGCAAGTGGCAAAATGGCCGTCCCCTGAGATGGATAAAATGCAATATTAACTCATTCACTGCCATAAATTCATAAAAAAAAATAAAAAAAAAGATTATTAAAAATTAGGGAATTAAATTTTTTAATTGTAATTAATCACATGATTTCACTAGTTAACTCATAAATTAATCACACATTTTATATCTGTTCTAAATGTGGAATAAAAAAACTTGTTTTTCATACTCTGAGAAAAATGTGAACCTAATAGAAATAGTTCAAATGAATTTTTGACATTTATAACCGTCAATGAGGGTGAAAAAATATTGTATTTAGGCTAGTTTGTGTTTAATAGTACTGCAAATCAATGTAAAGAAACAATAAACAGGTTTTGCCACATTTTTTTGCATCAGTTCAATGGATATTGTGCTGCTCCTGCTGGTGTGCGGCCTTTGGCCCCCTGTGGGCAGTATCATACAGATAAACAGATATGTCCATGAGACTGTTCTCAGTAAGGCGCTGTTAATAGTAATCGTTGTCAGAGAAAATAAAGAATATATGAATGTGAGTATTTTTATATTGTCTGCTTATGTTGCTGTGACATTTGAGTTCAACATTGTGCCACTGATGCTATTTAGTAGCGCTTGTATGGTCTTTTGCATTGTTTGTTAGCATTAAGCTAAACTTACTGTATGCTTGAAGCTCTTCTTTTTTTTATATAAATAATTTGTCACTAACAGCTGTTTTGTTGTGAAGTGAGTCAAGTTGACGGCTCGTATCTCAAATATATCTCAAGGCACGCTTCACAGTCCAAGCTAAAATTCGCCTGGGTTGCTACATGCTAGTGGAATGATGGACAATTTTCACCACGTCATTCTTTCTCAATCAAATGATCATTAGGACATTTATTTTCACGGGTAATGCAAGTTGAGTTTGAAAGGATTCATGTGTTTTGGGATCATAATTTGCTGTATATTTATGGTTTAAACAAGAAATGTAATGCCTTCCATTACAGTGTTTGTTTTCAAGTTTCAGGGCTAGAGGACTTCAACAAAATCCGCCCCCCTGCTTACAGAGTTGCAATGAAACTTGAAAGTCTACAGAACATCTGTCACAGTCAGTGTGTTTACCGTGGTACTGGCCACTAACTGCTTTTTGACTTGACTTGTTGAGTTGAAAAATGCATTCTTAATTGCACTTTCAGTGGATGTTGTTTTGGTTCGCCACATCGAGGCCGCTCTTGACCTTGGGGGCAGAGCCAAGCGGCAGCGGGAGTCGGTCCTAAGCAAGCATGAAGTAACCCAGCGCCTGGATAGGATGTTCAGGAGTGCGTCACCGGAATTCGCAGATGATTCCACTATGGAGCCGTCCGAGAAATTATGCAGTCTTATATTCAAGATGTTCGATAGGTGAAATCTCATTGACATATTGATAACAGGTTTACAGGATAACATTGTTGCCTTGTGCACTGTTTCAGGAATCAGCTGGGTCAAATAAGGGCTACTTCTCTCCACATTGCTCTCATCTGTTTATCGGCGGAAACTCTCCTGCTGAAATATGGAGGTGAAAAATGTGTTCCTCCGAAAATATTGATGTTCCTTTTGATGAAAAGTGTTTGCTAACACGGGTGACTGTGTCTCAGCCCTGGTGTGTGCAGCGGCAAGTTCTTCTGGGTCCGTCACTAGGTCTTCTCTGAGATCTGTATTGGAGGATGTCAACCAGGTAAACCATAGTAACTACATTTCCAACCCTGCCCTCTTCATCTGACTCCTGTAACGCATGTTCAGATTCCTGCACTCGTCCAGGAGGAAGGGCTTTTCGGTGATGCCCAAGAGGCAGTGAAGTCGTGTTTTCATGGGGTGAGATAACATTTTGTTCAGTTATCTATTTGTGTATTTTTTTTTATTAACATTGCCACTTCAACCACCTTCACATGTTTAACCGTAAGTGTAAATCATGCTGTGGCTCTTAACTGTTCATCTTCCTATTGGTGCAAAGTCACATCCCATTTTATAGGAGTTAAGAACAATAAAGCACTTTTTTTTTTAACAGCCTTTGAAAATACATGTACAGTATGCCAGCTTTGTCTCGTAGAAGGGTCATGCGCTTTAAAGCTTGAAAAACTACTATACTTCTGAAACTTACTTCTGGAAGTTGTGACTGGTCGTCATGATGAGAGTTGCACCAAATGTTCACAGGTGCTGACCTCCACCGTAAGCAGAGAACACGTGTCATCATGGCTGCAGAGTGAGCCTCATCTGTTGCTATGGCTTCCCGTACTATTTCGTCTGTTCATAAGTCAGAAGGTCGTTCACACTGTCCGCTGTCACATCTGCAAGATATTTCCCATCATTGGACTTAGGTGAGTACAGCCATCTTTTGGAGAATTATCCTGCGCTATTCGCTGATAAACTCTGGTTATGTGCTTTATGTAAGGCTCTAAAATGCCACCGAATAACGCCAAAGAAATGTCTAAATAGGAATTGGAGCTAGTTTGGATTGTTGGTGGAAACTATGAAAGCCTTGTGCATGTGCTATTCTAGTTTGTATCTATGGGATCATAATTTGTGGTATGTTTTCAGTTTAAATCAATTTGGGCAACGCTAAACCTTTTGGGGGGCATCATGTACTTTCAGTTTTTCACTATTTTACAGTGTATCCTGCAAAAAGCTTGAGCATCCTCCAATCAGAAGCAGTCGAGATGTTTATAATTTGAGGGCTGTGTGTGTGTGTGTATTCAGGTACCGTTGTGTGAAGTGTTTGAAGGTCCACGTGTGTCAGAGTTGCTTCCTCTCAGAGCAACAGACACGGAAACACAAGAGTCACCACCCAGTGATTGAGTTCTGTACACAGGTGCGTAACAAGTTCAAAGGCAGCGGACATGAAGTGCACTGAGAAAATGTTGAAAGATGTTACAGGAAGTCGGTTGACTGAAGCAACATTTTACAATCCCTCCGTCCGTCAGCCCACCTGGCGTGAGTCTCTCTCTTCAATCGTGCACAGTGCCCGTCATTCCCTGTTGCCGCGACGATATACTCAAAGAGGTGAAAGGACGAAGGGTCTAACGAGGGAAGAGGCAAAGGACAGCCATAAGACGTGAGACAGGTTTCACGACTATCCATCCATTTTCTACACTGATTGTCCTGATCGGTGTCACAGTTGAGTTGGAATCTATCTCAACTGACTTACTACATTCTGGACCTGCCGTCTACCAATTGCAGGGAATGTGCTGTAGAGTGTAGACTACTCTTCACACCTATGGACAATTTGGAGTTTAGAAAATAGATGGATTAAAAGTACAGTGTAAAATGCACCAAACAAATACACATTTGTTCCCCAGTGGTCCACGTCTCCATTCGGCTTCGACTGCTGAAGAATGTGGGAGCACCTCCTCTGCTGTACGCGTTTCCCATGATTCCTCAGCGCAACCACAATCCTCTACAACTAAATCACTACAGACTGATGAGACACTGTTAGAACAGGTGACCTCGCATGACCTCCCACTCGAAAGCCTGTCTACACTATGACGTCACATATTCGTCTGGGTGGCAATAGCTCGGCTGGCATCACGAGTAAACAAACTCTCCTTTGTCACTTGGCCAGCAGAGCAATTGAGAAAATAGAGTAAATGGCTTGAATGATGATTTTAGCCTTATCCTCTACCATTGTTGTATAAATGTGTAAAGTAGCAGTCAAAAAGCAGATGCTGTGTCAGCTAAACTGCTACCAAGTATACCCCGCCACCTATTGTTTAAAAACATTCCAAAAATGTTTACCGTATATGATGGTCGTGTTTTATGTTTTAAGTTGGAGGTGTCTTCTCTGCTCACTGAAGTCAGGGACCTGCACAAAGACAAACGGTAAACAAAAAATATCCCACTTTAAACAGCAAATCAGGACGCAGGATGTGTATTCACCATCAGGTTCTTATTGTTTGTTTCTTTGTTGAAGGCTATTGGAAGAGCAGATGCAGGTGTGGCGCCTTGCTGTCCAATCCGAACAGAGTATGCTGAAGGAACGGTGTGCAGAGATGGAGGTTACCATGGAAACAGTTAGAGACCACAACGTCCGTCTGCAGGCGACGCTCAACCAGGTAAACACACCGACACGGCCTTCTCTCAATTAGAGTCCTACTATTGGATGGTTGTGTTTAAGTACATGAAGTACCTTTTCAATGCAATAGATAGGGCCAAGTCAAGTCAACTCAAGTCTAAGTCAAGTCAGGTCAGGTCAGGTCAGGTCAGGTCAGGTCAGGTCAGGTGAAGCACATGAATACCCAGACAAACAAGTTGAGACCCAAGCGTAAAAATGGGTAATTATGTCTGATTTGAGGCAAGTCACGTGTGCCCCACCTGTGGAGGTCAACTCTCTGTAGTAGTCAATCCTTTCAGTGTTCACCTTTACCTGTGAATATTTCCATTCTTCAGACACTAAACGATCTGGAACTACAACAACATGCCAATGATATGCCACAACATCAGAATGAGATGGAGAACGAAAACACGTCACCAACCTCTGATGTGGAGTCATGCATGGATGGAGATATGAACGCTGGAGAATTGATGTTGAAGACAGACGATGAGTGGAGTGAGAATGAGGAAACGCCACCCCCAACAATAAACCAGGATATTGCTTGGTCACATGACATCCACTACGAGGAAGTGAATTGTGTCGGTAACAGCCTTCTTTGCCAATTGAGTAAACAAGGAGATGTCCTAAAGGAGGAGGACATGGGTATGGCTGATGAACAGGGTCGTGGAACTTGTTGTCCAGAAGAGTTGCTACAGCAGACTGTGGATCGATTAATAAGTGCCTTAGGGACTGACAGGAGAAAAGAGAAACAAGAAGGTAAGACAGACGTTTATTTACCTGGTAAGTTAGCTTAAAGCTATACTTGAGTAAAAGTACAAATAACAGAAAATAACTTTATTTACTTAAAAACAAATTGTATCAAAATATTTGACATTAAATAAACAAACAAATAATTAAATAAATAGCCCTTAATTGTGCAACTTCATTTGAGCAGCTATAACTTTAGCATCCAACATATTACAGTAGGCTCATAGCTGGGAATAAGACAATAAGGACTCGCTAGCTCAGGAAATAGGAGAATTGTATCAAATTCAGACTTTTTAATTGATGAGAAACATTAATAATGAAAATCGTTGGGGGTAAATATTAGTAGGCTAACTTAATCTGTCAGATAATTGTAACTGATTTTAAAACAAGACAAAGTAGCCGAAAATACATCACTCACCTTGTATCAAAATTAAACTTAAGTACAGGGATGTGGGGTCTGTGGTTTTGCTGAGCTTTGGCCCCAAATGACTAGCTATGGACTTGCACCATCCACTTATTTTGAGCCTTGTAACTTTATCTCAAGGCATGAAATAAGTGGATTTGAATCACAGTTTGCGAGTCAGAATTCACATTTTGTGCATCAATGAAACCAATTGAAACTAGAGCTGTGAACGGGCTTTTATGTGGTGACATAAGAGTTGCCAAAGGTTACAGAAATTACCTGAATTGACCGCCGCTATAAGGGCAGACGCCAACGATATAAATCAATACTCACAGACAAATATTTATCCTCTTCAAAGAATGACAAATTTTACTGCTGCTTACTGAGTGACCATTTCCATTCCACGTTCAGTATGTTTGTATTATAGTGCCCCCATGTGGCCAATCCACACCCACACACACACCCACACCCACACCCACACGCACACGCACACAAACCAGAAGGAGCAGCACAATGTATTTTGAACTGAAGCAAAATGTGGCAAAATTGTTAAATTTGTTCTAATTACATCATTGCTGTATGTTTTTTATAAAGCACAATATTAGAGTGACATTTTTCTTTTGGTTTGTGCTCCAGGTATTATAGATATTAGATTTCTTCTGCTTTTATTAATTTTAACGAGTAATGAAGATTTCACCTATAAATAGTGAATTCACAGTGTAAGTTGCCAGAAACAGAGTATGGACATGTGGAAATTGTACTTTACTACAGTAACAATTTAGCATTTTTACTCTAACTTTATAAGAAGACTGTAAATTAGCCTCATGTTAACTTTTTTTTTTTCATTTTCTTTGACCAGGTGATAACAAGGGGTTGGTAATTATTGAGGCTGCAGACCAGGTTGGAGACTCTTTACTCTATCTGGTGGACACTGTGAGACAAATCCCGTTCTAGACGGAGAAGGAAAGGTTTATGCAACCACGTCAACGGCCCTTGTCTCCAGAAGCAATGTCAAGTGGGATTTTCTATCTTTCCATCCATGAACGAGATCTACTCTGTTCTGTTTTGTCATGTAAATGAGCAACCAAAAAGACACTTTTTTTTAAAAATCCTTTATTATTTTTTAAATGGTCCCTAAGTGTTGACGTAACAAATGTGCTACTTTGGAGTCTTTTCACAGACCCTTGCCCTCAATGACCTCCCTCGCCGGAGGGTTGGCACTGTAGTGGACAGGGGTGCAGAGTCCTTTTGTCGGAGTCGACGTCTCACGGGTGGTGGAGGTGTGGTCTGAACTCTCCCTCTCTTCTTGGGGGGTCTTGGCCTTTCATCACCCCCTGTTCGTGCCTCCTCTGACCTACTTTGATGCACCGCAAGAGAGGTGTCGCGTTTATGAGTCTGCACAGAGTCTGTGCTGGGAGTGCTCGACAGCCTCTGACTTTTGACCCTGGTAGAATCCGAACCACCTTCCCCGGAACACCTCTCCGTGTTCAGGTCTGGGCTCAGACTTCGGAATAGCTGACGTACACACGACGGCAAATGGTTGGAGGGGGTGGAGTTTTTACTCGCCTTGAAACCTTTGGGTGGGTTCTTGATGATGCGATTGCTGCGGTGGTCATAAAAGCGCAGGGGAAATTGTTTGTATTTTACCTTCAACCTGTGAAGGTCAGGTGGGCGCTGCTTTTTCCTGCTGCGTTTGGGGGTGGGGCTTGCGGCGGGTGCGTAGGTGGTGGCGGGAAAAGTAGGGGAGCAGAGAAGGTAGACCAGAGACGTGCTTGACTGCAGCGGTGTGACGATGGGCGAGTACGAGGCCGGGAGGCGAGACCATTGCGCCTCCGAAGTCTTTTCCGCTCCATGTCGATTGCCTGTATTGACATTAGTGGGCGTGGTCTCTAGGGCTGGTTGACAGACAGTCGGGATGACCAAGCGGACAGTCTGAGTGGCGTGACTCACTTTGACAACCTGGGGGTGGGGGGACATTTCAGTATGCAAAACTATTTGCTGTAGTGGGAAGTAGGGTTGCAAAATTCCAGGAATTTGTTCAAGTTGGAAACTTGTCAGTATGAGAATTCACAGGAATTCATGTGAATTAAGAGGAATAAACCAGAAAAATAGCACTCCATAATATATTTTTTGAAAACAGAGTGACCAGTATGACAAAATTAAAAAGAATGAAATATTTTTCAAATACATTTAAAAAAGCTAAAAACGAATACTAAAACTAACAAAAACTAAAATGAAACATTTGACTGCATTTAAAAGACAAAAGTCAAAACAAATCTGAAGTACCAACTATAATGGAAAATCCAAAATTATTATAAGCCTCACACGCACTGCACAGTCCTCATCACATCTTGACTATTTTGAAAAAAAGGAGCTCTTTTAATTTTATATTTTGAATGGGACTTTGTTGGTATTTTTGGGTGGATTTCTGTTCATTTTTGAGTGGGTTGGGCTGGAGGAATGAGTAATAGTTAACTCAACATTCATGGTTTTGTTCTTCGATGAAAGAAAGAAGCGATTGTTCAGTAAAATATTTAAAACTTAATCAGGTTCTACTTATAAATGTGTTGAAATGTCATGCTGTTTCACCATATTATTTTGCATGGGTGTCTACTTATGACAAAACAAAATGTTTACAGTATATTTAAGCTTATTAATTCCACAATTCTACAGTTTAACTTCTATCCAATGACATGTAAATTTACCACACATTTTCCACCCGTTTGTACAAATATTGTTACAAATACTTGTTTTAGATTTTTCAGGTTTCAGTACTTGAGCAATTATTTCTTCTTTCTTCCAACAATAACGTGTATATATATATATATGACAGTAAAAAATATTTTTTACTTTTGTGTTTAGTTTGTACTTTCTTGCTTTTATTTAAGGACTTTACTTGTGTGTGTGTTTTACACATGTAATTATACTTCTACAAGGAAGAGGGGTTTCTTTTTCCCCCTGTAACTATTTGCAGATGTTTCTATCTTCCTCACCTGGCACCTGGACGCCATCCTGAAGTCCCTCCTTCTTGGCACTTCTTCCTCATCGTGGTCCAGTAAAGGAAAGACGCCAATGTCTGAATCTGCCACTGTCTGACCTGGTCCGTTCACATTTTTGCTCCTGGTACTGCACCTTGTAGGGAAAAGATGCCATGATATTGAGTAAACCATGCATGCTTAAGGTTACTACAGTAAACATCTATCTAGCCACATACAGAGACAGACAACAATTCACACTCACCCCAATGGTCAATTTTAGAGTCTACAATTAACCTAACATGCATATTTGAAAATATACAGTCGGAAGAAGCTGGAGTCCTCAGCCAAGTTAAATGAACAAATACATTTACTTTAAAATTTGAAAATGAATGCAGAAGTTATTTGACCTGGCGAGGGATTCGCTGTTGAAGTAACAGACAAAGCGACCTTGTCTGAACTGTCGGACCAGGTCATCAACCTTCTTCTCATCTTCCTCTTCGATCTGGGACCATGTCTTCCCCGTGAAGCACTCTGGCAAATGCTTTGGCACTTCTCTCGGCGCAGTCCTCAATACTCTGCGTTTGCCTGCACACTTCTTACTATGGAGGGCGGATTCGAGCTTGTGGGAGTACACCTGGTCCTTCAAGTCCACCTGAACATCAGTCAGATGGCTAAAGTCCCTCACCTGCGTCTGGACCAGCGGGACACATGTGTCCACCTGGGAACACATTCTTTAATATTAGTGGAGAATATGTTGTTTTTTTTCTCCATAATTTAAAAAGTTCTAAGCTGTCTTAATAAAAGGTGTGTGTCAGAATACACAAAGGTTAACATAGAAGGCTGACTGGCACCCCCAAAGCCTCCTTTCTCCGCTCACCTGGCCAGGTGAGTCCCAGTCACTCTGTGTTTGAAGAGAATGAGGCAGACTGATGTGAAAGCTGTCCGTCTCCTCAAGCGGGAAAGATGCCAAACTGTCACCATGACAACATGTTTGGATAACCTGGGTACACGGAAACAAAGGCTGCGTTCAGACTGCCAGTCCAAATCCGATTTTTGGCCCATCCAGATTGAAAGTGGATGGCTCTTTCGTAGTCTAAACAAAGCACATTAAATCCGATTTTTGCGGGATGGGTTGAAACAACATGCGGGAGGTAGTTTCATATCCGATTTGGACAGGATGCGTCTCAGTCTGATCAGCTTGAAACTGTCCGCGACGTCACTTTACGCGTGCAAAAAAACAAATGCGCCCCGCGCTGTCAATATCCAATCGGTCCGCTGCTCGGCAGTCGAATGCCTTGACGGCGCCACTGCCTCATCGGCTAAGCCTATGTTCAACCGGAAATACAGTGACAGTTTACACCACTTGCACTGAAGCCGGTCTCGCTGCCCAATCAGTTCTTCACATGCGCGACCAGAAATAGTGAATTGCCCGGCAGTAGCCATATACGTGTGGTCCTTTAAAAAGAAAAATGTAAAAAAGACGCGCTTTAACACGCTTGCGAGGAATGGGCAGTACGGAGCGGTAAACAGTGTCACATGACGTCCAACACATGACGTTCGTCGTCGTTGCTCCAGCAACCTGTCAGATGGGTCAATAATGTGGCTCAGTCTGAAGCGGACCAGATCGGATTTGCACACATTTGTTGAAAACAGTCTGGAAAGTCAACCGTAAAAATTGGATTTGAGGAGGAATCCGATTGGAGTCAGATATACCTGCAGTTTGAACGCAGCCAAAGCGTTCATACCAATAAGAGATTTGGTAGAAGAGGAAAAACGCGGCAGCTCTAAGAGATAAATGATATAAACTCCATTTCAAGCTGTCAAGAAGGAAGCCCTTTCCACCTGTCTGTCTCTTTTGTTGTAGTTGTAAATTCCATGAAAATTAACGGGAATATTTGGGAATGAATGTGAATAAACAAGGAATTTTTTAAAGAAAAATTTAAAGTTAACACTTAATTGGAGACATACAATTTATATTATAGTTTATATTTTAGCATAATCCTAGTTAGAACAACCAGATTTGTATGCAAATATATTTGTACCTTGACTTAGTACTTGACAAGTTTTTTGAGTTACGAGTCATTGCTAGGTGGATTTTTTTGCTTTGTGTTGTGTGCTAAAATTCATGGTATGGTTGAGCTTCAGATACGATGCTGATGGGAGTGAAGAGAAAAATGGAGCAGTTAAGTAGTGCCCGATACAATATTATAATATTTGAGTAGAATTCCGATAACCAATTGATCAGCCGATTAATACAAAATATATAATGAATAAAATCACTTTTTTAACGCTTGTAACAATAAAAATGATGTGAATTATAGGCAGAACATTTAACTGTTTTACAGTACTTTTGTCCTTTAGTCTTTGTTTAACTTTACAACAGAGTAAAATCATCCATTTTGAGGGGCAAGTATTCGAACGTTTGAATGTCATTATATTTGTCTTATCTTGTTAATATGTAAGACAAAAAATACTGTATTACCTTAATTCCCTATCTTAACATCTGAAAAAATTCTCGAAAAATGTAACATTTTTTGCAACCCTACTACTCAAAGGCAAAACATTTTGACCAACCTCCTCAATAGTTTGGTCCACAAGGTCACCGTGTGGCGCTGAGAAGATCTCCTCTTTGAATGCTGCCCGCCGTTCCTTCTGCCAGCTGTTCCAAGGCTGTGGCACAGAGAGAGGCAAGGAACAAGTCCCTGGATGCGGACCCTCGGGTGAAAGGTCAGAGGTCAGGGACTTTCTGGTTTTCCTCCTATCGGTCTTCCTGTGTGCCTTCCTGTGCATGGTCACAGGGACCTGATGTTTCGGGAGATTTTTATGCCCCGAGTAGATGGTCCTTGCCTCCTCTTGCTCTTTTACATGTGAAGTAGGCCTCTCCTGATCTGCCCCCACTGATAGTCTCTTCTCTAATTGACAAGGGCCACCATCTTCTTCTTGATTAGTCGATACGTTGTTAGAACTAGGCAGGTGTTCACGTGTACCCAATGACAAGTCGTCGTCGCCAGAAAAACAGACTTCATCAAGCTCCTCTCTCGGCAAAAGAGGAGTAGAGACAGATGGGAGGTCTGCGTGAGACGGTCTAGTGACACAAACATACAGAACAATCCATCATCTAAACACGCTGGATGCTTTGGCGGCAGTGGTGAATCAACCCCTAGTACAGAAGATGGACACTTCCTCATTCCTTTTTTGTTTAAGACAGGTGGAGGCACTTAACATTTGACAGATTAGGCTTTTCAGATGTGTAAGCATATTATTCCCTACCCATGCCTCACCAAATGAAAAGGTACTGGTGAAAAGGACAAAGGTAACATACAGTATACAGGTTGAACAAAAGGACTCCATTTCGATCAGATTCAAAACTTCCAATGGTCACAAAATAACTACTCGCCTCCAAGTCGGACCTGAACCATTTTAAGACCGTTTCATTTAATCCCACCAGGGTTAGTAGTTTATAATCAGATGTATGAAACATGTATGGACATGTATCAAATTCATTATAAAGATTTTTAAACAACCTGAAGAATGATGTTTTGCGATACCCCGTATTTAGGATTTGTTACCTGGTGTCATTGTAGCAATGTGGGTGGTGTAACAGAACATCTTGCAGGAATCGCTCCAATAGAGTTCCTTTGGCATGGCTGCTGTCAGCAGAGGAACAACTGGTGGAGGACCTGGAGAACGCTTGAACGCAATCCAAGTGTCTGAGACTGGACAGGTGCTGAGAACAATAATCAGATCATCTTTTCAAATACAGATATACAAATACAAAAAAATGGATAATATTGAGTGATAAATGTAAGTTCGCACATCCCTGGTTTGAATAGAGATGATAACCACTTATTTTTGGATGAACTTAACTCAACTTGCCTACAAATGTATTTCTATTAAAGGTTTCACTTTTTTGTTAGCTTTACTATGAATTTCTCACATGGTTGTTTTTAACCATGATTGAATTTATAAGTCATTTATTTTTTTACCTTTCACTAGAGCTTTATTTTTGAAAACCTTAAGAAAATAAATTCACACATGAGTGTAAATGAGTATACACTGAGCTCCCATAACCTGCTGTGTAGACAGACTCAAGCAAAGCCATTTGGTAACTATTTTAGATTAGCAGCAGGTACAGTGTGTGTAGTGTTACTGTTTACAACATGCTTGCTGTTGATACATCGAGTCGGTTAATGTTAGCTGCTTATTTTGCATTTGAGTGAACGAGGCTCTCAGTCGCCATAAAAAAAATTAAACTAAACTGCGAACGATTCCAGGATAATCAGAATGTTAGTCCCGATTCCAATCGATTATCAACACCACCACCAACAAGATATAAAATAGGGTTGCTACTTTGTCAGTTTGAGGGCCCCCTAGTGGCCAAGGGCCCTAAGCAGCTGCTTAGTCTGTTTATAGGCTGGGCCGGCCCTGCTCGCACATAGCAAATATTGCTTTTTTAGCCCGATTTGCTCAATGTTGCAAATTTTTTTTGAACATGTTCAAAATATCTCTGCGTCAAGAAAAACTGTTTGAGAGCATAAAGAGGGTTTGAGAGAGCGTGTTTTGCAACATTGAACAAAACCGGCCGAAAAAGCGACACTCGCAAGCCTGCGCCACTCAGTGAGATACGGACTTTAAGGGTATTGTAAGTGGTCGTCACGACACGGGCAATAAGAAAAAGATCACGTCACCTGATCTAGGTCGTTGTAGAGGACTCGGCAGTAGGTGCAGTAACCTGGTCTGCATGGAGTGCTTCTGGATGGCCCTGGCTGAGACTCCGCCCACATCCTGCAAAGTACGTTGCATGTATGTTGTCATTATTTGTCACAATTTGCTATTGTCTGCTTTACTTTGTAATATAGTTTCACTGTGACAGACAGCGCACAGCAACATCTCATTGAGAAAGAAAGTTAAAATGTGTGTGACATTTTGTGGTCCAGTTCCGCAATTCTTTAGTACAAAAATGCTCTCAGAAAGTCCTTGGGATACTCGTTCCATTTATTACAAAGTAACATTGAAATTGGAAAAATAAATCCCTTTCAGGGATGGCTAGCCATGAAAACAAAGAAATTGAACTGATTTAATTGCGAGTGGCACTTCCCCCTTTTATTGTTCCATTTACAAAGGGTTTGATGAAGGCAGGTATTAAAAAACTAGAGGGGTTGAGTACCTCCCAACAAGGTTAAGACTCACAGGTATAAAGGAAAGCAAGTAGGCTATCATAAAAACAACGACAAACTTATTGCTTTACTTTCCCTTAAGTTGTTTTTTTTAAATTGTATGTTTCTTTATCCCGACGCCTTTCACACATTCTAAAGAGATTAGGTCCGCGAAAATGGGTTTTTCATTGGTGTGTGACACAAAGTATAAACAGTCGGTTCTTGGATCCTACCCTAAACAAGGGTCCGCAAATTTGTATACTTTTGATTAGCCTTTGTCAAATGACATGCAGTTTTTGGTTACTAAGAAGGCTTTAACTTTTGCCATAGAAAACTGCTGCTTATTTATGTTGAAATGACCAAAGGATTATTCCGACATTTAGGTTGCACATGGCAGGTGGGCTTAATTGGCAGATTTGACACTAGGATTTTGAGGGCGGAGTGTCCTCCTAATGTCCTGCAATAAGGTCCCTTGGACGGAAAAAGTTTGACAAGCCCTGGACAACACAATGACAGTTGTACGGCTGTTGACAGCTCGACATTCAGTAAGGTACAACACTCAGTATCCCTGCCTTTGAGTCTTTCTGTTAACTCTTTTCAAAGGCTTCGGACCCGCGTTAGCCTGGGATAATCACGTGACGCGTTTTCATAGACGTTACGCCTTTTAAAACGGCCCTTTGCCTCGGGGGTACTGTAATAGGCAGTATTCATAAAGGCTTTGGATCGTAACGGATATCATTAAAAGCATTTTATTTACCTGCTTTACTTTCAGACAGAACGAAATCATTTTCCGTCGCGCGCTTTTGGCTTGCGTGTCAGTTTCCGCTGCTGCTTCTTCTTCTGCGGCTTGCCAATCGATTGCGCTCGTCTTTGATGCCACCATAAGGCCGAATAGAGAAATACACCTCTTCGTTCTCAAAACGAAATCAGAACGCCCACATTTTGAATCTGAGGTCAAACTATAGGTAGAGATTTTATCTTGGTGCCATCCCATGAAAGCCACATTTGCCTTGTTGGTCTTTCATTTGGATTCAACTTTTTTAATAGGTGATAAAATCCCACTATGAACCATTCTGACCAGTGTGATTTATCCCAAAACATAAAGCAGCTGGGTCAAGTTGTGCGAACTCCAATAAATAAATAAAAATCAGAGAGTTTTATCCAAGTGCTTTATTTTTTTCTTTTCAGATTTTGTTAAACGCAGCAACGTCCATTGACTGGACAAAATCCTCAAATGCTGAGATATGCTCCTCCAGAATGTCGGTGCCCACCTAAAGCCCAAAAATAAAAATCAGAAATCAGATACATGAATCAAGATTTTGTCACACACAAAATAAATCTTTATAAAGGTATGTGTGCACAACAGCAACAAAAATTGGTTGGATCTACCGGATTAATCTGAAGCTGGTGTCAGCAAAAATGTGATACACTTTAATATAGACATGCATCTGTCCTACCTAACAAGTATGGGGAAAAACTCACTAAATTAAACTACAGTAAAAAAATCTAGAAACAGCAGGTCTCAGTGAAGTATTTCTCAGTTGTATTTAACCCCCCATATAAAAGAAGCACAGTATTCATGTTGAAACAGTGTACATTATTGGCAACAAATAAATGCCTCTACCTCTTTATTTCATTTTTTTAAGTTAAGACAGGTCTATTCCGCTACTGCATTTTAATTAGGGTGGTATTTGGAGAGTCAATTTTTTTTTGAAGGGGCATTTGATACAATAAATTAGGGGACCACTAGCCCATATTAGGGAGGAAACATTTAATATTTTTGTTATTTACTTAAGGTCATCACAGCCTAATACTCACCTTATCATCTTCGACCACACAGTTGATCTGCAGCTTTTTGATACCATATCCCACTGGTACAAGTTTTGCTGTGGGAGAACACCAACGGATTAAAATTACCGTTTCATTTAAAATTTACAGACCAAGTAAATAAACTCCACCAACTGTTTCAGATAATTTAAGTGTCATCACAACTTCAGGCGAAAGATGGTGAGATAATATCATCATCAAGTGGAGAACTGAAATCCAGATCTGCTGCTGCTACATATCACTTCCATCGCCAATCTTACACTTACATTGTCCCCAGACGAGTCCCTCCATCTGAATACTGCGGACGCACTCCTCCAACTTCGCCATGTCGGTCTCGTCGTCCCAAGGTTTGACATCCAAAAGAATAGACGATTTGGCAATGAGGGTAGGTTCTGAGAAGGAGGGGAGGGAAGTTAACGCTACACAAACAACTTAAAAGTTGTACTCGACCATGCTTTGGACTCTGTCAGGTACGTATAGTGTACATCACATGTCAGCCGAAAGATGGTGATAGGTAATCATCATGTAGAATCCAAATTTTATATCATCAGATTCAGCGCTACTGGGCCAGCCTGATGACGTAACAAAAAAACAAGTTATCACTTACTGTTTGCTTTCTTGGCGGCGTACGCTGCTACACGCGCCTCCTTTAGCCTTGCGGCCTCTGCATCCTCCTACAACATTAACAATGGCAGGTGAGCATCAACGCCACCCTGGGAATAGAGTGGTTACCTTGACTGCTTGGCTGAATTTGTCTTTACTTTCGAGCAACACTGTATACTTATCCCCTTTTTATATTTGCATCATATTTGTGTTCTCACCTCTTCATCAGAGCCAAACAGATCAACATCATCGTCGTCGTCATCAGCAGCAGCAGCAGCAGCCTTTTGGGTGACTGCTGCGGTGGAGTCGCCCACAGCTGCTGGGCCGTACTGCCCTAAAGGTTTCTTCACACCTGGAAGACTGACAAAATAGGTGGCTGGTTTCAGTCCGAGAGAGCGAGCGCTTGTGCCTTTGTCACCACAGCAACAGTACTCAACCTGTTCTTCTGGCTCTGATAGGACTTGATATGGTTGAACCAACGGAGGGCATGGCAAAGGTTGGTTGGGGGTGGGGCTGTGATTGCCTCAAAAACAGCAACATCTGCCTGGGAAGGCACATGCCTAAGAATAAAGATGAGGTTAGTCCTGTCAGCAGACCGTAAAAAGCCTGGAAAGCAAAGTATTTATTCCAAATACATTTTCCACAGTAAACATGTAAATTAGTTTCAATTAAGTTTTTGCACAGAGCTTCTTTTTAACACCAATGAGAAAGCACATGTTGTGGAAGCACTTATACATGGTGTTCCTGAAGCCTAGACACAAAGAAATATTAACTACTGGTATATTTTTTCACCTCAAGCGATAACCCCCCCTGGGCTCTATGCTGGTCATTTGCGTCCACAAAATATATCAATTATGGACCGTTTAACTCAAATTGTACCTTCCGGTATTATTGTAGCCACTTACGGCCAGTTGAACCTCATGAAAACAAATGTTATTAATTTTTGGGCAATTTAATGTAATATTCAGATTTTCCATAAGATACATTTGATGGCTTAGCGAACGCCAATGGAGCAAATTGTTTTTTTGTTTTTTTTAAGTGGAGAAACCTTTTGTTGGCTGTACCAGCACTTTAACATACTGAGAAAACATTTAAATTGTAAATATTTTGGGGGTTAACCTTTGTACTGCGCAAGCAAATTTAAATTGGTGAAAATATGCAGTAACAAAAAAAAAAGTGGGGGGTGGGGGGGTTACAAAAAGAGGCATTAAAAAAAAACTACAAACAAGCTTAAAGGATGAAATAAAATGGGCCCGGGGGTTAAATATGTAATAGAAATACTTTACATAAGGTTGTCTCTTTGTTCATAAAACCTTAAACTCCATGACTTATTTTATTGAGGATATGCTATTGATCCGTGATCCTCAAAGTGTAGTACTAGTAACCACTCGTGGTCGGCGGGCTCCCTTTACTTGGCAAAAGGATAAAAAGTGTAGTTTGGTTTTATTTGACTTTAAGTTTCTTTGTAAACATTTGCTTAAGTATGATTTTTATTTAACTTGTTCTGCAATTAACTAGTTATTAAAGTACAGTTTCGTATTATTCTACATTAAAGCACCACATTACAGTTCAAACTGTAGAATGTTACAGTGGCTTACAATAATATTTTTTATTGTAGGAATAATGCTGCTGTCTTGTTTGTAATAAATGCTTACTAGACTAAGATTTAACACTGGTCATGTTGGGCCAATCATCTTGGAGGTGGGGTATTTGTGTTTAAAATAAAGACTAATTTGTATTGTAAAATGCGTGTGTTCAATGACAATCTGAAAAATAACATTGACCTAGCTCATAAAGAATGAATATTCAGCAACAGGGAATTATTCAATCGAATTCACGTGATTATAATTCAAGTCGTTATCAGTCAATATTTCATACTTCAGTTCACACTGGAGTGACACGCTTTACAAATGGCATTCATCACTAGCCGTTAGCCAGCATGTGAGCCATGGCACTAGCGTCGCCATTTTTCCCCAAAGCGCAACGTGTCTTAACTCAACGCACCAGTCGTAACGGTTTATACGATACGTCCGCACATCTAACCAATTACATTAGACTTTCCCGTTAGATTATTAGTCGCACCGGTCCGCATTGAAATGCTAGTTGTTAGCCACGCGTAGTCAAAATGGCGCCGCCGGTAACGAGGAACAACACTGGAATTCTTGTGCCATTCAACCTAGTTCTTAACCGGATTTGTACATATGTATATAATATCGCAGCTGCACTGACCCTTCTATGTAGCTGCGGTCCGAAAGGAAATCATTCAGCACTTTGAGACCAGAGGGTGCTTTTAGGTCACCGAAACCCATGATGACAACGGGCAGCTACTTAGGGAGGAAGAAGGGCCAACGTGGAGGCAAGCCGCCATTTTATAGCCGGGGACTGACTCCGCCTCATCCAACTCCAGCCCCTCCTGCTCCGAGGTTGGAAGCCTGCGCGCCAGCAGTGTAAAATTATTTTCAAATTCTGAGAAAATGTATGCTAAAATCCAACCAAATTTAAAATATTCTACAATTCACCAGTGGTCAGCAGTGGTAAGGAGGTGCAAATACTACTCTGCTTTAGCAGATTGTTTAGGTATCTGAATTTAAGTATGGTAATCTCTCATCCATCGCGTTATGTTATAAAAGCAATGGATAATGTGAAAAAGTTATATAGAAGCAGTCTTAAGCAGAGTAACAACTGAAGCCTAGCACACCACACACATACACACACACGCACACACACACGCACACAAAATCTGCGATATAGCGGGACCGTGACAACATACTCTTCGTCTTACTCCCAATATTTGAAAACGTGTATGTTGTACTCCTTAGTCTTTATTCGGTCAAAATAGGACTAACCTCCATGAATGACAGCACAACATAAAATAATAATAATAATAATTAAAAAAAGATAAATAGACAAAGTCAGGTCTTGAGATCTCAGGAAAGGCAGGAAAAAAACAGGTATACAGCAGCAGGAGCAATGTGAACCAAGGAGCGTTGGATGTTAGAAGTTAAAAGCAAGATATTCACTCCTGTCCAGCCTGAAAAACATCAGCTTCAAACATTTAAAAATAGTCTCTGAAATATAAAGATTTTATTTTTTTGCTTTTTCAGTTTCTGTTTTTTTTTTCCTTAGGAAATTTCCTTTGTTATCGGCGTTTATGTGGAGGAAAGATTCAAATAAAATAAAAAAATGTTCAGGAAAGGTGCCTCAATGCAGCCTTTATCAGCGTATAGTTTTTTCCCGACCAACCTTTTTGAATTGATTTTATGTTACCCCATAACCCTTTACAGCATTAATATTTAGGTACTGTACTGTACTGTAGTGTGAATACTTTTGAAGCCCGGTTTTAATTTTGCTATGATAAATCATCAGGGGTTTTGAGGGTCAGGCACAGGTTGCAGTAAAAATACCATGTTTGTTTTTGTGCTACTTGCTTGCATAAAAATCATGCAGTCAAACCAGTTTGTGATGTCATGTGCTCCTTCCTTGGTTGAGACATTTATTTAGCAAGAAACCGTCTGGATTGTGAAGTTTAAGGGACAAAGATTAGAAGAGGCGTTATGGGTCTAACTCAGTCATCTAAACATCCACAGGTAACACAATTTGATTTGACATGTTGACTTACAGGCTTAACATGTTAAACCAACACCTGGATCCACCCTGAAACAGGTTAAAAATAAATAAATAGGCGCCACTTTCTCGCCGTTTAAATGCATGAATGGAACAAACTTAAACAAAAATGTTAAGTGCTTCGATCTAAAGATTCAAGTCATTCATGCATTGTTAGCTTTTGTAAATGTGTTGTTTATGTTGGAATGTTTAGATTAAATTCAGAGTTTTAAGAAGGCTCGGGTGTCATGTGATGTCAAACTTTAGAGTAAGATTCCATTTTGCCATAGAAAAAAAGTACCTGTAGTCATATATGATTGCATCTGTAGATCTCGTAAACAATAAGCGGCAGGGTACATCTGAGTGGCAGAAAAGTGATTGACCACCACCACCTGATATACCGTACCTCAAATTAATTCAGAGGAACCTGTTGGTAAGGAGGAACAATCCAGTGGCTGTCGTAAATAGCAGTAAGGATTTGTTTACTGCGTGCCATCAGCGGTCACTCTGTCTTTTGTCACAGAGTGATAAGAGATTAAATGCTAAGGTAATATTGGTTTAGGTGATCCTGATGGGTTTGGACTCTGCGGGAAAGACAACTTTGCTGACCCGACTGCTGACTGGACAGGTGAGGCTCTGGCCAACAGGACGTTGTGGTTTGTCTGTGTGCGCGACTTTGATCTGATTGTGACGTGACAGGTGATGGACACATCACCAACCATTGGGTTCAATGTAGGATCGTTCGATGTGGACAAGCGGACGTCATTGACAATTTGGGATGTCGGAGGACAAAAAAGCATGAGGCCTAACTGGAGGTAATCTTGTCCTTTGGTTTTGTTCGCCGCTTTCTCTTCCTGTTCCTTTTTTGACACTTTTTTTCAGGTTCTACCTGGATGAATGCAAGGCACTGGTTTTCATGGTTGACAGCAGCGATCCCAGTCGGATGCCGGAGGCCCAGAAGGCATTGAAGAAGGTTCTGAGTGAAGGAAAGTTACGAGGTATTCCGTTGATGGTTCTCGCCAACAAGGTGGACCAGCCTGGCGCCATGACTGTACAAGAGGTAAAACACACACACAAAAATTCTAGACGTACAGTGGAAACTCTGACCTTGAACGCACAACGTTGGATGTGTTCAAATTTAAGTTTTCTCATGTTAGTATTGCGTGAAGTTGTTTACTGTAAATCATAAAACCTTTATTAAGTGTGAAACGCTGCGGAATTAGAATGAGTAAAAAACAAAAACAAGTATATAAAATAAGTGCTTCAAACTTGTGAAACGCTGATATTCCCACGATTGTGGCCATGTCTGTTGAATACGCTGAACTGATACTGGCTTCTGTCTGTACTGGTAATCAAACTTAATTGTATAGTTGCACTGTATTCTATTTAGCCAAACCAGTTACTTTACATGTACAATGAAGCATGCACAAAAATGATTCTAGAGAGCAACGAAAGCCAGATAGGATGTAGCTGTGTCATTCCTCCTTCTCATCTTTTTTTCTCCATCCTGTCCGCACCTGTTCTTTCATTGACACCCACTCGAAATCAGATCTCGCAGCAGCTGGGACTGTCCAACTACCCACAGCTGCGATGGCAGATTCAAGCATGCAGCGCGCTGAAAGGAATCGGTCTGCGTCAGGCCTTCACGTCCGTCGCCAAACTCATCAAGAAGAACTAACATAAGGGTGTGAAAAGGAAGGGGTGGAGAATACATGCAGAATGTGAAGATGTGTGATAGTAGAAGTAGACAGGTCAAATGTCGGGTTTTTGAATGTATATAAGAAATAAATACAAATCCCAAATCGTTTTAGTTCCTTCATTAAACCTGACACAGGAAACCTTGTGACACACTTTTATTTATCTATATCTGTTAAATACAATTAACAGAGATTATTCTTTGGTTGGAAAAGTTCTTTTTACATCAAAGAAAACAGTGCTATATTGCATTAGTGAAAGCAATTCGAAACAGTTTTCTACTTTTTCAAACTGGTTGATTATAGTGAGCTTAGTTTTGTGTGAGCAGCTAAATAATGTAAGCCATTGAAAGGTTAGCATGATGTGAAGCTATAAAAAAAAAACACTTACATTTGTTGATAAATGATTTCTTGATAGATAAATACGGAATGTGCTCATATTAAGTTGGGGTAAACGTGTGTGTGTGTGTGTGGTGTGTGTGTGTGTGTGTGTGTGTGGGGGGGGTCCTCTCAAATTCTGGGTGAACCTATTTCAGTCAACAGCACATGAATACTTTCAAACAAGGTCCCCTCCAGTGTTTTTTGTACTCAATTCTCCTCTGTTACCCAACTCAAACAGATAGTGTGATTGTGTTTGTGCTTTTCAGTGTAAGAAATGCACAGATAATAAATCATCTCTAAACATGGTCAATCTCTTATTCCTGGAGTGACATTGAAGACTCCTCCTTGTTTTCCTGGTCCTGAGGCAGCGTGGCGGACAGAGCGTAGTCCTCACTAAGCCCTTCAGATATTGCGCTGACCTCCGCACACGATTGCTCTTTCTCCTGCTGCTCCGGCGGGGCCAGCTCGTTGTGGATCTCCGTGAAGGTGACCTCCTGCTCGTCACTGCCCAGCGGGGAGGGCTGGACGTGCTCCTCCGAGACAGGCTGCTCGTCGATCTGGGCAGGGTGTTCTTCAGGAGGCTGCGAGGCCGAGTTGCTGCGATGCTGTAAACGCACACAGGTTAGAGGTCACACAGACGCAAGATAAGTTCTAGATCGCTTAGAGGTCATACCTTCTTAATGCCAAAGGTTACAGGGGGAACCTTGAGGCTGGATGTTTTCTGTTTGATTTTCTCTCGTTGTTCAGCGGAAACTATTTTTGTTCCGATCTTAGTCATCTTTTTCTCAATGTTTTGGCGTGAGAATGCCTTCTTCAGGCTGTCAACCTGCAGAGAGAGATAGAATCAGAATTATCTTTATTGGCTAAGTATGAGTTACCATGGCAATATTTTTTAATACTGATAAAGAACAAATTGTTAGGCTAAAAGCATAATTGCCTAAATGATTTTTTAAACATCTTATTTGTGTGGCTTACCTTCTTCAGACTGGAGAGTTTTAGCTTCTCAGCTTTGGACTTCTCCATGTTCTCAAGGTCTTGAAGCCACATCTCCTCATCCAGATCAGCCTCCAGGCCCACGTCTTCATCAGATGACAGCTCGATGGTGTGAAGTCCACCCTCGGTAGGCTGATTGCCATCGACAGGACCAGATTCATCCCCTTCTTCCAGAATTTCATCCCGAGGGAACGGCGGAGGGTCCTTCACATAGACACTGGAAGGGATCTCATTCTCCTCCTTCGAGGGACAACAGAAACCGCCAGTAAGTCACAAACTGCCCTAAACTGAACATCATGGCATTCCGATCCTACACAGCAAATCGGTCATTGTTAAATTTCGAGTGTTCGATCAAATATGCAGCAAGCAGTGTTATTTTAACACCGTTAAGATAAAAAGTTACACTGTCAGAGTACATTCCTTGAGTGTTGGGGTAGATGTTGGGTGTAACCTGAAGAGCACTACCTTGAGTGTTAAATTGACCGCACCCTCATTTCCAGTAAAGGATAAACTTCGACATCTCAATATATATCTTATTATCATCTTATCTTATATATCTTATTATTATAGAATATCTTATTGCTGCACTTCTTATTTAACTTATTATTATTATTTAATTTTAATTTGATCTCTTTCTATTCTGTTGTTTTTTTCTTTACTGTAAACTGCAGCTGGACGGAGTCCAGGAAAAAGTTCCCCACGGGGAAAATAAAAGTATATCGTATCGTATCGTAATAGCGATACAATAGTGGTTAGAGCGTTAGTCTCGCAACCCTAAGAGTGTGGGTTCGATCCCAGGCCAGTGTGTGACTATGTCAAAGTGTCCTTGAGCAAGATACTGAAGCCCCAGTTGCTCTTTATGCTGTATCTTCAGTAGTCAAAATTTAAAGCGCTTTGAGGGCCTCGTAATGAGGAGTAAAGTGTAGTTTGAGTTTAACATTGACGCTAGTGCAATATACTCATAAGTGTTTAAACAACAGAGTTCAGTTTAGTTTGGCAGAATTTCATGTTTAACACTGACACTAGTGTAGAGTACTTTCAACACTACTCAGTGTTGTTTACCAGTGTAGAGTTTTAACACAATACAGTGTTGGAGTAACACTGGTTAATTGTGAAAAAAGTAACACTTTGAAACCCCCCCACATATAAACACTTTTCTAGTGTTAGATTTAACACTCCTAATTTTGCTGTGTCAGACTAATCAGAGCCAAATTCCTTGAGATAGTGACCTGACTTAAAAGTTTATTGAAATACGATTCATTGTTTAGCTTAGGCAGTTTGACAACTAGTGAATTATTCTTCAAAAAAAAAAGAAGAGGCTTCTAGCTGTTTAATGCCACTGCTAATGTAATACTACAAACTAAACATAAATCAGACAATTACATACACATTGTGTATTTATAACACCAAACAACTTTGGACTTCCCCTAGTCAGCTTTGCCAGCTTGGTGACTTTCTCACTAAATTTGGCAACTTTTTTAAAATTTGGGTCAAAAGCAACTAGCAACAAATCTAGTGACTTTTCTGGTGTTCTTCAGGGTGTGTTTTTTTTAAACTAAATTTTTGCCTCTCCCATGACATTTTTCCTCTCTATTACATGCAAATAGCAAATTATGCAAATTAGGCAATTATGTCATTTAGCGCCTTCTTGCAACTTTTTTGGACAGCCAATAGCTACTTTCCTTGGGGAGTTGGCAACACTGCCCTTAGTAGCTTAATGCAAACACATAATGTAAAACGCCATAGACAGGCTAACAATTAGCATAAATGGTCGCCATGTTATAGTCCTTTAAGCAATGGATATTTACAGTAGAGGAAATTGAAAAACATGTTGACAGACAATATCACAATACTCACGGCAAATATTCTTTATGCACTCAGAAAAACAACTAACACTAGAAAATGCAATTTCTGGAGAAATTGCATGTGAATGCTGAATGATAAACTTTGGAATAATGTGGAATGCAATGAAATGGCAATGAATGTAATGGAATCACGTGTAATGATACTGAATGATGTGGAAAGATGTGGACTCATACTGGGGGGAAAAAAAGTGCAATGTAATGGTGAAACATTTAGAATGATTTCGAATGAAATGAAATGATGTTAAAAGATATGTAATGATGTGGAATGAAATACATGATTTTGAAATATGTGGAATGATATTAAATGCTCTAGAATGATAGTGAATAATATTAAATGAGATGGACAGAAGTGGAATTATATTGAAAAAAAAATAATGCATTATAATAGTGGAAAATGTGGATTGATATCGAAAGCTATGGAATGATGTTGAATGGTATTGAATGATGTGGAATGATATTGAATGATGATAGGAAAGATGATTTGAGATAGAGACGTGTTTTGTGTTGCAAGTATATTCACAAAACTAATGAAATCTGTATCTCAAGGCACCACTGTACTTGATTAACAGCTGACACATGGCCTTAAGGAATTTGGGCAATGTTGTGTATTGGTGAGAGAAGCCAGAGCCATGGTTACCGGTGATCTTATGATCCGCAAAAGGAGATTAGCACAGTTCACATGACCTCTTGTTCCACCAAAGTGTTGCGAGACTAAAATAACTCCAACTCACAGACCTGAAAGATGAGCACTTTAAAGTTGTTTCTGTCGATCAGATGAGCATGGTTCGCCTCCAGTTTCTTAACCTGCGAGCCCTGACGCTCCATCCTTTCTCGTACCTGAAACACAACCCCATTTTTTTCCTCCAAAAACATCCATCCAGATGATCCTGGCATTTGACGTGTCGATGTAATTGATTTTTAGTTACCTCCTTCATGGTGACAGAAAGCTTGCGACTTTTGTCCAGCAGTTTGCTGACGGTGTTGGAGGTGTGACTGTGACTCTTGGAGAGTTTGATCATATCGGCCTGGATCCCCCTGACCACGCCCTCCATCTCCACCTGGTGCCCCTAAAAACCAAAGGATCTTTCAGTTACGACATTCCTGTGACCACGCCCTTCTCAGATTTAGCCAAATGTTTGTCGAAAATAAATTACGCCAGATGGCTGAGGTTTGTTGAAAAGTGGGTGGTAGAGGCTCGGTTGTCTTTAGGGCGGAGGGAGAGACGTTTAAAATCTTGACTACTTTTGAGATGATTTTGAGCACTAGCATCTCCATGCTCAACTTTTGGGTAAAACCCCTTAAGTGAAATTCCATTTCCTTTCATGGATAAAAATTAGCAAAATAAATAAAGATTAAAAAAAATCTGTTTCGAATATTGAAAGCAATTGAAGATAATAAAAAAAAGGAGACACAAGCTGGTCATGTGAAATTTATATTGGTTTGAATTGGAAAGAAGTAGCTGGAGTTGGACTGGCTCTGGAGTCTTGATAATTACCATTGGAGAGAGTGTAGTCTAATAAAGTAACAAATATGTAAGACCCGCTTCATCAAGTTGAGTCAAGTTGTTTGGAATGAACTCTCTCTTAACTTGGTTAGGAAAAATAAGTTTTCTTAGCTGAGTGTGTGTATGTATATAATATATAATCGAACTAGTTTTAAAGTTGACTAAGTTCTGGACCTTGAAAGTCCTTACACATTTGGTTTAGCAAGTCTGACATAAACTGTCACAGAGTTGAGCGCGGCCCCACCCTTCTCTCACCTCCATCTTGTGCTGGTTTTCCTGCACAGCGTCCAACATGTTGACCAGTTTGTCCAGCAAAGTAAGGACCGTGATGGCGTTAACGGGGCCTTGGCCCATTTTCTCTGGGTCTAATCCAAGCAGGCCTGCTAAAGGGGTTTCCTGGTTCTCTGAGTTCTCCTGTTCTTTGAGCTGGTCCTCCGACTCTTGGACTTGGGGAGGGACCAGCAGGTCCTGGTTCTGGTGGGTATCAGTGGTCACCATGTTCTTGCTGGCCTGAACACCGTCCTCACTCATCAGAGGCAGCAGTTGGTCAGAAAGTTCTGCAGGCTGAAAAACAGTGGAAAATGTGTGTGCGTGTGTGTGTTGCGTGTGTGTGTTGCGTGTGTGTTGTGTGTGTGCTGAGCTCTGATTGGTTGGCACTTGGAAAAACATTCCGCCTAACTTCCCTGTAGGGAAGTGCACACCCTTAACTCTTCCCGTGCCAGAACAGGCAAATACTTGTGCTTGTTCTGCAGCTTGACACAAGTTCCACAAACAAGACAAGGGTGAAACAAGCTGGAGCCACGAGCCAATTAAATTGTCCAATGGGACAGGAAGTGCAGCAAAAAACTGCAGAAACAAAGACTACAGTATTCAGTCACCCAATTGTGGACCATTTAATTCATATGCGATATTCAAGGATGTCTTTTTTGTATTAATAAAATACAGTACATAGAAAACATTACACAAGACCTAAACTTCAAACTTACAAAGGAATGAAACCACACACCTTTATGTTACAAAATAAATACATAAATAAATAAATAATAGTCTATACTCGTTTCAAATGGAAGCATTATATAAAACCATAAACACAGTTAAACACAACAAAAGTACTCAAACACTCATCTAGTGAGGAAAATAAGTGTAAAACAGAGGTAGTACCATCAACTAGGGTAGGGAAGGAGTTAAATAAAAACGTACTGCCTGTTGTCATGACAACAGAGTGTAAGGGGGTGATCTCTCTCACTGTCATGCCTTCCAGATGAAGTCATCTGGAAAGAAAGTCTCCCTCTCACTTGCAAGCTCTGAATTAAAGTTGTGGTTTACATACACACATCATGCAATGAATGTCATGTTCATTTTGGCCTTTGAATGATATCGGAATCTACAGATGTTTCGAAATAGCTTCAAAAGACTAAAGGCTAGTTTAAAGCTACAATTTAAAATCTACATTTCTCCTTCTTCCTGAGTTCCTTGCACTTTCCTATCATTCTGATACTACATGTTGGATTTTTGACTCCCACTTGATAGGTGAACAATTTTGTGTGTTAAGGGTCAGGTCATCTCAAACAGTTTGTCTGTCAATATCTATCTATCAATATAATCTTCACTCAGCCTAGCTTTCAAGTCATGGGTGAGAAACTTATATAAAGCAACCACACTGTGACATCACAACGGAACTGTAATTTAGAATGGCTTTGTCTCAAGTGTTACATTTTCAGCAAAAGGCATAGAACAAACGACTGACTTGTTTGCACATATGTTAAACGCTTCAAACAAGAACCAAGGAAGACACAAAGGAAGTTGCATTATTTAGAAACACAATAGAACAGGGGGCGATTTCCCCACAGTCCTACTCATGCACTTTGTGTTAGTTTTCTTTCTGTCTTCTTGTTTTTGTGTGAAAGTTGGATCTCTCAGCTCAAGCAGAGGCAAAGAGGACGATAGGAGTTAGAGGAAGTTCTGTTGTGCTTGCCAATGTTTTATTAGAGAATAAATGAAACATTATTGAATTAATGAAGTCCACAAGGTTTTTGGTACACAGAATTACAGGAAGCGCAAGACCAAATACATTGACAAAGAGGCAGTAAAACACAATCTGTTTTCATGTGACATATCAAAGTTGGAGGGAAATGCATTGTGTGGAAGCAATTAATTAATCTGAGGCAGCTGAAACGAAATACATTTACTACACATTCTGTACACAATGAAATAGAAATGGTGGTGCAAAGTGAATAATTTACACAATACACTATTAAGTGTGTGAAGATTAAAGAGCATTCATACTTCTGTTAGTGTGTTGTAGAATACTTTATTTTATTATTCAGGCCATTTTTTTGTTCTCCACATTTTTCCCTGACTCAAATCATTGAAATGTCCAAACATTCACAAAATTCAGGATTTTCGTCTTGCATTTTGTTCCCCAAAATTCTCAGTTTTCACACAATCCCATTTTTTACACATAAAAAAATCAGGTGAGTTCAACATCATTTTTATTTTTTTATTTAAATGAAGCGGTAAGATATACAGGCTTGGCAACAATCCGCAATCAATTTTCCATACAAATCAACAATAACTTCCAAGGGAACAGTAGGTCACAGGGGAAGAAAAACGGGGAAAACCCTCCAAGGATCAATTACACCATGTTCACACACAATTGTAAATTACATACATAAAAAAATAAAAATAAAACCAGGACATATTCAACTCAACACAAGAGGGAATTTATTCAGCATAATATATATTATTTGCACATTAAGTCTTTTAACCAATCTTAGAGACTTAATATATGTACCAAATTCGTTTACAAAACGGGGTTCGATTTTTGAAACTTTTTCTTGTGAATTAAAAATGTTGTCATACATAAGTGAGTTCAACATCAGCTGTTGTGATAAGTTGCCCAACAGATGGCGGTACTGTGACTATTGTGAAGCAGCTGATCCCTTTAAAAAACAAAGAAGGAGACTTGTCTGCAATCAGGTGACCAACTTCAAGCTAACAACAGCGGAAAACAAAAATAAATGCGTACTGTGTATGCGGTTCGATTGCCAGCTTGATACGTTTAGGTCTCATCTAGAGGACTATACACAATGGCTCTAATAACAGCCAACTGGAATCCGATGGGAGAGGCTTTTTACCGGTAAGTTTTAGCATCACGGGGCGGCTAATTGACAGGAGATGCTCCTGTAAACATGCAACTGCAAACTGTACTCATATAATTAACATGTTCTTTATCCACGTTCAAGACTGTTTTCTTGGCGTTGCTGCAATTTTCATCTTTTGTGACTCGGACTCTGTCGTAGTTGTGATGTTTATGACATTCATCCAAGGGCTCATGGCTGCAAAAAGCATGCATCAACTACCACAGAAATAATAGATATTTGGATATTTTTTCCCCTCCAGAAATTAAAATAACAATAATATATATATTTTCAAAATATATACACATCCTTAAGAATGTAAAGTGTATGTGCTTGTTGTGTTTTGGCAGTAAAACAGAGCTGTACGAGATGAGTTGGAACCTGAGAGATGGATTGAAAGACTGCTTGGTGGCAGCGGCACCTTACGGCGGACCTATAGGTACACACGTGTCCGACTTCAATCGACATAATGGCCCAACTGAGTGTTTTTGTTTGTCGCAGCTCTCCTCAGAGAACCTCTGAGACGTTCTCCAAGTTGTCGACCTCAGTTAGAAATTTATTCTGCTTCTGGAGTTGCCATTGCTAGTTTTGCGGTAAGTACCAGTGGCACTCCCCTTACCGACCACCTCTCCTTTACTGTGAGCTGACAGTCGGTGTGTATGTGTGTTAGTGGAAAAGCGGTCCTGTGATTCAGCTGGGTTGGACAGTCTCAGATGAGTTGTTGTGTATTCAAGAAGATGGTTCGGTTCTAATTTATGACCTGTTTGGAACCTTCAAGAGGCACTTCAGCATGGGACAGGTATGATGCCGCCAGTTTGTGTGGTAGTGGATCTCAACTCAATCAATTAATAATAAACACAAAGATTCCAAATAGCGGGTGATTCGTTGAGTGCTTACTCTCATGCTAGCAGATTGTGCACGGTGATGGCAATAGTTTTAAGTGATTGAACTGTATGTAAGAGAAACAAATATATTACTGATTAACAGACAAGAAATCCGTCCCGCTGAAAAATGTGGGGTGCACGCTTAGGACCGCCACCTCATTTGAATAACATTTCATGACGCATTTCATGCTGACGTCTGCAGCATGAAAAAAAAAAATAAACATGCGAGCACAGCTTTTTTTATGTATTGATTGTTATTTAAATCTATTTATATATTTGTTTTTGTATTTATGTCCACATTTATTTTAATTTTTTCAGTCTTGTTTTTATTTTTGTGTTTTTGTTTTTACTTTTATTTATTTATGTATATATTTTGTTGTTTTTATTCCCATTTATGGATTTTTTTAATATTAAATTTTTGAATTATATTTTTACATCCGTTTTTATTTTCACTTTTATTTATTTATTTTATTTTTATTTTGGCATTTTTGGTCCTCTATAATAACTGCGGCCAAATCAGCCATACCAATTTGTCTCATGTTTGATCAATCATGTGCTAAATTCATCTAACCTCGCCAGCCAGATTGATGATCGTGATTCACTCGATGGAGTTCTTCACATTATCAATCTGGTACTTCACAAGGCAGACCCGTTCGGGAAAGGCGGGGCTTGCTGTACAATACTTTGAGCTGACTGGACGATGCAGCATCTTTGCACATTTTGTTTTGGCCAATCAAGGCGTCGGATAAAAATCTCGTCTTCCGTCTCGTCTTTGGAAGGGGGGGGCATGACTATCTTTACCAGATAAAAATGCACGAAACTCCTCTCGCGGTTCAAATTCATCAAGGAAATGGTGAGTAATTCTGCGAGAACATAATTAATTGCAGCATCCATTTGTCTGTTAGGTTTGTTTGTTTCCCCCCCCCCCCCCCCCCCCCCCGCCATCGGCGCTAATTGGTTTCGTCCTGCCTAAACAACACCTGATTGGTCCAATTAAAAAAAGATCGGCTGCAAACGTACATGATGTAGTCCCTGAAGTTTGTAAATTCCCAAATACTGCGAGAATTTATCTTGCTGGCAAGGTTAAAATTCATCTGTTTACATATACAATTATTTGAATGTGCAAAATGAACTTTGCTTTGTTGCAGGAAGTGGTGCAGTCTCAGGTCTTAGAAGCCAAGGTGTTCCATTCTCCCTACGGGACAGGTGTTTCCATAGTAACGGGATCCTTTCGCTTCATCTTGGCTACCAACATCAGTGATTTAAAGCTTAGGAGGTTACCCGTCGTCCCAGGTAACACCTGTCCTGTGCGACAACCTCCCCGCACCTTCGATCATTTTCGAACATCATCTGTGTTTGTGTGCGTCAGGCCTGCAGGCGGCGCCGTCCTGTTGGGTTGTCCTCACACAAGACCGCCAGACCAAAATCTTGTTGGCCACTGGAACTGAACTCTATATCCTTGACAATACTTCCTGCACTTCTGTGGTGAGACAATAACACTGCTGGCTGGTGTTTATATACACACATGTGCACAAATAGTGACACGCGTTATGTTCCGCCCATGTCAGTGTGCTCCAGGCCTCAGTCCTCAGTCGGGCAACATCGTCCATATGTCGGCATCATTCAGTTACAAATACCTTGCTCTCTTCACTGACACTGGACACCTGTGGACAGGTTTAGCCCAGCTTCAGGTGAACCTCATTGTTGTCTTATCATATTTGAACCACCTTTATAAAGGGGTGCTGTTTTGTGGGAGATTGATGTGTGAATGTGTCTCCAGAGCAAGCTGAGTGAGGTCGATACCAAAGTGAGGACACCACCCAAACAGATGGTCTGGTATGTACTTGTCTCTCCGTTTACTGGTTTTGTGATCGGTCATACCCTCTCAAAACACACCTAAATAATGGATTCAATGAAAAACTGTTGAAAGTTTTGAATCCTACAATCAAAGTCGACCAAGTCAGATAAATTGACTTTAAAAATCGGTTGACTGAAAATGTTCTGCCTCAAAGCTTTGCCGGAAACATGTTTTGGTTGACCATGTTTTATACACTGACTTTTTTTTTTTGCAGATGCATGCAGCGTTTGAATGATTGCTGCAATTTGATCTTTATTTCTTCTGTTAGTGCACCATCTAGTGGCCAAATGGTGGATGTTATTTGTTTGCTTAAACGCTCACTTTGTTCTTAGTGGGTTTTTATTAAAGTCAATACAGCACATAAGCTTCCCCAAAACATAGCAATACACATGCCGACCCTATTCTGCCAGAAATGAAAATAGAAGTACAAATGTGATCCCGCCTCCTCCGTGGCATATAACCCATTAAGCCACTATATAGTGAATTGCTATGTAGTGAATGAGGGGTTAGGGGACAAGGGTGGACATTCGGACACAGCCAATGAACTCATTTAGCTAACAGCTATTTTTACCCTTGTTTACTCACGGAATAATGTTGAAACATCAGCTGTAAGTGACTTTTAAGACACTATTGCATGTGTAATGTAGATATAATGATGTATATGTGAAGTTCTGTGAACTAAATGGTAGTGTTTGTTTACCTTTGGTAAAGTGGTAATTGCTAGCGCGCTAATGCTAATTGCGATTGCTAACCATTTAGCAGAAGCAAATTTTTGTATATTTGTGTGTGTGTGTGTATATATATATATATATATATATATATATATATATATATATATATATATATATATATATATATATACTGTATGTTTAATAATGCATATGTATAGAAGATAATAAAATTATGTATATTCACTCAATTGAATTTATGTCTAACCTTAGTGGATTAACAAAAAAAATATAAATAAATTTCACGCGATTATTTGATGTAATAATCGATAGGGTAATCCCTATTACAAAGATTCAATATTGACAGCACTAAATCTAGTGTTTATACATGTGAAACCAGTTAGTAGCAGGTTATTTTTGAAAGGTTATTCCTGTGTTCATATAAAAGTGCACATTTGCCTTCCTCATTGGTCAATGTGTTTTGTAATTGTGTGCCTGTTTGTATGTGCAGGTGCTGCAGACCAAAATCCCAACAATCGTCAGTGGTGCTGCTGTGGGACCACCTCCTCCTGGTGGCCGGAGTGTGCAACGACATCATCCAGTATCCTCAATAGCTGAGACTGAGCACTATAAACAAAATTCCACTCTTCTTTATCCGTGTTCTCAGAGGGTTTTATCCTTGACTGCACTGCACATTCCCACTAGAAAGTCGTTGCGTTTGTGTTGGTGAGCTGGATGGCGTTCGAGTCATCGGTTCAACCAATCAGGAGCTGCTGCAGGAAGTTCCTCTCGTCTGTCAGGACATCTTCAAAATCGCTTCCATGGCACCCGGAGCGTTGCTGCTGGAGGCCCACCGCGAGTATGAGGTAGGGTTGTATGTTTCCCTCACCGCTGGCTTATTAATCCAAAAGAAACATACTTGTATGTGTTGTGTTGTGTGCGTGTGTGTGCGTGAGTCTAGAAGTCCAGTCAAAAGGCTGATGAGTACCTGCGGGAAATCAAGGAGCAAGGCATGCTGGGAGAGGCGGTTAGACAGTGCGTGGAGGCTGCAGGACATGAATATGACTCCAACACACAAAAGTCTCTACTCCGGGTGACAACTCATACTATATATATAGGCTTTTTCACCATGACGTCATACATGTAGTACATTTGATTAATCGGCTGATATTACCTCTTTTAAAGCTGGCAAAAAAAATCAGCTTATTTTTTTTTCCAAACATGAGACAAAAAAATCTGCCAAAAATGGCTGTTTTTTTTTCTCATAGTTGTAAAGTTAAACAAACGCTAAATGTAGAAGTATTGTAAACTGTCAAATGTTCTGCCTGTTATTTATGTTATTAATGTTGTGTTAAGTGACCAAAAAAAAGAAGTTGCTTTATTCATTATATATATTTTTAGATTTCTCTGTTATCATTTCTGTATTTTATTCTGCCAAACAACCAAATCAACTTTGGCGTAAAAAAAAAACCCTCCATATTCGGTCGGGCCTGTTTTCGTTCTAATGTGTTTTTTGTGTCCGTGCACTCTCCAGGCGGCATCCTTCGGTAAGTGTTTCCTGACAGACTTCAGTCCAGAGCACTTTGTGTCCACCTGTCGAGAGCTACGCGTCTTGAATGCCGTCAGAGAGTGCAGTGTGGGTCTGCCGCTCACGCACACGCAGTATCCTTACGCTCACATGCACGAGCGCTCACAGTGGCGGTCTTAGTTTGCAGGGAACCCTGTGCGAGACCCCCCTTTTTGGAGGCTCATAAACTTTTGTCTTTGTTTCCCAACATGCTGGCTTTCTTTTATGTCAATTAAGGATTTGATTGTTTTGTATCTCTTTTAGAGAGGGTGAGTCCACAAGGGAAATCAAATTCCCCATACAAATGCCAATGAGTGACGTACAGGAGTGTGGAACTGCCACTGTGGACTAAACATTTTTGATTGGCAAATGCATTCAAACATATTTGTGTAAAAAATAAATAAAGGAAACATATTTAAATAGCTTTGAACATTTTTGCGAACATGTTTAAATGTATTTTACATAATAATAAATCATCAAAATTATGAATAAAAATGTTTACTTACTTAATTTTCCATCATATTGGTATAATGTAGGCCAAGTGCTAATTTAAAAATAATAATAATCGTTTTTAGCATTATTGGAAAAACTAGCATTTAGCCTTCATGTACATTTGAATGTACTTTCAAATAAGTTGAAACGTTTTTTTTTCTTTAGCATTTAGCGTACAAGTATATTTCAACGTATTTGCTAATAAGTTGGAACTTATGTATTTTTAAATAAATTTAAACGTATTTGCAAGTATGTTCGAATGGACTTGTAGGCTAAATGCTAAAAACTTAGCATTTTTTTCCATAATGCTAAAAATGTTTGAAGAATGCAATTTTTTTTAGCATTTGGCCTACATTATACCAATAAGTTTGAAAATTAAGTAAGTAAACATTGTTTGTTCATAATATCGATGATTGTTATTATGTAGTGCATGATTTCTGTTTGGCATTTTTTCCCCATAATGCCACGGGCTATTCACTTGCGCAAGCTAATACCCACAGGAACCATGCACTACCGACATAATAACAAATCATCAAAATTACAAATAAACAATTTTTGCAATTTATTTAATTTTTTTGGTGTAGCGTAAGCCAAATTCTAAAAAAAGATGCTCCCCCCACCCCCACCCCACACACTTTACAGGTTGTTGTTTTTAACTTACGTATGCGCATGTCAACACCCCGTGGCATTACAAGTTTTTAGCATTTAGCCTGCAAGCTTCTAATGTACAAAAAAAAAAAGTTTCCAATGTACTTGTACGTAATTGCAAGTCAAAAATGTTTACTCCAAACTGGCAATTCCACGCTTCTGTAAGTGTTGTGTTTACACACAATAGGAAGCTTCCATAATTGTGTTATTACCAGTACATGTTAGGAAACTAGCAATTTTTTTCATTTTAGGGCTGCACATTTATGTGCTTGCCAGAAACCGCCACTGCACACTCGGCAACACACACACGCATATATTCTTCATGATTTCCTTGACATTTGATAAAAGATTCAAACAGATGACCCTGCAGGTGCTGATTGACAGGTAAAAGTCAACTTGACTTCCATCTTGGCATTTTCGTCAGCATGACTACAATTTTGTGTACGTGTAGGTTGGTGTACCGTCAATTGTATCAGTTGGCCATAGAAATCTGCCGTTACCTGAAGATTCCAGATTATCAGGGAGTCAGCAAGGTTCTCAAACATTGGGCTGCATGTAAAGTAAGTTGACTCCTCACTTCTTTGCATCATACAGTGCTATCTTTTAACCAATGGAACTGTCTTGTATGTTTGTCTCGATGTGGGCGTGTCCAGGTCCAGCAGAAGGAACTGTCGGATGAGGCCATAGCCAGAGCTGTGTGCCTGAAGGTGGGAGATTCACTGGGTGTGTCGTACTCGCACATCGCTGCTAAAGCTTATGAGTGTGGACGAACAGAGCTCGCCATTAAGGTAGAAATACTCATCTCCGTTTTTGCTCTTATTCTTGTACATAGTTAGGTGTCTGATTTGTTTTCGTGTGTCGCAGCTGTTGGACTCGGAGGCCCGGTCGGCGGAGCAAGTTCCTCTTCTACTGAAGATGAAGAGGAGTCAGCTGGCTCTCAGTAAAGCCGTAGAGAGCGGAGACACGGACTTGGGTATGTCGAACAGCCGTGTCCACCTGCCAAATACGGAACAGTTGAGATGGCGGACCTTACAACTATGTAGTTATGTGGTCGTAATTGTTCACTCTAAAAACAGTTGGGTCAGAAATAACCCAAATTGGGTCAAAAATGGGCTGACCCAACTTTTTGAGTTATTAAACAAATTCAATGAATACAATAATTAAAAAAATGAATCCACAAAACAACTTTTTTTTGCTTGTTTTGCGGGTTATTCATTTTACCAAATTTTTTGGGTTAATTGAATATCCCAACTGAATTTGGTCAAAAATAAACACCCAACTTTTTGAGTTATTTAATCCAAAACTTTGGGTCAAATTTAATAACCCACAAAGCAACCCAATTTGGGGTTTTTTTTCTGGGTAATTAACATTTTATTTGACCCAACTTTTTGGATAAATTGAATAACCCAAATGAATTGTGTGAAAAATGAACCGACCCAACTCTGATTTATTTAGCCCAAAAAGTTGGGTAAAATTAAATTAATAACCTACAAAGCAACCCAATTTGTTGTTGTTGTTTTCTGGGTTGATATTTTATTTGACCCAACTTTTTGGGTAAATTGAATAACCCAAATGAATTGTGTGAAAAATTAACCGACCCAACTCTTTGATTTATTTAGCCCAAAAAGTTGGGTAAAATTAAATTAATAACCCAAAAAGCAACCGAATTTGTTGTTGTTGTTGTTTTCTGGGTTGATATTTTATTTGACCCAACTTTTTGGGTAAATTGAATAACCCAAATGAATTGTGGGAAAAATGAACCGACCCAGCTCTTTGATTTATTTAGCCCAAAAAGTTGGGTAAAATTAAATTAATAACCCAAAAAGCAACCCAATTTTTGGGTTATTTTGTGGGTTAATCATTTGACCCATTGTTTTATTTTGGGTTAATCGAAAAACCCAAAAGTTGAGTTGGTCCCTTTTTGACCCAAATTAGGTTATTTTTGACCCAACTGTTTTTTGAGTGTTATGTTTAGTTTGACGGTAAGCTTCAGTTGGGAGTGGAAATTAACATCTTGAAGTCTCTTGCGATTGGCAGACCACAAGTTCAAAAATAAATGTAAACCTTTTGTGGGAGGCATCAATTTCTTCCAAACTGATGACTGAAATTTTGCGTGTACATGTGTGTCAGTTTACATGGTTGTTACTCACCTGAAGAATGAGATGAATAGAGGAGATTTCTTCATGACACTAAGAAACCAGCCTGTCGCTCTCAGTCTCTACAGACAAGTGAGAACTTTTCCTCGTCATCTTCATTCCTGGGATTTTCCTCTGGTCATGCGACTACGGGGTCGTTCAACTTGTACGTCTCGTGTTTTAGTTTTGTAAACTGCAGGAACAAGAAACTCTGCGGGATCTTTATAACCAGGATGATGACCATCAGGAGCTAGCCAACTATTATGTTGCCAGCAGTTACAGGGAGAAGGTCTGACCTGCAGACATATGTTTTTATTATAAATATTTATTGTATTGTCACTAAACTGCCATTTTTATTTTTTTGTGCGTAGAGGTTAGACAGCCGTCTGTCTCACCTGCAAAGTGCCGTGGACGAATATAACAAAGCTAAAAATGAGTTTGCTTCTAAGGTAAGAACAAGCTGACGGAACGATGACGATACCAAATCACCGTTGACGATGAACGACGATTACTATCGCAGCAACACATCATCAGTAGGGTAAAAGTAACCTGTCTCGCGCCGTTTTTTTGCAGGCCACCGAAGATGAGATGCGTCTCCTCCGTTTCCAAAAGAAACTGGATGATGAGAAGGGGGCGGGGCTTCTGGGTTTGTCACTGCAGGTATATCAAAGTTTGGGGCGACTCAGGCCGTCTGCGTGGAAATGAATTGATATTATTCCTGTGATGTCACTTCCTGTGCAGGCAACCATGGAGACGTTGCTTATGTTGGGACTTTATAAGCAGACGGATCAACTTTACAGAGACTTCAAAGTACCTGACAAGAGGTATGTGGAGGAAGTGATTTTGTTGTGCTGTTTATTTAACAGAGGGGTACCAAACAATTCAATGAATTCAAATTCTGCCTGTTTGCCCGTCCAGGTATTGGTGGTTGAAACTGAAATCTTTAGCAGAGAAAGAGGAATGGGAAGAGTTGGAGAAGTTCTCAAAGAGTAAAAAGTCCCCCATAGGTTATCTGGTAGGTGGAAGTGGACCCCAATCATCCTTGTAACTTTTTAAAAATGAACTTTTGTTTGGTGTCCTCCTCAGGCCTTTGTAGATGTCTGCATCAAGAAAAATAACAAGTATGAGGCCAAGAAGTACGTTTCCAGAGTGACGCCTGAGCAAAAGGTGAAAGCTCACCTGTGCGTCGGGTAAGAAGTCGCCGCAAGTCCCTTCCCTATGACCACAGGTGTTGTTAATTGTTTGCTCAAAAAGGGAAACTCTTCTCTTCTTCTTCTCAGAGACCTTGAAGGGGCCGCAGATGTCGCGATTGAACGCCGGAACGAAGCGGAAATTTCAGCGGTCCTCGCAAGATGCTCCACCTCGGATCGCTTGTTGACCGAAAAGTTAAATCGAGCCAAATTGTCCACTGCCAAAAAGTGATCTTACAGTCAGTTCATATGCAGTTTTAATTATATTGTTATAATTGGTCCAAATAACCCCATTAATGCATTGCCACGCAAAGGTTAGATTTGCGGCCTTGAAAGTTCTGAAATATCACGGATGCAGAATCCCGAGTGTCAAACTCAAGGCTCGGGCGGCTGGTCAGATTTGTTCTTTTCAGTTTGGCAGAAAATTTGTACCGAAATTGCAATTTGCCTGACTGTGGTGACGTAGTACAAACAAATTGTTTCCTCATCAAATCTCTTCTTAACATCAATTGAACAGTACTGCCTACCTATTTGCTTGCCATAATTATATCTCATGTCTTCTGATTTCAAATTTGTTTTAAACATACACATTAATCTGATATACAATTGTGCATGAAATACTGTATGTAACTATATGACAGATGGTTTTTAGTCATAACGGAAAGAAATGATAATAATGTAGTAGTTGACTTTCTATTTGCATAATTTGTTCGAGCAAGTTGTAAAGTCGGATGCGCTTCAGGATGTAACCCGCACATTTAGCCAGGCTTGAGACTGACACTGGAGAACTCATCATGATAATAAAGCATATAACTGGCTGTCACAATGTCAAATTAGTTCATGTTTAATGCCTGTAATGCTCAAGTCCTCTGTGAATAATGTATATGAAAAGAAAAGTGTTTGTTTGATCATGCGGGTTGTCATTATTGCATTAATGAGGTCAGATTTAGTGAATGCTCCTTGATGCGCTTTTAAGACAATTAAGATCCTACCTGCTCAACTTGGCGAGGAGGGTTACCTTACCAATAATTTCAATCAGCTATGACAAGAGCACAAATTATGGCAGCGTATTTTAACGTAGTGACTGATTTCCAACAACTGTGTCGTAAGAAATTATCCTATTTCCCTTAATTAGTCTATAAATGATTTTATATCTATTACACAAATGTATCATTATTCGTTATGCCAGACAATGAAACAAAATCATTATTTCTGTGTATGCATGTTTCCAGAATTAGCACACAATTTGTGTCCCACCATCCCTTTGAAATCTAAATGAACCCATCTGCAAAATATAGAACCGTTAACTTGTGTAAATGATTTTCCTAAGACAAAATAGCTGTAGTAAGTAATCCATAACTATTATTTGAAATACCAAATAGCTCTTGATCACCCCCTAAAATGGCTTATTTTACTCTTGTCTCTTCATCTTGATGACCAATTGACATGGATAGTGAAATAGATACGAATATTTGACCACCCCGGCACATATGGCACTATTACAACATTTTGTTTTATCGCTGATATTTTAATTGCAGTAATATTAATGTGTCTCAACATACATGCCTGTTACTAAATTATTTATACTATCCATCTATAAGCAGGGATGGGAAACGAGGGGGTACTTGGAGGGATAAAAAAATAATAATTACAACCCCCCCCAAAGAAAAAATCTGGAAAAATAAAAGTTTTTTTTTATTTTTTAATTTTTAAATATTTGGCCGTAAACGTGGAGGAAAAAATCCAGGGACAACTGAAAAAAAAAGATTAAAGACCAAAATATATATATATGTATATATTGAGGGGGGAAAAAAATTAAAAAGTCATGAATATGCAAATTTTTGGGTGCCGAATTATGAAGTTGTAATATCACTTCACCACTAGATAGCAGACATGCATTTACACTGGGTCTTATACTGCCCTGTACCACAACGTAGGCCTAATAAAAAAAAAAAAAATGCACATTAACAAAGTAAGTACCTCAGTAATGTTGAAATTAATTTTTGTGAAAAGATGTTCAAAATTTATTTTTGCACTTAATATTGGTTTGCTGTTCAGCAGTTTTGTGGCATCCTTTAATTGTAATTTTTATGCGAGAGACCTTTGCACTGGGGGGGGGGGGGGGGGTGTCCCAGTATGTGGTTATTTTGTTGTTTGCTTCAAACCCTTGTTGGTTTAGGATCATCTATTATACGCACATTGAGAAATGTATTATGAAAAATGAAATGCATATATGAATCAAATAATGGAGGATATTTTAATCAACGTGTTTTATTTATTTACACCAAATATAGACTCAACAACAGTAACAACAACAAAAACTGGAGAACCTACAAAATGTAGAAAACGTTGTGCTCTTTTGTGTTCATGTTCATGTTTTGAATGGAAAGATGAAAAAGGGCAACATTGGGGTCTCTGATGGTTAAGAAACAAGCAGGCGGGAATCGGGTTGGTCTGAATGGGGGTTGTTGGAGGCTGCGGGGTGGCCTCCTTGGCCAAACCAAGAACCCGTTTGCATGTTTTGTGCCAGGTGAGTCAGAAAAGTTCCCGCCACAAGTCTTGCCTTTTCTCAGCCAAGAACGAAGCATTCGTCGCGGGATGTCTTTGTAGACGAGTCGGTTGATCATCTGGCCTACATTGGAGCGGAAAACTGGTCGTTTGGATTTGAAATGAACTTTTCTGACCCACATCGTAAGTGCAAGCTAGCAGAGCAGCCAGCTAGTAAGACTTGAGGTGACGAAACAGAGGATTGTTCATGATTCAATTACAATAAATTACAGATCTTTTTTTTCTTTCTTTTTTTACGTTTGTTAACTGGATTTCATTTCATGAAACCTGAAGTGAAATTTGGTCGTTAATAGTTTAAATACAGTACAAACCAATAATAGAACCCTGTACGTGATCCACTTAACAAACCTCCTGAGTCCAACCAAAACTTTTACTACCACACTCATATATACTTGTCCAAAATTTGCTGGGACACATTTGGGGACCGCTAGCATGTGCTTTTCGCTGCGCCACTCCATCAAAAATAATTGCGCAACAGCTTGTCTTCAGTTTGTGAACATCCGTCAGAGGCAAAAATCCGGTGCTTTGTTGATTGAGCAGCGTACACGAGTGGATGAAGTCCCCGCAATGTAATTTGTACAAGGAATCGGCTCCTCAGAAAGTCCGGGGTTCAAAAAGAGTTTCAAGACTAGAGCGCAACATCTCGCTGACTGAACAATTGGATAGCATAGATAGCAAAGATAGCATGACGTCGTCGTGTTCCTCCATTAGAAATGTTCAAAGTGCTTGTTGTTGCCATGAATTCAAGGTGGGCAAAGGCAACGTAGAGGATCATCTTTGCCGCTTCAGAAGTGTTCTTCGGGGTGGGCGGGGTCGCAGAAGAATCGAGAGCTACGTTTGGCCGACCGGGCTGTGAAGGGGCCCGTTTTCAGAGCTGAGGGGGTAGGAAAAAATGGCCGTTAAAATAGCAAACAAGACTGGATGGTTGGATGGATGGCCTTGTTCTATGGTATTTATCTTTTTTTCTTTCTTTGCTGCATAACGTTTTTGACTCAGCATTTCGTCTCATTTTTATTTACAGGTTGTAAATAAGCCTCAAAAGTCAAATTTTCATATATTTTCATTATCTAATATTGTTACTGTAGTACAGTCTTTCTAAAGTCAGCAGAGAGTTTCAACTTCTTAAATTTAAAAGTAATTCTTCTCCATGGTCAAAATTGGAATTCAGTAAGCCGGTAAACACAAAGATTACTCCCTTGTCCAACAACCCACAAGTATGTATTCTAGTAAAATCAATAAATAAATAAAATTACGAAAATTTTCAAGTTTTGTCTAAAGTGTTACCCAATTTAACCCAAATTTTGGGGTTGGTTTCCAAGAGCAAAACATGGCAAAAACAATAGAGCCAAACTGTAGAATTTAGTCTGAATTTACATTATTGTTGTCGTTTAAGAGCTAGTTTAGTAAATTACATACGCAGACAAAAATGTCCAGCGTAAAGCCCTGAGGGTTAAAGGCGCACTCGAGTCGCATGTCATGAGGTCAGAGGTCATTTACCTGTGATGATGTCCTCAATGGCGCCGTCCTTGCCCTCGTAAACATGGCGGCTGTCCTTTCCTTGTCGTCGTCTCAGCTCCGTCAGAAGCTCCTGCTGCTGCCGTTTGCCCTTGTGAGATGGCGACTGCGGGGGAAAGGCAAGACGATGAAACGCGTTCCAAAACGGACCGACTATCACAAGGTCAAATTCAAATACCCCCACCGCGCCCCCCATCGTGGCGACATGTCTTGTCCGCCTATCAGAGATCTTGGTCCTAACCTTGGTCTCTTCATCCTGCTGCTGCTCCTCCTGTTCCAGCTTCTCCAGCATCATCTGCTCCTGACGCCGTCGCTGTTCGTTCTCCTCCTCGGCCAGCTGAACACACGCGAGTTTAGCACGACTCACAAAGACTACGCCACTTGTCGGGTCACTCACCCGGTAAGCTTTGATGAAACGAACAAAGATGGGGAAGAAGACGGACGGCGGCATGGTCTTGGAGCTCTCCCCAAAAAATTTCACCACATCTTCAAAGGCGTCCTTCGGAGAGTTCAAACCAACACAATGACCATCAAGGTTTTGCATGATGTGATTGGAAGACAGCCAAGGCACATCATTTTAGGAAAAATCCCACAGATGGCCCAAAAAGTATATACAGCCACGCCTTGAAATATGAGACCCGAGTCATGAGTTGTTTCACATACGGCAGTTTTTGTGTTGACTTGAATATTCTTTCACTGATTCACTGATACTGTTAAGAAGAGTATGAAAACCTAGAAAAAAAATGTCTTGTACATTAAGAACAGATATAAAATTTGTGATTAACTAGTGACGTTATGTGATTAATTACAATTAAAAAATGTAATCGTCTGATGCCTCTAATTAAAAAAGAAAGGAAATATTATTAGAAAATTAGGGGTGTCAGACGATAATTTTTTTCATTGTAATTAATCGCATGACTTCAATAGTTAACTCACGATTAATCACAAATTGTATCTGTTCTAAATGTACAATAAATAATAATAATAATAAATAATTGTTTTTCTAGGTTTTCATACTCTTGTTAACAAAAGTGAAAAACTAATAAAAATAGTTCAAATGAATTTTTGACGTCTATAGCCGTCAGTGGCAGTGAATGAGTTAAGGGTTCCAAATTAGGGTTACAGTTTTAAATTAGGGTTTCCAACAGGTTATGGTTTCCACTTAGAGTTTCGAACTAGCACAAGTAACGCTTAAGACTTAGGGTTTCAAATCAGGGTTTCCAATTAGGATTCAGTTTCATAATAGGGTTGCAAACTAGATTAGGAAAGAAAACATCAAATTATGTCCAATGCACTGTAACACTTAAAAATTTGGGTTTTACATTTTTCAAAATAAAAGGGTTGGGTTTTAAAGTAAACGTAAAAACAAATTGAGATTCTGTGTGAAAAAGTAACACTGACACAAATTAACATCCAAATGTTAACTTAAGATAGGTCTTCGTTTCAAACTAGAATTAGGGATTCAAAGTAGGGTTTAAAACTAGGGTTAAGGGTTCCAAAGAGCAGCAAGCATTTGAAAATGGGGTTTCAAAGCAGGATAAAGGTTTCAAATTTCAGTTTCAAACTGGAGTTGAGGTTCCAAATTTCAAACTAGGGTTACGGTTACAAATTAGGGTTTCAAAGTAGGGTTAGTGTTTCAAAGTAAGGTTTCAAAGCAGGGTAAGGGTTTTAAATCACAATTTCGAACGGTTGGAATTTCAAAATATGGTTTCAAAGCAGGATTTTAAATTATGGGTTAAATTAGGGTTTGGGTTTCAAAGAAGGGTTTCAACCCAGGTTTTAGGGTTTCAAACTAGGGTTAGGGTATGTGTGTGTTTACCTGAGCAATGCGTGCATCCTCTTGAAGTTTGTTGAGTCGCGATTCATGCCGGCTGATGAAATCTTTCAAGGTGGCGTTGTGCTGCACGCTGAATTCACGCCAGGTGAGTTCCATCCCTCGCTGCAGATCCTTTACGTCGCACAACACATTCTCCAGACTCACTGGAACACACACACACACACACAAGCAGGGTTGGGAGGGTTACTTTTAAAATGTAATCCATTACAGTTACAAGTTACCTGCTAAAAAATGTAATTAGTAATATAATCCAAACACCATAATAAAGTAATGTAACTGGATTACTTTTGGATTACTCCAATATTGAGTATGCTCATGAAGACAAAATAAAAATAAATATCACCCCAATATATATTCTATACAATGTGCCCCTGCTATTTGCGGGTGATAGGGACCCGGGCAGCCTACAAATAGCAAAAATCCACGTGTAATTAAAAAGCATGTAGGCTATTGATTGATTGATTGATTGATTGATTGAAGGCCATATGCTGTTTTCCAACTGTCACTGAAAGCAACCGCACCTCACAGATGATAAATAGATAGATAGATAGATAGATAGATAGATAGATAGATAGATAGATAGATAGATAGATAGATAGATAGATAGATAGATAGATAGATAGATAGATAGATAGATAGATAGATAGATAGATAGATAGATAGATAATGAAGATGACGATGTGTGACATCAACTGCAAAATAAACTTTGATCCCAGTCACAAGTTTAGCCGTGTATATGTTGTGTATGATGTTTAAATAGTGAATTGGTGGGAGGAAGATTAGTTTGGAAGGTGTAACTCACATTATGGTTGTAGGCTAGCGGGCTAGCTAGCAAGAAGCTATAGCGCGTAGCATGCTGCTGGACTCTCAGCTCAAACTTTCGCTCCGAGTAAACTCCAGTGAATACCGGCCCCCTACCCCACGTGTGGGGGACACGACGAGTCAGTTCGTTCGTTCAAACCTCCCCGACATGTATTAACTCGCGCGGGCGTGCACGCGCTCTCTCTAGCTCTGTCCTCTGTCTCTCTCTCATGGTAGAAATTGTAATCCCTTGAAGTAATCCCCATTTTTAATAAATGTACCTGTAATCTGATTACACTAATGGAATACAGTTCATTTTTTTTGCAATCTGATTACGTAACAGCGGTACATGTATTCCATTACTCCCCAAGCCTGCACACACGTATGTTTTTGGTCGCATATGATGCAATGCCGGCAAGAGTCCACCTCTAACCTGCAGCCGCCTTGTCCACGTAGTGAAGTTCGTTGTAGAAGAGCGCCGCTGTGGGATATTTCTCTCTGACCACGTTGCTGATGTAGTGCAGCAACGTTTGTGTTCTGTCAGTTGACTTGGTCTCCAGGAGCTGAAAGCACGGCAACCGGCAACAGTCACATCAGGTCGGGCTACGTCAGCAGTTTTACGACTTCACTTGACTTTGGACTTGAACTACATGACTTGACGAGTTTGTCTGTTTAAAAATCTGCGTCTTTAAGGTAGTGTGCCTGTTGTTTTGTGTATCAAAGTTAGTCAGCCGCCCCATGCGAGTGTGTGTGTGTTACCAGGTCTAAGCTCTGTAGTTTGAAGCCGTACACAGCACCTCTCTTACTGCTGTTCATGTAATTCCCAAGGGCTAAGATGATCTGTAAAAACAAAAGGACAATGGATGAAAATGACAAGGACAGTGGTGAGCGCACAAAATAAACTGACCTCGAGTATCTTTTTCAGTTTTTGAGATGATTTTATGGAAACGGATGCCGCAATCATGGCATGGAGTTGCTGCAAGGAAACGTGAGCTCGTTAGAAAAGATGTCACATCAGGCGCTTCTACGTTTTCCACGCACGTGCGACCTACCGGTGTTAACAGCTGTACGTTGTCGCTGAAGTTTCCCATGAAGGTCATGATGGACATGCGCTGGTTGAGTCTTTCAATGCGACTGAACTGGATCATGAAGCTGTCTTCGTCACTCAGCGCCTCCAAAGGTTTTCGGTCTCTCTCGTACTGACGGAGAAGCTTGACCTCAGCTTCGGTCGGCAGGAAACGCATCAGACACTCCACAAAGTCCACTCGAATCGTTCGCAGGTCAAACCTAAGCAAGCACAATCAGCAGTGGCACTGCACTTAAAGGGATACTTTTCTGCAGTAAAAAGTTAGTATTTTGTCCAAAATAAATTGGATAATATCATTATTTTGCAAATACAATTAATACCTTTAAAAAAAAATTCCACTTGCTGTCGACTGAAGATGACATCACCAATCATGGCTCACCTGTTTTCTGGGTTTGGTCAGCAAACTGAGCCATGATTGGTCGTTACCTATTTCCTCAGCACAGGTGATGTTATCTTCAGTCGACAAACAGTGAAAAAAATTGTTTTTAAATGTATGTTTAATGTTATCACATTAATTATAAACAAAATATTATCTTCTTACTGTAGAAAATAGCTCAATGAGTCAACTATCCCTTTAAAAACACATTTTGCCACTTGCTGTCAACTGAAGATGACATCATGCGTGCTGATGAGGGAACAGGTAGCGACCAATCATGGCTCAACTTGCTAATGTCACATGACCAAACCTAGAAAAGAGATGAGCCGTGATTGGTTACCTGTTTCCTAAGCACCTGTGATGTCATTTTCAGTTGACAGCATGCAGCAAAATGTGTTTTCACAGGTGTTAATCGTACATGAAAAATAATGTTAGCAAATTAATTATAGACAAAATATGAACTTTTTACGGCTAAAAATGGTTCAATTCAAGTACATTCCTTTAAGAAGATTTTTCAGGTTCTTTACCCAAATGTTGAGTAAAAGTTTTTTCTTTTACTCTACATTTCAAAAGAGGCTTATTACTCCCACCACACCCCCCACCCCGCCCCCCATCATCCATGTTTTAAACCTCAACTTAAAAACCTTGTCAAGGGAATTCATTGATTTGCTTTTAAAAATATTATACATGTTTGAAGAAATTTTTTTTCGTAATCAAATAAAGTGTAATTGCACATTCACTACAGTAGGTGGAAGTGGCCCACTCATTGTCAGACAGTGTGCAAGGTGTATAAAAATAAAAATATTTAAAAAATCGATAAGCACTCAGTTAACTCAATAGTTATGCCTACACCCTTAAAATGCCTCTACCCTTCAGATTATCCATTGGCTTCTTTAGAGTGCCTCGTTGTCAGTGGTGAGCACACACGTCACACAGAGAAAAGTGCAATAGTGAGGGGAATTTTGACTACTTTAGAGTGCCTCGCTGTCCCGGCATGGAAAAAGCCCTGTAACGAACTGGAGGAATATATTTCAGCCACTGGAGTTGTAGTTATGTGGATGCATATGAAAGATGCTAGATGAAGTAGTATCCATTTTCTAGGTGCTGTTTGATTGACAGTTGAGTGGGTTCGTAATTTCCGCACATTCACGTTTGAGGATTACGGCTTGATCTTTCAAAATTTTAAAACCTCATTTTATATACTTGGTGATTTTTTTAATCATTCAATTTTGACAGGTATGTACAGGGACTTAAACTACTGAGTAGTTTTGCCTCCTACATGTGGATGCCTCTTACATGTGGATGGCACGGCAGATGACCTCTGGACCCTGACCCGCTTTTCTCAATGTAATGGCCAAGTTCTTGGCTCGGTTGGCATCTAGCAAAGAGACTCTGGATGGAGCTTTCTGGGGAAGTTTCTGTCTGGACAGCGTTAAGTCCATTGCTGGACCCTGAGCTTTAGTTTTGAAGAGTTCCTCAAAGCCCTCCACATCCAGATCCTGGACACAAACAAACTGGTAACGGCTGGATCCGCGTTTACTGACAAGACAGCTTTGGTATAACGGCTACCTGCAGGATGGCTTCATCGTCGATGTCATTAAAGACCGTGCCGTTGATTTGACTCGGCTTCAGGGCGACCCAATTCAAAACTGGCATCCGGAACTTGGTCTGGATGGGTTTCTTGATCTTCACCGCTGCGCAAGTGAGCAAACGGATCGGTCAGGGTAATTAATGCACATTGTACGTCGTGATTCTTTGTAAACAAGGTTTGGTGGTTCACGGACAATGTGTTGATTAGCTATCGTAAGATGGACGGGTGATTGGTGGAGGTGGATGACAGATGAAAGGTTCACACATGGACGATGGAGAGATGATTGACAGGTGACTGACAAGTGACGATTGCTTTAAATATGTGCGTAGCCATTAAACATACAGAATAACTTGAGTGGTCCCTCTGACAGCAGAATAAAAGAAAACAAACTTGTTAGTGACAATCAGTGAAGTAAGTACCACCTAAAACCATTCAAAGCTCTCCAATTACCACCATCGTGAACAACATTACGATGCAATTTTAAAAACTATACCTAAAGGAATGACTCCATTTAAATTCACCTGCTAGCCCAGAGTTGAAGATGACAGTGGGCGCACATCCTGAACCCGGAAGCGGGGGGGCCACTGGCGGAGGAGGAGGCGGCATCGGGAGGGTAGAGGAGAGCTCGCTGGTCCGACACGGAGGGGGAGGAGGCGGGGGAGGTGGCGGAGGAGCAGGCGGCGGAGGGGCGGGGTACAATCCGTTGGACACTTGAAAGAAGGAGAAGAAGACAATCGAGTGTTTGTGCATGTTGGACAGGAAGCTCTTGGAGGTTAGGTAAAAACATTTTTTTTTTTTACTCCAATTAGCAGAGGAGTGACACGACTTGAAGTTGTCAATTTTGAAACTTGAGACTTGCTTGCATGACTGCACAAATCTTGCCTGTTTACGTGTGGAAATCAGCATTATTTAGGTAGATATTTTTGAAAGCAACATTTATTTTTTTTAATTGTTAAAAACAAAATAGTGCATTGAAATCCCACGTCCCCACGTTTGCAGTTCGGGTATTATATAACTGTATTAACATTAATATGCTACATTATTTTTTTTCTTCACTGTTGTTTTTGTGCTTGGGCCAAAGCCATGTCTAACATGAAAGTATTCCTTTGGTGTCATCTGGTGGCATCTTGGGGAGTAACTTCATTTAGTCAGGTCATGAGTTCTAAAGTCCACAAAATCATTTTGTCTGGCAATTTACCGAAAAATGCATCCAAACTAATCAGGAGAAGCTTCAAAATAAAACAAGATAATGGCCCAAAACACACCGCCAACACAACAAAGGACTTCACCAAGGGAAAAAATGCAAGGTCTTAGATTCAAATGGTCAATCACCTGACCTTAACCCAATAGAGCATACATCTTACCTCCTGAAGAAGAGACTGAAGGGAGAAACCTCCAGAATTAAATAAGAATCGAAAGAGGCTACAGTAAAGGCCTGGAAAAGTATTTCAAGTCTAGTGAAGTCAATGCGTCATTGCATTACAAGTAAGGGTTATGCCACCAAATATTCAATGTTATTCACTTTAAGTTAATTAAATAATCAATGTAAATATTCATCTTTTTATCTGAAACCCAAACATCGTCAGCATACAACAACAAAAAAAGGACGTGGCCTTGCTGTTCCAATGACTGAATGTTGTGACGGACTTAGAGTTGACTTGCTTGAAATTTATTAGGGACTACACTTTTTTTTTGTCACACTAAACTGGGACTTGTTTGAAACTTGACGGCTAAGACATGAGACTTATTTCTGACTTGCACATATGTGACTTATTCCCACCTCTGGTAATTAGTTTTTATTGGCGCTCACAATTACCTGAGCCTGGCATTGGTGGCGGGGGAGGCGGCGGGGGTGGGGGTGGCATATCTGAAGCGCCGTCCATTCCTGGTCCCATGTTATGATAGGCCACTGTCTCTGGGCTGGATCATTGAAATAACAATAATAATAATAATAATTGTCTTTAATGTTTTTGTGTTACATGTAAACATGAACAGGAAGTTTTGAATACACTACCTGGGCGAGAGAGTGGAGCAGGGAGGAGGCGAGGGGGAGGCAGAATTGGCCACACCCCCATCACCTTCTCCTCTTTGGGGCTGAGGAGCTCCGGGACCTCCTGCCTGTTGGGCCTCCTGGGCCTGTCGCTCCAGACGACTCTGACGGCGAATGGTCTGGTCCTTCTCCCGAACAATCCGCCTCAGTGTGTGCACTTGCGTGTTGGCACTGGCGTACACGTCCTGCGCAACACAAAAACAGTGCTAGCGTAAAATGCTAGTTTGGCTAGTTTTAGTTGCACGTGTTCAAAAAGGGAAACAAAGAAGCTTTTTTTTGGGGAGGGGGGGGGGTATTAATGAACATTACTGACCCGGAGTTGGTCCAACTCTTTGTTTGTTTGCATGAGCTGTTTTTCCAGTTCCACAATCTTCAGCATTGCTTCATTTTCTACGTCCAACAGACGCTCCGACATCTGCGCAGAGAGTCACGTGTGTAGGAAATAGTCGTCGTGTTAGCCATTATGTCCGGTCAGCCTTTCTTACGGTACTCAGGTTCTCTTCCAGCTCTTCCACTCGTTCCAGAGCTGCGGTTTTAGTCTCTGCATCTTCCAGCAGCGTCCCCACGTCAAACACATTGTCCAGGTATGCCTGGATTTGCACCTGCAGCCTGTCACTCTCCGTGTGCTTCAGCCTCTGGCAGACGGCAGAGAGACACGAGGATAATGATTGTGATTTGCGAGGTCACCTCCGGGTGGACGGAGATTACGTCACAGATGCCGCCGACAGTGAGATTTCCTCAGGTGAGGCACACGTTTTGCGAAATGTTACCTCCAGGTGGTCATCCAGGTTGAGTTTGGTGAAGTCATACTGCAGATGGACTCGGAAGTTCATGTCTTCCACCGAGTGGACCACAATGTTGATGAACTGCATGCACGCCACCTGACCGACAATAACAAGAAGCAGAGATGAGCAAAATAGCCAAGACGGAGGCTCGCCACAGTCGTTGATCTTACCAAGAAGTCGATATTGTCGTCTTCATTTTTGAAATGTTCCATCAACTTTTCAAAGCGCATGGACTCTGAGCACACCTGGAAAAGATCAACCGACCAATCAACTCGAGAAGTAACGAAGGATCTAAAGTCATTTTGACGTCATGTGTTTACAGTTTTAAAGTTGTCAAAAGCCGACAAGATGATCTCATGTCCTCCTCGGACCAAACACACGGCCGCCAACAACTCCAACACCAGAGCTTTCGTCCTGAACGGGAAACATATGTTTCAAGTTCCTCTTTTATGATGTTTATCATGTTTATAGTGAATGATTTGAGATTTTCTGATGCGTGCTAGCAACCTTGCGTTCCTGTTGTTGAGGCTCAGCGCAATTTCGTTGACTCCATGCGGATGAGACATGACCATGTTGAAACCGTACTGAGTAGGAGGTCAGAACGATACACGTATGATTTCCATGCTTGCCACAACTCATCATCATTATTTGAAAGCGCATATTTTCGTCCCACCTGGTAGTTCATGATAGCTCGTAGACACATGATGCACACGTGGACGTCGTCTTTCTTGCAGACCAGTCGGGAATTTTTCAGAGTGCGGCTACTGGGCAGCGTGTTGGAACGCGTTACCAAGGTGGAACTACTAACGAAAGAAAACCCGATCAGACATCCGACCTGCAAAGTGTTCTCTTTTGCTATTTGTTACCTGATGGAGTGTCGCGCTGCTCTTGGTGCAGACGACGGGGACGGGAGACTGCAGTCGCCATGGAGATCCTCTATGGACCGACTCCACGGAGAGTCGATTGAAGCCGCGTCTCCTCCAGATTCTGACTGCTCGCCATCAAACCTGCACAGGGAAAGTTGTGAACGGATACATCTGTCACTTCCCCCCCTCCCTGTCTGAGTAACAACCCTAATGAGGTAAGGGAAAAAAACGGTAGGATGCAATTCGTAAATGACAAATCTCCAGACTTACGTGACAGCATACTGAGCGAAGGACAAATACTCAACCAGGACATCCAGACCTCGGTTCTCCTCGTTTAGAAACTCTCGAACCCACCTGCACACAAATGGAGGCATCAGATATACAGTACAGACAGTCGGGAGATATAAAGCAACGGTCAGGTACCCGATGTGGTTTGTGCGAAGAGAAATCTCAAGTTCTCGGAGTGTCTGAGTCGACTCCTGGACCCTCCTCCTGAACTTCTGTACGCACAAAGACAAAAACAAAACAAAGGTAAGATTCACAATGTTCTTAGCTTGCTCTTATATCCGATGACTGCTCTGCTGTCTAATACCAAAAAACGCTTCCTTCGGACTTGACGAATGTCATAGCAGCAAGTGAAGAGGTGTTCGGACTCGACACGTTTTTGTTGTCTTGGACTTCTTGGCATTTGACGGACTTGTCTTGGACTCACAAAATATTTGTATTGCCAGGTCCACTGCAAACAAATCTTGGTTCAGGGTCACCGACTCACCAGTGTGATGATCGAACCCACAATCTCACGGATGGGAGACGACCATTCTACCAGTAAGCCATGCTGATGGGAGTGACACCATTTTCCTAATTTTGTGGTGGTGAAAATAGTATTTGTCTGTATTCAAGTTTACTCTTGATCTCTTCCGGGCTTGGACTCGGACCTTGTGGACTCGGACTTGACTTGGTCTCAGACCTTTTGACTCTGATTAGGTGGACTTATGAACAAGAGAAGCGGCATCGAAAATGGATTGATAGATGTCTATCAATGTGTTCAGTTCAACTGATTTATTTTCATTTCCACCAATCAATCATATAACAGCAAGCATTTGTTCCGCTATTGAGATTTGACATCTTTTTCCCATCTTACCTTGCGTGTGACAGCCGGATCGAGGAATCCGCGCAGCTTTTGGATGTACGTGTGCGGCGGGTTTTTCACCTGGAACCTCTCCTACATCCCCCCAACATGATCATTTATGTGAAATGGCAAAGAAATGTCTTCAAAGTCAACTTTATGAAGATCTCCTACCTGATCACAGATGAGCTCCCATTTCTTCTCGTTGTCATAGGAACGCAACAAACGCACCTTGTCTGGAGGCAGGTTCATGGAATTCTGAAAGAGAATTTGAACTTTGCATTTGCAAACGTTTGGTGACATCATCTTCCGTGGTTGTTTCCTTTCCAGGTCTGAGAGCTTGACTCGGCACCTGTCTCGCACCCCCCCCTCAACGCCAGTAGCCTACATCAAGCTCCGCCTCCAACATGTGTGTGATTTCCTTCCATATTTGTGTATTTACCAGTGCGATGGAGAACCTCTCCTCGAGCTCGGCGGCGTCGGGCATCGGGAGTCGGACCGGTGCGGCTCTGGACCGGATGACGGCCAGCTGGCTCTCCATGCTCTCCGCGTTCCCCATCACAGACACACTTTGCACACGCTTCTAGCCAAACACACCCACCACACACACACACACACACAGCGCTCAGCACACGCACAGCAGCAGGAACATGTGGTCGGCCATAGCACACGAACGCGACTGGAGGTGATGAAGGCCGTGGGTCTGTCCCTCCTCCCGTCTGTCCCTCTTCCGTCCTTCTGTCTCCCTTCCCGTCCGCCAGTCAGTCTCCTCCGATGTGCCTGTCTCTCTTCCCGTCTGTCTGTCTCTCGTCAGATGGTGATATGGTCCCAGTTGAGCACCTCACCGCTGTCTCACTCTTTGTCTCCCGCCTGCCACCGATGGTGATGCTGTGGATCCCGGTGATGCTGAGCAGTATTTGGTTTGCCGATATAATGAGTGTGTGTGTGTGTGTGTGTGTGTGTGTGAGAGCGCGTGTTGCAGATCAGCCGGTTAATCCTCCCCCCTCTCCTCCCCCACATGAAGAACGAGAGTAGTCGCCGCCTCCTCTTTGTCTATGTCTCTCCACCGCTCGCCGTCTTTGTGTAGCTGCTGGCTCAACCCTCCCTCCCTCCCTCCCTCGCTCCTCCGCATCCTCAGACAATGAGGCCTCTGCTGCAATAAGCACCGCCCCCTAGCATGCTGACGCGCACACATCCCGTTCATTTTTAAAGCTTTTATTGGCTGTGTCTCGGCAACACAAAGTAGAAAGTAGATGTGGATGTGTTTGTATGAAGACATATATTCCTCTATTCCTACCTCAAAATATTCAACTCATTCATCTCCAGAACTATTCCCGAATTTTAAACGTAAATTATATTTCACACGTTTGTCCATCGATTGACTTCTTACACTCAACATTACAAGTCATCGCATATCATTTCAGTTCGGCTTTTTCAGCATTCACACAGCATTCATTAGTTTTAGCATGTTTTATTGACAGTCTCTTGGCCATAAAAATCAAGAAGAACAAGATTGCAATAAAAAAAAGAAGAAGCCTAGAAATGTAATCCTATGAATGTTTTAAACCTGAGTAAATTCAAAATATGTTTTTAATTAAGACACATTTTACATGATTCCCTTCTTCTTCCAAATATTTTGGACCAATTCAAATCATTCAAACTTTGAAATATTCAAGACATTCAGGACATTTAGGGAACTACTCACATTCCTCATAATTTCAAAATAAGATTCCCATATTGAGAGCTATTTTAGACATTTACCTACTCCTTCCACATTCCTCCATTGATTCCACATCATCAGCTTTTTCAACATTTACAATTTTTACAACATTTTTGTAGTTTTAACATGTTCTTTTCTGACTTAGCCATAAAAATTAAAAAAAAGAACAAGATTTTTTTTTTAAAGCCTAGAAATTTGTAATCTATGAATGTATGAATAAACTCAAACTCTTATTTTAAATGATTCCCTTCTCCCACCACATTTTTGGACCAATTCAAACCAATCTAAGCCTGACATCCTATTTATCGATATTTTAAATCATTTCCACAACTTTCAGTTTAAATTCTGGTTTAAAGCAGTCACACAGTTTCTACAGATATTGAATTCTCTAGTTTAAAATATTTGATGGGCTATTTTTTATTGAGTAAGTGGAACCAAAAGTGGAACTATTGTTCAAAGTTATGTTGAAAATGTTGTCATTCAGATATAACAAATCTGAATTTAAAAAACCCATAAAATATTTCATGTAAAACAATTCAGAAATTGCCTACAATTTGATCACAAAAGTTTATTTGTATAGCACCATTCATACACAAGGCAAGTCCAAAGTGCTTTACAGAGCCAAAGACAAGGCAAGTGGAAATCTTAAAATCAAGATAAAATCCTACCACAAGTAGGATGAATGAAAACAGTAAATTGACAAAACATGTAGCTTATAAAATTTAAATCACAAAATAAAATCAAGACGTGAAAACAAGAAATGTTTGATTCATTAAAAAGAAAAAAGACACAACAAATTTAAAAAGACAACAAAAAAAAGTGTACAACGGAGATAGCAATTAACCCAATATATTCCTCTGAGATATTCACAGCATTCTTAGAAATAGGACTATTTGATGTTTTATTTTTATATCAGTATTAATTTTTTAACATGCATAAAGTGGATACAGTATGCATGGTGTTGGATTTTTGTCAGAAGTTTGGGGTGATGGAATGTCTCCAATTTCCTGGTGTGGTTGTCAACTATGGTTAGTGTATCTGCTTTAAAGTCTATAGGTCCTGGGTTCGAATTTCGGTTCAGGATCTCCAGTGTGGATTTTCTCTCCTCTGCTGAAAAAAATATCATGCTTCTGATTGAAGACTCCAAATTGCCAAAAGTCAACGCTTTTCTGTCAAGCTATTAATACAACTAGGGGCCACTACATGGAGGAATGCTACCAGGGATTTGGGGCCCCTTGGAAGAAAAAAAAAAAAAATCACAATAGACCCCCCGCTCCCCCTTAAAAGAAATTGAACAATTTTCTACCCCTGTTAGTTACGGGCCCTTAGCATTGTCATCACATCCCTTTCGGGGGGGGGGGGGTGATTACAGGCAACAGTCAGTCAGCCATAGTAATGTTAAACATTGATAAGTGCATTGATTTGGCATGAAAAACTGGCAAGCCAGACGATGACGCAATCGGTCAGCTTTGGACAGAGGTTTGGAACAAATTCATCAAACCGTTTGATACCCCCCCAAAAAAAGAGGAAAACATTCTCAAGGTAATAGGAAGTGAGTTTTCCCAATAGGCCTTTTCAGAAGGTTTGTAAATTAGGTGCTAGGGTACTTAAAGTGTGAGTCAAACATCCATCATCGGATTTGTGCAAGACCTTTCCTCACAGGTGTGTATAAAATATTTGGTTTGAATGTCTTTGAGTAACCAGCTCCACATTCCACAGTAAAAAGATCACGTCTGTGTCAATAGTTCCAACAGAAAAGTTCCTTAACATCTACCGTTTGATTTTTTTTTTGGTTGCTTGCGATTAGGTCTTCTTTTTGTAGCCATGTGATTGTTATCACAAGATGGTTAAATCGTGCTTGTCGCTCTGATCTGCTTGACCTCTTCCTTAAGAGCGTCAATGGTCAAGTTTGTTCTCGGTTTTCTAGAGGACTTGCCAGTGGACATATGAATCGTTGTGTCTGCATCTCAGATTGAAGCCAGTGTGATTCCTGTCTGCGAGTACCCGTGACATCTTCTCTAAATCCCACACCTTCATGTTGGTGTCCTTCCCAAGGTTTAAGGCGATATTTCCGTGTAGATTCGTATTAACTCATTCACTGCCATTGACGGCTATAGACATCAAAAATTCATTTGAACTATTTCTATTAGTTTCACCCCCCCCCCCCCCCACACACACACACTTTTGTTAACAAGAGTATGAAAACCTAAATTTTTTTATTGTACATTTACAACAGATGTAAAAATTGTGATTAATCGTGACTTAACTATGTCATGCGATTAATTACAATTTAAAAATGTAATCGTCTGACGCGACTTAAAAAAAAAAGATTATTAAAAATTAAACACTTTTTTTTTTAAAGAAAAGATTATTAAAAATTAGGGGCATCAGGCGATTGAAATTTGTAATCGTAATTAATCGCATGACTTCACTAGTTAATTAATCACAAATTTTATATCTGTTCTAAATGTACAATAAAAAAAGATTGTACGTTTTCATACTCTTGTTAACAAAAGTGTAAACAAAATGTTAAACTAATAGAAATAGTTCAAATGAATTTTTGACGTCTATAGCCGTCAATGGCAGTGAATGAGTTAATAAGGACGGCTCTAAAGCGTCTTACACGTTTGAGATTGTTTAAGAAAATGCAGACATTGACAGCAAAGTTTCATTTTCAGTATGATTGCAAGCTAAACCAGTGAGTAGTCTGTCCTTCCAAAGTTTGACCCACTTCGGATGCAATCGGTCAATCAACAGTGATCAAACTCTACAGAACTGTTTAAGAGCTAATGATTATTATTTGGTATCGTTGCAATTGTTCTTGGAACATCTGCTCCACTTATTTACAAATAGTTCTTTTCTCTTTCACATTCAACCGGCATCTTAGGTAAGTCTCAATGACACAATCCTTCAAACCTCGGAGCAATCTCAGTGATAACATGAAGATTGACCCCAAAGTGACACTTTCAAACCTTTTCGCTTGTGGATTTTAAAGCTCACCTCTTGAATGTCCTCAAACCCTGACAAACCTCACTCAGTGTTTCTGCTGTCTCTGCTTACGTCCGCGATTCCGAGTGATTGCTGTTCCACCAGCTTCGCCCAATCAGGTGGCCTTCGCTGCCTGCATGTGATCCGCGCACAGACTTGAGGAAGGTGGGCCTAATCGGCGCTACAGATGACTGCGTGAGTGCAACTCACCTGTTTAGCTGCCTCCAACAAAGCTTCAGCCTCAGCCGGGCCCAACTGCTGGACCAACCTGTACAGAGCACCATCTTTGTTCTGAAGGAGGTTAAAAGGGCGATCCAACTCTTGTATTCTACCCTCATCCAGCACCTGCAAGCAGGAAACATGGGTACGGGAAGCATCGTTTGCTGTATAGTGCTTTCATTCCGATTCTCTACTTGGGTCGATTTGACCCAATTTTGAGTCAAGAAATTGGCATTTCAGCATAAAACAACTCGTAAATATTGGTCAGATCCCTTATTTGGGTAAAAAAAATGGGGTCATTTTGTATCAAACAAGCCACAAAGTTGGGTTAAATTGACCCATACAGTGAATGGGTCAAATTTTTAACCATAAGTGGGTTACTTTTGACCCAACTGTTTTTAGAGTGTTAACTCATTCACTGCCATTGACGGTTATAGACGTCAATTATTCATTTAAACTATTTCTATTACTTTAAAAATTTTTTTACTCTTTTGTTAACAAGAGTATGAAAACCTAATTTTTTTTTATTGTTCTTTTAGAACAGGTAGAAAATTTGTCATTAATCGTGAGTTGACTCGCAATTAATTCCGATTAAAAAATGTAATCGCCTGACGCTCCTCCGAATTTTTAATAATCTTTTTTTTTATCGCATTAGGCGATAATTTTTTTTAAATTGTAATTAATCGCATGACTTCAATAGTTAACTCCCGATTAATCATAAATTTGATATCTGTTCTAGATGTCCCAAAAAATTTTCTTCTAAATTTCCATACTCTTGTTAACAAAAGTGGGAAAAATGTTAAACTAATAGAAATAGTTCAAATCAATTTTTGGCCTCAATAGCCGTCAACGGCAGTGAATGAGTTAAGAGGTGTGTCTCAATTCAATTGTTTAGCCAAATGCTCACCAAGATGCGATCGCTGTCTATGATGGTGTTGAGCCTGTGAGCAATGGTGAACACGGTGCAATCTCTGAACTCCCGTCGGATGGTTAGTTGGATCAGCTCGTCTGTCCTGCAGCAGTGACCATATGACTGCAATTACACATCAGTACACAGTAGGGCTGAACAATTTGGGGAAATTGTCTATTATTTGTCTTCTTCCCCATCAATATTACATTTTAATAGGCAATTATTTTTTTAAAGTCTGTTCAAAAAAAAAAAAACAGTTCCTAATGCGATTTGGTTAACCACGACCGGCACCTTGGGTCCACATTGGCTGTGGCCTCGTCGATGACGAGAATGCGGTTCTTCCTCAGGATGGCTCTGGCCAGGCACACCAATTGCCTCTGACCAACGCTGAAGTTGGAGCCACACTCCGCTAGAACCGTCTCCAACTTTGAGGGAAGCTCCGTCACCATGCCCTTGAGCTGGACCTGTCGGTGGCGCCGGAACATGGTCAGGACAAGGTGTGTGTGCCAAAGAAAGAGTCCGCGTCTACAGAGGACAAGACGGGTATTTTGCCTGCTCCAGAGCCTTCCATATGTCAGCATCTGTATGCTGGTTGAAGGGGTCCAGGTTCTTCCTCACAGTATCAGTAAACAAGACTGGATCCTGGTTTACAGGGCAAGACAAAAACAAAATGACTAACCATTTTTTTAACACTCCCTCCTGGCCTCTCAATTTCATGATGCATTTTTTGTTTACTTGTTCACTTCCTTTTGTTTACTGATTATTGCGAATCGCAAGGTAATGTTTATACTCGTCTCGTGTGTTATTTAATTTAGCAATCAGGCTTGAGCTGACTGTATCAAAAGCACAACAGCGACCCCATTTCACTACAGCTTATTAAAATCGATTCCTATATGCAAAAATGAGTAAGGTAGAACGATTAATTGACAACTAATTAATGATCAAATTAAACCATAAATATTTTTGATTTATCGTGTTGAGACCTTGTTTAATTAAAAATTGAAAAAATTCTCGGAATTTCAAATATACAAAAATATTCTTCAATTTCTGTAGTCCTCCATGAAAGAAGACTTTGTATTGAATGAAGATAAAACATTTGAAAACATCTACTTTTATTTTGGAAATCAATGATCAACATTTTTGCCTATTTTATAACTTCATCAAAGCAGTAACTAAATCATAATAAATTTGCACTGTCAATTTGAAATAATGTCCTGTTTTTAAAAAATTGTGTGAATAATTAAAACATGTTTTTTAATCTGATTCATTGATTAATCACCAAAATCATAATCGACAGATTATTATTAGATCCAAAAATGACGTTTGAGGTGATGCCCTCCATTCGTTTGCATTTTAGTATAAAAGGAAGGAATAATAGTTCATGACAATTTATGTTTAGGTAATATGTTTCACTTTTATCATTATCATAACTGCTGCTTGTTTTGAAGTGAGTTGGGTTTAACTCATTCACTGCCATTGACGGCTAAAGACGTCAAAAATTCATTTGAGCTATTTCCATTAGTTTAACATTTTTTTCCACTTTTGTTGACAAGAGTATGAAAACCTAGATTTTTTTAATGGTACATTTAGGACAGATATAAAATGTGTGATTAATCGTGAGTTAACTATTGAACTCATGCGATTAATTACAATAAAAAAATTGAATCGCCTGACGTGGCTTAAAGATAATAAAAAATTGGGGGCGTCAGGCGATTAAAAATTTTCATCATAATTAATCGCATGACTTCACTAGTTAACTCACAATTAATCACAAATTTCATATCTGTTCTAAATGTACAATAAAAAAATACTCTTGTTAACAAAAGTGACTTCCCTTGGAGTGGGTGCCGGTCAGCTACCTGAGGTATGATGGACATCTTCTGTCGCAAGTCGTGCAGGCCCAACTCCGATGTCAGCACACCATCAATGTAGATGTTCCCTTGTGGCTCCGCCAGGCGGAAGAGAACCGCCACCAAAGAGCTTTTGCCAGCTCCCGTCCGACCCACAATGCCCACCTGACCAATGCAACACTAACCGTGTAACTTTTTCTCTTGAGATCTTATTGGAGTTGACACTTTTGGGAAATGTCTCACCTTCTCATTAGGGCAGAAGATGGCGTTGATGTCCTTGAGGATAAGAGGGCTGTCGACGCTGTACGACAAATGTACCCGGTCAAATGTAACCTGGCCTCCACTGGGCCAATCGAGAGGAGGCCGCTTCGGGGTTACCCAGGGTGCTTCACTTTTTAACTCTGTGTACTCCACCACCCTCTCTACGGATGTCATCTAAGGACATGGCAAGTGATGTTAGTTAAGCATCGACTGACAAAAAACCCCAATGTTAATGTATGTGTACGGGACAGCACATACCATGTTCTCTAACTCTGCACTTTGCCTCACAGTCCACTGGAAGTTTCCAATAAGCGTTACAGCATACGTCAGCACAAGGCCCACCTCGCCGGCCTCCAGGCCTGACACAAAAAGAAATAAACACAATTTGGGTTAAAACAACTTGAACCATTTCTTCGTCACCACATCATAGATCGGGGACTACTACAGTCGCATCACATGACTTGACTCACCAATTTTTGGACTTTGACGAGGGATTTTAAGACTTGAACTATATGACTTGTCAAGTGGTGCCATCTTAAAATCTGCGTTTTTTTAAGGTAACTTGACATTATTAACTCATTCACTGCCATTGACGGCTATAGACGTCAAAAATTCATTTGAACTATTTCTATTAGTTTAAAATTGTACAAAATTGTGTAAAATAGAACAGATACATAATTTGTGATTAATCGTGAGTTAACTAGTGAAGTCATGCGATTAATTACAATTAAAAAATGGTTTCTTTTTAAAAAATAAATAAATAATTGTAATTATTTTTTTGTTATTTTTTAATAATCTTTTTTAAAGAAAATATTATTAAAAACTAGGAGTGCCAGGCGATTACAATTTTTAATCGTAATTAATCACATGACTTCACTCATGATTAATCACAAATTGTATATCTGTTCTAAATGTACAATAAAAAAATCTAGGTTTTCATACCCTTGTTAACAAAAGTGGGCAAAAAATGTCAAACTAATAAAAATAGTTAAAATGAATTTTTGATGTTTATAGCCGTCAATGGCAGTGAATGAGTTAAAAACCTTTAAATACGTCTTTGGGACACTTAAAACATTTAAAATAGAATGTATTTTTACGTTTTTGGCAGCAAAAGAGTTAAACACACTGAAGCCGCTTTTTTGAATAATATTTGCATAGTGCACTGCCACTTAACTCAAAGCAAAAAAGTCAGAACGACAACTTGTATCTTTAAATTACTGTAAGCCAGGTGACTCATAGGCACAACTGTTCACTGACCAGAGAAGACAGTCTTTTAACACCCTCACCATCTCGGAGTAAAATGCACCCAAATGTTGCTACGGTGATAAAGACGGAGCAAATGCTGTCCAGACGGAGGGCAAACCAGCGGGAGGTCATCAGGAAGAGAAACCACGCTTCTGTGATCAACGACATCATTTGATCAAAAACACATTCTGCGTATCGTGCATGAGAAGACGCACGCGAGAGACCAACCTGAGTGTCGGTCCTGATGTGAGTCAAAAGCTTTTGTTAGCCTCTCCTCTCCTCTGAAAGCTCGGATGCTGCACAGACCCTGGAGGGACGAGGAAAGATGCGAGAAGACCGGGCTGCGTGCTGCAAGGGAAGACGGAGCGTGTCACCGATCGCCGTGTGAACCGGCTCAGTTTTACAAAAAAGGCATTGACGTACTGGTGGACTCCAGACGTTTGATGTCTCGTGACGTCGAGAGGTAGTACCGCCGCAGGTACAGGAAGAGGAAGAGCAGGGGAGCGATGGAGACCAAGAGGAGAGGGATGATGGAGGCTGCCACGGCCAGAACGCCCACGTTCTGTAAAAAAAGCTACAAAAGCCAAGTTTTTTTTCATCAAACCACTACAACAAAATATTAGTGACCTCAGCCTAATCCAGTGATTCCCAACCATTGTGCCTTTCAGTTTATCTGGTGTGTTTTATTTCACTTAGTTGATCGAAAAATTATAATATTTTACTATAAAATGTGATTACACCCCTTTTATAACAGCGCAAATTTATTGTTCCCTCAAAATACAGCTAGCTAAACTAGGGGTGTGCCCAAAAATCGATTCTAATAAGAATCGCGATTCTCATTTAGTACGATTCAGAATCGATTTTAAATGTATCAAAATCGATTTTATTTAAATTATTTTATACTGTCTTCCCTTTGTTTGTGTGTGCCTTTATTGGGAGCGCTTTTCATGTTGTACCCGATTTGGCCACTTAGGGGCAGTGTGTTTCCACGCGGTCTGATACAAGTTGGAGCCACATTAGCGAGTAAAAGGAAAAAGTCACAATCAAGTTATTTCAATAAAAGTTGTTTTTTTTGCAGCGTGGAGCCGGTCTTAGAGTAGCACGCTAATTAGCATTAGCGAGTCAGACTGCAGTAGAGCATTACGAGTTCTTGAACATCTATAAATTGAAGCAAAAGTCATTGTCAATCAATTAATTTTGAATCAAAAATCATTCCCAAGCGAAAATCGATTCTGAATCGAATCGCACACCCAAAAATCGGAATCGAATCGAATGGTGAGACATGGAAACAAAAGTGAGTACATCCTAAGTGAAAATGTCCAAATTGAGCTTCCTTGAATGTAAAATATATGCCTTGGCTCAATAAGGATCGGGAAACACTGTTCGAACCCGATGGCTCCTCACTTGATAGAAGTCCACAAATATGAGTGGTAACATGGAGTCCATCTGGCTGATATCCTTGGAAAAGCGGTTGAGGATTCTTCCTAACATACATGGAAACAAACAAACTTTGGGATCAGCGCAGAGCGTTAGAACTGAAACAACAGCATAATCAATGTGAGTGACCCCTCCTGCCGTACATGACATGAGCTGTCAACAGGCTACGTGTGATTTGCTTCACCTTGAAAGATTACATTTCCAACAATTAAGACGAGGCGTCGATGTTTCACCTATGGGGTTGACGTCAAAGAAGCGGACCGGGGTGCGGAGGACGGCGTTGAACATGCGGTTGTGCAGCGTCTGAGTGGATCGCACTAACCCATGGAAGATGACTAAGCTCCTGGCGTAGCCCAGGATGACGGCGGCGGCAGTCAAACCTGCAACACACAGAAAGCAGGGACAGCAATGGATATGAATTTTGCCATTCTCATTTCATTATCCATACTGCGTACCAATCAAGGGAAATCATACTAAGGACAGATAAGAGTATTGACGTAATTATCATTGTATATATGATATGATAATACAAAAAGATTTCTGCATAGTTCTGTTCTGTGCGAAATGGACGAACTGTTATACAGAGAACCCCTGACATATGGAATAGTGAAGTGAACATCAAATAATTGACGTGAACATCAGATAATTGACCGCCATTAATATTGCGTAAAAAAAAATGAATGAATAAATGAAAAAACAAAAACAATACACCGGGAAATACTGCCAATCAGTGTTTTCCATGATAACCCAGGTTCGCCCACCATAAATATTTCATTTTTTAAATATGTATCTATTCTAAATCTGAAAATAGGTGAATCTGTGCGTAACAAACCACAAATACGCAAACATCTGTTGCAATCCTTTTGAAAATATATACCGTATCCATATAAAAGTATTTTCTTAAAATTACATAAAATAAATGGCTTATTTTCTTTTATCTTTTCACCATGTTTTAAAATACATTTTATAAGGAAAAAGAATTTAATGTATAAAAAAAATTGTAGCAGTTAGATTAAGTGTGGATTGAGAGGTCCTGCCTGCGGTGCGAGAGAGTGAATGCTTCTGTCTTGACACCATGTTGGAAAAGTTTAGAACCAAAACACACTTCTTGCACGTGTAACAGCATCACTCGTTTGCACCATAAGAAGAATCAATAAGCGGAATCATCAAGCAAGAAAAATGATCATTCTAAGAATCTAAATGACTGGAAACAAAGTCAAATGTCCTTAATTTTTTTGCGACTAGTATATAGAGATTCTTCCAAACAAAAAGAGTAAGAATTTTTGGACTGACCAGAGTAAATGCCCAGATAAAATGGTAGACTGTTGCCTTGATGTAAGCCAGTCTCATTGGTGCTTTTCTGAACACTCACAATCGTGCTGGTGTTGTTGCGCTCATCTTTGGCCCTGTCGACGACAAAATCAACACAATGTAACTTGATCAGATTCCGTTTGTATTTGTGTGCAGAATAGATACCAGTCCATTGACTCACCAGAACACCAGCCACCAGTCCTGAAGAATATATGCAGCCTAGGAAGTACAACAAAAGATACATTAGCTATGCAAGTATGTCACAATCAGTCTGGGTATTCAACTGCTACTACAACGGCCTAGTTTTTATTTTATTTTTGATCTATTAGTTTGAGACGTTAAAATACCTTTACCTAATTTCTATTGTAATTTCTTTTTTTTTTAAACATAATAACAGATCAGTACCAGTAAAATAGCTATATGAGCTTTGTAAAAAATAAATAAAATGAAGTGTGACATCATGATCATGGCAGCGGGTGTTTTAGGGGTGTTCAGACTGAACTGTTCAGTGGAGACCATTTCATGTAATTCTATTTACTGCATCTTTCTTACAACCTCCAACAAAAGGTTCTGACTCACCTCAGCGACGACACTGAGCAGCAGAATAGCCAGTAAGATCAGAGGATGACAGTGAGCAGTAAAATACTTGGCATAAATGTCCCTGCTGACATTTCCTTCAGCACGAGACTCCTCCTCTAAAGCGTGTGCAGTCTCAACCTGTAAAACAAATCAAGAATAAATTTTAAAAAACTAGAACTGCTCATCATTGTTATCTTACTGTAAAAACAAAACAAACAAAAAAACTATGCAATCTGGACTGGACCTCTTCTGCTATAAATGACTTCTTGTTATAAGAGATTTTCTTACAGTCACACAAAAGTTGTATACATAATTTATTATAACATATATTAATACTTTAATTTGAAGAAGAAGAAAATATACAGCGAACCCCCCGGTTTTCATGGGAGCTAATAGCAAAAGTCTGTGAGCAATTGACGACTCCTCTATAAGGGGTTTGTAATTGCCTCTTGAGGCCAAAAGATGGCGGTAGAACTTGTAAAACGGAGACTTATTTGGATTGATTTAGTTAGTGTAGCACGTGACACACAAAGACAAAGAATAATCATCAAAACATCAACATCATGCATATTATTGTACACAATCATGTGACGGATACACGACTGGATTCAGTAGTTATTCAACACAAACAAATCGGCTTCACGTGAGGCTAATCAGCAGGTTTAGCTAGCATACTCGCTTATAGCACGCTAGCACAAAGTTAAATGTCACATATAGGCAAACACACACAAGCACTTTCACAATTGTAAAAGTCATTCAAATTAAATCTTGACATTTACGCAACAATAAATGTTAGTGAAAAAAGGTCAGTTTTAACAACAAAGAAGATGGGCTACTAGTAGCTGCATCAGGAAAGAAGCAAAAATGTGACCTTTCCATAGCATAAAGTGAATTCAAGAATGGCCATAAAACAGATTTAAATAAATAAATAATAAATAAATAAAATCTAACATCACCAAGATGCCACAAGATGGGACCAAAGTGGAGGTTAGTAAGTAGATTCCCCCCACAAAAAAATATGCAAATGCATGAATTTGTGAAATATGCATATGCGTGTAAAATGTGTAATTCTGTTGCTTACAGGGAGAAGGTCAGGGCTACTGCCCTCTGGTGGCAGGAGGGGGCTGTAGAGTGAACTATTTGAACAATTTGTCCTCTTGCTCGATGTTGACTCCTTGTCACAGTTGGCTGACATGTATGGATGTTCTTGCTCCTGCTGGTTTTTTACGAGGAAGCCAACATCAAGGCCGGAGTTCTGCAACTCGCTGTAGGTACCCTGGGCCATGATACGACCCTTAAAGTAAGCAAGAAATAAGCAAAAACAGTCAGTAGCAATCAGAAACTCTCAGCAGCCTGATGTGTATCAAAATCGCATGGAAATGTGTGCAAATGTTCCACTCTACAAAGACATGTTTTACAGTGCTAACTACAGTACTTACTATTTAAATACAGTTTTTTTGTTTTTATTTGCCTTCATTTAAGTGCAGTGTTAACATTCAAACAGTCTCGCTTAAACTTTTGTTTTTAGCCATTGCAGTATTTTTAGCAAATAGGCATTTTCCAAATACTGTATAGTTGAATTGGGTTCCAACCCCACCGGCCAACCATCTAATATATAGAGCCCATAATGTTTTTATTTTTGCTAGACTATGATACCTTTCCAAAATCATACCGAAAATGTTTCACCTCTACACAACCCTACTGATGACAGTCAAAGTTGCAACACCAACCTCCTTGACCACCACTATCTGATCAACTGTCCACAGATTCTGAAGTTGGTGAGTAACCAGGATGCGACATTTGTTCTTCAGCAGGCCACAGATGCACCTAATGAATTGACAAAAACACTCGACTCTTCAAGAGGACTGACAAAGGTCATCGAAAGACACATAAATGATTTTATCAGTCATGATCAGACATTAATAATACATCTGAGGAGATAGTATGCTTCCATCTTGGTGAGATTGATTAAAGTTAACAACAATTAATTGTTTAACACATTTAGTTGTAAATACCATGAAATAAAAGATAAAATTCTGAAATTTAGTCTCATAATTATCTGTCCATTTAAAACCCGAATGTCTTCAGTATACAACAAAAACGAAACAATTGACCTTGTTGTTCCAATACTTTTGGAGGGAAGCCCAGGACTGTACAGTATGTGAAAGTACATCTATGCTAATACAACCATGTTACTTTCATTACAATAATATTCAAATGAAGTTAGTATTCAAATCAAAATGCAACTTTCTTTAAGTCATTGTGTTTCAAGGATTTATTCATCAAAATTGTTCAAATAGTCTTTCTGGTGCCTGAGTATCTCTAACAGGGTTTTGCCAAACAGCAAAATATATGATAATATAAATAAGGTATTTTATAAAAAGTTAGTGTGTTAGTGGAGGAATCCAATTACATGATTTTAACATCTTTTTTTTCTTGAAAACATAACACAAAAAAATGCACAGAATAGTCCATTTTTCAAAAATGCTGTTGCCTGTATCATTCTCAAATTCAGGAGTGACCCACAATGTACGACGTAAACTGAGGGATCGATTAACACTCACGTTTCAAAGAGAAATTTCCCAACTTCGGCATCCACGGCACTCAGAGGATCATCTAAGAGGTAGATATCTGCTTCCTCATACACTGCTCTGAGGACACACACACACAATTATTCTCACTGAGCATGTTTCAGACTGCATATACAACAGAACATAGTCACACCTGGCCAGGTTGATGCGAGCTTTTTGCCCCCCGCTGAGGGTGCCTCCCTTGTCCCCGATGAGGGTCAGGTCGCCATCCGGGAGGAGCTCCAGGTCCTGCACTCCAATACATTGCACACAACACAATCTGCAGTGCAAAGCAATGTGGTGATAGAGAAATAAATAGAAAATGTACTGAATTATTTTTAGTTCAAGTTAAATCCATTAAAAAAAAAGAAAATATTATTAAAAATGAAGGGTGACAGGCGATTTTTTTTTTTTATTGTAATTAATCGCATGACTTCACTAGTTAACTCACGATTAATCAAAAAATTTATATCTGTTCTAAATAAACAATAAAAAAAAAATCTAGGTTTTCATACTCTTATTAACAAAAGTGAGAAAAAAATGTTGAACTAAGAAATAGTTCAAATGAATTTTTGACGTTTATAGCCGTCAATGGCAGTGAATTAATTAAAAAAAGAAGAAGAAAAGATTATTAAAAATTCGGAACTTCAGGCGATTACATTTTTTTAATTTTAGCCGTCAATGGCAGTGAATGAGTTAAAATAAAAACAAAATTAAGCCTTATTGAATTGAATTAAAAACAATTTTTTAATTGTATTTCTTATTTATTTTACACTCCTTATCCTGCTTTTAAAATGAAAGGATCATGTTTTGTCATATTTGTTGAAACTGTCAGACTGACCCAACATCAGTAAAATGATCTGTGAAAAAAATATCAGTCCTGTCCATTTGCAATAGCAACTCACCTTCTTGAGAGCGCAGGCCTTCAGTACGCGCGCATACTTGTGGGGATCCAGCACTCTCCCGAACAGGATGTTACTGCGGATGGTCCCCGGGAACACCCACGGCTGCTGGGCTGCGTAATTGAGTTGACCTCTGACCGCCATCGTTCCGCTGTCCTGAGACAGCTCGCCCAGGATGGCGCTCAGGAGGGACGACTAGTAGAAGGGGGCGGAGTATAGGTGATGAATGAAGTCCACATGGACCTTTTGTCAATGACCAGTGTATTGATCATCAGTGTATCCAAACCTGAAAAATTATGCACACCACACTTTGAGAATCACTAACAACGTTTTAATCTCACCTTCCCGGAGCCCACTGGTCCGATGACAGCCAGCAGCTGATGTGGCTTCACTGTGAGAGAGATGTTCTGCAGAGACGGCGAATCCAGAAACTGAAAAGAAGAGATACAGTTGTCATCAAAAATGTATGTACGCTACATTGATAATGGCTGGAATGAGCTTTTGAAAAAAAACAAGAATTAAAAGCGCAGGTTTGAAGGTTTCTTCTTTTTGTAATCCACACGTGCAGGCTAAAATGACCACAGTGGTTGGCTAAATTGTGAGGAAAGGGTTGAAGAAAATAAAGGTAGAAAAACTTGTTTTGGGGATGAGGCGTCACGTAGGCTCAGAGAGACAAACTAAATGAATTGAAAATTCTGCTATGGATACTGAAGAGGGTCTTCTGCCCAGATTTAGTCATAACTGTTTTAATTTCCTTATTTCCTCAGTAGAGCTTTGTTCTGCGGCTGTATCTTTGTGAGTGTTATCGCAATTTCTGCCAGGTGCAGTCATGACTGAAAAACCTCCTCTATTCCTCAAATTGGCTTTTGTTTTATCATGTTATCTCATGTCCGGTCAACTCCGGTTGAACTGTTTACTGGAAACTCTGTGGTACCGCCCTTCAAGATAGTATAAGAATATTGTAAGTCCTCTGTAATCATCGCATTTGTGAGAAGCTACAGCCATTGCCTGTATCTCACTTGTGCCCGGAATATTCTGTAGAAATAAAAGCTTCGAAGGAACTGTTCATCGATCTCCAGCCTGTATCCAGATAACCAACATTCTCAGATCTCCTCCACAACAATACCCATGACAGGTGGGGAGCAACATATTTGCTGGCCTAAACAGTGACTTGATATTTGAAGTATTTCAGCTATATATATTGTCAAATTAAGCAGTGAAAGTTCAGTTTATCTATGTTAGAAAATGTTTTTTACTCTCTTCAAATCTTGCTTTATTTTTTTATTTTACATTTCCTGTTAACCCATTCAAGGAAATTTCTTGAAATTAGGTGAGTAATATTTAACCTAAATGAAAGTGACCTCTCTGGTGTTACAGGTCAAATAAGATAAGATATAGTGTGAATAATTTACATGTTGTCTATCAATTGTAGCATTATTTGTTCCATCCCACACAACAGTCGGTCACTTGTTAGGCTGTGTAAAATACAACGGGTTTATTTTCTAAATTTATGTCAATGTTCAAATTCTTATTTTCTAAACTTTCGGCGGAAGTTTATTTTGAAGGTATGCGGAAGAGTAGAGGGACGTCGAGACGACAAATTGATTGAGAGCGTTTGAAGAGGTAGACAGGTTTGTTTATGAGACAAAGGAAAGGAAAATTAAAATGAAACTTCAGACCACCAGTAAAGCGTCATTATTTCAACGATGGTCTGTTTGAAATTCCACAACAACAATTGGGTGAGCAAGTTTGAATTGAATTTGGGATTCTCTGTACTCCACAAACGATATGATTCACATGAGATGTTGTAGAATCATTAGCTTGTCCATGTGCGGAAATAAATGAAGAAATAAAAGCATCACTTGTCGACCAAACTAAATAGTTAACAGAGTGTACTACAAAAGAGTATCTCTTATCATCGACAACACAAAAGTCCCCTTCTATACCACACTCTATAGTCCCTTCCCTTATCAAGCTACTGAGAAGAGCAAAACAGATTTTTTTTTTTTCACTTGATGAATCCAACCCAAGTGAGCATGTTGCTATCTCGACACGAGTGGTTGCATTTGTTAAGGTTTCACTGCATGTAAGATAATAGGCTAGTCTGTTGAAATGGGTTGTTGCAGTTTTCAAACTTGGATTATGACCTCACCTGCTCCCCCTGCATGATGACCAAGTTGCAAAAATATATAATTGTTTTAGTAAAAAAAAAAAAAATCAATTTACCACAGGCTCAAATATATGCATATACGCCACCAATAACATCAGCATCACGTCACTTTCACTTTTTATAGCAACTGTCTAATCTTGCCTTCATTTGACCAATTTTCTTGGCAGAATTGGTTGACTCCATTTTTGTTTTGTTTCCCGGCACAGAGCCTTTTAAGTTTAGCACACAAATATTCTATCTTCCTTTTTAGATCTCGACTGAATTCCACGCACTTGCACACAGTCATCCCTCCCTACACGCAGATCACACACTGTGAGTAGGGCCCCATCCTCCACGGTGGGCTCCATTTTGTGCAAGGGGTCGCATTGCATCATGCATCATTTGACCACTGTGAGGGAATGCTGTACTTGACATGTCGTACAGCAAAATTCCACCCCACCCGTCGATAAAAAAGAAAGAAAAGGGAGGGCATAAACTATGGCTGTTAAGGCCACAATTTGGTCAAGGGAGTTGCTGCTTACTCATTGTTGTGAATATGGTAGAATTAATCAGCGCTGTTATTAAGGCTTGATCTTGAAAAAATATATATTCTAGAACATTCAGCAACACTTACTAAGATTCGTGTGAAAGTACTGGGTAGTCATGGTTTCAGACTAATTTCTTGACTTGGTCGGAACACAGTGGCCTCTAACTTAAAATAAGCAAAACATTTACGTGACTAAGCTGCAAACTAAAAGTCACAAGCCGTGACAGACGGTTGCATGTGATGGAGCAAAAAGTGTGACAGTTGATACACAGAACACCCACAACATGTGAATGATTCTCACCTACAGTATAGTGTCTTCTTTGAACCCCGTAACACCAGAGAAACCACTTTACTTGAACGCGGGTTAAAGATGTGCATTTCAATTCAAATTCCATTGGTGGAAAATGTAACAAAATGCAAGATTTTAAGAAAAAACAAAACATTATTTAAAATTAAGCGGGATTAATTGACGATTAAAATAATGATCGATTCATTTGATAATTGATTAGTCGCCGATCACCAGATTGCTCAGCTGCACTCGTCAGATGGAGCAGCACAATGTCCATTGAATTGAAACAAAAAATGTGGAAAAGCATTTTAATTTCTGTACATTTTATTCCATACTGTATACAGTACTTTTAGAAAGTTCTTCTTTGCCATCACTTGTACCCTTTTGTGTTGGCATCACACAAAAAATCCTTTAATCCTTTAATGCTCACTGAGCTGGAGTCTTATGATAAAATGACGTCACGCATGGTGGTGGTTCAACTTCTAGATTTTTCTACGCTGGAGTATTTGTCCCAAATATTTTGTTTGAATTTTAAATTGTACAACTACCTTGGAGGTCGAATGCTCACCTTATCCCAGTAGCATGTCAGCCTCGTCATCTCAATCATGTTGGGGTTCTTTTCCTCCAGTGTCAACTTCCTTCTATTCATTTCATCCAGCAGGAGGAAATTCTAGGTGGGTTTATAAACAAGAATGATCAGAAAAAAACTGCTCAAAAGAGTAAATAAAACAATATAGTTCTTAAAAGTTCAATAAAACTGAAGTTTACTTGAAAAGTCTACTCTCTCCACCAAAACGGTGTGACATAAAAATGAATGTTTTTCAAGGAGAGGTCAAAGGTGTGAGGCGAGAGCATCACCTTGATCCTGCGAATGCTGACGATGGTCTCGGACAGTTTTTCGATGGCCAGCGGGAAGAAGAGCGTGACGGTGAGCTTGATGGCTCCGTACAGCGACACGGTGACGAAGACTCGGCTGGCGCTGATGCTGTTGCCCAGCGCCACGTACACGGCGAAGGTGACAAACACCACAATCTTACTGCTGGCGAAGAACGACGCCATGTTGAGCCCTCGCAGGTAGGAGCTCTTCATGATCTGGTTTATTTCCTTTCTGAAGACAGAAATTTGTTTTCCCAATATTTCACAAGTGGAGTGTTTGAACTGAGAAAAAAAATACTGCTTTGATCATGAATCTGCTGACGGGTGGTGTTTCTTGTACAAAATGTGGCAAAACAATAAATGTTTGGATATGAATGCATTCAATCAATATACAGTACAATTTGTACTCAAACGCTAGCCTGACAATGTTGTCTTTCAGTGCAGTCACGCCGAAAGAGACATATGCCAAATATGTCTCGTGACACACTTTATCTCAAAGGGTTTAAGTCCGAGGTGCAATCCACAATTACTGGAAAGAAATCACTTTTGCAACTGGAACTCACATCAATCATTTATCGAGGGCAGGAATTTAGAACTAACTTTCCTAATCCCCTTTCAAGTCTGAACGTTGCTTTACAGGCCACCACAACAAAAGAAGGAGGTTTTCGTGGAACAAAGCACACAGCAAGAAGATTATTAATAGACAACACTCGCTGGCTACCACATTAGGCACACATGTATGATCGGATTGGATATGCAGTTTTGATTTAGACAGTCAGCTACATATTCATTTCGTTGTAAAATGTGCAGTATGTATACTGAATGTAATACATGGAGAAGACTGTTGCAACTAAGCTGTACACTGTAAACCAAAAACAAAAAAACAACTTGTATCTTTTGGTTTAAGTTAGAAGCACTTTAAAATATAAATTACTAACATTTATGGCAACAATGTTAGTTAACACAACAAAACAAGCAAGTTGTTTGCTTAAAAGCAAACAACTTGCTTGCTTTGTTTTATCAAAGTTTGTTGCCTTGAAATTTTTAGTTTACCCAATTTTTGTTTTGTTTTTAACACTGCAGTAATGTCATTTTATGCACTGTATGTCTCTCTGTGTGTTTATGTACTGTTTGTGTTCAAATATTAGTTGTTTAAATGTCTAATGTATAACCAATGTGATAAGGACAGTTCCGTCAGACTATGTTTTTTGGGTGGGGCACCATGTGTTAGCTAGCATTAAGCTAGCATACTTCCCGTAAGACAAAAAAAAAAGTATGTGGTTTGGTTAAATACACAAACGTGTAATTCTGTTGCTTTTATGTTTCATTTTATCTGTGAGTGGCAATAAATGGCTTGAAGCAAGCACATGTCAAGTCAAGTTAAACAAGTCTCAAATTCTCAAAACCAGTTTTGCGGCACACAGAACCAATGTTTAGCCACTTTTCTTTTTTTAACCTAAGTAATGGATGGAATAATTGATAGGAGAATCCATTCTAAAAAGATTTTTTAGTGACAAAATGAATGTTTAAATGAACAGTTTGAATATCTGCCATTATTTACTTTAAAGGCTAAATTTCAGATCAAGCTCTTTCACCGGATTTGACAAGATTGTACTGGTGTACTCCATCCAGGGCCGGACTGGCCATCTGACATACAGGGCAGATGCCCGGTGGGCCGGTGCCTTTTAGGGCCAATGTGGTGCCAATCAATGATTCTATAGCTCCAGTTTACCCAGAGAGACCGGCCCACAATTTAGAGGGAGCAGCAGCCCATTGATCCCTTTACGATATAGGTAGCAAACATCAGTGGTAGAGCTACGTAGTAGCCAAGGGTGGTCAGGAATTGGGCTGGCGGGCCTAAGTCAAAATGCCAGGGTCAATTATTTGTGCCAGTCCAGCCCTGACTCCATCCAGCATATGTCCATTGGGTGTGCTGCGTGAGTTTCAGTCATTTGTACCCTGATACAATCAACAATGTTCTGCTTAAAATGCGATGTGTGCCAGTGAAAAAAACGGGTTCACCGCTACAAATAATCACATGTAACACAAGTCTATGGTACGAGTGCCACTCACTGGGATGGCATCAACAGGCCTCGCTGATCACGTCACAATATCCACCTCTACACTACTATGAAACCTTGACAGGGTAGGAAGTGCACGGCAGCTGATAAGAGGAATTCAAGGTCTGTCTTGTCAACTTGGCCAGGGATCGAACCACTCACCGTCCTCCTGATAAAGATTTTGTACTTGTTCACCCCACAATATTCTTCTACATCAACAGACACAGACATGCCAAGTCTAATGTGGCATGGTAATTAACCCATAACAAAAAGCAAATTCCGAAGCCTGCACCTGAGGCCTTAGGGGACTAACAGCGTTTTTTTTTTTTTTTTTTTAGAAATTAAAAAAGAAAAGAAAGGCATACGCCCACATTTTTGACTTCATTATTTTAAGCCCAATACACTAAGGTAAAGCTTGTGGATAGATGCATAATAAGGACTCAGGAATAAAAAAACAAAAACTTGTTATGGATCTTTCTCACTATGATGTCACAATGATGTGTTTTTGGGTGCATGAGAAAAATCCATTTCGGATGGTACCACTAGTAAACGAGCCTTTCTTGTCATTGTGTCACACATTGACACATGCTTGCGTACAAGGGGAGCTGCTTCGATTGGCCGGGAATCAAGTCGGCTGTGTGCACCCGCACAAAATTACCAAAAAGAAAGAAAACTCCACCCAATTTGCAGACTTCATTGAACTGCACTTTGCGCTAGACTTGCACTGTGCCTGCAGCACTAGGCCATCAAAACAGTCTTGCAATCTTCACTGGAACTATTTTTGACAACCACCTGATTATTCCTTTACACCTCATTTAAATTCATTTAGACTTTTAAAAAAGTAAATTCAAATGAATAATACCTTACCTTCTGGACTCTGTGACTAGAGCTGAGAAGGGGATTTCCCAAGCGTACATCTTGATGATTCGGATGCCAGACACCACTTCGTTCATGATGCGGATGCGACTGTCAGTTAGGACCGCTGTTTTGCTCCTGCGCACACGTAAAAAAATAAAAAACATTCTTTGGAGAACACATTTTGCAACATGTAGTGTGCTATTTTTTTCTATTCCCAAAACCCACATTTTTGTTAGCCTATTCACCTGAAGATTCCAAACAGCTTTCCAAACCACGTCTGCACGGGCAACATCAAAACGAGGACAGCCACGCCTGCGAGACATGAGGGCCCAATCTCGTACCAGAGGAAAACTATGATCACAACGGCCTGTAGCGGACCCACCCACAGGTAGTGCAGATTGAGCGTAACCTGCACAATGAAATAATAGTTGCTTCAAGGGTTAAGCTAGGTTCAAGCATGCACGCTAATAGCATATGATGCGTACTAGTCCAGTGGAACAGGATCTCATCGCAGACACAAAATAAGCAAAAGGGCCACATTTGTTAATGCATTAAGGGTGAACAAATGAAGAACATTTTTAAAAGTAAATCATTTGAAGACATGTGTGCCTTGAGATGTGAGTTGAATTCATTCCATGACCACATTTGTTACTCAAAACACTCGCATCTCAAATCATCTTTTCCCATTGAAATGAATGAAAATGCCCAAAAAATGTCATTGTCATCTGATTTTGGTTTTGTTTGAACCATACACATTTCAAATGTGTCCTCCAGTGATATTTTTAGAAACAAGGCACACTTCAAAATACGGCAAATCATGATGGGAAAATGGTACTTGAAATGTTGCAGCACACCTGACCTCATCGAAACGGTTGATGTCATTTGAAAGCAGGTTTACAATTTGGCCTGTTGTGGTTTGCCCCATCGCTTGGCTGCTGAGACGAAGAGCCTGCAGAAAGCCAAAAAGACATTTGATCAGCGGTGGGAAGTCAGGAAGTGAAAATACTTTGCTACTATACAAGTACATTTTTCAGGTATCTATAATTTACTTCAGTATTTATTTTTCTGGTGCGTTTTTAATTTTAATCCCAACATTTGAAAGCACACATCTATACTTTCTGCTCTATGTTTTGGAAAAATAGGCTTGTACTTTTTTTTCCAACTCAGAGGTTGACAAAATGAAGATGTAAATTGAGTTAATTGAGTTAAAATATTAAGTAAGATTTTGGGGACTTATCAGAAAGGAAAAAAAAAAGCACAATAGTGATATGGAGGATAACGAACCAGGGAGCGCTCTAAAAAAAACACATACAGGCGAGCTAAGGAACACATTGCCCAAGCAAGCTAGTTTTAAAGATTTTTTATTTTCTTATATACAACTAGGTCCCAAACAATTAATCGGCCGGCCGATATTAGCTTTTAAAATCTTTTAAAATGTTTGTTTTATTTCCATCAAACATAAGACAAAGATAATGACAAACAATAAAAAGAAGCAGATTTTTGCTGATTTTTCATTTTGTTATAAAGTTAAACAAACTTTAGGACTACTATATGATACTAGTATACTATAACAGGACAAAGTAGTGTAAAACAGTCAAATGTTTTGTACATAATTTTTTATCTTTATTTTTGTAAGAATTTTTGGACCAAAACAAATTCTTCAGAAGTTATTTTATTCATTAAATATGTTTTAAATTAATCAACCAATTAATTGATAATCTGTTAAATCAAAATTAATTTTAAAAAATGTATGCTGAGACATTTTTTTTCATTGGGCTAAATGAGTATTGCATATAATTGACATTAAATTTAAAAACAAATATTTTTACTTTAATTTACTCACATTTCAGTCTGTACTTTTTACTTGTATTTAAGTCCAAGAGACGTATTTACTTCTACTTAAATTTAGTGCATGCTTTTGGATACAGTCATTGAAAAAACATCTGCACCATCATCACTGACCTTGCAATATATTACGTGACACACGGCCACTCTCATCCTCATGCCCGTTCTTTGTCCAAAATAATAGTGAAGATGTTGGAGGATGGTCAATCCAAATGTGGAGACGCACATGGCAGCAGCACAGCCGTATGCCATGCAAAGACTGCTCTTGTCATCTGCATCGGAATTCTCAAAGAACATTAGTATTCTTCTCAGAAGAAGCGGCTGGATGACTTTGACAGCCTCCTGTAAAAGAAAACAATAATTGTCGCTCAACAGTCAAAGGAAGTAAATCATTTTTGGTAGAGCACTTGAGTAACAAGCACAGAGCTTCCAAAAAAGTGACATCAGCAGGATGCCATTATGTCATGCACCTCACTGCTCACTGGACTGGAAGCAGCAAAAATGCGGCTGGTGTGCCAATTTAAATTGCTGCTCACCGCTCCCTCAGGGGACGGGTCAAATGCGGAGAAAGAATTTCGCCCCACTTTGGTTGGTGTGACAATCAGCGGTACTTTAACCTTAAATTTGCAGAGATGATCAGACGGCCTTTCTAGTGCAGACGCCTGCTGGTATCTTGGACGGCCAGCAATTCAAAATGGCAATGAGGGACTTTCTAGTTTTTTGTCTTTCGGCTTGTCCGTCGCCACAGCAAGTCGCCCGCATGATTTGTTTAGCACACTTTTTATGCAACCCACTCGTTTTTTGTCCACATTTGGGACTGGCAGGGGTTTGTGGTACTAGTGATAATAAAGTCGAGAACTCTACCAAAAGCGACAGAATAATCACTTAAGTTGCCAAAATCCAAAACAACAATTTGTCTTTCATTACCAGATCATTATGTTATTATTCGGAATGAGAACGTAGGGATAATAAGGAAGGAAGCTATGTTTCATTGCTACACAAATATGCGTTAAATTTGAGTTCAGGTCCTAATTTAAGTGTGGATCCAATGCTATCCAAACTCAACTTTAATTAGAACGTGAAAGAACACCAATTACAAAACATAAAAATAACAAATTCAAGCTTGGCCTCAAGGGGCAGTGTGGTGCTGTGCATGCATAAAGTACACACTAAGATTATGATAAAACAGTAGAAGAACGTTGAGGTTGAGGTTTATTAACTCATTCACTGCCATTGACAGCTATAGACGTCAAAAATTCATTTGAATTTTCTTTTAGTTTATTTTCCCTTTTTTGTTGACAAAAGTATGAAACCCTAGAAAATATTTTTTTATTGTACATTTAGAACATATATAAAATTTGTGATTAATCATGAGTTAACTAGTGAAGTCAAGCGATTAATTATAGCTAAAAAAATGTAATCACCTGACGCCCCTAATTTTTAATAATCTTTTCTTAAAAAAAGAAAAAAAAAGAAAAGATTATTAAAAATTAGGGGCGTAATTTTTTTCTTAATTAATCGCATGATTTAACTAGTTAACTCACAATTAATCACAAATTTGATATATCTGTTCTAAATACACAATATTTTTTTCTAGGTTTTCATACTCTCATTAACAAAAGTGGGAAACAATGCTAAACCAATAGAAACAGTTCAAATTAATTTTTTACATCTAAAGCCGTCAATGGCAGTGAATGAGTTAATATAACAAATTTTTAGTGGCTAAGACTTCTGTATATACCTTTGCTTATTACTTGTCTGGATGAAGGTGTTTCTAGACCGTTTGTGTATAAGTGCCGGACCAAGTCCAATTGGGGTGTCATTAAACAGCATAAAGCACACATAGCATAAGGAGGGAAAAATAACATTTGTCACATGCTTGGGTCATAAGCAACGCGGTGCATTCAGGGTGCTTTCACAACGTAGGAACTTACAAACACAATGCACCATTCGGCACATTTCAAATGTTTTCAACATCAACAAAAAAGACCAGTTGCCTTGATGCAATCTTAGAAGACATGCTATTCTTTTTTTTTCTTTTCTTTTTTTTCTTCCAAAGACACCATACAATGTTAATGTATAAAACTGATGAATTAGGATTTCTCATTGATTTTGGGTCACCTTAAATCTGCATAAAGCCAATTAGTGCATACCAAGAAAAAGGCAAAGATTCCTGCTACAGCGTAAGACTTCCCATAACACTTAACAAGGACTTTGGACAGTTTGGGCTTCCGAAGTTGTTTTGTAGCTTTTTTAACTTCAAGATCCCAGCACCTGCAAGACATGTGAACGCATATTGTGTTTGCACAGGCAGGCACAAATGGGAACATCCAACTTATACTTTTGTTGTGCAGGTGCTGTAAAAAATGAAAAGGCGCAATGAAGAAATGAAGGCACCTCTGTAGGTCTTGTCCCAATACTTCCGATTCATCTTCAGGAAGAATTGTGTAGAGGTCCCGTTCCTCTAGTCTTTTCTTGTGTCCGAGGTGTAGCAAGGGACTCAGCCAGCTGAAGCACAAACGTTAACATCAGAAGAGTTTGACTTTTCATTTTTTATATCCATAACAAACTTTGCATTTCTCGGAAGAGAAGAGTGGTTCAACAAAAGGCTCCTGGCACATTTCCAATGACGAGTTGAATTCATCTGAAAAACCGCCACAGCTGATCAGGGTGGATGTCAACGCGGGCATACCAATTTGGAACCGAAGCTTTTAATGTTTGAGTGTGGGATTTAACGCTTCTTTGCTTCGGGTGCTACCATGCTGAGAATTGCTAACCACGGGATAGACTGTAGGCCAAAAATGAGCAAACAATTATTTGCCATCTCAGTCAGTAACTTCCTTCTCTACAACCATGAACCAGCATTCCCAAAAATATACGAAATTACTGCCATTCTATCCATATTTGAAACAAAAACGTTCTTGTTGTTACTATGAAACTAAGCAGCTTGTTTTCATAAGTTCTTACTTACTAGATTATGAAATTGTTACATAAAGCATACAAAAACAAGCTTATAAAAACGCAATATGTGGTCATTCATCAACACTAGGTGGGTTTCCATCCACCTATTTGTATTCGAATTTTCAAGAATTGCGAGAAAGAAACTGAATGGAAACGCCAGGAATTTGAAAAAAGGCCCAAAATTTGCCCCCCAAAAAGTTTTTACGCTTGGAGGGGGTGGTTTTTGTAGCGTATCGGGGAAAAAAAGGAAAACGCGCATTTTGGCGATGGAACCAGGTTTTGGGAATAAGCGACTACAAGACCGGATATACGTCGCACGTTTCTACTAATACTACGTCACACGCATGTTTCTAGTCACAATAAATGGTGGATGATAAAATAAGATATGTTTGGGGAGACGAAGAGACACGATTATTTTTATAATGAATTAAAGACAAAAAACATGAATGCAATTTTAGATGGCTTTATTAACATCAGCTCTCAATGTAACGACACACTTCACTTACATGCGGGAGGGAAGACAACAATCGGGCATAAATCGCATGTCCATTTCGCGCATTTTCACAAAATTTGCATACAAATTTCAAAACATTTGGATGGAAACCTGACTACTGACATCAACAGTTGTCACCACTCTTTAAACGGGTAACCACTTTCCCTGTTTAGAACCCCCTGATGAATATAGAAGTTTGCTTAATGCTGAAGGCGATTGATACTTCTTTCCGATCAGGTAGTGTTGTAGTCTGCAGTCCAAGAAGACAAAGCACAGCCATCGGGTTAGAACTGAGGAGCACTTTAAAAACAATTCCAACCCCCAACGCATGGCACAAGCCATCTAGGCCTAATTATAAAGCCATCAACACTCACCCCCAAATCAGCGGAATCTCCTTAACCAGCTTTGACAAGGACAATGAGGAAGTGGCCCCCAGCCCGTCACACTCTCTCCCACTTTGCTGCACTGAGCAGGATTAATGCCCACAAGACAGCTTGCCCCGACGGCATCTCGGACGCGTGCTCCGGACCTGTGCTGCGGGCCGTTTTGACTGTCATCGTTAATCTGTCGCTGGCCCACACTGCTGTTTCCATGTGCTTCCACACCACCTCCATCATGCCGTGCCAATAACTTCTGTCCTGTTGCACTCAGCCCCACCATCATCAAGTACTACGCCAACTGCCAAACTAGGAGCACGGAGGATGGCGGCCTTTTGTCATGTGGACAATTACACCTACTGTGCTCTACACTAACCTTTCACATTTCTCAGTCTGATAGTTCGCTGGTGTGAATGCTTCTGAGCGCCTCATTGTCCGCCATGAGTGCCCACACATTGCCAGGTGAAAAAGATTCTTTTAGCATGTAAATGAATTGTGGCTGAGTATAAACGGATCTAATAGTAGAGCATCGACAGACAAGTCACAGGTACCAAAAGCTTCCCTTTGATGAGGAGGTGACCAGATAGTGACAAGGGGTTGCCGTGGCCACCACGTAGCTCCGCCCCTCTACTTAAATAGTAGAGTACTACAAGTACTTGCCACCTATGCCAACCAGTTCATTGCGCATCGTTCGTAACTTTGAAACAACGTATGATGGGTCTGTCTAACAGGACCCCATGCTCACAGTTTTATATAAACCTATCCCCATGTGCTGTTGATATTTTTGGGGTGATGAAAGAATGAAAAATACACAGCTAATCAAAGTATTGCATGAAGAACGGGTGACTTTACCTTCCACTATTAACTCGTTGATAATGACAGACACAGTACAATGAATGCACTGAATGCAGTATTGCCCTAAACGCATGTTGGCATATTTCCTATCACGACGCTCACTTACCACAAAAAAAGCTGTGAAAAAAATCCCGCATTTGCCAGAGGATTGGGTTTGTCATTTTTGTTGTTCTCCGGGAACATTTTCCAATGCAGTCAAACTCTTGAGTGGCCGCGGCGTGCTACAACACCAGATACGCCACAGCAGTGTGTAGTTTGAAGACATCGAGTAAAACGGAGATTTTCTCAGCTTTTCGCTGGTTCTTTTTCTTTCTTTCTTTTTCCATCTTGAGTCGTTTTCTTTAGCTGTACACTTTCAAGTTAACTAAAATGAAAAACACTACAAAGCTATTGTGTGTGATTTTCTATTGTGAAATGACCGTAAGCAAAAGCTATCATCGCTATCCGCAGTCGTGGTTTTCACGTCAACGGGTGCCGGGAAGGAGCACATGAAGGCAGCACGTTAACACACTTGTCCCCGCAACTCAGTAATACTTTGGTGTATTTTGCAGCTGCTCAGTGAATAAGCAAAGAAGTACAGTACATCTTAAAGTTTTTAATGAGATTTATGCAACTAAAGAATTTAAAAACAGCTGTTTTTTTGTGATGAGGAAGTTGAAAACCTCGACTTTTTTTTCTTTGTGATTCAGTACGGTTTTTTTTTTAGTTGGAGATGCAGAGCTGGTTTAGTTCCAAACTAATTGTAATTGCCATCTTTGAAAACGAAGACTTGGAACAACAACTGTTGGTTGCACCACATAGGTATTCAATTTGCTGTGCTGTCAATGAAAGAGATACAATTTGGAATGAAAATTAACAAAAGGAAAATTTACTTTGGTGTCAATGTCCTTCTTGTAATGGGTAAGCAGTTTATTCACAAATCTTGTTATTTTAAAACGAATCCTGATATGGCTCACTGGAAGAATGAGATCTGTCTGGATCAGAAAAATACCCATGCTTAAGATTTGTTTTTTTGGAATGACTTTGATTTAATTAAAACATATTTGTGGGCTCCTTTTCTTTTTGACAATTTGTAACAGTCCCTTGTTCTGTTTGTTTGCTTCTTTTTTTGTCTTTGTATGTATTTATATATATCTTGATGTTTTATGTAATTGACTTGATTGTAACATGCGATGCTTCAATTGTTTGTATTGTATTTGAGGTGTGTTGAATTTAAAAAAAAAAGTTTTCAGAATTCCTTATGTGGGCCACATGACATGTCATGTGACCAGGTCACAAAATGTTCATTTTGATATGCTACCGCCACACCGTGGATGCAGAGGACAACAACAACATAAACAATATAATAATAATAATAATAATAATTATTATTAATATTATATCTTGACAAATAACCTCTGTTTTTATTACTGAAAAGAAAAAAGTTGCAGGGTCGTCGAGGGTGCATGGGAGTTCGCCCAACCAGTCGACATGTGTTTTGTAGATTTGGATAAGGCGTTCGACCGTGTCCCTCGGGGAGTCCTGTGGGGGGTTCTTTGGTTGTACGGGGTACCAAGCCCCCTGATACGGGCTGTTCGATCGCTGTACGACCGGTGTCAGAGTTTGGTCCGCATTGCCGGTCAGTAAGTCGAATTCGTTTCCAGTGAGGGTTGGACTCCGCCAGGGCTTCCCTTTATCACCGATTCTGTTCATAACTTTTATGGACGGAATTTCTAGGCTTAGCTGAAGCGTTGAGGGTTTCCAGTTTGGTGGCCTTAGCATTGCATCTCTGCTTTTTGCAGATGGTGTGGTGCTGTTGGCTTCATCAGGCTGTGATCTCCAACTCTCAGTGAAACGGTTCGCAGCCGAGTGTGAAGCGGACTCTGTATCAGTCCGTTGTGGTGAAGAAGGAGCTGAGTCGAAAGGCGAAGCTCTCGATTTACCGGTTGATCTACATTCCCACCCTCACATTTGGGCCGTGATTGAAAGAACAAGATCCTGGATACAAGCAACCGAAATGAGTTGCCTCCACAGGGTGTCTGGGCTCTCCCTTAGAGATCGAGTGAGAAGCTCGGTCATCCGGGAGGGACTCAGAGTAGAGCCGCAATTTCTTCATGTTGACAGGAGCCAGCTGAGGTGGCTCGGGCATCTGGTTCGGATGCCTCCCTGGACCATTCCAACATCAAATTATTCAGCTCATTAAAGTATCTATAACATTTCCAAATTTACAAAACAAAATTTCCCACATTTTCAACTTATTAAAAAAAAAGGAAAAAAAGTATTTTCAAATTTTAATTTAACACCAAATACCTATAATAACCGCACTATTCCTTAATGCCTTGGTCATTGATTGACTGAAAATGGTGGTGGGGTCATGATTCTCCTTCTGTACTTTTCTTTTTGCCGCACGTGCCTGTCAGATGAACTGATGGGGTTAATAACTAGTCCGTCACGGTCTACGACAATCATTTACGGTTCTAACAAAAAGTCGGGAACCTTAAGTCTTGTTTCCAAGAATTTTCTGCTCTGGAGGGAACTCATAACCTAGACAAATATAACTCGTGGCGAGAACAAAACAGGAGGTGGGACGTCAAGATCAAAATATATTTTTCTTCTTATTACACTGCAAGTTGACCAGTTGGCGTAGCAGCTAACAGAGTTAGCATGTAACACCACCAAAATCCCAACCATGTTACAAGATTATTATTTTTTTAGATTCAAAATTAACAATTTCTGAAAATTTATTGTTGTGCTTTAACGCATCTGTAGCAAATTAGAAAGGTTGCATGATAGTCAAAATATCTCATAAAAAGTCTAGTTGAGCTGGACAAATCACCTTAAATAATAATTTGTTACAGTATTTGTTTTTCTTGGAAAAGTAAAGAATAAAGTAAAATAGATTGTCAGTCTTTCAAATATGTTGGTTACTAAATTGTCCTCCAGTTCAGGTATGACCCAGTTGAACCATTAGAGAGGAAAAAACAAAACAAAAAAAAACATGTGTGTACAGTCCACAAATATTGATACATTTTACTGGTCAGACCCCAAGTCACAAACACATGCAGTTCAATATAAATGGTTTCCAAAACTTCGATGTTGACATTATAGTTCACTCGTCTGGCTTGCGAGTGTGATGGTTCTTGTTTGCCCTATGATGTGACTGACTGGCAGCCAGTCCAAGGTGTAGTCTGCTGTGATTGGTGTAGTGCTTCCTCCTGTCTCCATCACATTGTAGTGGTCAACGTCCTCCCTCCTTTGCCTAGTTCTCAAAACCCAAGAGGTGAAAAACATCAGTAATCAATATTTTGAAGGAATTGGATTTAAGGATTTTGTTTAACTTTATTCACATGTAGGCAGAGCAAATATTGCAACACACAGAAGTAAAATAAATAAATAAAAATCCACTGAATTCTGAAGGTTTGAAAAAGAAAGAAAGAAGAGATTTATCTATTTTCTTCTGCCACTGGTGATAATAGCTTCTTAGTTTTTTTTTTTTTAAACTTGCGGGAATGGGCCTCAGTACTGTGAGCACCTGCTCACTTTTTTGTTACTTTTGATCATATTCAATCCACAGGTATAAAACCTCTTTTCATAAAAAAGGCACTATCGCTGCTATTGTGCCATCCATTTTCAGAACCGCTTACGCGGGGGTACTGCAGCCTATCCCAGCGGTCTTCGGGCAGTAGGCGGGGTGGTGCACCTTCAACTGGTTGCCAGCCAGCTATTGTGCCTTCTCATGTTATTTATACAGTGGTGCCTTGACCTGACGTAGGAGTTTTTCAAGATCAAGGCATCACCCGACCAATTTTTGCTTTGATTCGCTAGGGCAAACTTGCGGTAAGAGCGTTGCATGGTGGCAGTAAACAAGTTAACTCACTTCACAATTAGCAGTATTTATTTAGTTGATTTTTTTTCTTATTTTTTTAAATTAAGCAGTAGTTTGTCAAGTAGTGTAATAATAGTTTGCCAAACTATTTGGCTTTTCGAACAACCCACTAGCTTAACGCTAACATAATGGAAAATGTAATTTCAATGCTAACAGTTAGCATCGATATTTACTGTTTTAAAGCTCTTTAACCAGTGGATATTTGAATACAGTGGAGCCACACATTAACAACATGACAGCAAATACAACAATACTCACAGGCATACTGCTACAAAAAAAACCCCGACTAATATTACAGCATCTTACTAAGTCGCTTATAATGGGGGTAGAAATGCATGCTAGTCCATGTCTGCACGACTGGTCTTATTTCTTGGGGGGCTGGAATGGACGTAATTTCCACATTCATTCTGCTACAAAAAAAAACCCGACTAATATTACAGCATCTTACTAAGTCGCTTATAATGGGGGTAGAAATGCATGCTAGTCCATGTCTGCACGACTGGTCTTATTTCTTGGGGGGCTGGAATGGACGTAATTTCCACATTCATTCTGCTACAAAAAAAAACCCGACTAATATTACAGCATCTTACTAAGTCGCTTATAATGGGGGTAGAAATGCATGCTAGTCCATGTCTGCACGACTGGTCTTATTTCTTGGGGGGCTGGAATGGACGTAATTTCCACATTCATTCTGCTCCAAAAAAAAACCCGACTAATATTACAGCATCTTACTAAGTCGCTTATAATGGGGGTAGAAATGCATGCTAGTCCATGTCTGCACGACTGGTCTTATTTCTTGGGGGGCTGGAATGGACGTAATTTCCACATTCATTTCAATGGGGAAAGATGATTTGAGCTACAAGTGTTTTGAGTTACGAGCATGTACACAGCATGAATCAAACTTATCTCAAGGCACCACTGTAAAGTGTTCAGCTTTCCAATTTCTAGATGAGGGATCAAGTCCAAGTAAAAAAAACGAATTTCTCCTCAGTGTTCTGTGAGATCACACTTTAAGTGTCTGTCATTTATCAGGTTTAGCACCGTCATCGGCTGCTCGAGTCCTGCACCGAATCATTCTGCGGTAAACTGAGGAGCTCCTGGATCCTCTTCAAGTCCCGCTCCGTCTCCTCTGCCTGTGAGCTCACATTCAGGTCGCCGATCAACTCATCTGTCAGTTCCAGTCGTGCCGTCCTGGTGATCGCCAAATGCAAGTCAAAAATCAAGGCAATGTACAGCCATCTTTGTGACAGATTTCACTCACCACTCTGCAAGTTTCATCTCATAAATCTCCCTTCGCTCTCGCCGCCTTCTTTCTCGGACATTTTCTCCTGTCAGCGACTGCATGCTGATGATCAAAGCACCCGTAGGAATCCTAAAATGTATTTATACTTGGATCAGCTACACACTCGTTCTTGCAAAATCGCTCATCCCTACAAAGAACACCCAAGTCATCACAGTTCTTATCAATTGTCCATACTGTTTATAAATTGGACCCAATTCAACTTTCCTGTCCATTCAATGTCAACTACAGCACGTTTTGACAAACGGGACAAATGTGACACGGTATCTAGAGCGTGATGTATAGCTTAACCTCCTTTCACTTCTGCTCTGCCTGCACCTGCCACAGGCCTTTGCACGTCAAGATCTCCAGGTGGCTGGTCACTCGGGCACACAATGAGGGAGGAGGGGGCAGCCATGTCAGTGTGGTGCCAGTTGAACAGACAAGGAAGTACTGTACATCCTAAATCTGACCAACAGTTTTGTTATTCAATATTATCCCCCCCAAAAGATGGGTAGAATCGCACCTTGACTTAAAAGTGCACCAAATTTTGAGTTTTTCTAGTTAGGAGCCAACACCTCATCTTTTTTTGCATTGTGTTGCAAGCAAAAACTGGACTTATAATAAAATGCCAGACAATCTGCCACTAGATGGTGGCAGTGGACTTCACAACATTTCGCCAGCATCATTTCATGCGATTACCTTGCAATGTAAGTACAGTGGACAGGACCCCGCTATTTGCAACGATGGGGAACAGGCCAGCCTACAAATATCAAAAATCTGTGTATAATTGAGGCCCATTATAAATCCCCCAAAAATCTAGACAAAAAATGTAAATTCTCACAAACAAAAGGGTGCCCCCCCGCCCCCCTAATATATATATTAATACTCAAAAACGTGAGCTATTTTTAATGCAAATAAATTACACAATTTGGTAAACTTGATATTTTTTTGGTTAGTCCAACTCCAAATATGTGGGTGTTATTTTGACATTTGCCAATCTAAAGTGTTGGAAATGGCTTCCGCTCTTTGACAATGTAACGTTAATGGGGTCTCCCGATATATTCTTTGCGTTTTGACCCTTTGTCTAAAACTGCTGTTTCCATGTTAAAACCCTACCCACTCCCTCCCTCGAATGGGGAGTAAAAAACAAAAACACACACGTACGAGTGGACATCAAATTGTTGACAATACAATGACAATCCTACTTGTGCGTGCCAAGCTACAGGGAAAGATGAGGCAAATGAGCGCAAGTGAAGCATTAGTCCACATCAGGCCACGTTTGACGGAGAGGAGAGGCTGGAACAGCAAAGACGGCAGAAAGAAGAGGGGCAGCTGCTGCTTTGGCCGGCCTCTCCGCTCTATTAGCCAAGCCACAGCACTACTCCATGCACATGAGCGCCTCTGGCAGCCAGCACAGGGTTGGGGACATGGATTGGGGAGGGGGGGGGTAACTCAGCTGGGGCACAGAGGGTTGCTGGAAGGGCCGCAGCTGGCTGCCAGAGTGCTCATTGCTCTCAAGCTCTGTGGACATGCACAGCAAACATGAGAGTATAAACAACGCGCAAGCCGCGATCGGATACGAAAAGGACGAAGGGCCGCTTACCCGAGCACTGCTCCGATGATGGTGCCTGCCACCAGGCCTCGCAGGCCCAGGTTCATTCGGAAAAGACCTCCAGTCACAGCTAGACACGGCATGCACGCCGCACACAAACACACACACGCACATTTACTTTTGAGAGTTTTTCAATCACACAAATGCAAAAAGGACGTTTTTGAAAAATAAAATGCGCAAAGTGACAACATTATGGCCACCCGCACACTACAATGACCACGGCAAGGGCTGTGTGGATGTGCATCACTCCAATAAAAGTCAATTCAATACGTATCTTGATACAAGGACGGTTTGATTTTAAAGTGGAACAATTTGAATCAGTGCAATTACGATTCGATTCATTATGGCTCCGTTTGAGAGTGTATGATGCAATGAGATTCTTGTCATTTTACATACAGTATGAATGAACTCATCAGAACTGCAAATGTGGCATATATCTCTATTCGCTACAATAAAAGACGATTCGATACATATCTACGTTTATATTTTAAAGGTAGAAAGATTTGATGGGCTGCCGCACATTGAGCAATGCGGAAGAGTTCTGCCACAAGATTTCACGAGTAACTGAGTCTTGGCCACTCGTTTTGCAGTGATTCAAAATTTGAATGGCAGTTACACAATGTGGCGACGTTGCAAATGACAGCCAATCAAAATGCAAGGAAGCTTTCACACAGTCAAAAAATCTATTTCTGGGTTACAAGCCAGAGACACAGCTGACCACCTCCAATGTCAAGTGACAGGAATACAATAGTATGTAAGTACACAACTACACATTTTGTGTTATTTAACAATACTTAACCAAAGTCATAACTTCGCATGTACCTGTGAATGAAATAGCGAGGCTTGTGGTAAAAATCCATACGATCAGTCAACATACATTCAAAAGAATGGGCGTAAGCACCAACTTTCAAAATGTAATATCCCCATTTTTTTGTCTTTATTCTCTCCTATGTTCTCTTTATGTAGCAATGTAGGTCTTCCTTGACTGACACTCCATGTTCTTATGGATTTAAAGGGGACGTCAACCTTAAACAATTCTTTACAATAATATGTTACATATGACCTTTCTAGTCCAAACATGACATTGTGATTAATATCACATTTGTTGAACATAAGTTATGCAGCAAAATCTAGCCGTTTTTATCCATCTCAGGGGGCGGCCATTTTGCCACTTGCTGTCGACTGAAGATGACATCACAGTTGCTCAGGGCTCAGGCAACGACCAATCACAGCTCACCTGTTTTCTGAAGCTGAGCTGTGATTGGTTGTTATTTGAGATTATAATGGGTTTATTGCATTTAAGGTAAGTGGTTCCAGCAAACTAGTGTTAGGACGGGCATTACTAAATTGTTTAACCAAAAGGATTTAACTCCACTAACAATATGAACAACCATTAGGTAACATTGAATGCACAAACTCACCTCCAGTTGCAGCAAAATTGCTGAGGGTGTTCTTGTCACGGTAAACGGAAAGGCCTGTGCTGACAGAACTGAAGGCAGGACAGAGAAACATATTAAGACAACAATAGCATCAAGTGCATATGTTGCAATCCTCTCCGAAGTTGCTGTGATGATGTTGCCAAGATGGATTGATGAAATGGAGAATGGGTGAATGCTCAGACAAGAGTGTAACTATACAGAATTGAGGACAATGTGTTTTGAGTCACATCATTTTGAATGATACATTTGAAAACATCTGTCAACTACTGACGAGGTATTGAGTAATGAGTTTGTCTTCAACACAGACATGAACATATTTTTGTTCTTACTTGAATAAAGAAACAAATACAGCAACTCTCCAGCTCCACCGAAGTCCATATCTCACGAAACCTCGGATAGCTGCGTTTTGGGCCAAACGCTGATTTGACAAAACACACAGAAAATAAATAAATGAATAACCCAACAATCACCTGTCTTGCAATGGTCACATGATGAAATACATAAGTGAAGAACTTTTTCACTACGTGCTGGTTCAAGCTTTGTGTATTCCCTTCTCAATTGCAGCTTGCGCAAAGTATTCAATAGATTTTGCAGTACTTTACAAATTGATGTCATCCTCATCATACAGCACAGCTGATTTAGTTCTGTTTCGAAGCCAACCATCAACATGATTTTGAACGGGGATTTTGGGTGGGAGTCCAAGCTCTACTGCTCTTGGTTTTTGTAAAATAAATTTCCCATAAAAATGCAACTTATTGTCCCAAAAATATGGTACTACTTAAAAAAAAAAAAGATTCTTTGCGTTTGTCCCAGAATGTGTGTGAAGGTAATTTTGGGCTTCAAATATTATTAAAAAATAAATAAATAAAAAATACAATTTAGGAGTGGCGCAGATTGAAATACTTTTCATCATACAACTACATCTTAGGTTTAAAAATAATCGTCTTAATAATAGTCTTAATTCTAAAACTAAAAAACTGAAACAAAGCATTTAATTTTTATAAATTTTTTAAAATCTATTTTCAAAAATAAACTGCCCAAAAACTCATTCAAAAGAACTAAATTTAGAACACTATAATGAAAATCTCCAACTATTATAACCCGGATACAGATCTTTGCAGCACTAACTTACCACTGCTTCCAAACGACTGTTGTAGATTTCTGCCTGGCTCATCTGGATGAACCGCTGCTTAGCGTGGCGACCTGCTGGTAGGCCTCCATAGATGAAACCTGCTATCGAGGCAACAATCCCACTTTTCACCACGCTGGTCACCTCCTCTGGGTAACTCTGGCTCGCACTAAAGGACGGCATACAACAGCATACATGTTTGATAACTCTCTCATTTGTTGACGGCAAGAGAGTGAAACAGGTGCTAAGGAACAATTTGTGCATTTCAATATGTGGAAATGTTTTTGCAGCGTGTAAGAGTGGTAACATTTTTAACCTTTTTTTTTTTTTAAGTTCTCTCTGTATCACAGTTTTTCACCTACAACAGTTGAATGCATCCACAATAAACAGGAGTTCACTAACTTTTTCTCTATTGTTTCATTGCATTAAATGAGACAGGAAAACTGCAAAATAAGAAAGCACAGACAAAAGCACTAACTCTTTCTGAAAGAGATCCTTAATGCGGTCCCAACCCGTGTCTGGGAATTCCGGCTTGCCTATGTTTTTTGGCAAGGCGCTGGCAGTGATGGGGTGCGGGGGAGCCGCACAGGTGGAGGAGGGAGACGAGGGCATCTGTGCAGGCTGGGCAGAAGCCACGTCAGCTGCATGGACCCTAGGGAGCAGGAGACAGAAGCGAGGAGGTCTGTCGCTCTGGCTCAGGCCCTGCACTGGCCCGGTGCTCAACGTGCCCCGAGGGGCCGAATATGCCAGTCGTCTCCGAAGGGTGAAGCCTGCTGTGGGCTGCTCTGGATGCATCACGCTTCAGCTGGCGTCAGGCTGCGGCGCAGAGGCACAGACACATGGCTTAACAGTTAACAGTTGCCGCTGCAGCTTCAACCGCACCCCCCTCCTCAAAACCAACAGCCCTAAGGCAGAAGAATCCCTGGCACAGGCTAGAGAGGCTGTCCAAATAAGCAGATGTCAAGTGGTGCAAGGTCTTTAAAAACATGCATACTATCGCTACACTATCACTCTATAGTAGCTACATGAGCTTCCATTTGAGAGGGTAATATACTATATGCCTTTGGCCTGCACAGCACTACAATATACCACTTAAATATGGCATGATGCATACATCCTTTTCTATACTGACCGCTTAATCAACAGAGAAGTTATTGCTGGCACAACAAAGAAAAATGTGTATTTGCTTAAAATAGGGAGTGTGTGGGTTCAATCCCTGGCCGGTCATACCCAAGACTATAAAAATGGGGCCCATTTGCTACATTTGATACTCATCACTAAAGGTTGGAATTGGGTGGGGGGTGGGGCTAGATGAGTGCTGCTGCTCACCACTCTCTCAGGAGACTGGTCAAATGTGGAGAACAAATTTCACCCCACGTAGGCAAGTGTCACAATCAATGGTACTTTAACTGTAATTACCAATAGATGCCACCAGATGGCGCCAAAGCACAATTTAACGTGAGACATGGCTTTGGGCTGAAGAGCACATTGGCAAGTTTTTGCATGGGAGATAACAGAGGAGATGTTTATTGTTATTATTGCAACCTTTCCAATAATAGCAGTCATTTACCAATAATAGCAGTCATTTGAAAAACATGAGAAAGATTAGCAAATATTTATAAGACTACAAAAAGGATCACAACTAAAATCTCGACCCGCATTGTAGAAAATCGTTGCATTTCCACTCAGACAGCCTCAATTTAGTTGTCTGTGATTCGATAAAAACATGCCAACTTGCCACAGAACAGTCTGCAATTGGATGATTGTTCGCCCTGACCGGGATTTCAACCCAGATGGTATCCACATCCCAACTGCATAACTAAACACTGTAAACAGTACTGTATTAAGTGACTATGTAGCACCCTTCGCTACTGTACGGCAGGCGAAAAAAACCCGAGTAACTAGAAGAAATGTACGCTAAAATATACATATGGGATGATTTACAGAATATAAAGAAATGCTGTGGCGCAAATATATTGCTAATGTAGGCAGTTGTGCACATACTGTGCAATGCACTTAAGTCAAACAAACTTATCGTTTGAAAGTGATTTTTTTTTTTTTGCGACAATGTCTTAACAGCTAAAACCGCGGTCGTTTACTTCCACTGTGTTTACCTCCCATTTTTTATTGAAGGTGTATTATAGCCCTTACTGTCCTGACTACCAGTGGCTTGTCATTGGATAGCGGTAGCCACTTGGAGTTAACGTCTTGGCAAGCTTCGAAAAAGGAACTTACCTCGCATATGTTAAGACTCCAGTCTCTTGTGAGAAAATCAAAATGTCAGTTAAAAATAAAAGTTGGTGTTACTGCCAATATCTCTTCGCGAACTTGTTTCGTTAGCATCGTCCTTGCTGCTTCATGACCTCTCAACTTTGCTTTCTTCTTCTGTTCACTGGCGCTCGACGAACCTCCTTCATAGTGCATTAGCGCCACCAATTGGATGAATGTAGACAGCAAATGTGCGAATGAGCAAAGGGAAAAACAGGGAGAGAAAAAACTTCAATACAAGTACTGTATTGTACTGCAATTACATCCATGGAAAAAACTTTAATACTGTGCTGTAATTACACCCATCTAGAGGTGACAAAAGTACCTGCACTCTGTACAAGACAAGTACAGATACTTGTGTAAAAACACTCTGGCAAAAGTTTTTCTGATTCAACTCAAATAAAAGAAAATAATAATAATAAAGAAAATAGTACATGACTGAGCTGCACTCAAGTAAGAGTATCCTCCCCCACCCCCGATAATTATACGCAAAACCCATTTTGAAAATAATCACAATCATTAACTTACATAGTTGTTGTATTAAGATATATATATGTATGTATATATATATATATGTGTGTTTGTGTATATATATATATATATATATATATACATACATACATACATATATATATATATATATATATATATACATACATACATACATATATATATATATATATATATATATATATATATATATATACACACACACCAAATATATATACACGCATATACTTTACATATATATACACACACACAGATACAGTATCATGTTGTTAAGACCTAGCTAATATTTAACCTTAATTTATCCAAGTAGCGCAAATAAAGACCGATTCTCATTTGCAATGCCAACTTGACTGCAGACAGTAGAGTAAAATATAAGTTTTGGCTCAATTTTTATGCTATCAAAACATGTTCCCATAACTTTGCAAAAGCTGTAAACTGACAAAAAAAAAGAAAAGAAAAGAAAGAAGCTAATTTAGTTAAGAACTACGATTAACTTGTTTTGTGTGCTTCTCCTTATACTAGAATCTCCATATTGGTCAACATACTCTGCCCTCCCTGCCCCTCTTTCCATTAGTACTTTAATGGGAAAAACCGCATGAGTATTTATATTAAAAATAAATAAATAAGACATTCAATTTACATACCATCCAAGTAAAATATAGAAATAGCAACAGGATGGCAGGTCAAGTATGTATTAACTAAATTTTATTGTCAAGAAACAAACTTTAAAAAAAATAAAAAATAAAAAAGCTTGGATGTCCTTTACTTGGACTCGACACGTCATCACAGCTTTTTGGTCGAGTAAACATACTGTAGGATCATTAACACATTTGTAAACCAAATCCAAACAGTGCACACTATAATGTGAATACTACAACATATTCAGTTGAATGTTTCCCTGTAATGTGGGCTATAGCTCCCCATGGGAATAAGAAAATTGCTTCTAGGAAACATTGCTTGAGCAATTGTACCACTAACAACCATTGGTTTCCATTCACTACAGTTATCCAGGTTCTACACAGTGTCTTTATCATAGCTCAGTCTTGCGGGGCTTGTGCATTATCTGACTGTAGTTGTGCCTTCTTTTGGGTTGGTAGGTGAGAAGCTGACTAAACTCTGTGAGGAGTCGCTCCCAGTAGCAAGAAACATCTTGCATTTGCAGGTGCTCCAAGATGAACTCCATGCCTCTGTGCAGAGAAATTGAGAAATAATGCCACCGGTTAGTCGTAAATAATGTATTTGGAGAATCTTAAGTGCTTTTATAAATTACCTTATGGCAATTTCTTGTGCGATGGAATCATTATCTTTGACAAACTGCAGTAATTCTCTGTGAACATAACACATTTTCATCATGTCGAACTGATTACATATGCGTGTGGCTTGTGTGCATATTCATTTACTAAAATCATTTGTAATCGAGTTGAATCAAAGGCAAATGGTATCTCTAAAAGCCTTAATGTTTATCAGTCCACGGTAAAACCGATTGTCTGTTGTGTCAATTCTGTAAAGATGATTGCAAAAGCAAATTGTAGAACCCTCAACAAGCTGAAGAAGAATCCTAGAGTGTGCTTTTTAAAATGTTTGACTTCTTTTTGACATTGGTCTTAAGAAAGAAGGACAGTACCTGACATCAGAGAGATCCTGCTTCACCGGGATGTAGTGCACCCAGGGCTTGAGCTGCGGGTAGAAAAACTCTTGCCATTCGTCCCCCACGTGAAACACCAGCGAGCCGCAAAGAAAGAGATGTTTGAAACGAAAGCTGGCCGCCACTCCTCGGAAGTTGAATAAAAACCTGACGGAGGAAAAGACAAAACACACGCCATACTTTCAGGTAGCAAAAGCTCATGCATTCTCATAGGAAACAAACCATTCTAGGTCAACTAATGCAAGCACGCGGGAGAAAATGCTCATTCTCATCAACCCATACCTGTTGTCATGTTTTTCTGTAAAAAGAAAAATCAGGCAGGAAATACGACTTACTTATATTTGCAATGGTCAACCAGTGGGATTTCTTTGGCTGGTGGTCTACCCAGAGTGTCCTAAAATAAATAGCCCAACATTTCAAACATAAACCAGCCTTGCATTTAAATGTAGGTGTGTGTGTGTGTGGGGGGGGATGGTGGGGTATGAAGGATGATGAGACTCTGACCTTGTCAGACTTCCAGGCCTGGTTTTTTGTGTATTCTGCATCCACTAACTCTGGCATCTCTCGAGAAAGCAGGATCAGAGGATCACGCTCTGGACTTGTTCTACCAGAGGAGAAAAAAAGAGGGAAGATGAGTTCATTGCACGTTAAGACTGATTATTAACTCATTCACTGCCATTGACGGCTATAGAGGTCAAAAATTCATTTAAACTATTTCTAGTAGTTTATTTTTTCCACTTTCGTTAACAAGAGTATGAAAACCTAGAATCTTTTTTATTGTACATTTCAAAATTGAAGTCATGCAATTAATTACAATAAAAAAATTAACTGCCTGATGCGATAAAAAAAATAGTATTAAAAATTAGGGGCGTCAGGTGATTAAAATTTTTTAATCGTAATGAATTGCATTACTTCACTAGTTAACTCACAAATTTTATTACTGTTCTAAATGTACAATACATTTTTTTTATAGGTTTTCTTACTCGTTAACAAAAGTGGGAAAAAATGTTAAACTAATAGAAATAGATCAAATTAATTTTTGACGTTTATAGCCGTCAATGGTAGTGAATGAGTTAAAAACTAATAATAACCAGGTTCTCAAATTTAACATTTATTATGGATTTTCTCAAACCTACACAGGGTCAAACATATACATTCATACAGGCTCAGATATACTAGTCTATAACCATCAAATAGAGGCCCCAAAATATTTCCATCTGACTCAAACCTGACAACTGCTGACAGTAGGTTGCACACATGACAAATAACAATAACTATTATTACCCCCCCCCCCAAAAAAAAAAGAAAAAGAAAAGAAAGAATGACTAACCTAGACCCTCTGAAGAATCCTTTGGACTCTTTCTTCTGCCATGGCCACTGAGCCGCAGACCTAAAACATCATTCCACCATTAGAACCTTGCTTCAAATGGTCAGCAAATGTACACAAGAGACGAACCAGAGTCTTACATTTTAAGATCGTGCCTCATTAGATCCCATCTTCCGAGTCCAGTGGGATATATGGGCCACACAGCAGGGCCCCCCTCCCAAAACGTCCATGCTGGATACATGATGTCCTGGTAGTCTGAAGTCTACTCGTGCCACACACACATATTCAGTACACAAGGTTAAAAGACTCAGTTAATTTTCAAAAGTGGAAACTTGACATGAAAATACATGAGATGGGAAAAAGATGACTTTGTTTTGCTTGTGATGTTTTTTTTTCCACTACTCGTGCCACTTTTGACTTACTGCATCATGTTTCTTTTTAAAGCTTGGCTGACTGTCACCACCCCAATCACTTTGCAAGCTTAGTTCATGCTAACACGAACCTTACTGAAGGAGAAAACGGGTACGGTTGGCTGCACCCAGTTGGGCACTTGAGGATAATCCCTGACATTAACCACCATCTCCAAATCAGGTAACTTGTCAATCAGCTCCAATATGAAATGCTCAACCCCACTGCACCTGGAAAAAAAAAATAGGAAACTAAAGTTTAAAAACCAACAACACAATTGCGGCTCTGTCAGCTTTGATTGGGTGTTAGTTGCTAGACAGAACTGACCTGGCTGGAAACATGCAGTTATGTTCCCTGTATAATTTATGTCCAATGATCTGGTAGTGGGTGCCAACCCCTCTTTGGATTGTTGAAGCCATGACATTCCCCGAAATTCCTCCATGAAAGGGAGCCAAGTCTTCCTGCAAGACCCTGAAATCGGAAAAATATTTAGTCCATGCTTTGAGAATTAAATCATATTAAATTTGTGAACGTAACATAAAAAAAAAAACATACAGGCTATGCAGATCATTGTTTAAATGGTCGGTTATCACACTCACTTTAGATGGCAACTACAGTTGGCAGAGTTACACCGAGTATATACTTTAACAGCTTCGGATATTGTGTCCTTTATTGCGTGTTTGCCTGGAGTAAGAGCAAAAGAGCAGCAAAAGAAATGCATGAAATTATACAACTATACCATAACATTAGCATTACTATATATCAGTGATTCCCAACCATGACATATCATCTAATTTCTCTTGTATGGGCTTGAAAAAAATAATTATTTATTACAAATGATGTATTTTTGTTCATTTATCTATGCCAGTGATGTATAGTGACAGGAAGAACAATTAATAAATGCATGCCCACTAGATTGCACAATTAACCTGTGTATCCATCAGCTGCTTTTAAATAATAATAATAATACAGTTATTATAAAATGTCTACACACCCCTATTCGAATGCCTTTTTTTGGTCATATAAAACACATAGGATCAAGATACTCTAAATCACTTAAAAACTTTTCCCACCACGCTTACTGAAAAAAATCTACAAGTCGATCACATAAAAAATAAAATAATAATCCAGAGGAGGTAAAACTCTACAACTGAAATAATGTGATTGCAAAATTGTGCACACCGTCTTCTAACTGTGATGTGGTTAATTCAAACTCATATGACACATTGGCCACCGGTGCCTCTAATTAACCCCTAATAAAGTTCAAAATGTTCTAAAGGGCTTTAGAGAAGAAGTTTAACCTTGATTTTGTCGGACCTTGAACACATTTTCCACCTGTGGCATTGAGATTGATTTCCATTCTACAAGTTGTGTAATTGGCTAAACATTTTAAGCAGAACTCGCGTGTAAACAATGTCGCCACAATCAATTAAACATTAGAACAACATTATTTTCTACAATTTGAAAAAGGCAAAAAAGCGAGCGAGCTAGCTAGCTAGCGAGCGAGCGAATGAATAATAGGCACAAACAGTTATCAAATTAGCAAAAACGAACCCTAATAGCTTTAAATAAACAAAATAAGAAGTCACAATAGAGTACCTGCTTCACAAAGCGAGGATAAAATGCACACTTGCAGCACAAACACAATGACCCATAGATAGCAGCGCTCCATCTTTCCTCAATCTTCAAGTTTTGTCTAAGATTAGAGACGTGTGTTCATCTATCTGGAATCGACTACTTTTCTCTGAGAGCAGGAATTACGGTAATGTACAGCACAAAACCTACCGTCTACCGTAAAGTTAGATCAATGAGCTCAAGCGGGTTTCATAGGAAATGTGACCACTTGGTTTCAATGTAGTATTTTTTAATAAGTAGATAAATGAATAAATAAATAAAGGAAGAAAGAGAGAAATAATCTTCTTTCCAGAGCACGAAATATATATATATATATATATATATATATATATATATATATATATATATATATATATATATATATATATATATATATATATATATATATATATATATATATATATATATATATAGATAGATAGATAGATAGATAGATAGACAGATAGATAGATAGATAGATAGATAGATAGATAGACAGACAGACAGACGGACTCATGAATGTCTGTCTTGTATGATGTGGGTGAGTAGGAGGAGGAAGAACAAAATGCCTCCTGTGAGATTTGACTCTGTGATGAAGAGAGAATGAGAGCAAGACCAGGTGGATAGAGAAAGTACAGAGCAAGTACAGAGAGAGGAGCACAAAGTGGAGCCATTGTGATACAATTTTTAAAAAATTATAAATATTATTGCCAATTACAACAATGACAATGCTGGAAATGCGCCTGTCTCTGCTTTGCACCCTCTGCCTTCATTTCATTGTGCTATGTGCTGCAGAAGAAGGTCTGGAATTTCCCAACTTTGACGGCAGGGACAGAGTGTTGGATATCAACGAGCGCAGCTACAAGAAGGCTCTGAGGAGGTTTGACCTGCTCTGTCTGTTTTACCATGAGCCGATGCCTGCCAACAAAGGCCTGCAGAAGCGCTTCCAGATGACAGAGCTGGTCCTGGAGGTGAGAAACATCCGAAACTAAATTGTGTCATCTTGTGATGGAATTGGAATTGCTTAACTTTTGCCACACTAACTTGGAACTTGGTAAACATTTGAAGGTTAAGACTCAAGATTTACAGTACTTATGACTTAACGCATATGTGACCTACTCTGACTTTTACAAATAGCCTATAGTTAACAGATTTAAGGAATAAAGACTCTCATGATGTGAACACCACTCAGCTGACAGCTCAGGTGCTGGAAAACAAAGACATTGGATTTGGGATGGTGGATGCTCAGAAAGATGCCAAAATAGCCAAGAAGCTAGGTAACCTTATTTCACACGTACAGTATCTCTCGTGCACAGTGAATATTCTCCTCTTATTAAAACATTCTTGTTCAGGCCTAGAAGAAGTAGGCAGCCTGTACATCTTCAAGGACGATCGCATCATTGAATTTGATGGAGAACTCTCAGCGGACACTCTTGTGGAATTCCTCCTGGATGTGCGTCTAACAGACTATAAAGTAGATGTTTGCATTCCTTGCCAGCTTGTTAGTGTTGCCCCCCCCCCTTTTCTGCAGGTGCTGGAGGACCCAGTAGAAATAATCAACAACGCGATGGAGCTCCGAGCCTTCGAAAGGATAGAGGAAGACATTCGCCTCATTGGTTACTTCAAAGGAGAGGATTTATGTTAGTTTGTCATCATTTGCGGTAAAACAGGCAAAAATGGTGTCCTCTAATAGCTCCATGCTGTGTCCCAGTAGAGCTTTTATGGGATCTCAATCTCTCTGTCTCTGCTCTCATGAGAGGCTTTAAATAGCATCTAGTTCACTAACTAATAGGTCAAACTGCAATTATGACAAGATGTGATCTGCTACATTAGTATAGTCTTGTGCAGTGATTCTCAAATTGGCATCCAAGAGTCACTATCAGTCTCTCGTGAAGAAGGAGTTTAAGCAAGTTGATGTTCTCGTTTGGTGTTCTTAACTGTCTCTTCCTGCCTCTCAGACTACAAAGCTTTCCAGGAGGCCTCAGAGCGTTTTCAACCTTACATCAAGTTCTTTGCCACGTTTGATAAATCTGTAAGTGCAGTGCAAGTTGTCACATGTAACACATGTGACGTGTGAGTTCTCAGAAGTATTGTGATGCATTTCAGGTGGCCAAACATCTCTCTCTTAAGATGAACGAGGTGAATTTTTACGAGCCCTTCATGGAGGAGCCCGTCGTCCTGCCCGGCAGGCCGCTGTCTGAGATGGACATTGTGGACTTTGTCAATCAACACAGGAGGTACTTTTTACATATATTGTTCTAAGGTGGGGCTGGATTTCAAATGTGGAGTGTTGTTTGCAGGGCCACTCTGAGGAAGCTTCGGGCAGAGAACATGTTTGAAACATGGGTAAATAGAATTTAGGAACTTGTGCTGTGATGAATGCAGAAATGGTGTTGAAAATCATGTTCCACCCTCCACTCACTTCCAGGAGGATGACATGGACGGAATCCATATTGTTGCATTTGCAGAAGAGGAGGATCCAGGTCTGTCAATATTTTCTTCTCCCAAAAGGTGTTGACCTGTAAATGATCTCCCATCCGCCTCCTTTCACCACCCAGATGGCTATGAATTCTTGGAGATCTTAAAGGACGTGGCCAGAGACAACACCAACAACCCAGATCTCAGCATTGTCTGGATTGACCCTGATGACTTCCCTCTGGTTGGTCTTAATCATTTGATTGATATAGGCCGGGTACACACTTAAAGGACGATGTGGGGGTCAAAAACACACTTTTTAAGATTTGAAAAATCCTTGCTTGTGTGCCAGGTCTTAGACATACTTCACATGGCTTTAGGAGGAATAAAGTACCAAGACTAACTTAAGTCTGACTTGAGATAAGTCTAACTTGAAATTTAAGACTTAAGACTTGCACGTACTGTATGTGACTTTCTTCCTTCTGCGGTAAACGCAATTGAGTATCTGTCTAATGTCAGCAGCATCTTGTCTCATATTTTCTAGCTCACCACTTACTGGGAAAAGACTTTCAAGCTGGACTTGTTCAGGCCTCAGATCGGCGTGGTCAACGTCACAGATGTAAGCCAAACTCTTCTCAGGTACATAAACTCTATCGAGACCTTAAAGAGATGTCTGTTGCGCATGCCAGGCGGACAGCGTGTGGCTGGACATGTCCAACGATGAGGATCTGCCTACAGCAGAGGAGTTAGAGGACTGGATCGAGGATGTCCTGTCCGGCAGAGTTAATACGGAGGACGATGATGATGACTTTGAAGACGACCATGAGGAATTTGACGAGGATTTAACAGAAGATGACATGAATCGCGACCAAGATGATGACCTAGATGATTGAGCATGTTAGCATCTTTATCATGTCTTTACTTCTCTGTTACATGTCCACTTAGAGACTGCATGTACTAAGAAAACCCCAGATGCAGGTAAGCTAGGTTAGCTTCCCAGTTTTGCTCACTGATAGCTAGTCAAAAATGAACTTAATGTATACGTTGATTATGTGATTAATTGAGAAGAAAGTATGCAGAGGCTGCTTTTTTTTTTTTTTACCATGATAAACATGATTTGAATGTATTAGTAGAGCTAGCTAACAGAAGTACAGATACTGAATGCAAAGCAGCTAATGTGTGAATATTGTATAATGTGATTAAGAGATGACTTGCTTAAAACAGAGTAATTAATGACTTGCTTGATTTTTGCTACAATAACTCTAAGGTAAAGACCTGACACCACATATTGCTGGACTAATAACTACCCCCCCCCCCCCCCAAAAAAAAACCAAACAAACAAAAAAACAAGAAAAGTAAATTCAACAAACAAGAGTCTGGTTAGCAGGGCTAAACAAATAACTTTTAAAGTAGAAGGTCAAAGGAAGTTTTCCTCTTTCACTTACTCAAATACAGCTCATTAAAACAAAAAAGAGAACCATTCTTTTAGACTTCCAATGCAGACTGCATGTCGCATTTGATTTTTCTCACCCAGTGGCAATGAGACTAAATGGACTACCTGGCCCGAGTTGTTTTGACCATATAGTTTAGCCCGTGTGTCCATCAGCCAGGACACAACATTTGCTTGAAGATGAAGCCAACAGAGGAGACGACGCATCCATCTGCACATAACCACGTCATTACCAAACAAATAGGAGGAGGAAAAGCATTCCATTTAGATGCAAATGTTCCATTTTCTTCTTGACCTATTCCCATCCTGCAAGGAAAAGACGGGTATGTATGGAAGAAGGGGAGGCGGGGATTAAGCCAACGACAGATGAGTTGCGACAGGCGGACCCAGACGCTGTATTTGCACAGGGACGATGCTATTCATTTCTAGCACCAGACATGAATATTCAGGCTTGACACACCAATTACGGAAAACTAGATGTATGATCTTTGTGCTGTAATATAACATTTTAGGAACAGTAACACATTTTGTATAAAAGCATAGGGGTTAATCTCAACATTCAACAACAAACATTTTAAGACACAGCAGTTGTACAAACAGTCATAAAAATGATTTAATTTTGTTCCTCAATACAAAGGCCCGTGTCATGAGTTATTGTAAAGCCGTTTGACAGAGGCATGGCAACATCGTGACAAATGTAAAAAAGGAGACCTATGAGTGACATATCGTCACCTTCTTAAAATTATGCTCCAAGTCCTATTTTGACATTTTCTTGCCTTAAACATCTCCTCATGATGCAGGCCACCACTGCTAAAATTGGCTACATCCTTAGTTAAAACAGATTATTCAATTCTACCCCTGAAATGAAATTATTAATAATCAGTATTTGGTTCAGTTTTTCATGAGAAAAATGACTTAGGCCATTATTTTAGGATGGTGGTGATATGAGTAAACATATAGTACATACATACAATTTGTGTCTACATAATTAGATACAGTGTATTGGCCTCCACAAAGCGTTGACCGCTCAGTAGTTATGTTCATTGCTCACCAGGTGGCAGTAGTGTACAACCCTGATCTGGAGCCATGAACACGTTTCCAGTGAATACAAATCAATTATTATTATTATTTTTTTAGCTCATTAACTAAAACGATCCAACTTTGATCTCAGGTGTGGTGGACAGGCGTGCAGGTATGTCTTTGTCCATAGTCCTGAAGATTAGGTTCTTGATTGAGACTCCAAAACGAGTCTTCTTTTATTTTGTTGTTGTTTGAGGGAAGTTAGAAAATTCGAATCCAGTCCATCCAATGGACACAGACTTTTGCAACCATAAACAATCCCAACGTTGCCATCTAGTCTGATTCAGGCTTATCACAAGCAGAGCATACGCTGAAATAATTTTTGCTCCACACGTACAGGTCAGCATTCATATTTTTGTCCAAAGGCAAAAATAAAATAAAAAATTCCTAAAACGTAAAAATAAAATAAAATATGTGTGCGATATACAGTTCCATAAAAACAACAAGTAAAAATACAAATAAGCTCCAAAAAGCCCTACACTGAGGTCTCTGATTGTAACCGCAGGACAAACTTGTGGGATTTTGGGTCAATGTACTCCTCTGACATGCGGATGTAGGGGATCTTCTTGACGGTCACCACCAGGCCGAAGTCCGCACATTTGAGGACAAAGACGGTACCGTCTCTAAGGCCGCTGGTGACTGACGCCTCGCTGACCAGCGCCCACTGACGCGCCAACCAGTGGTCCCGGCTGTACTGCAGAGTAGGGCCTGGCTTCAGGTAACTCTCCAGGAAGGCCTGGGGGGGGAAACATATTGGATGAATGTGCGGGGGGCAAAATCAAATATTGAGGTGGAGGTCTGACCTTGGGTGACATGTTGTTGCTGATGCAGAAGGCCAGATGTTGTTGTATGCTCTCCATGCTGTGGCAGTGCTGCTGTTTGGTTGTCCTCAAGTACTTCTGCAGGGCCCGTGCCATAGACGGGAAGATGGCTTGTGCTGCCTCTCGCGGGTCCATCACATCTCCTGGAACTTTCTTCTGCTCCTCTTCCTTCATCTGCTTTACATGAGTGAAGGCCTCTTCTACGGCAACCACCAGCCTGGCAGCAAAATGGAGTGCAAGGGGGACATCATGGGTTCAGTGATATGACATGCCATATCTGGATATTACAGTTGTGTAGTATTCCAGGAAGATGCAGCAAAAACGAAGAAGCTGGAAGCGTTTTTTAGCTAATTCAGTTCAAGTCCGGGGAACTTTGACTCCTAAACGAGTCGACTACAATTGTGGCTGGATTTAAGAGATTCTGAGAATCTTGGTACAGATGAAGCCAAATAAATAAGATGTGCAAGTTTTGCTGATGTCCGCCACCCACCGGGCTCTACGTTTGCGCACGCGTCTCTCGTGCTCAGCCTCCTCGTAGTAGAGTTCGTTGTGGCTGGAATCCCGGCAATGGGCGGCGGCTGCGATCATGGCTCTGGACTGGGAGTGTGCTAGTCCGGCGGCTGTGCTGTTCCCCGGACCTGTCACAGCACACGGAAATAAGGGATGAAGGATGGAAAGAATGACTCTGCCGATACATGAGCTGGGATGCCATTCAAAGACGGTACGTTTTAAAGTGGAACCGTTTGGATCTGTTCTTCTTTTAAATCAAATGCGATTTTCCGATTCAAATCCATTTTCATTACACCCCTAGTAGGGATACCTTTATATCAACTTGCATAAACCTTGGACTTTTCTTTTTTTCATCCAGAAATATCTTGTAAAATTCAGAATGGTTGCAACGTCCTTCCAAGCTACTGTTGTGTGGTCCTAAAAGTGGATTCTCTTGCCTGATCCTGACTGGTAAAAACGCAGGTTAAAAGATGGCAGCGCTAGTAAATTATTCATGTGGGCCAGAGGAGGCGCATGAATGGAATAATTCATGAAGGCAGCAGCGGGGAGTTTTTCGGCCCATCCTGCTTAAGAATGACACTGCTTAGTTGTGATGTATGGATTATTACCTTCCAAACTGTTTACACATTTGCAACTCCTAGCAAACAATACAAGCAAGCAATAGCTTGTCAGGCATCATCAAACTTCCTGACTTAAATGGGACGAGCAATTGAACTAGAGTGTGAAATAATAGCGCAGGCTTGAGAGGGGATGGTGAGTGAAAACAACGGAAGTGGTGCAAGGGGGAGAAACAATGTTGTCAGCCCTTTTCTTCTAACATGGAGACAAATGCAGGGGGGGAAAGTGAGCCAGGTTGGTGCACTTGAGGACAGGCGATAATTTAACAACGGCTGAGTGTTACATTTGACAGTTAACTGCATATTTGACATTGACCCGTGGCATGCCTTAAGTGCGTGTGTGTGGAGGGGATGGTAATAAGCATCGGCATGGAGTTGACTTACTGTTCAATAGATAGGCTCGGAGTTTAGCTTTAAAGACTTCAAGAGACCACATCAGGAGAGGAGACCGTCAACGACACACAATTGAGTGAGGCAGGAGGACAAAAACGTGACAACACGCACCTTCAGCAGGGGCCGCCGGGAAGTCCCCGTCCACGTTGTAGACCTTGAGGCCAGCCAGGTGCTTGGCGGCGCGTGACTTGGAGGCGGAGAGCAAAGCCGGGTTATGGATGGCGAAGTCGCAATAGTAGTGCTCCAATATGGCCAGCGCTGCCCGCTGTATACTGCGCACACACATTCGTACTTTGTCATTTTCACACATTTCAGCACATTACGGTTGACCAATCAGATTCAAATTGACAGCGAAATGTAGGAGAATGCAATTTTAATCTTAATTTTGGTCGATTGGTTGTCTTTATACTTTATATAAATGCGTGTCTAGATAAGATCAGTGCTTAAGAAGTGCAGTCCACATGTATCAGTTTCATGAAAAGTTGAAGTGATATAGCCACAGATTGTTTGCATTATTGTTGTAATCTGACTTGATTGCACAACTTTTCTTACACCACACTTGTTTGGTATAATAATTTTGCTGTCATAGTGAAGTCAAAATGTTTAGTAGTTAACATCTCTAATTGAAGTAGATAGTAAATAAACCAACTTTCATACAGTATTAATTCATTGTTAATTTGCCTTTATTTTACCAAAGTATAATACTAGTAGACTAAAACCAGACTAAAAATCAATGTATAGTAGCAATTCTTATATCATTTATTGTAATACAGAATAATTTATTGCTTGAGTTTGTTATAAAAATATAATCACATGAAGAAAAAAGGATCACAATTAATTTTCAAAATTGTTAAACCCTAACATAAACTCAGCAATCACAACACTTGCCCTTTGCAGCACCAATTTGGAGTAATTATCGCTTAAAAACACAGAAAATTCACAAAACAAGACATTGTTGAGCAGCTGACCAACCCCCTTCTCACCCCCACCACATTTAGTCAATTATTAAGCATAGCAAGCAGGGAATGTGTACAGAGCCGGCAGTCTGACAGGATGCTGTCTGTAACTCTTCCAGGCTGGGAGGAACGCATTCCTATTCAATTTGGAAGTTCTGACACAAGGAACACCCAAAAAAGGCATTTTGGTGGGGAAAACAGACACAAAGAAATGTGCTGGCAGATGGATGCCAGACACACACATACACTCCAGACAATTTCAATAAGAAGAAATTGAAAGCTGTGCGACTGTCTGTCGTTTTCCTTCTCACGCTGCTTCAACAAGTACTAATACTTTTGTTGTGTTTATCATTTGTTGAACCCCCCCATACTTGTTGAAATTAAGCAATACAGTCAATACACAACACATAAACATAGACAGACACAAACTAATATAAACATGGAAAAGTAAGTATAATGGCGAGTTTGGAATAATTGAAAAATTCAATTGCGGCCCTTTAAGATTTGCATATTGGTTTCGAGAGTATTCTCCAACCCTGTCCATCGCTTACTGTTTCTCTCACCTAAGTTGTCCCAAATTGTAGTGCCTGGTCTCTCCGTCCGTGGAACGTGTGACACACACAGAGTAGTAGGGCTGAAGCTGCCTTAACTCCAGCAACACGATGCCCAGGTAGTGAATGAAGAGGAGCGCGTCCACCAGTGACACCGCGTATTGCACGATCCCCTGGTAGTCCTCGTCCTAGAGGGCACAAACGTGAGGAGAAAGAAAGCCACTGTTCGTCACAAGGTCTACAAAGACAAGCAACAAGCAGACACATGTAGGACAGGATGTACAACACATGAATATTCAAATATATTTCAAAGGACTGCCAGATGTGTGTATTTCCTCACATTTTAAAATACCACGCACCACACTAGGGAAATCAAAGATGTCAGTCGTACCCTGATCTTGTTTTAGCCCAAATTTAAAACACTGGAATATATCATATTGGGCAAAAGTCTGTTTTCAGAGACTTTATAGAACATTTCTTGATTATAATTTCATAGGAAAAATGTGAGGAATGCCCTCAAATGTGCATCTGGATGAATGGATTGGATAAAAATGGCCATACATTGCGATCCTTGTTAAAAGTTGCTACAGTCTAAAAGGAGAGCGTACGTCCTATGTTATAACATTTCTAGTTCAGGCCACATATCCCAATACTTTTGTCCTTAGTGCAAATTGAACATGCATTCAGCAGCACATCCTGATCTCACCTGCGAATCTAGTATCCTGACGCCATAGAACAACCAATAGGAGAGCACAAAGAGCAGCACCAGAACAGCCAGCAGTGCCCGGAAAACAAAGATTCGGGGGAGGCTGGCTCGCGCCGGCCGGAAGAAGAGGGCCCAGACGGCAAGCAGCAGGATGAGCAACTTGAAGGCCACAGAGATGAAGAGGCCCTCGCAGGCCGTGCCGCAGCTCTGCAGCTTCTCTGGCCAGAGCAGGTGGGGGAGGACCATGAAGGCCAGCGGTGAGAGGAAGACCAGGAGGCCCAGGATCACGGCGAGGGTGAGCGTAAAATAGCGGCGGCAGTCCAGCCCCACGCTGTCCTCCAGGTCCTTCGTGATGCGCACGATGTCTTCCTGGGAGAGACTGTGTTCAGACGTGCCAGTAACGGCCGTGGTGGTCTCACCCCAGTTGTCATCCTGTTTCAAGAAACATGAATGTTTTTTTTTTTAATATATAATTGTTGACGAACAAAATACAAGCAAATAAAACAAAACATACACAATACAAATTAACACTCAATGAGCAAGTCACCCTTCTATTAAAACCCCACAGAACTACACTATAATGCCAAATCAAAACCTTTACCCAAAATTTCAAAAGCGGCAACCCTTCAAAAGAGTCTTCTATATTTCATTCAATTTGATTTCATTATACAGAATGACAGTAAATGAATGCATCACATAACTGGATTGACTTTGTTCTACTGCATGAATGAAAGAGGAGGTTGTCTAATCATGTGAGAAAGGAAGGGATCAAAATGGAAAGCTGAGAAAGAAAACCGTGTGTGATGCCAACTGGGCTTGACTGACGTACGGGTGAGACTGTATCCGCAGATAATGAAGGTCAGCCATGTTGGAGCGCAGCCCTTATAACAACAACGATAAGGACTCTTTGCACTGCAGTCACAACAAGGCGCCGGCAGTGGAGGAAACACCAGCCGCGGGGGGTTGGGGAGAGGGGTGGGTGGTCGGGGTGGGGGGGTGGGGGGTGCTTTGGGAATGAAACAAGCCTCTGGCCTTTGGATGAGAAGAGCACGATGAAGTATAACAATGGATGGTTTGAACTGGAAGTGTGTACCTTGACATATTACTCACTGAATACACTGCCCTAAAACACACCAAGTGATCGCAAAAAAACAAAAAACAAAAAAACCCAGGGAGAGGCGGGGTTTTACTGAACCGGGCGTTTTACTTCCGCATTAGAAAACTAACCAGTAAAACACCTAATATTTCATTAAAAATGACATCACCATGGTGTCAAAGGTAAGATTTAATCATTATATTCCTATAGTTAACTGAGGAAGGGTTTAAAATACTGTGGTGTAATCCCATTAAAACGGTCTCAGGAATTATATTACAAGTAGCAAAGCATACAATGATGGTATGTCTGTCTACAACAACAACAATCGACAAGAGCTCTACATCTTTCCATAGAAGTAAATCAAAGCTCATTTTGCGCGTTAAAACCTGAGCAAAATGGTCATCAAACCATTTAAGACTTCACACAGTGGGTTAATACGTCTGTAGTCTGTTCTGGACTGCCAGACTAAAAATAGACAGCAGTGACCTACATTTCTCCACAGGATAAACCAATTAAAGACAACAGGTTCTGAGTTTCCTTCATCACATCAAAGTAGGTGAAAGAGAGGAAGTGGCAAGGAGCAGAACTTACAGAGCCACAGAACAGTTCAAGAACAAGACAACTATTAAAATTGAGGACAGGGAATGGGCCACAGTGAGGACTTTGCCTGACATGATTACATTAAATTACTACTTATTATTTGTGTAAATTGTCAGGATAAGAAAGGCCACTCAAACACAGTGAAAGGTTTTCCTAAAGTGCAGCAATGCTTCCACCTCACACCACCTCACAACCTACAGTTGAACTACTGTGCAACAACCTCTCAATTATCCAACACCGTTAAGCGTGCAAAAGTTAAAACTACACTGAATGATGATGTAGACTGTTATGTTAGCTTGCTGCTAGCTACCTAGCTAAAATATTATGTGTTATGCTTTAATACCATATATTACTTGATGATTTCACTTTACACCTTAGTGAATTTGTTTGTCTTGTCACACATTTCACTTAAATGTATGTAGCCTGTAACACAAGCCATTTCAGTTCCAAAACAAAACTGAACGACCATCTATTTTGCAGAGCATGATTTTCAATTATCTTTTGTGTCATCATCCGTGTTTACCTTAAAATATCTTCACTCACCTCACATGGCTCCTACCTGGAAGGTATGTCAGGCAGGTTAAATGGTATCGCCGTCATAGTATCGGAGCATTTTTATCAGCATGAGTATGAGCACAGATGTATAGTATTGGCATGAGTGCATCTCTACTTTCATGTGAAAACAAACAACTATCCTGATAGAGTGGCGTGATCAAACATTGCAGCTAGACAACAAACCATCTGCAAAGCAAAAACTGAGATAATTGCCCACATGTACACATGAACACTATACACACACATACACGCAATAATAATAAGCACGTCAAAATGACACGTTTGTATGTATGACTAAGCTTGCCCTGCAGATAACGAGTTGTCCTACCATAAATAGCGCACATTTTCCAAAAGAGTCTGTTTGAATTGATTAGCCCTACCTGGCCTGATTTGTTCTCAGCTCCAGTGCTGACCAATGGAGGAAGATCAGAGCCATCTCCTATGGTTGTGACAATAACCTCCCCTTTCTCAACGACAGGTTCAGAGACCTCCAGAACCTGCAGAACTTCATCACCCGTCTCTATCACACTAGACGCCAGCTTCCCAAAATCAAAATCGTCCGCCATCATACTTTGTCCTCCACTGGTCCATCACAGTCGTCAAACAAGTTCGTGCAAGACCGATTTACCACACAATGTGGTTTCGAAGCCTAGTAATGCATTAGACCACTTTATATATACAATTTTCCCATCATGCCTGGGGAGGAATGCCACGTCACTTGCCTCTTCATGTGTGTTTGTGTGTGCCAGAGTGGAGGGGGCGAGAGAGCGAAGGAAACGGGGAGAAAGTGATGAGACAATGTCATACGAGAAAAGATGGAGGTGGGTAGATAAAAAGAAACAGGGGGGGGGGGGGGAAGTAGTACACTAAACAAACATTGCTGCACACCATCCCGGCGGGCTAAGAATAAACAAAATAGCGATTAGAAGATGCACTTCTCCCATCATCTTCTTCTTCACTCTTCACCAATCCTTTTTGCTGTTACTCCCTCGAGGCGTCCTCTCCCATTCTTTTCCTGTCGTTTGCCTCAGCACCACTCTCCGCCTATTGCTTCTGACCCAGTGAACACTGGTGAGAGTGTGCGCGCGCGCGTGCGTGTACTAAAAGGTAAAACAATATAAAAAAGGAAAATGTTGAAAACGAGTGCAATTGTTAGCAGCAGCAACATCTTGCAGAATTATGAAAAAAAAATCCAAACTGATTTCCTCGAAACTTTGTAAAGGTTTGGCGTTTGGGCCAAACCGAACATGTTAAGCTGAGTTTTTTTTTTTTTTGTAGTCGGATATAACGTGATGAAAGTGGAGTTGAAGTTTTTTTGCACTACGGAGCGGTTTTACGGAAAATACATCAACCAACAGGCATAAAAACAAAGAATTAAAATACAACTCATAATTACGAGTCATATGCATGTTCCTCTTCAACAGACCTACTTTTTGGTAGGGGTGGGAATCTTTGAATGTCTCACGATTCGATTCAATTCCGATTTTTAGGTGTGCGATTCGATTCAGAATCGATTTTCGATTCGAAATGATTTGATTGACAATGATTTTTGTTTCAATTTATAGATGTTCAAAGAATCGTAATGATCTACTCCAGTCTGACTCGCTAATGCTAATTAGTGCTCTACTCGCGGAACTTTTGTCACTCAAAAAAACGGCTCCACGCTGAAAAAAACAAACTTTTATTGGAATGATTTGATCATGACTTTTCCCTTCTACTCGCTAATGTGGCTACAACTTAACAGTGTATCAGACCGCGTGGAACCACACTGCCCCTAAGTGGCCAAATCGGGTACCCAATAAAGGCACACACAAACAAAGGGAAGACAGTATAAAATAATTTAAATGAAATTGATTTGGGGACTTTTAACTCTTTGACTGCCAGACGTTTTCAGAAAAGGGATGCCATGGGTGCCAGCCGATTTAAGCATTTTTGACTGATCTTTCAAGGTCCACAGAAAATTATGTGTTTGGACTATGGAAACACACATACTACCAAATGAAAGATTGGACTCTCATCTTTCCTCAGAAAAAAAAGTTTGTTTCTACCTTATTCCGTTTTTCAGTAATCAACAATAGAAAATGGTTAGTTTCACCTCTGTTTTGAAAAAAAAAAACGTCTTTCAACGTCTTAGGCACTCCTCCATAGGATTTTACTAAACGTTATTTAACGTTTTTGGCAGTCAAAGAGTTAAAATCGATTCTGATTCGTACTAAATGAGAATCGATTTTTTGTCACGGCCCTACTTTTTGGTAAAAGATTTCCACACACTCACTCCTTACAGACCTGCGTAGACATAGATACAGCACTGCGTCACATTGTTGGCCGGACATTTGGCTGCACCACAGAGCGCTAGCATCTGGCTACAGCAGCACAACGGCAAGTCAAAAGTCCTTTGTAAATTGGCAGGTTGGAAGATGAAAATCCAAAAGCGTGCTTAATGAATGATGAGTCGATTTCACCAGTAAGACGACTCGTCGACTAAACGGTTCAATGCCTTCTGCGGTTAAAGAAATATATTTTCAGTTTTTCCGTCACTATGGCATCTGACCCCCAAGAATCATAAAAGGCATTGCTCGTCTGTTCGTCATCCTCCATGAACCACAAAGTATCCACCAGATGTGCAGACAAACATAAATCACTTTTGTTAAGAGCTTGGCATTGGCGGATGTCTGCGCTCTCCTTAACAGACATTCTATTTAATTATGGTCATCTTGGTACGCTAAAACATCTCGCATAATGGTTGCTTAAGTCTTGCAGGATGTTTGAGACTTTTGGCCTTTCTGGCTGGAGGTGCATGTTCACATTAAAAGGCTGACGTAGGGCAAGAGACGGCGTACGCCCGGCACCCAATACCTCTGAGAGGAGTGGAGGACCTTTATAGTAAAAGCATTGTGTTGGCAACCTCCACAAGCACTTCAGTGTTTTATTTAACACTTACTGCCTGCACGAGTACGATTATACTTTTCTAAGTAGACATTCGTTACATTTTTTTGTGTGAAAATAATCCTACTTTACTGTTCTTGTATGTAAAAGTTGCCACTGACATTCTTGACTTCTCTTGATGCTGAGAATTTTTTAGGCGTGTTAGAAAAAATCGTTTCGGCAATATATCGCGATATTACAGTGCGCAATTCTCGAATCGATTCAATATGCGGCTGAATAGATTTTTAAACAATTTTTTTTATGGGAATATTCAACAAAACATCTTACTTAGGGTTAGGATTCACACATTAAGCATGGAAGAATGTTATATTAATGGAACATTAAGCCTTAATATTTGATTTCAGTGCTGTTCAAACATGAAACAGACTGCAACCTGTTTGTTAAATGCAGTGGCCTGAATTTTCAGATAAATAAATACATTTTCATACAAATCTTACAGTGTACATGTACAAGTTTACTGATTAGTATAAATTTGAGTTTAAAATAAAAAAATCGCAATAATCAATTTATAGATTCGTATCGGGATTAATCGGTATGGAATCGAATCGTGACCTATAAATCGTGATACAAATTGAAGCACAAGGTACTAGGCAATTCACACCCCTAGTATGCATATATAGTTTGCTCTGTTTCTGATCATTTACACCACCCTGTTGCCTTCTCATACTGTACACAAAGAAAATGTTAAAGCAAAGCGGTGTCTATACTGTTGTTTTCTTTGTAGTGCAAACCTACATTTTTCTAGAGCCAAGTGAGTCATTATGGGTGTGGCTAATGTGAGTCCAACAGGGGATCTTTGTTTAGAGTCTTTCCCTATCTTTCATAGGTTTCAGTTAAGAGGGTCTCCCCCTCTCGCTCAATGCTGCCTGCCATTTTTACACAGTTTACAAAGAACGGTCAATGAGAATGAATTCTTTGCAATAATACATTTTTTCCCCCCTAAAACAAGGACATTCATTTTTATGTTAAGGAGAACACCAAATCCACTTTTCCCCTTTTTTCTCACTTTTCCGTCATTCAGGCCTGTGGCATATTGAGCGAGCCAGGTGCTGGTGAGGAGGCAATTGCTAGTTGGCTTTGCTTCAACAAAAATGAAGGAACACTGAAATCACAAATCTAGCACAAGAATCCACGCAGAAGTTCATTTTTCTGCCAGTTCCTCTGAAATCAAGCAAATTGTCTCTTGTTTGACCCAACGATCAAATTGCTTCAGCCAACATCACCTGAATATCCACGTGCACGCCACAATAGCAATGGGACATCAAAGCTCTTACTCTTCTTTGCATATGTGTCTCCAGAAGCGATGCCCCCTGCAGGCCACATCGTCGAGTACAAACCCAAAGGAAGGCAGCAACTCCGTTAAAATTAGACACAAGCATAAACAAACACAGGCAACGTTAACGAAGTGTTCCACAAGGGAAAAGTCTACGGCAAGTAGGTCAGTAAAATTACAGCAGCGTTTGATTTAGTTCTGTCTTCCTGCATGGCTGCGCCAGGCCGCGGTGTGAGACGCTTGTTTGGCAACATCAAGCGTTTGATGTGTGACGATGGACGAGGCGACCAGACCGGGTCGCCCAACTCCATATGACCTTAAGGTAACGAGCTGTCATCAACTCACTAGCTCATACTCGGAGCTCAAATTCATGACCGGGGTCGAAAGAAGCCTTTGATGCAACGTTGATAAGAAAGATGGCAGATAGAAAGCAGACAAATACAGAAGATTAAATCAATTCGATATTTGAGGGACTCTACTTCATTTAATGAGTTTTTTTGTGTGTGTTAATATAGCCTTCATTATATTATCCAATGTATGTTAAAGCAGGTGCTTTACACGGATACTATAAAATAAAAATTCTTGATCTCATTATCCAAGTAATCCGGAGCAATTTAGAGCGGATGATGACGGGCATCCTATAATATCTACACTGTAAATGTAAGCAAAATAATGCTCGTCATCATGTAAATGCAATCCAGTGAATGCCAAAGAAGATCTGTTGAATCATTTCTTACCTTATACTTGTCATTTATCAAACAAGCCATCATATAATGCATCATGGGTTCATCTTCTCTTGACGTGCATGATGACCGGCCATACAGTTGAAGTTGTGTCAACTAAGCAGCTTGGGCTGGTCCATTCGTGATGGGGGCCAAAAGCAGCCTTTTCTACAAAATGACCGACTGCTCCCAAGGATTAACATGTGTTTCTCTACCAAAATGACAAACCATCCATCTAGAGAGCAACTAGGCCGCCTGCTCCAATCTGCATATTTGTGCCAACATTTATCGCCCCAAATGCAGCTGCGAGTGGACCGGTCCCCTCTCGTAAATAGCAGATGGCCCGCCGGAACGCCGATAAGCACAAATACCTCGTTTTAACTTGCGCTAAGTCTCTTGAGCGCCAAACCTTTTTTCAAAATGAGATCATGTTACCGCCACTGTTTGGACATGGATGAACGGGAGTCTTGTTCATTTCAGTATGATGTGGTGGAATTAGTGATGGTCTGATTGGCCTACCTGGACCTGCTCGCCACGAACAGCGGTGTCACCCAGCAGCGGCTCTGCAGGGGCGGGGTTGATAGTGACGGATTTTTCCGAGCGGCTGTCTTTGCTGCGAGACTTGTGGCGATCCCGGCTTCTCTCCCTGAAAAAAAGAAGAAAAAAATAATAATTTGCTGATTTGTCCGTTTTCTCTGTCGGGACAGCAAAAAATGATGAGTGCCTAAATGCTGTGCTGGGAAGTGTGCACTGGTAAACAGAGACAATCAATATTCATTTTCAAACACTGCTCGGTTTGTTACGAAATCTAATTCCCGATGACCCAAATACAACCCGAACATGCGCTCCAACATATGAGCGCCATTGACCCCATGCACTTACAACGCTAATCCTGTGCCAAATGTAACCAGCAGGAATCGGCATCCTGGGTCCAGCAGTACTGCGGCTACATGGCACTGTGCCCAATGTGGATCCGTTACTACTGAGAAGCTGCAAGGCCTCAGTTAAGCCCTCGTCTGTCTTCTTCACATTTTGTCTGCGGCCATCTTGTATACGGAAAACACCAAATGACAATTCTTGAATTAAACTACGTATACTGAGGTTATGTGGCACGAACTAGCAGTTTTAAATAGACATATGTACTGTATTGAGAGCATTTACTCAATCGATTTATCAATCAAGCGTTGGGCTGAAGTCTTTCCAGGAGAGAGAAATCTGAGAAACTACCCTATATTTTCACTTTCTGTAAAAAAAAAAATTCACACTACAAGTATTACTTATTATTCTGACATCCACTTATAACATACTGGGTGCATTCAAATGCCATGTTTTTGTGATATTAAAAAAAAGTGATACCAAAATAAATCAATTCAAAACTTTCCACACTGCACTAAAAAATGGTGCGCTCAAACTTCCAAGTGGCCCCCACACAATATAACAATCCCCAACACTAAGCTACAGGACATCCTGGTGCTGGGAGAAAAGGCGGAAACAGCCAATGAGTGACAGTGCTGGGTTTGCTACAGGCTAGTGGTGGAGCAGTGTTTTGATTCGAGGGTGTGAACCGCACTGCTTTCCGCTTCTATTCTTGTGTTTCCTTTTCAATGTGAACACTGACACATGCAAGTGAAAACATGACCTCCTTCGCATAGGTAATCACACGAGGAGAATAGGAGATTGCTGCATGGTCATTGACATGACCATGACTTGACTTCAAATTAGGGATGGACCGATTATCGGCCAGACCGATTATCTGCGCCGATATTTAGCATTTTGACGAATGTCGGCATCGGGCATTTTGAAGAATCATATGGCCGATAAGACAGTAGGTTCATTTTTTTTTTTAAGTGTTACTTTAAGGAAACTAATTACATTTTTTAAATTTATTTTTCATTTGTTTCATTTTCAGAGATGCTGCTGACCCTGGGAGCTCTGCACCTTCTGTTCGTATTTGATATTAAAACTAAGATAAGTAAAAAATTTATACTTCAGATATTTTGAAATACTTTAGTGTAGAAAACTATTTTTATTTTTTTTAATATAACTTTTGAAAACATGCTACTGCTAACTTTTTGTTAGATTTTTAAAACAAAGGTGTCTATTGACTAAGATTTTTTTTTAACTCCAATATTTTACAAACCCTAAAAGTTGCTCAGTAAAAATATGCTTTAAAATAAAATAAAATGAAAAGTTTGTATTTTTTCAAAATTTTGATGCCAATATTTTTACTTTTAGTGAAAATGAATATCGGCTCCAAATATCAGTTATCAGCATCCTTAGCCGCGTTTCCACCGCAGGAACTTCGGGTAAATTTACGGTGCCGGGCCTGTATGTGCGCGTCTCCACTGCAGGAGTCTTCCCAACCGGGCCGCATTTACAGGAATTTACGGGGACGAGCGGAGGTCCTACTCAAGGGTAGTTACTCCGCCGGCCCGATAAACTCCCAATCGAGCTTTCGTGCTGATTGGCTAAAAATGATTTAGTATAAAAAATGATCTTACTTTTATGCGCGACGATGATGCATTCTCGGCTAAAGTCTCTTCCACCAAAACAATTCTCTTAATAATCCTTTGCCTATTTTGGTTCCACTCATCTAGACGCCGTCTCCTCTCACTCAAACCATCCATCCACGCCAAGTACATTTAAAAAAACGCCACAACTTTTTCTCTTTTCTCCTTGTTCTGATTTTTGCGGCGCTGTGCTTGGGTGACGTCACAGAAACCGTCGCAAGGCGATTACGCGTCGATCGGAACTCGCGACGTCGCGAAACGGGTCGTACTCCGCGAGTGGAGACACCGCCACAAGCGGGCCGGCTGAGAGGACGGTTCCTGTGAAAGTCCCTACCCCCCCTCCACATACCCGAACGTCCTGCGGTGGAAACGCGGCTTTTGACTACTAATAATCGGTAAAAACCATATCGGTGTATCTCTACTTCAAATCATATTATGTCATGGCTGCTCTTGTAGCAGTCATTATAGTCCGGGATCATTAATAAGGGGAGATGGCAGAGGACAGGATGCTGCAAGGGGATTTGTGTACAGTATTCCCGATCATAGGGAGGATAAGCAGCTGCTCTGATTTGACGGCAGCATTATGGAGAAGAAAATGAAAGTGAGCATTATACATCTAGTGTGCTGTTGGTTTGGCATCCTGGTGGTTTTCCTCATTTTATTTGGGTGAAAGCTAATAGTAAGAGAAAACGGTAATGTGCTTCACCTATCTGCACATGATTTGATTTGTTATTGTGACAATACGCGATAGTCAGAAACATCAGGCGAGAGAACACGTGGCCTCTTAGACTTCAAGTGTGCTAGAAAGAGGCACAAAGGAGCCGACATATTTTAGAATGTACCATTGTGGAATTATGCAGGAGTGTTTTTTTGAATACACACCAACTTCTCCCTCTCCCAACACAAACCTTCTCAATTACCTTCCCATAACTTGATTCTGCTTCATTAGCATGCATCAACCTCATTGCTATTCCAAACCTGCACTATCCTATCATACTATGGTCTGATTAATGCAATTTGGTCTGCTGCATGGATCTCTCAAGTGGCTTTCTGCCTGTGATGGAGCCCACTGGAACCTTTGGCCATAGAAGAACACTTTCTCTTGACCTTGTACGATTGTGTGGGATAATTGTTATCCTCACTTACACATGGATGAGGCAAAAAACAAACAAACGTGCATACGTGCAGACTAACACATTTTGTTCAACTGACCAGTAGGGTTGGGTCTCATTTGAATTTGGATGATTCCGGTTCTGATTCCATTCGGTAATGATTATCAATTACAATTCTTTGAAATGAAAATAAATAAATACATTTAAAAAAAAAATTAAAAAAAGTTGCACAATTCCAATTAGGACACTAACCATTTTTTGTTGTTGCTACATTTATGCTGTTTTTTTCATGAACTTTTTACCGTTGATCAACTTTACTATAAATTTCAGGTACTTAAAGTATGGTACTTGAACACCCATTGATGGGCTAAACGTCAATGCTTCAGTGCGTGAACATTTGCGCATGACAAACTCAAAAGCCGCAGACTGGTTGGTGACCCCTGGTCTACAATGTGTTTAAATAACGTGGGAGGGTAATTAAGTTCAGATTAAAACAGAGGGGTGGCTCCAGTAAGATTTGCACTTTTCATTGCAGTTTTTGGAACATTACCCCCTGAAAGGATGGGAATTACAGTAGATAATCAAAACCATACATCAATACAGTGATACCTCGGCAGACGAACGCTTCAGCTCACGAACTTTTCGCCTCACGAACATTAAATTCGCGAGCATATAGTCTCAGCTGACGAACTAGTTTTCGGCGGACGAACCAAATCACGCGACACGAGAAATCACGAGAAGCTGACGCACGCTCACGGCGTCCCAGTTCATCACCCCCTTTCTTTGAGTGCGGACGTGGTTTGTGTTTGGTAGGCATTTTGGACCATTTTGGAGTGTACTTTTGCTATCATGGGACTGAAAAAGACCCAACCACAGGCTAGTGTTAAGCCTAAGAAGACCTTAAAGAAAATTACGGTCGAGCAGAAGAAGGAGATCATCGAAAAACACGAACGAGGTGTGCGTTTGTGTGACTTAGTTAATTACAATACAATAGCACATTTATTATACATAAAATAAGGTATATTTTGTGTAGTTTTAAGGCTTATTTAGTAGAAAATGATGTTTTATGGGGACCTGGGAACGGATTATTCTCATTTTAATGGTTTCCTATGGGAAATAAATGTTTGGAACTTTTCGCCTCACACACACTTTCTGGGAACCAATTAAGTTCGTGAGCTGAGGTATCACTGTATTAAAAAACAACAACAACAGCCTACTCAGCGTGTGTTACGTAGGTTATTTATACCACTAGCAAAAGATGGATGATGAAATGTTCAGTGCAGTACAGTTACTTCGGTACACTTTGCAAAGAGAGAAATAAAACTAAGTAAAAATAAAACACTGAAACAACTGAAGAGAGTGAACTCTGCCGAAAAATGCAAATATCCGTTTGGAATTCTTTGTTTACAAACAGAAACGGTCAAAACGGGGGGTCGTGGGGGAGCGGAGGGTGTGGACCGGTGGGGTGCCTGGCGGGCCTGCAGTGCCCCGTCCTGCTGCGTTGGGTTGGGGGCGCGGGCCGTGTTGGGGTGGGGAGCGCGCCTGCTCCTGGGTTTGCTCTCCGGCCGGCGGCCCCTGCGGGTCCCGGGGGTCGTCCCTTGGCGCTGCCGTGGCCTGGGGGGCCATGAGGTGTTGCGCTTGCTCTGACCTGGCGGGGGTCGACGGCTCCCCTCTTTGGTGGAGATTTTCATGCATGCCAGATCCACCACACCAGCATCTATCGAAATTCAAACACAATCTGCTTCTTCCTCTGGTCGTTGAATCGGTGGAAGCTGATGTCTGTGGATCTCACTCTGCTTCGTCTGTCCGTCCTTCCTTTCCTCAGTCTCTCCTTTGGTCTCTTGAGGTCTCCCTGATTTGTTTGAATTTAGATGTTTCTGGGGTTGGGGAAAGACTCGGTGGGTAGCAGGTAATGTCTGGTCGGTGCTGGATTTCACTTTCCTTTCTTTGGTCCTTCCTCTGGTCTCCTGACGGCCTCACGGCTCTGGCTGGGTTCTGAAGTGTTCGGTTTAGGTGAACGGTATGGCATTTTTAATAGGTTTTAGGTGAACTAACGAGTACACACTCACACGCACGCATACAAAATAAAAATTAATTTAAAAAAAATATATATATATATAAAAAAAAGAGAGAGCAATGATGATGACATGTCAAATCGGTAAAATTACCGAATTAACAAAACTGAGCTCTCCAGAAAAAAAACGGAAAAAAAAAAAACGGTCAAAGCGTTGGACTCTACTTTAAAATGTTAAAAATACATTTGTGAAACCTCTCAAAATAAAGCTAAAAGTGCTGACTTCATGTAAGATTTATAGATGACAAGAAAGGGGTTCTCGCTCATCTCAGACTCGCATCGTATCTGCAGAGCCATCAGAAATTAGGCCTCATCAGGCCCGTCAAGCAGAGCAGTGACACACTAATGAGTAGCAAGAGAAAGATGAGCAAGATAACCCCGTAGCAGCTCCAATCATGGCTCAACATTAAAGAGGAGGGGGATTCAATCTTACCCATGCCGATGGGAACCCCGTGAGCGCCCGGAATGGTAGGAATAGCCAGAGTAGGTCGATTCTGTGTCCATGGCAACAACGTGCTGCGATTCAACTGGACTTTGTCTGTCCTGTTCACAGAAAGGCAAAGGGTAGCTGTCTTGCTCAGGCGGTCGGCTTGGAAATGAACCCCCGGGCAGGGAAACACCAACCTGGGTGGGGTGAACGTAAAAAAAGATGTGCATTTAGAATGTGACCAAATCAAGAAAGAGAATTTCAGCAGCTATTTGGCAAGCTGTGTGTCAAAACTAAATGGCCAATTCGTCAGCTGCACTGACATCATCGATCACAATCTGAAAAAATATATATCTTGTAACGAGAATAGAGCAAGAGCAGAGACCTGTGAATAAAATGAATATCAAAAGGTACTGTGATTGTTTATCTTGAACAAGGCAGTCAATTATTGCGTTTAGTGGTGAGGGTTTCTGCAGGCCTCACCAAATCTTAATGTAAGACGTTTAACACCAATGTCATGACATGATAAAACCAAATCATGCAGAAAAGAAAATTCATCTAAAGTGAATGCCATATTTAAGTCTGCTACGTAAATCTTGAACCACTAAAATATATATATATATATATATTTTTTAAATGCATATACTGCAGTGTACATGGATTCTTACAGCATATACTGTAGGCAAGTCGCGTTGCACAACTTCAGTAAAGTACAACGACAACATATGACTGTGAGCATTGATGTATGCTCACAGTCTTACAGCTCTCGGTTTGTCATAAGTATCAGTAGGTTTATAAATACAGCAAGACCTATGCTAATTTCTGAGCTAGAAAGATAGCAAACCATTTTATACATTTTAAAATTGTCATAATTTGTAAATAAACTCAACTAAACTAAATAAATAAATAAATACATAACAGACCAATGTGGAGACTGGGGAGTCTCGGGACTGAGCAATAGTATAGATTTGAGAAAAAATATGAAATTGACCAAATATGGACAAAGTTACCGCCCATGAGTAACGGTAAATATACTGTATATCATATAAAGAAGTGAAGAAGCAATTATTGTAGCCCTTATTGAGACACAGTGCAAGCATGACAAGTCTGACAATTCCACAAACACTGAGTGGGGAAATTCAACAGTGTGAAAACAGAACCAGCAGTGCCAGTGCAAGATTTTTCCAATGTAGCACACATTTATTGGATGAGTCATGGATGAGGCATAACAAGAAATGCCATCAGTTCAAACAAAAAAATACATATTTGCTTCAGTGTAGTATCTTTAAAACCACAAAGTGGTAAAGTCAGAAGCCCGCACGCAGTCCATGTGCAGGAACACGGCAAATTGCTAACTTCTGTCGGCATGTGGCTGGTTCGTTATCTTCTCATGGCCATTAACTCTTTGACTGCCAGACGTTTTCAGAAAAGGGATGCCGTGGGTGCCAGCCGATTTTAAGCATTTTGACTGATCTTTCATGGTCCATAGAAAATTATGTGTTTGGACTATGGAAACACACATACTACCAACTGAAAGATTGGACTCTCATCTTTCATCAGAAAAAAAAAATTGTTTCTACCTTATTCCGTTTTTCAGTAATCAACAATAGAAAATGGTTAGTTTCACCTCTGTTTTGAAAGAAACGTCTTTTAACGTCTTTGGCACTCCTCCATAGGATTTTACTAAACGTTATTTAACGTTTTTGGCAGTCAAAAAGTTAAGTCACGACCCACTATCAAACAAAAGCACATTTATTTTTTCAAATGTACTCTTTCAAAACACATGCATGCAATCTTGCTAAACCAATTTTCTGTCTGTTTCAGTGTTTGTCAAACTTATGTGCAACATGACAAAGTAGGCTACTGTATAAAAGTGTCAAATATCAAAATAGTGCGAATTTTTTAAAAGTCCCACATTGTGCACATCAAATACTGGGCTTCATTCTCAAGGTAAAAAAAGACTACATTTTAAAAACTGCCCTTTTCAAGGTCCACCATCTTTACTACGAACATTAGCATCACCCTGTAGTACAACTAATGTTTCAACATTTTCACATTGTCTTGCCTTTCAAAATAAAATTGTGTTGAATAATTAAAATAAAAGGCCAACATCTCTGGTTTTCCTTTGTGAAGTTTGCATGTTCTCTCTATATTTGAATGGGCTTTCTCCAGTAGGTCTGCACAAAATATCGAAAAAATATCGATATCGCGATATTGGCCCATACAATAAGCATATGGCGAAGACATGCAATAAGTTTCTAATGGAATTTCATGCTTTTATCCGAATCTGACCAGTCAGACGTTAAATAAAATGTGCACCGCCATCCAATAGTTGATTATCGAGAGGTAATTACAATGAATTAACTAAGAATTGAGTTTGTTTATTTTGCCACATGAAAAAAACGTCATTGTTTCAGTAGATAATAACTGCCATTTCTTTAGGTACATGTTAAATATCACAATAATATTGATATTGCTATTTTCAGCAACTATATCGCATGTTTTCTTAATATCGTGCAGCCCTGTTCTGCAGGTACTGCGACTTCCATCCCCATTCATAAAACTACCAACCTGACAAGTGGGCACCATCTTTATGGAATTTAATAATACTTGGAATATCCGCCCATACGAGCTTATCGGTGGATATTTTTACCTGAAACTTGTCAGTCAATAGGAGAAGGGGTTCCCCGAGAAGCAGACAAAACAAAATGGATGAAGAGAAATGTTGAGTTCCACTGACTAACTCTAATTTGGAGGTATTTTTGGACAGGATTTTCTACAGGTGACATCACGCAGAAACAGTCCCCCAAAAAGGATTTTCTCCAAAACCCATGATCCAATTTTCCAAATTCTTGGTGCGTTGTACTTAAGTTCAAGTGGCCCTTCCAAGCACTGGTATACAGTAAAACCACAACAAACAGATATGAAGAGTCACAAGATAGTCAACTGTATTAAAAGGGAATGACCAATTGAAAAAAAAAGTCACACTTATAAACATTTATCACACTTGAGCAGTAGACCTGCACACGTACGACTCTTGAACTGCTCGAGGCAAGAATAAACATGTCAAAAGTCACATACACAAGCAGGCAAAAATGCTACACTAAATGAATTTTTGAGCGAAAACAAAATTCACATTCCAGCGCATGTACACGCTCACCTTGAACCTCTCCACCTCCTCTTGATAGAAAACAGCTAAATACTAAGATGATGAAACAAACAATATCTGATTACTAAAAGAAAGACAAGAATCAAGATTGGAATGAGTGTTTTTCTCACCGAGTCCCGACAAACTGCACTACTTTGCTGCCACTGGAAACTTCCACTGAAACTTACTGGCCATGCTTCCAGCAGTATGCAAAGATTTATGGTGTATTTTGGCGGTGGCGGGGGTTGCCCTCAAGGTGCTTAGAAAGTGGGTGAGCATTTTCTCCCTACTTGCATTCACAATTTGACTTTGCAATCACTCCGTACAAAAATACGTCAAGTTCACAATGAGCCATTTCTAAGAAGCGTGGCATCAGGACAGCTGCGAGTGACTTCGCGGGCGGTCTGTGGGTATGCCTGCTTGCATGACACTCATACAATGATGAGGGGCGAGCACAGCTCTTACTGGTTTGGTCAACTCATTTTCAAAACGTCTGACTCACTGACTGGCAGTCCTTCAACTTGTTGTTCAATCTCAACTTGAATCAAAGGCTCCTAAAATTCTACGATTCCCCTTCCGCCATAAAGGCGTGTTCAGGTCAGTTCACAGCCAACAAGTCCAATTGCCGTCTTGTTACTTCAACCTGGATGACTGACAATCTGCAGACATTGCTCAGATGAAGTGTAGATTCCAGGGATTTTTTTTTTGTAGATTCAAGTGTTCTGCCGCTCAAAAACAGCATTTACTTAGCTGATCTTAAAAAAACAACAACAAAAAGACAAAAAGAATTGTGGACATCAGTTTATTGAATTCCTGCCAGTGATTGCTGCCAGATGAATCAAACGTGTAATGGACTCTTGCACATAATTTCCCATGTCGCCAAAACACGGTTCAGTCTTTTTCCAGTTTTGAAAAATTGCCAGCTAACCATCACAGACCTACATGGTCATTGTAAAGTGTGAATTGCCAAGTACCTGGCGATTCGATTCGTATCACGATTCATAGGTCACGATTCGATTCGATACCGATTAATCCCGATACGAATCTATAAATTGATTATTGCGATTTTTTTAACTCAAATTTAGAAAATACATATCAGTAAACTTGTACATGTACACTGTAAGATTTGAATGAAAATGTATTTATTTATCTGAAAATTCTGCCTTATAACTGAGCCACTGCCTTTAACAAACAGGATGCAGTCTTTTTCATGTTTGAACAGCACTGAAATAAAATAACAAGGCTGAATGTTTCATTAATAGAACATTCTTCCATGCTTAATGTGTGAATCCTAACCCTAAGTAAGATGTTTTTTTGAATATTCCCCCCAAAAATTGATGTTTAAAAATCGATTCGGCCGCATATTGAATCGATTCGAGAATTGCGTGCTGTAATATCGCGATATATTGCCAAATAGATTTTTTCTAACACCCTTGTTGTAAAGTCTTTCTCCAAAACAGCAAGCAGCAAAAATGATAGAAAGGCTTAAATGTATGCTTCTTCTACACAAATATGACGGTATTTTTTTCTAGAGACACAGGTTATCAATATTCATATGAAAAAAAAAACGGGTTAGTGATATAATATGCACGTAGTAATGTTAGTAGGAACATTTCCAGTTATATTAGCAGAAAATATCCAACATTGTATTTCGTTTCAGACACAGACAGGAAAAGTGTCTGGGCCTTTTGCCTCTGATCCATGAAGAAGCACAAAAAACCCTGCAAATGTTGGGTTGCTTAACGTTATGTGTATCTTACCTTCAAGGTTATACTTTCTATAGAATCCAAAGTCATCATGGAGCCAGCAAATCTTTGTGATTCAAATGTAAATGATTTTTTAGTTCCTGGGTGTCTTTTTTATACGGGTCTATTTTTCTTTTTAATTTCATGCTTTCATGCATTGCGGTGCCCAGGAAAGTCGATTCCGGGACAGAGCAATACACGCAATCCTGAGTGAGCTCAACATCGCTGGGAAAGTCATGGTAGAATAAAACGCCGTTGATTTTGGATGGCAATGTGCACATTAGAACACAACATCCATGGTATTGTTTGTGCTGTTTCTGGGAAAAGAAAGATCTTTTTTTTTTTAAGACTCATACTCGGCTGTTTATGCCAGACTATAAATACATGACTGTTATATTGCGCAAAACCAGAAATCCGCAAGGCAAGGCAAAACTAAACACTATAATGTTTATTACGTTTATTTACTTCCATATACACACTGACATTGTCTATGGGTCATTAGAGGGAAGATGTAAATAGAAAATAATTTTGCGCCTGGGGCTGTTGGGAAAAGCCGCTGCTTCACAGGCCGCTGGGCCGACGTACATCGTTGCTTACTGACCCGAAACCGCTGGATACGGACAGTGACAACACGAACTGACGGTCGTAGATTTAGGTTTAGAGATGTTGCACTGAGCTGTTGCTATAGATCAGAGGTCCCCAACCCTGGTCCTCAGGGACCGGCATCCAGCCTGTTTTCCATGCCTCCCACAGCCAACACAGGTGATTCACATCATCAGCTGATCAGCAATCTCTGGAGAAGGCTGATAACGATCTCCACCTGTGTTGGCTGTGGGAGACATGGAAAACAGGCTGGATACCGGTCCCTGAGGATCAGGGTTGAGGACCACTGCTATAGATGACACTGGTTTTGATGTTGTGTTTAGTTCTAGATTGCTAAAACTATCATGAGAAGCAGACATACGCGCCGCCTAGAGGACAAAATGTTAGATCCTGATATTGGTCATTTCCAATTCCTATCCCGATAACGATTAATTTTGTAATAATTAGAGCTGTCAAACAATTACATTTTTTAATCAGATTAATCACATCTTAGAATTTTGATTAATCATGATTCATCGCTTCATTAAAAAAAATTTCCCTCTCCACGGAACATTTGCAGGGGAAGAAAAAGAAAGGAGCAGCCAGCTTCTCGAATTTCAGTGGGCGTGACAAACCTTTACCAGAGGCGGTGCCACTAACCCGGGGGGGCTGGGTCGAGTGCACTTTTTGACGTCACTAAGTCACGGAAGTTGAATCTGTCCGTTTGAAGCACACATTTTAGAAAGGAGGACAAAGCTAACCTGGTTGGATTGTAGACAGGCCGGGGACAGAGCATAGTATTGATAGAAAACCCCACTAAAGTGCATTTTCATAACATGGGACCTTTAAAACTGTCACTATTGCCGATCACGATGGCATACGATTTATGTAACTGACCTCTAAAGCCCTTAAACTTGACATGAAATACAGTATTGTGTTAAATGCTGGTCGCTGGATCTCATTTTAGTGACCAGCTTATAAGCTTTCAAAGACATGCTTACTGAATAGCACAAATATAGCAAATGTGGAGCATCTCTTGAACAACAAAGGATGGTCTGTTGTGTGTCAAATTTGGAACTGGCTTTCAAGAAGGCCATTCATCTGTTTTTCATTTAGTGGAATAAGTACATAAAGTCTTTTTCCAGCATTACGTACAAGCAAACTTTAACCGTTGATTTGCAATGGCAACCTGCAGCTGCTTCTAACATCACACAAAAAGTGTCTCTAGTGCAGAATAGTGACTTCCCTCCAGCAAACATCAAAGCTCCGTTGCAGATGGAGTCACGAGACAAGCAGCAGCACGAGGAGAATGAGCGTATCGCGTCACATGTTTGCTGTGTTGATGTTCATGGCAGAGCAAATGAGGGTTATTACCGCTGTGGAATTCGATTGGCATCCCAGAATGTTACTGAATTCAACAAACAGTTGGGCAGAGTCAGACCACACGTCAGGCACATCTGGCTGCGATATTGGCAATATATGAGAGGTGCAACAAGCAGTCGGTTGACATATCAAATTCATTGACAACTGTTTTGATGTTTTGTTTTTAGAGACATTGTTGAAATTAAAAGTGTCCAAATCCTTGGAATTTCATCCTGTCAACACTAAATATTTTCCAATTTCATCAACACTAAATATTTTTCAATTTCAGTAGTCCTCTAAGAAAGCAGACTGATTATCTTTGCGTTTAATTAAAATACAAAATCGGACGCTTTTACTTCGCAAAACATGGGTCTACACTTTTGCCCGTTTCCTGACAAGTGACAATTTATGAACCAAACCGGCTACTGAATCATAATCAATTCATGTTTGTGCATTTTCTCCAATGTCAAGCTGAAATAATGTCCTGTTTTTTAATTAAGCGAAATGTTGTTATCAGATTAACTGATTAGGGAACTAAATCGACAGATTAATCAAATATTAAAAGAATCATTAGTTTCACCTTACTATATACTACAGCTGCCCCTTTCGGATCTAGTGATGTAATTTTCAACTATTTAGTGTTGGTGAACGAGATAGTAAAATTTGTATTAATTATTAAAGCCACAATGCAACCAAAATAATCCCCAGGGAAAAATATTTGAACAACAATAGTTTTTTTTTTTTAGACGAGGCCGTCTTCCTCAGAAGCAGAAACTAGTAAAAAAAAAAAAAAAAGGTAAACCTTGTCTTTAAAAAGAAAAAGTGAATGACCGTTTTAACTAGAAGACAAGATGAATATTTTTGATGACATAACGGATTCCCCCATAGAGATGAAACAATATGAAGTCTAATATCACAATATTCACGATTAGAAAGTGTAAATGGAAGGAAGTTAAACTAATTTTGAAGAATGCAAATTGGACTTGACTTGATTTACGACTTGCTTAACACAAGTGCTGACTTGACTCGACTTGCTTGAATTTTAGTGGGTACTTGACTTACTTGATTTTGACCACAGTAACTTGGGAAACTTGAAAGTCAACACTTAAGACTTGCACCTACAGTATGTGACTTAAAGTTTAAAGTTAAAGTACCATTGACTGTCACTACTGCCACCTATGCCCCACTGTTATCTCACAGTCTAGTGGTCCAGAGAAGCAACCCAAAAATCTGATTCCCACAACAGTATATTTGTAGCTTGTCCTCACTAGAATCAGAAACTATACACATTTGCTCATTTAACGTGATTATTTAAGCGTTACTTTTTTACATTACAGTACTCAGTGAACTTCAGTCAGCTTGTGGGAGCACTGGAACAATTAATGATATCATGAGAGAAAGACACACATTTACAATATATGTAACCTGCATTCTTGGACATTCTGAGGCTTCCACTTGACTGAATAATGAATGAATTGATATTATTTCAACTAGTCTGTACTCTTAACATTTATTTAAGGCACTCCTCACTCAAGTTTGCTGTTTCCATGGTGAGTCATGACATGTCTCGAACCGAAAAATATATTGTTATGCTACACTGGACTGTCAAACTTTCTTTCATTTTGACTCTGCTTGTTATTCATAATTCCTGATAATTGTATATTTTTATTTTTATTCGCATTGCACTGCTGCATAAAAAGTCTGCGGCAGGACTACTAGGTTAGAGAACATCCAGCAGATCACTCCGCTGGTCGCATTTCAGCACTAATAACTACTGCCGTGTATCCCTGCGCTGCTTACACTTAAACAGCTGAGACCCAAAGCCTGGAAATAAGATCACGTTCACCGTACAACATTACTACAAGCAAAGCCACTTTAGGAAAATACACACATTAAACAATGTGACATGTCAACACTGTGGAATAATAATAAGTACGCTGGACTCAGCTTTGGTTAGTGCGCATGTCTCGTAAAAATCATACAGGTAGATGTCAAAGGCGTGTCTTTTCCTTTAAACAAACAAGTAACTTTCTATATTTACGCGAGTTCTTGAGCTAACACACACACATATACATGTCGTCTACAGCAATGGTAGACAGTACATTAGACTCTAACACAGACCTTCACACACCACTGAGCTAACTTGCTAATTAATTAGCCCATCACATACGTGCATCACAGCGGTATTGAAGTGAAGCTCACCTGTTGTTGGGAACAATATCATTCCTGTGGTTGACTTGCCATCCAGAGGTTGTAAAACAGTTGGGCTACAGCAGGGAAGCAGCCCTTGCTAACAGTAGGGGGGTCACACCACCAGTTTGGAATGTTCAGCGGCAGAGGCTTGCAGCACTGGGGTGCAGTGAGGCGTTCGGCCGCGAGGAGGCGGTCGGTAGCTCAAATGAATCAAGAGGCGCATACTCTTGTCAGATTTCTCTTCCCAGGGTGTCCAAACTTTTTACTTTCTTAAAAAAAAAAAGAAGTTCGCCAAAATGTGAGTTTAATCCTTGCCTAAGGAATATCTTTAACAAGACGTAAAAGACAGAAAATGGCAAATGTTAAAATTAAACATTCATTTAATTAGATTATACAGTACAGTCTAAAGACGCTAAATATGAAATAATAATTGACATATAATACACATAGAGGTACAAAAAACAAACACACGCGCACAACGAAGCAACAGATGCCCGGAGCAATAAGGTGGCTGTGTATAAATCAATATTTTGTCTTCCTTTCAACCCAACACACACATACTCATTCACACACATACACAGCCTTAGAACTCAAGCCCTCCAGAACACAATAGAGGTCATGACTTTTGCATGACCTCTCTCCATCCCCTTGGAGACAATAAAGCCAATACTCTGTCAAGGATGGGGGTGTTGTATAATTGTAACACGTTCTTTTGCTCATTAAAAACTCATATTTACAAGATTTTAAAATAGTTTTGTACTCACATTGATACATACGCCACATTAAAATAATCCCCAATCGAATGTATGTCATTCAAAAACATTTAGGATGATCGGCTTTGTCAAGAATGAGAAAACGATGTCGTCTCCCTTTTGTGTAAGATTAGTGCGCCATCATGTGGTTTAGTTTGACTATTACAACGTTGGGGATTTTACATGTCGCAATTTTTATAGTTGCACTGACGTGTATGATTACACGTTTTCAAGGAGCCCTTCTGGTTTGTGCTCAGAAAGTTTCACTGGGTTCATATGTATAATCAAAAATTGGCATATTTTCCTTCATGACCTTTCTTTCTTCCGAGTTGCTTTTTTATTCTTGCACTCCCATGCTTGCATCTTTCTTTTGCTAAAAAGTAGTTTTTCCTTCATGGTTACCTTCCCTCCATGACTTTCTGACCTTCCCTTCGTTCTTCTTCTTGCCTTCTTTCATTCAGATCTACTTGCAAACTTGCATACGTCCTTACTTAATTTAAAACATACTTTCTGCCTTCTTACCTTTATCCGACCCTTCCTTATTTGTGCGTCCTTACTTCCTTGCTTCTATCACTACTCTTCTTCATTCCTTTTCTCCTTCCTTCGACCTCAGTCATCATTTTTCTTCTTTCCTTCCTGATATTCTTCCTTCTCTCTGGCCTTTCTTCACTTAGAGCCGCTTAAAAAAAAGCATCATGTTTTGCTTAAGTTAAACCTGCTTTTTTGCTTTCCTTCTTTCCTTCCATCCACCTTATAGCCTACATGATTTTTTTCCCCTCTTTCCCTCCTAAACTTAAATTTCTTCTGTATTTCTTTCCGCCTTCCTTAATTGCCATCCTTTCTTGCTTTAACCTGTTTGTCTGCCTTTCTTGTTTACCTCATCCTCCACATTATAGACATGATTTTTCCTCCTTCTTTCCTTCCTTTCATTTCACGTCTTCTAATTTTCTTCCTTCCTTCCTTCCTTCTTTCCCTATTTTTTATTTTTTGCTAATTTATTAAATTTTTTCTTCCTTTCTTCCTTCCATCGGTGCCTGTCAAATACTTTATTAAATTACTTTAAAAAAAAATCCATTATCCAGTACCTTTAGAAATGCTATATTTTTAAGTCTATACATACTTTTGCCTATGTATTGTAAATATGTGCATTTAATTCCAATGTGTGAGTGTTGATCTGAAGCACGTGCTGCCACTTTTCGTGTTTATTCAAAGTGGGAAACGCGTGCAGATGGGCCAAGCCCCTCAACCCCCACCACACTCCCAGATGAATTGAATTTGGTGTCCGGAAGATGGATGGATCCCTCCCCAAAGACACACAGTTTATGAGTTTGGGCTTTTTGGTAAATAGGAAGAGAAAATGAAAGCTTGTAAAAAAGGAAGATAAAGTGGGAAGAGAAGGCTTTATAAGACCACACACACGTGATGAAGGTGCTTGTTCATGGCTAAAAGTTGCAGTCTTAAATGTTATCTTATATTTATTATCAACTTTGCAATGATATGAGTGAAGAATGACAATACATGGAATGGATGGGATGCTCTTGATAATGGATTACCAGCACGACTTTGGCAACAAAACACAACACGTATTCATATTAATACTCTTTACAGAACAGCAGTTTAAAAAAAAAAATGAACAAGTTGCAAATGCGTTGGCACATCGATGTAAATGAATATGCTGTTTCCTACATTATCAATTGATTTTGTCATGTTCATCAAAATGTGTTTTATGACCCTCTTGAATTGTCTCACACCCCACATTTTGGCATTAGTTCATCATATAAGTATTTACATGCAAAAAATAGTTGAACAATTTGTTACAACACGCCGAGCATTTTTTAAATTACATTTCCATCAGACTTTTTCTCCCCCAGGTGTTTTTGGACTTTTTCTAAGAAAGGGAAATGTGTGAAACATGAGAAACCAATGATCAACCAGTTTTTCTGAAATAGCTCATAGCAATAGAAGATGTTCTTTGTAATGTATATGACAATTTGTGGCCCAAAAGCCAGGATCGTCAGGTGTAGCAGGGTGCACGCTAATTGCTACATCACTGAATGTACAGTTTTCCCTAATAAGACTATACTATGTTTACATTCCAATTTAAATTCCTTTGTGCAATGCAATGCTGTCGTTTCCTATCTGCATTGCATGAGATTGTTCAGCACAAACAGTAAAAGCCTTGTGAATCTTGTGCACTCTTTTGCAATCAATATTCCACATGCAATGAGGCGTAACTTACAATTTAGAATAATGGTCATCATAACTTCAGCCACAGTTTACATTGGAAAAACACATTATATTGACAACATGACTCAGCAATTTATTTTGACTGTCTTATCCGTATACAATTACACAAGTATTTGTCATTCTAATATTCTGATTTGTTCATTGACACCGATATTACTTTTGAGAGATGGGTTAGTTATAATAATAATAATAATAATAATAATAATAATAATAATAATAATAATAATAATAATAATAATAATAATAATAATAATAATAATAATAATAATAATGATAATATTTAGCTATTTGTGCAAATTGTTTTGAAAAATGCACTTGCTGTTTTGCAAATTTTGAAGACGATTGAACCATGAAGTGCTTAATTCTTTATATTTCATGTAAAAAAAATTATGACATTATTTTTGAAACACATTAATTCATGTCAATGGGTAAAATTGATTTGAGGTACTACAAATTTGCCAACGTCTACAACTTTATACAATAATAGAATATACTATGCACAGTTGTCAAACTTGCATAATGACACATCACAATCAAATTAGAGCTTTTAATTGGCTATAGGGAGGAATAATTGGTTTATTATGTTTGTTTTTTTGGCACGCTGGTGCCTATCTGTAGATAATGGTCCAAAAAGTGGGGCAACAATGTGCTGAATAAAGTCACCCTAAAACAATTGGATTTCAAAGCTCTTAAGCAAATGGAAATGTCATGATTGTAAGTGTCCAGATTGGGCTATGCGGTTCCGAGGCCTCTAATGTATGCACACACAACTTATGACAAGCCCCAGTACAGATGGTCTGAGCGTGAGTCTGAATGAGAAGGGAACCATCCGCGGCTGCTGACGCATTGTGTGTGTGTATATGTTGGGAGGGGTCTTCAATACAGCACTTAATGAGAACAGACTGGCCCTTTCTCAACCCCCTTCCCGTCCCTCGCCCCGACACCCCTCCAACCCCCCAGCCACCCAACACACACAGTACACACACACTCTCGCTGTCTGATTCTCCATTTCTCCTCTTTCCCCATTCCCATCTGTTTGGAGACAAAGGGCCACGAGCCAGATCGGGCCTCGGGACCCGGCTGGTGAAGTAGGCCCGGATAATACGGCCCATCCCGTGGGCTGCATTTCAACACATGGACAAGGCTTTGTACTTTCTGTACCGATGCTGCTCAAGCCCTTTTCATCGGGGAAGTGGGGCGGGGGTTTGCGTCCTCCAAAACACACACCTCCATCAGGTGTTTGCGTGTGCGCTTTGAACATGAACGCACATCCGTGGGGTGCGCAGCATAAAAGCCAGCGAGGAAAAATGACAGCTCTCCAATGTTGTGAACATATGGCTGTTTGTTGTCACACTGTCCCTGTCCAATTTGCACAAAGCGTGCCACTTCTCCGAATTAAACGGGTGTGAGTGGAACGCCACGTGCATGCTGGCAAGGAGCGACCCGAGCACGCCCAAGTGATGAAGAGGATGATGATGATGATGATGATGGTGGCGGCTCTACCGTCGATTGCAGTCTGCACACTTCCTGACATATGGTCACGCCTCATCTTCTACCATTACATAAGCCTGCTGTGCTGTGTGTGTGAGTGTGTGAGTGAAATGTGACTCGCGTTCTCTCTCTCTCTCTCTCTCTCTCTCTCTCTCTCTCTCTCTCTCTCTCTCTCTCTCTCTCCCAAACACACACACACACACACACATACACACAGCAACAGCAGCCACACTGTCAGCCAGGCTGTTCAGCGCCCTCAGCAGTTTGGGGGATGGAGGGAAGGGGCGTGTTCAGGGGGTAAGTGGTGGTGGGTATGGGGTAAGGAATAAATTGAAGGAAGCTGATGCTAGCACAGCTTTAGAGATGAGGATGGGAAAAAAACAAATGGCCTTGTGGCACCTTAATGGAAGTGTACAGATGGACACAGCCTTTCAGTGGACTCAAGCACAAGTCCAAGCTATGCCACAAGTTCACAGCTTGTTTTAGTTTTGGATAGAAGACCACAATCTGTCAATGTTTTATTTCTTTTTATTTTAGGTAAGCTATTGCAATGAGCCCTTTTTGAGTCATGTTACAGTGGAACTAAGGAGGTGGAACTAAATCCATTCCAGAACACTAGTTGACCTCTGGTGCATGTGGTGGCAATGAATTAAAATTAACTCACTTTACAACATGGAGCAGGTTCGCAAGATTGTCTTCAATTCTTTAAAAATGAGGCTGAAAGGTTACTGCAAAATAAACATAAATCAAAGAGAATTACACAGAGACACAAACAAATGGCACCAACGTTGCCATGTTGTAAGCATTTAAGCAACACGCTGACCACAAACATATGCAGACAATACAACGATTCAGTCATACGGCATATTATTTATTATCTGTGAAAAATGACTATCATTCCCTATGAAACTCTTCTTTGTGTGTATTTGCAAGTCAGTGTTATTGACCAAGTTGCAATCGAGAAGAAAGTTGGATTGGAACAGATTAATGACAATTCCAATAATTTTAATGGGGAAAAAATATTTAAGAGTTGAGTTGAGAATTGTGAGTGCTTTGAGTTACAAGCATTGCCACAGAGCTAATTCATTACCTACAGTATTGTACAAAAATGCTGTTATACAAAATGCAAGACACCTGCTCCTTGCACCTGAGACGTTGTAACATGAGTCACATGACATTGGGGAGGGAAAAGGACTAACTAACTGTGCTCACTTTGGACATTTTCACAGCTATTAATGGCTGTATTTTGAGTTATTTTGAGGGAACAATAAATCTAGACTGTTTATATGTTGTACATTGACTACTTTCCATTGTGCCTAAGTGTTGTGTTGTCCCATGATATAACTACATTTCTGCAGAAATGTGAGGAGTGTACTCACTTTTGCGAGATACTGTAAATCAAGGCACCATTAATGTACAGCAAATATTTTAAGTAACATTGGAGCAGGGACTTGTGCAAACTCTATGCCAATGATGGTTATTTCACCCCATTTTCTATTATTGTGCAATTACCGAGACAAACATTCACTCTAATCATGCCAACAGTAACAATCTAAGGTGAACTATCATCTTTCTTTAAATGAAAAATCATGGACAGAAAAGGATTTGTGTACTTGCATCTGGAAAATCATCCCACTTATGAAGCATCCAATCAGATCACTCTGATTCCATTCTGAAAGCCATGAGTGGGCAAATTTGCATATATCTGATGATTAGATATTAAACAGGGTTCAATTAGTGGTAGTGCCAGTGGCTCAAACTCGCCTGCTTTTATCCCCGTTGAGGTGAAACTGGATGGGAATTGGCACTACTATTATTATTATTTATTTTTTTTAAAGCAACTTGAAACATTTCACTGATGAGCTACTTTCAGAACAGGCCTGCGGGCTACTTATCTGATCCTTGGGGGCTACCTGGCACTTGTAGACACCATTTTGGTTACCACTGGTAACCTGTTCATCATGACATCATGCAAACTTCCGGGATGGGTTGTTAACAAAAAACAGACCAAAACTTATGTGGAACAGAGAAATGGCTTGAATGACTTTAACCCTTTTCTCTACTGCCTTAAACTGAATGTGTGACATGTCAGTTGAAAACAAAATGTTGAGGTAAATTGCTTCCAAAGAACTCGGAGCAGGATTTTTATTTCAACAGGTAGTTAAAATAAAAAATAAAAATAGACCATCACCTCCTTAATGATCATTAAGGAAGTGTTTAACCAATGTCTAATTAATTGACTTTTCTGTTGCTCGCATCAAAGGCACAGACCCAGGATTTCTCTTTGCTTGGGATGGAAGACATGACCAATACATAGGGGAGCTGAGAAAGGAATTTAGAAATATATTTTATTTAGAAAAATCTAATTATATGCTGGAGGGGCAAAACTGGGGTGACACAGATTTCTGACAAGGCTCCAGCCACCCCATAGCGCCGGTGTAGCGCCATGCTTGTACAGATGTTCTCTTTTGCCTGTGAAATGGATAGCATGTTGCAACGCTAGTGTTAGCTATCAGGCATTTTGCTAGCCAAATACCAGCATAATGTTAGCTAGCTAGCTAACATTTTATATCGCTTATCCTAGCTAGCTAGTAGCTAGCATTATGTTTGGCTAAACTATTGAAATACAACCAATCATTGATCTGTAAGAGAGTCTTCCACAAACATGATAAATGTTTAGCGTCTGTCCCTTTACAAGTGAATACTACGTCTTATGATCATCTCCGTACACCTATTTACAACATCCACTACATTTACATCTTCCTCTCCCACGAGTTTGCTGGATTGAGTATGTTTTCTTTTAAAGGAAATTGAAAAAATTAAACCTTTCTGGGTATTGACAAGTCTGAGCATTGGCTACTTCACAAGTCTAAATGACGGTCAACTCGATGAAAGGAAGCGCTTCGCTCATTGGAAAGCAGGATTTTGGATTATTGTAATTTTATATGAGAGGATTCTTTTGATTTAGAAATATGATGTTGTTTGTTGACTATGAGTCTATGACAATCAGCTTGGTTTGTTTGCTAGTCTCAAGCAAAAGCAATAAAATACGACGCTTGTTTTCACCGTATAAAGGAAGCGTTTGCATTACGTTGGACATATCAGAAATGCCCAGATATTTAGAATTCTGGCGACACATCCCCAAACTCAACAATTACGTCGTTGAAGTTAGTGGTAGGCAATCATATAAATGGACGGACTGACGGACGGACAGATAGATAGATAGATAGATAGATAGATAGATAGATAGATAGATAGATAGATAGATAGATAGATAGATAGATAGATAGATAGATAGATAGATAGATAGATAGATAGATAGATAGATAGATAGATAGATAGATAGATGGGCTTCTATCACAAATGAATATCAATATTTGTGTATTTTTTTGCTCAAAACATTTGGCCATATTATACATCTCGGCGGTGAGCTGGCTCATAAATTTCCATGTCTCCCATCCCATCCCTCCCTCCCGGCTTTCCCACGGGAGGTGCCAGACGGCCAGTAATTTGGTTGTCTTGGCTCGTCTGGAGTAACACCTGCCCCTTCTCTGGGGAGGGAGCGAGCCTTTCAGCCAGGAGCGCACACGAAGGAGCCTACCACTACTGCCTTTAGCTGCTGACCACTGACACTGTGTGTGTGTGTGTGCGCGCATGTGTTTTCGTGAGTGCAGCAAGCTCACTACGTTCACATTTGTCGCTTTCCACGCATCCACGTGCACGAGAGTGAAGCAGAAGTCATCCTCTGTACCAGTGGTTCTCAAAATGTGGTATGAGTACAATTAGTATAGTACACAGCCTCCCTCTAGTGGTCCACAAAAGAATCACTGAATCAAATGTTCAAACTGTATGTGCGTAATATTACAGTCGCTTTAAAAAAAATTGTTGTATGTAGTAGTGCACTTGTTGAGTAGAGTTATATTTAACTTTTAAGTGCTGTATAATGCCATTTACTGTAATACTGAATTTTACTTTGTCAATCATTTATTTGGTACAATTTTTATGTGCTGTACATTATATTTGAATCATTATTTAAATACTGGTTATTAATTTTCCTATAGCCTATGCAAGTTTAATGTGCAAACATAATGTTAGAGGGGCTTACCGTAATGTTAAATATGCTATTTATGACAATATTAAACATTTACAGACATTAACATCCACGTATTTTGAAATGTAAATGTAGTGTTGTAATGTAAGATAAAAATACAAACAACATTTCTTTTCAAATCTCTCCGTTTTTAATTGAAAATAACAGCGGAAAATATGAAAAGTTTGTCTTTTAGAAACCAGCAGTCACACAATATCTCTACTACAAAATATGTGCATATAAGCAACAAGTAGTCTACACAACCCTGAAGAGACAAAAAAATCTTTGGATAGAGGATATGTTTTTTTTTCTCTTCACTAGAAAAAGCACATCATTAATTTCAAAATACAAAGCAGAGACAATTAAACAAATACCCCACCCCTCCCCACCTCAATAACATCAAAGTATTAAACATAATAAAGTCAGAGTACTTTTTGTAAATTATTTGTTTTTTTGGTCACAGCAAAAAAAAAAAGAGGTTGAATTTAATCAATCCCTTGGTGGTGGAAGCCGTTTGCCATAATCGTTTTTGAAATGAAAGTTCGGAGCGGTCCATTTCCAACCTCTTAACTATAAGGAAATAAATATTTTATACAGAGCCATGTGCTCCATCTTGAAGTGCTTAACGTTAATTGATAGGCAATTAATAGACATCAAATGATGACAATAAGAATAATAAAAACATATCAGACTCACACGAAATAAATAACAGAAAGTGCAATTTTAAAGAAGACCACCACTTTCCAAGTTGAACTCCACAGTCTAAAATATCGAAGCGAAACCAATACACACACGCCCGAGGTAAACATAAATAAGTGTCTTAAATAGCAACACAATTAAATAAATAATTTGCACTTAGAAAAATAACAATTTAAGGTCGCCGTTTTATACATCATAAGTGGCACTTACGCATTTTCTCATTCTTCCCAAGTGGAAAATAAACTAGCATCTCCAGTTTCCGCTTGGTTACTATCGTCCACTGGGCCGCCTATCGCATTTGGGTCTTTTATTGTGGACAGATCAATTCAATTAAAACGTGACTTAGCTATTCTCAAATTCCCGACTCGCTTTGGGATCCTCATTACGTGACGTCACAGCGTGGCCCTAATGCCCCTGGGCCACGTGCCGGCCCCAGTCGCCACGCATCTGAAATAATGAGGCAGCAAATGCATCCGAGCCTGTTGCGTTATGTGAAGGGGACAAACATGTTTTGAAATCATTGTTCACCCGCTTAACACTATATAAGCAAAGGGGAAGCTTTGAAAATAAAAGATAAAACACTGTTCAAGAAAATCTCAAAGGCCAAATATGTGGTCTTTTTTTTTCTTTTCTCTTTTCCTTTTCTTTTTTAAACGTCCAGGACGTGGTTGAGATAGGAGATGTAGCAGATAGCAAGTCTGAGTATCTCAATTTTGGACAGTTTCTTGTCCGGTGGCAAAGTAGGCAGCAGTTTGCGGAGCTCGGCAAAGGCCACGTTGAACGCCTCCACCCGGATCCGCTCCCTGGTGGCGTGGGCCGAGCGATACTTGGCAGTGGCTCGCCGTCGTCGCCGCTTCTCCTCGCGGCTCAGAGGCTGATCCGCCCGGCACTTGTTGGCCCGCTCGTCACTCTCCGCCAGCTCCTCGGACGAGCAGCCCGCCGACTTGAGGCCGCTCAGCAGCGTCTCCGGGTCGGATTGAGTCCACGAGAGGTCCGCCTCGGCCTGGTCCGGACTGAGCATCATCTTTAATGTCCTTCGTTTGCACTGAAGTTCCAACACTAAAAGGAGGTGGTGTAAGACAACAACATTATTTAGCACTATCTTCTGTTCTGTTCTTGTAATTTATTCATGTGGGGGGGGAAAAGTTGAATGTATGAACTTGACATAATTTCCGAGAAAAGAGGAAAATTACATAAATTGACTAAATTTTAATAAACTGCTGGCAAGCGACATGTTCAAATTGAGACAATACAACGATTTTTAAAAGGGACATTTCTCAGTTGGAAATCAAACTAAATATACACTATTTTTTAACACATTCAGGATGACATTTAAACTCTATGAATTAAGAATATCATCGATAGATCTTTAAAAAAAGCAAGAGACTATCGAACAGCATTCCACTTTTTTTTATTGAATAGTAGGATTTTATTTTTAAATGCCATGCAAATCTATTTATGAGCGAATTAACACAATAAGACTCGGCCATCTGTCATAGTGATAACACAACTGTTTGGCTGAATGTTACCAAAATATTATTGCTTTAAAAATATATATATTTAATACAAAAATAAAGCTTTTATCAATCAGAAATTCAACTTATTGATTTATCTACTTACATGTTACTATTTCTCTGATGGAAAAGATTTAAAGCAGATTATTCATATTTCGATCCAGATTTGAGACTCACCTTCTTGATACAATTGTCAGTTTTCTCTCTCTCTCAAATATCATCAAAAGATGCTCAACTTGAAGTCATAATCCAGCTTGGTGTTGCACATGCAACTTCAATGCCAACTTTTTCTTTTCCAACTTGCACACATGGGAGTGCGCGCTGTTGAAATATTTGGAGAGGAATTAGAAAAGACAGGTGATGTTGGCCGCCACCTTTTTGGGGTCGTCAGAAGGTTCGCTCCTCCACATGTGATGATGGAGAGACAATAGAAGCGGACCGCGCTGGCTACTCCTCCATCCGTGTGCAGGAAGGTAATGCTGATGCTGATGATGGAGATAAAGAGTCTTCAGGATGGGAAGTCACTTGACTTGATGTGCATATTAACACTTCCTTTCGCTCTCCCGCTATCGCGTGTGAGATAAGATCCAAACGACCCCCGTCTAATAAAGGCTCACTTCACGGACGGAGGGGCTCGAATATATTTGAGGAGAGGTATTGTCTAACGCCCCCCCCCTCTCTCTCTTTCTCTCTCTCTCTCTCTGCCACCCCTTGAGCGGTTCTTCCATCCCAATGGAGGGGGGTGGGGTGGTGGTGGAGGGGGGGGGGGGTGTAGATGCGCGTGTGTGATAATAAAGAAAGGGAAAAACATGACACATGCTGGTGCACGTATGTGGTTTTGTGAATGACAGAAAATAAATACAATAAACTCATGATGGATGCTCTTAATTTATTCGAATATATTGTTTCTATTATGGGGGGGGGGGGCTTATTTATTTATTTGTTTGTGGGCAGGTGTGCAATGTTTAATATGCATCTCTTTTTATTTCTTGATGGATTGGAATTCTTGGATGCTAACAATTTTTGTAAGGATCCAATCATATAATGAGTCATCCCAAAAATTATGTATGATTTATTTGTTCATTTTTTTTATTTGATAGCAGCAATTTAAATTGAAGTTTAGCCTTGTCAGAGTTTGTAGACGAATCGACAATTCCGAGTTTACGTCACAAGTAAAAATGGCGGCCAACTCTCCGGTCATTGAAAAGTATTGGACTTTGGATTGTTGTATATTGATTTATGATGATTATTTTATTTCAAAATGTGATTAAATGTCGCTTGACTACTATACAATCTGCCTGGTTATGCTATAGTCACGTGCAGGCAAAAGCAGTACAATAGTCTACTTTGTTTGTTTACAGCGTGTAAAGGAAATATTTGCATTTTGTTGCATTGCGGCAATATCAGCGATAGGCTACCCGGATGTTTGGAATGGCCAATTAGTCATTTTCTGCGATTTAACGTCTTTAAGAAGTGTTATTAATGTTTAGTTTAATCTGGATGCAAGGCAACAAAGTGAAACATAACAGGCGCATAACAGATTTTTTAATGTAGTTGTTTAAATATCTCTTTAATTGATTTCCCTTTGGTGTTCCCTGAGTCGACGTACTTTTTCATGGAGGCATCGACTTGAAAAACAGCCAGAAAGCAGTAGCAGTGATGCCTTGCGATGAGAATTTAATTTGTTCTGTGACCACACTTTAAGTTAACTTAACCCTAAAAAGCCTGAACCATGAAATTTATGAGAGAAAAGTCGAATTATTTGTAAATAGAGAGATTATTGGTCCCTTTGAACAAACTTTTTTTTTCTCTCACATATAACTTTTGATGTGTGTCATATTTGATACATTTGGTCACAAAGCTTTAAATTCGTACATTTATAACAGTCAAAAATATAATAATAAACAGACATATCAAACATCTTAGTATTTTCAAAAATAAGAAAGAACTTTTGCCACTTTGAATAAGTATAGGTATCGCTCCTTGCTCAATTGGGCGATTTTGCCAGGTTGCTGGAAAAGCCATCAGCTGGGTGATACTGCCCTCTAATGGATTATCCGTGCAAAGCATGTGTCTGATCATATACTTCGGGGTTTTAACTCTTTCACTGCCAGACGTTTTCAGAAACGGGTTGTTCCCAGTGCCAACCGATTTAAGCATTTTGACTGATCTTTCAAGGTCCACAGAAAATGTTGTGTTTGGACTATGGAAACACACATACTACCAAATGAAAGATTGGACTCTCATCTTTCATCAGAAAAAAAGTTTGTTTCTACCTTATTCCGTTCTTCAGTAATCAACAATAGAAAATGGTTACTTTCACCGAAATTCTCTGTTTTGAAACAAAAAA